>NC_082709.1:36330856-36980767 GCF_030144855.1 Hypanus sabinus
CATGCTTTCTTCTTGCTACCATCATTAGCAAGTTTAAAACCTCAACAATCTGTGACATGGCAGCACAGTCTGCCCAGTTACCCACTGAGATGGCATCATCTACATTTAATTATAACCCATGGGAAATCTGAGCGAGTTTAATGACAGTCGACCTCTACTGTGCTCCACCTCTTAGGCATATAGGCCATGAGAATCTGGGAAGAACAAGGCATCTGTAGCACAATGCAGCAAGGCAGAACACTAATTTCACAAGCACTTGTTGCAATACTGTGTGATCATGCACCTGAGATCAGGATGTTTGATTGTGCATCAGATGATGATTATGCATTTGATGTTGGGATCACAATTGTAGCTGAAAGCTTTCAGGATCAGCACACTAGTAAAATTTAGACTTGCTAGACCAGTTAGGTTCAAAATGTGTAATAGTTGGACAAGCCCAGAAACTTGCCGATCTTCTCCCTAGACGTGGCAATGAGGGAGACTGTAGTGAGCCTATTAGGAATAATGTCTGGCCATACAGCTCGGATTAGAAGTGAATGAGTCAGAGGGAGTAGTATACCATTTTTCTGGGACCAGATTCTGTTACAACCACATGGTGTGCACAAGCCTGAAGGTAAATGTTTGGAGGAGTCACAAGGGCCCGAGGCACCGGGATCGGAGGTCTCTGTGAGAGCTAGGGTCTAGGCCTGAAGGTGAAATCCATGATCAGTTCGAGAGTCTGGGACAAAGTTCGAAGTTTGAGACCCGATATCTGTGAGTCAAAGAGCTGGGGTCAAGGACTGGACGTCCTGAGATGACCTAAATGAGTGGTTGGGTGGGTAGGAGAGTGGGGAAGGGGCTTGTTTTGTTTCATTGTTGTTGTTGCTGTATGTGTTGTTCTGCTGACCATTTTGGGCATGCTATAGAGCGTGGGACAACTCCTGCTGGCTGTGCCTAGCACATCCTTCAGTGTTTTGGTTGTTATTGCAAACAACACACTTCACTGTACATTTTGATGAAAGTGTGATAAAAAAATCTGAATCTGAATTTGAATAAATCTGAATATACTTCCTGGATTAATATCAGGCTTCCCATTTCCTTTTCACTAGAAAATATGTCAGCCTTGCTTTTAAATGTCAGTATATAATTTTGTATGAACTGGAACCAGTATTCTGTGGTAAAGAAATTTATCTGACATTGCACTCTATTGTAACTATGAAAGAACATGAGATTATAAATGTCAATCCACTCAGGTTAGTCCTACAAAGAACTTCCTTCATTAGATGTTGTTACCAATTACAGATATAATTCTTTGGTCAATATTGTTCCATTCTCTCAACTAAAATTATGCAACAGCAGTTTATCCATTTTCCAGATGACAATCTATTTCACGGTACTAGAGATTTCTCATAAATGTTTATAGATCCAATAGTTCCTTAAATTTTAACTATGCTTTTATCATACAACTCTAATATACTTCAAGAGTCAATAACTTGTAATTTATCTTCCGCATTCTCAATAAATTGACAGCAATCATCCTGTTTATTGTATTCTGCCAAAGAGAAAAATCCTTATTTTCTTTGAGTGTTTCATAGCACAAGGATGTTTTCAAAATTCAAAAGCTTTTACAGAATTCAGAAGATTAAATATCCTTCTGCTTGGTTTATTTAGCTCCCAACAATGCCCCTTCATTCATTTCATCAAATATAATTATCTATTTTGTAGTTCAATTGAGAGATTTTTTTTTTTAAAAGCAGTGTTTAATCAACTGCCATTTTATCTCCTGGTGAGATCATGTCAGACAGAAAGACACAGTGGCTGACTTGAATTCTGTTACCTAGAAATTTTCTCCCTTAAATGTAATTTTAGAAAAGATACTTAGCATCTTTTATGTTCTTTCCTCCTTGAATTGCTGCCTGGGGAATTACTAATTTCCCATGAATATTTCTCATGTGTTTTTGTCTGTCACCAACATAATAGAGCTCGCGTGTCAAACATGATAAGAATCAAAGCAAAGTAAAATTTGCCTTATGTTGATCCTAATGTTATAAAAGCAAACATTACTGGACTAAGGGAATGTTTCTAATTTTTGCAGCACTCATGTTATTAACTTTGATAGCTTTTGTTGAATTTCTGGTAGAGTTTTTTATGGTTTTTGATAACAATAAAATTCACTCCAGTACCTCTTAATAATGAAGCAACTTAAGGTATGTTGCCTGGGAAATGAGCATCCAGAGTAGGAAGTCAGAAAGAAATCAACGCAGGGAGAGAGATTTCAAAGACAGTTAGGGAAAAAAAACACTTCACAAGCTACCGGCTATTTTCCTTGGATCACAGTTGCACAGCTTGCATTCATGATTTTGAATTTTCATCAGTGCTTGGAATGGTTTGCATTGGTCAAAGCTACTCAACAGTTGTATAGGAGTTGCCGCAGGGCTGTAAATGATGTAAGTAACGAGGCAAAAACAGATGAGAGGGCGTCATTGGAAGCAAAATCATCTGAGCTGCAGGACATTTGATCCTTTGAATTCTGTGAAGACTTTTGAATTTTGAAAATATATTCAAAATAGTTGAGCTATTGAATGGATTCTGGATTCACATCCCGTGCTCTGAAATACTCAACAAAAATTAAGTCTGATCTATTTGGCAGAAAATAATACATGTGGAGATAGTTATTTTATTAAGAAACTGCAAAATAAATTACAAGCCATTTACAAGCTCTTTACTATATTAGAATTGTCTGATAATTTCTTTTTCTCTTATAATTCTAACATATTTTAACTAAAAGCTTTAACATAATTATTTTCATTGCTAAGTACACATTTGGTCCCTGGATGAACACTACAGTAAAGATCGGTGATTTGGTATTTACTCATCCCATTTGTTACTCATAATAATCCTAACAAGGATCAAGGATCAGCTTCATTCACCATATATATTATGAATTTGGTGAGATGTGTTGGTCAGGGCATGACATACAACATTCAACAATTATAAAGAACAAAGAATTATATAAATATGAAGTTAGAGATGATAGTGCTCAGCATTAGTTATAAATGGAAGCAAAAGTAAATTCTAAGCAAACAGAACCTCACGATGTTCTAGAAAATCAACCTCAAAGCTTTTTTTGACATATAATGTGTATTAAGTACAGTATGATGCCAATACAATCCTTGCAGAGTCTGTGTGTAGTGGAAATATTGAGTAATTTTAAACTAGGAGCATGATACGCAGGGGTTAATATTTTGGCTTTTATTAGTTATAAACATGAAGAAGGGGTGAATGAAATGAGGATTAATTTCATGCCCTGAGGGAAGACGACAGAATAACAGAGACAACTAAAATGAAAGCTCATTTTTCCTTCCGTAATTTGGCAAGGAGCAATATATCAAAGTCTTAATTATCAACTGATAATATTCACCATATTATTGGAAGAATTATTTTCAGTGATACCCATTTAAGATTCCATAGTCACAAATGGATAACCTTTTATATATTACATAAAGGACAAATAGATTTAAAACAATCTTCCCATTCTTTATATCTAAAACTAATATCAGTTAAGTAATTTCTGGCTTTGACACATTCATTTCAGAAGAAAAGAGAAAAATTTGGTGAATAAGGTTTACAATCCATTAAGGATCTTTGCTAACCTTGAACTCTTTGCTGACATATCATCCACCCAATTCCTGACTATGTATTTCATGTATAATACATCACAATGGCATTGCATCACATAATGTATAGGTCCGCATGAAGAAGCAGATATATTCCTTCTTTCATTTTTTCCCTATTTTTCCCATTCTCCCCAAAAACTGTCAACTGCAGTGTAACAACACTTTACTAGCTTCTTCCCATTATACCTTGCAGCTGATAAAAATGTGGGATATTTGAATATGCATACTTTAATTCTGGAATCTAATAGTTACTGGTATAAAAGGAGAAGACAGATGGGATCCCGAGCAAATTGGCAAATTGGATCCAAAACTGGTTTGGCAATTGCCTCTGAGAGGTGTCCCAAAGGGATTAGTGCAGGGACACTTACTGTATGTGAATAATTTGTATGTGGATATAGAAAGAATGATCAATAAATGTGCAGATAACATGAATATTGGTAGTGCTGTTGACAACATGGAGGGTAGCCTTAAGCTACAGGATCATACTAATGTGCAAGTGAAATAGGCTGAAAATGTCAAATGGATCTTAATACTGAAAAATGTGAATTGATATATTTTGGAAGTACTAATCAGGCTTGGACAGAATGGTAGGATTGTGTACAGTTCTGCTCCCAACTTTCACCCTGCCTTTAAATGCACTTGGTCCACCTCTAACAACTCACTTCTCTTCCTCCTTGTCTCCATCTCTGGAGACAGACTCTCTACTGATATCCTTTATAAAGTTACCGACTCTCACACCTATCTTGACTTCTTTCCACCCTGTCACTTATGAAAATGCCATTCCCTTGTCTCAGTTCTTCCATCTCCACCACATCTGTTCCCAACCAATGTCCAAAGGCAACAAACTGTGCAAATACAAAAGAGAAAAAAAGAAATAATAATAATAAATAAACACTCAAAAATATCGAGAGCATGAGGTGAGGTGTCCTTGAAAGTGAGTGCATAGATTGTGGCAACAGTTCAGTGAAGGACCAAGTGATTTTATCCCTCTTGGTTTAAGAGCCTGACAGTTTAGGGGCAATAGATATTCCTAAACCTGATAATGAGAGTCCAGCACATCATTCTCTTCAACTTCCAGCATCTTCAACAGAATCCTACAACCAAACACATCTTAACCCCCAACCCCCTGTGCTTTCTGCAGGGATCGCTCTCTTTGTGATTCCCTTGTCCATTCATCCCTCCCCATTGATCTCCCTCCTGTCACATAACCTTGCAAGCACAACAATTGCTACACCTGCCTATTCACCTCCTCCCTCACCACCATGCAGGGCCCCAAACAGTTCTTCCAGGTGAGGCAACACCTCACCTGTGAGTCTGTCAGTGTCCTCTGCTATACCTAGTGCTCCCAGTGCAGCCTCCTCTACATTGGTGAGACTCAACATAGACCTTTTTGTTGAGCACCTTCAACCCATTAGCAGCAAGTGGGACTTCCTGGCATACAGTCATTTTAATTCCAATCCCTAGTCCCATTCTGACATGATCCATGGCCTCCTCTACTGCCATGATGAGACAGACAACTCTCAGGTTGGAGCAAATATCATATTCTGTCTAGATAGCCTCCAAGCTAATGGTATGAACATCAATTTCGCTAACCTGCTAATTTCTTTTCCCTCCCCCTTATCACTTTTTTCACTCTCCATCCTGATGTCCTCTTACTCCTTCTCTTATTCTCACCTCCCTGTCACCTTCTTCTGATGCCCAACACCCCCCTTTCTTCCATGGTCCACTCTCATATCCAATCAGCCCTTTACATTTCCCAACTATCACCTCCCAGCTTTTCACCTCATTTCCC
This sequence comes from Hypanus sabinus, assembly GCF_030144855.1. Classification (NCBI taxonomy): domain Eukaryota; kingdom Metazoa; phylum Chordata; class Chondrichthyes; order Myliobatiformes; family Dasyatidae; genus Hypanus; species Hypanus sabinus. The sequence continues at coordinate 36,336,305 of NC_082709.1, forward strand.
TCACCCACCAAACTACCTTCCCCCTCACCTGGCTTCACCTCTCACCTTCCAGCTTGTATTCCTTCCCCAATCCCTACATTCTAGATTCTGCCTCCTTCCTTTCCATTATTGATGAAGAGTATCAGTCTGAAACGGTCGGCAGTTTATTCTTCTCCATCGATGCTGCCTGACCTGCTGTGTTCTTCTAGAATTTTCTGTGTGTTACTCTGGATTTCCAGCAGCTGGAGAATCTCTTTCATTTATCACTAGTTGTACAACTGGATGAACTGGCCTTTCAGAGTTCAGGGTTCTTGCATCTCCTCACTGTTTTAGGCAACTTGTTATTTGTTCGAGGCCACTGGGGTCCCTGGCCAATTGATTTCACTTCAAAGCTGTTTAGCATGTTTTGGTAAGTGACTTAATTGGGTAGATTTTAGTGATAGTCTTTAATTGTCACAAATAAGAACTCATCTCTGAAAAAGTGGTATGGGTTGTTTCGATCAACTCTATAAAACCTGCAGCACAGTACAGGTCCTACAGCCCACAAAGCTGTGCTGGACATGTCCTTACCTTAGATATTACCTAGGCTTACCCATAGCTCTCTATTTTTCTAAGCTTCATGTACCTATCCAGGAGTATCTTCAAATACCCTATTGTATCCACCTCCACCACTGCCACCGGCAGCTCATTCCATGCACTCACCACTCTGTGCATTAAAAAACTTACCGCTGACATCTCCTCTGTACCTTCTTCCAAGCATCTTAAAACTGTGCACTCTCATGCTAGTCATTTCAGCCCTGGGAAAAAGCCTCTGACCATCCACACGATCAATGCCTCTCATTATCTTGTACACCTCTATCAGGTCACCTCACATCATCCATCGCTCCAAGGAGAAAAGACCAAGTTCACTCAACCTATTCTCATAAGACATGCTCTCCAATCCAGACAACATCCTTGGGAATCTCCTCTGCACCCTTTCTATGGTTTCTACGTCCTTCCTGTAGAGAGGCAACCAGAATTAAGCACAGTATTCCAAGTGGGGTCTGAGCAGGGCCCTATATAGCTGCAACATTACCTCTCAGCTCTTAAACCCAATCCCACGATAGATACCCCCAACCTTTGCATCATCAGAAAATTTACTAACCCATCCCTCCACTTCTTCATCCAGGTCATTTATAAAAATTATGAAGAGTAGGGGTCCCAGAACAGATCCCTGAGACACACCACTGGTCACTGACCTCCAGGCAGAATATGACCCATCTACAACCACCTTTGCCTTCTGTGGGCAAGCCAGATCTGGATCCACAAAGCAATGTTCCCTTGGATCCCATGCCTCCTTATTTTCTCAATAAGCCTTGCATGGGGTACCTTATCAAATGCCTTGCTGAAATCCATATAAACTACATCCACGGCTCTACCTTTGTCAATGTGTTTAGTCACATCCTCAAAAAATTCAATCAGGCTCATAAGGCACGACCTGCCTTTGACAAAGCCATGCTGACTATTCCTAATCATATTATGCCTCTCCAAATGTTCATAAATCCTGCTTCTCAGGATCTTCTCCATCAACTTATCAATCACTGAATTAAGACTCACTGGTCTATAATTTCCTGGGCTATCTCTATTCCCTATCTTGAATAAGGGAACAACATCTGCAACCCTCCAATCCTCCAGAACCTGTCCCTTCCTTATTGATAATGCAAGGATTATCGCCAGAGGCTCAGCAATCTCCTCCCTCGCTTCGTCAGTAGCCTGGGGTACATCCAGTCTGGTCCTGGTGACTTACCCAGCTTAATGTTTTCCAAAAGCTCCAGCACATCCTTTTCCTTAATATCTACATGCACAACCTTTTCAGTCCACTGCAAGTCATCTCTACAATTGCCAAGATCCTTTTCTGTAGTGAATACTGAAGTAAAGTACTCATTAAGTACCTCTGCTATCTCCTCCAGTTCTGTACACACTTTTCCACTGTCACACTTGATTGGTCCTATTCTCTCATGTCTTATCTTCTTGCTCCTCACATACTTGTAGAATGCCTTGGGGGTTTTCCTTAACCCTGTCCACCAAGGCCTTCTCATGGCCCCTTCTGGCTCTCCTAATTTCATTCTCAAACTCCTTCCTGCTAGCCTTATAATCTTCTAGATCTCTTTCGTTACCTAGTTTTTTAAACCTTTCGTAAGCTCTTCTTTTCTTCTTGACTAGATTATCAACAGCCCTTGTACACCACAGTTCCTGTACCCTTCCATCCTTTCCCTGTCTCAATGGAACGTACCTATGCAGAACCCCACACAAATATCCCGATTTCTTACATACGTTTCCTTGAGAACGTCTGTTTTCAATTTATGCTTCCAAGTTCCTGCCTGATGGCCTCATATTTCCCCTTATTCCAAAATGCTCTCCCACTGAGAGATCTGACACCTGACCAGGTTCATTTCCCAATGCCAGGTCAAGTACAGCCTTTCCTCTTGTAGGCTTATCTACATATTGTGTCAAGAATCCTTCCTGAACACACATAACAAACTCCACCCCATCTAAACCCCTCACTCTAGGGAGATGCCAATCAATATTTGGGAAATTAAAATCTCCCACCACAACAACCCTGTTATTATTACACCATTCCAGAATCTGTCTCCTTATCTGCTCCTTGATATCCCTGTTACAATAAAAAACACCCAGTAGACTTATTGACCCCTTCCTATTCCTAACTTCCACCCACAGAGACTCTTGCCCTTCCCTCTCCTGACTGTTACCCACTTACCTGTCTGGGAGGCTTAGAGTCTTCAGGACCTCCCGCATCTGACACCAAGCACAGAAAACTGACCTCACACATACTTCCCGGCTGTATTCTACACAATTAACGTACCTCACCTCTACCCGTTATTGCCTAAGCCCTGCTGAACCAAAGCCTTTCTACTCATACTCCCTCTATTCAAATGTCCACTCTATAAAGCTGTCTTCTTTTTAAACTTTTCTCGCTGTTCTCATTGGCTAACCTCCATGTGCTTGTGCAGTTATGCCCCTTTCAAACCACTGAAGAAATAACCATCACCTTTTAAACTCTTCTCACTGTTCTCACTGGCTGACCTTCACGTGCTTGCGCAGTTATGCCCCATTCAAACCACTGAAGAAATAACCTCTCTTAGAGGTTGAGCTCATCTCGCTCTCTCTGATGAATGCTTTCTCAAAAGATTCTTATTCAAACAATTTTAATTGCCTCATTAGTCATTGGCATCCATGTTCTGAAACGTTAGAGATCACAGTAGGAACTTCCAGAATCACACTTGCTTCTTTGCTTCTGGCTCTTTGCACACTTCATTCTTCCTCCATTCAATTTAAAGTAGCACATTCTTCAACGATTGCTTTCAACTCAATTCAATTCAGTTCAAGTTTAATTATCATTCAGTCAAACATGAATACTCATGAATACAGCCGAACAAGGCAGCATTACTCTGGGGTCAAGGTACAAAACATAGTAGCAACACAACACAACAGTCACACACAACACAAAGCACACACAAGATAGCAAGCACAAATGGTATCTCAATCATGCATTAAAAGCCAAAACTCATGCCATCGTTCCACAGTTGACCACTGTAGATATCAGTGCTACTGTCTGAAACTCCAATCCTGAATATTTCAACGTTTACATTCTCCTGAATTCATCCAAAAAATTATCCCTTCAGTTGAATTCCTGCTCATTTCCCCTTAACATTACATTCATTCCCCAACATAGTTTTGCTTTACTTTCCAAATTGTAATAACTTAGCAATACTTAGCAAGTCCGTATGATTTAGTGTGTTAGTATTGTTTACTATGGTGTTCATATTGATTGTTAATATGTTAATATGTTGTAGTTGAGAGAACTACAACATATTGCCGAATCAAAGAATGGTCACAGTAACAATTATGTGGGAGACAAAGTGTAGAGTTAGCTGACCTAAACTAAACAATGTACGAAGATAAGATAAAGATGAAATGTTTACTCATCAAATAGCCAAACGGTTGAAAACACTGATTAAGTGAAATTAATTAAGCCCACTTTTGAACTGCGAAGTGTAAAAAGTTGAGTGAAACCTGGGCTTGCTGGGAATCAATAGAATGTGCATGGCCTGGATGCTACTCTCTTGTGACAGCATCCTTGAAATGTGCTCAGTGCTAGAGAGGGCATGCTTGTGATGGACTGGTCTGTAGCCACCATTTTCTGTAAACACTACTGTTCCTGAGTATTGTTGTTTCCAAACCAGGAAATGATACCACAAATCAGGAAACTGTCAAAGTTTTAGGTGACGTGCCGAATCTTCGTAAACTTCTAACAAAGTAGAGGTGCTGCTATTACTCCTTTATACTGGCATTTGCCTGCTGGCTACAGGACAGATCCTCTGATATAGAAAGGCCAAAGAATTTAAAGTTACTGGCCCTCTCTACCTCTGATCCCGATTTAAACTCCAATTAAAGATTAATAAAGATTTTGGCCAATCATCTGCTAGTGTTAAGCTTTAATTTATGCAGAACTGACTGTGGCAGAATGGTAGGCTGGGGCAAATGGCCTAGGACATGTGGCTTGGCTGGCAGTGTTCAGGTAATCATATGTGAAGTTTTGGATGAAAGCAGTAGTTGCAAGACGTGGAACTGTTGGAGGAAGACAATGGATGCCATGGGAAAGTGAGCTACAGTCTGGATGTTGGAGAAGACAATGTGTAAGTCTTGAGAGGGATTTCAGGACAGGGTGGTGCTGTTGATAAGTTGCTGCCTCACAGCATTAGTGATCTGGTACATTATTAATCCTAGATGCTGTCGATGGGAAGTTTGAACATTCTCCCTCTGACCACGTGAGTTTTCTACAGATGTACGGTAGACAGCATGCTGGCAGGTTGCATCACCATCTGGTATGGGGGCACCAATGCACAGGATCACAAAAAGCTGCAGACTCTGCCAGCTCCATCATGGGCACTAGCCTCCCCACCATCAAGTAAATCTTCAAAAGGAGATGCCTTAAGAAAGGCCCTCATCATCTAGGACATGTACTTTTCTCATCAAAGAGATGGTAAAGAAGCCCAAGGCCATACACTCAATGTTCTTGGAACAGCTTCTTCTCCTCTGTCATCATACTTCTGAACAGCTCAAGAACTGCCTTACTATTTTGCTATCCTTTTGCACTATGTATTTCTTTTTTGTATATATTTTTATTTTAATTGTTTTTTATATATTGCAGTGTACTGCTGTCCGATACAATAAATTTTATGACATACATCATTGCTAATAAACCTGGTTCTGATTCTGATTCTAATTCCCTGAATGCTTTGATTCCCACACAAATTCCGAAGATGTGTGTGTTGGTAAGTTAATTGGCTCCTGTAAGTTGCCACAAGTGTGTCGTTAAGTGGCAAAACAAGGAGGAATAGATAAGGAACTGCGAAGAATTTTAAAAAAATTGGGATAATTTTGGAGCAAAGTCGGATAAGAGGCAACTTGATAGAGCTGTATAAGATTATGAGAGGCGTAGACAGAGTTGACAGCCAAAATCTTTTATCCAGGGTGGCATGCCACAGGACATCCATTGTGCGAGTAAGTTTAGAAGAGTTGTCAGAGGAAGGTTGTTTTTTCACAAAGGCTGCTCGTAACACACTGCCAGGGATGGTGGAGAAGTTTGGTACAACGGGGATACCTAGAGACTCTTAGGTACGTGGATGAAAGAAAAATGGAGGGTTATGGGCTGTGTAGGAGAAAAGGGTTAGAACAATTATATATAAGTTTTCATTGTGAGAAGAAGGCCTTATGTGCTTTACTGTTTATATTCTATAGTGTGGTTATGTTCTAATTTAGAAGATAGAACAGTAAGGCCTTTCTTCTCAGCCAGATTAATGGCTAGCATGGAGGTAATGGGCCAAAAGGCCAGTTTCCATGGTTATACTACTTAATATAATTCTTTCTATACTTTCCATGATATCTTTTATAATGCTACTTTCTATAATTGTTTGACAAGGGAGAGGTGATCTGCCAGTGCTTTGCATAAAAATGAAACTTAAGGTTGGAGTTGGGATTGGCAGTCTGATCACAAGGAATGGTGGGTAATAGCGGCAAAAGGCATTAAGATAGGGGTATGTCTGTACTCACGAGAGGGAGATGAATGTGATTGTAGTTTCATGTGTGAGAAGAATGTGAAAAAATCATTAAGGTTTTCCGGTATTAATCTGGAATAACATTGCATTTAATGCAGATACTGCTAAACATTTATTTTTTACAGGTATAAGCATTCCCTAAGCACTGGGGAAAAAATACTTTCAACATATTCACCTGCCTCATTCAGAATGAACCAGACCTCCCCTCAACTGGGGAACACTCAAACCAGGTCTTGAATACAGGGATCCCCACCTCTGTTGCCAGGAAATAGCTTAAATGCTTTCAAATTCTTTAAAATTAGCACGTTGAAAGCATTCCAACGGAATTTTGCAGCAGGATTTCATAATGGTAATATCTTGTTTTTTAAAACAAAGCAATATATTTGTATTTATGGATGCCAGGCTTTGTTCATTTGGGAAGATTTCAAGTTTATAATTTAAGATTATCGTCATTGGATTCGATAAACAGGGTATAAATTCCATGATTTCATAAATTACCTTTTACAGCAGAAGTACAGTACATTACAAATGTAATTTAACACAGACTTACATTAACATAAATTATCCGTAACCTAAATGATGAAGTAAAATTAACGACATTTCACAAATGGAGAGAGAGAACATAGAGATATAGCCAAGGTTAGTTCAAGAACCTGATGGCAGTGGAGAAAAAGCAGTTGTTGAACCTTGGGGTGTGAGTCTTCAGACGTTTCCTGCCTGCAGGCAGCATGAAGAAAAGGCCATGCTTACTGACCAAATAGCCAATAGCTTTCCTAAAGAGCTGAGGCTTTAAAAGACTCACTTGGAGAATTGTTAACAGTTCTGGGCCCTTTATTTAAGAAAGGATATGCTGGCATTGGAGAGTTCAGAAGAGGTTCATCAGAATATTTCCAGGAATGAAAGGCTTATCGTCTGGGCCAGGGGTCAGCAACCTTTACCGCTGAAAGAGCCACTTGGACCCGTTTCCCACAGAAAAGTAAACACTGGGAGCCGCAAAACCCGTTTGACATTTAAAATGAAATAACACTGCATACAACGTTTTGTTTTGCCTTTATGCTATGTATAAACAAACTATAATGTGTTGCATTTATGAAATTGATGAACTCCTGCAGAGAAAACGAAATTACATTTCTGCATGCAACAAAAACATTTTGAACTCCGAAAAAGAGACGTTGGGTTGAAGGTTACTTTTAAGTAAAATACTCAACGTCTATTTGAGTCCTTCTTGTATTTATGAAAAACGCCAAACTTAAATTTGCCGCCAGCAGCAAACCAAAAATAACGTCAGCCAGCTGTCAACCTGAAAAATAAAAGGACTATTTCACTGAACAATGAAAACATATGAATATACGTAAAATAATAGGCAATTAAAATATTTATCATACTTGTTCAGGTTGACTCACACCTGACAATGCAGTCGTATTCAGTAGGGATGGATCGATGCTTAGGGGAGTGACCGGGAAGGATAATGTGTTTTATTCCTCTCTGAACTCACAGAAGCATTTCCCAAATGATGTTTGCATTGCGATGATTGCAGAATGTAAATACTCCGAATTTATCATGTCGTGACCTTGTTTGAACTCTCTCAAATTGGGGAAGTGAGACAAAGTGCCTTTCTGTAAATCTCTGGCAAGCAACGTCAACTTGCGCTCGAATGCCAAAACATCCTCCAACATGTGCAGGGCTGTACGTCCTTACCCCGTTGAAGAGCTGTGTTCAGCGTGTTCAGGTGCGCTGTCATGTCTACCATGAAGTGTAGCTTTTCCAGCCACTCTGGCTGTTCCAGCTCAGGAAAGGTGAGCCCTTTGCTGCCCAGGAAAGTTTTCACTTCTTCCAGACACGCGACAAAGCGTTTCAGCACCTCCCCTCTGGACAGCCAGCGATAAAAACAAGTTGCAGCGGCATGCTACACGCAGTCAGTAAACTGCAGTCAAAGATAGCTTTATTCGAACTAAACAGCCTTGCTTTTAAGCCTCCCTCAACCCGCCCCCCCATGGGCGCGGATGCTCCAAAAGACACGTACTCACAAACCCCCGTAGGCTATCTCCCTTAGCCTGAACGCTGGCTAATTGTGAGCCGGTTCGGATGTGTCAGAAAATGGGTCGCCACAACGTCTTATTTAGATTGTACAAGATCACCATAATCTTCAAATTTAGATTTACATTTCAAAAACTAACAAACTAACATAAAATACATTTTAATTAAATACTGACCATGTAGCGGTGTGCTACACGCAGCGCTAAAATTACGACACGGAGTCGGTAATTGCAGTCGAAGGAAAAAACTTTATTCGAAATCTTCAGCCTCACTTTTAAGCCTCCCTCAACCTGCCCCCCCCCATGGCGCAGAGGCTCCAAAGCTCTGTGCTCGCAAACCCCCGTAGGCTATCTAATTGTGAGTCGGTTCGGATGTGCCAGGAAAAGGGTCGCCACAACCAATTATTTCCCAAAGCAACAGGGAGCCGCAGCACAGACGTAAAAGAGCCACATGTGGCTCCGGAGCCGCGGGTTGCCGACCCCCGGTCTGGGCCTTCCCTCACTGGAACTCAGAAGGAGGAGGTGGGATCTCACTGAAACCTATCAAATTTTGAAAGTCCTAGATAGAGTTAATGTGGAGAGGATGTTTCCTCTGATGGGGGAGTCTAGGACCAGGGGCACAGCCTCAGAATAGAGGGGTGTCCATATACAGTAGAGATGTGGAGGAAGTTTTTTGCCAGAGGGTGGTAAATCTGTGGAATTGATTGCCATGGGCGGCTGTGGAGGCCATGTCATGGAGAGCATTTAAGACAGAGCTTGAAAGGTTAGAAAGAAGGTAGGAGAATAGGATTGAGAGGGAAATGGATCACCCATAATGAAATGGTGGAGCAGTCTCAATAGTTCGAGTGGCCTAATACTGTTCCAATGTTTTATAGTCTCATGGTCTAATGTTCCTCTTAATTCCGCTTTACCTCCCTACATATATTTCCACAATCTTTTCTGAAGTACTGTTTCTTACTATTCCTACTGTAACATAGTTATACTGTATGTGGTCTTCATGGTGAATCACAAAATAAGTTTTATCTTGCTTTTCTATTTCCAGTAATCTTGTTCCTTCGATGCAATTGTCATCAATGATTAAGCCACCTTTTTTCTTAATGGTGACATTGTACATACCAGCAAACGTACAAAATTGTAGGTCACTCAGACCCTCATGCCTGCTGTTCCATTTAATAAAATCAGGGCTGGGATTTGAGTCCTAACCTTCACTCTAAAGTCCCATCTACACATGGCAACCTTCTGGCTCCTCGAGTGCAAACTTTTCTTCCTTAAAAATATTCAAAGACTCTGCGTCCACCACACTTTGAGGAAGAAAATTCCAAAGATTCACAACTCAGTGAGAGGGAAAAAAAAATTCACCTCTTCTTCGTTTTATATTTTCAGAATCAGAATCAGAATCAGGTTTACTATCACCAGCATATGTCATGAAATTTGTTAACTGTATGGGAGTGGTGCAATGAAGTACCTGATAAATAAATATAGAAAACAATACTGAATTACAGTAAGTACACACACACACACACACACACACACACACACACACACACACACACACACACACACACACACACACACACACACACACACACACACACACACACACACACACACACACAACACACACACACGTAGTGGCATCAGTGCCCAACTTCAGGTACAGAGGTCCCGAGTTCGAATCCGGCCGGCTCCCTTGCACGCTCTCCATCCATGCCTGGGTTGAGTGTTGAGCTTGCAACTCGACCTCGTAAAAAAACCTGGAAAGGATTGGGCTCCACCAGGTTTTGGATGCCCAAGACACGCCATATGATAAGCAATCACCAAAAAGCTTGTCATGTTAGCGCCCCGATGACTCCACCAGGAGCTAAAGGCAAACACAGACACACATATGTCCATTAAATAGTTAAGTTAAAATAAGTAGTGCAAAAAAAAATTTAGTGAGATTATGTTCATAGGTTCAATACCCATTCAGAAATAGGACATCATAGGGGAAGAAGCTGTTCCTGAATTGCTGAGTGTATGCCATTAGGTTTCTGTACCTCCTTCCTGATGGTAACAATGACAAGAGTGCATTTCCTGGGTGGCGGGGGTCCTTAATGACAGAATCCTCCTTCACCGATATTTGAAGATGTCTTACATCCTATGGAGGCTAGGATTCCTGATGGAGCTGACCAATTTTACAAGTTTCTACAACCTACTTACTGTTCTAACTGTTCATGTTTAAGAAGTGACCTCTAGTTTTTGATTCTCCCGCAAGAAGGAACATCCTCTCCATATCTGCATTGAAACGGTCCGATTAGGAACCATAGATTTCTCATTGACAGGGTAAACTTCTTCACCCTGTGAGGTAAGAATGTGGAACAAACTACTTTAAGCACCTGAGATACAGTTGTGGAGATACAGAATGTGCACAAGGAGAAATAGGTACAAGGATTTCATAATGAGGTTAGATGAAACAAGGTGGAAGATGACTCATTTCAAGTGTCGACACTAGAGTGACCCTATTAGGCCAAGCTGCCGTTTTGTGCTGCATGCATTTCAACTCTGTTGGCTACTGCGAGATCATACCTCCTCAACAAAAGTAAAATCTAATGGTCTGCATAATTTTCTGTCAACTACCACTTTGTAGAATGTGAAAGACTGGTATTTTACTTACAGCACAGTTATAGCGATATTTTGGAATGCGATAGAGGTATGGAATTTCCTGCATTACTTAAAGTGTTTAACTGGCTGCAAAGCCTTTGGGATGATCAACAATAATGATAGGAACCATATGAAGGTGTACCTTTATTTGTGATTTAATTCTCAGTATATATTAGTAAAATCTGATGTCGTTGGAATTATTAAATGAATGTTATAACTTCAACCATGACTGACCAATGTTAAACTTTATTTTTGGACAACTTATTTGATTTTCTCTTATGGAATCATCTTTAATAAATGATACCACAACATATATTTACATATTTTTGTGCAGCAACCTGAGGGTATAAGAAAATTTAAATAACTATCACACTACATTTCCAGATAGATTCTCTAGCACTAACTTCAGGGAAAACACATTTGCAAAAATGAGCAATACAGATTTTACTCTATTGGCCAAAAACCCCTGCAGTGATATGAAGGAAAATCATTTCAGCACAAAAAATGCACTGCTTGATGGGGTGGTAGATATCTGGTAGCCTTAAAAATTATTAAGTAAATTATTTCAAAGATATTGCTTGGATGCATGGAAAAGGAGGCAAAGTGAGCTAATCAGGTTGTTTTTGAAAGGTCCAATAAATATCTTGTGTTATTTACATCATATTTTAACGATGCCTAAACTTAATTTTTGCAATTAATCAACTCTTGCTATTGATTCTTGACTACTGACCCCTTTTACTGAATTGGAAGATTGGGGAGAATTACAATTTTTTTTTAAAAATGTTCATTTTGCATTAAATAGTACTATACAAGGAAATATTTTCTCAGCGTGAAGCTTATAATGAAATAAGAAATGTTTATAAAGAACACTCGGAATATCAATGCATCACAAACACAATGAAGGCAACTCCCTTTGACTACCACATAATTGCTGTTCTGTTCAAATGAGGCCATCCATAAAACTATAACTCGCAAGATCCACTAACTCAGTGCTCAAATAAATCTCAAGTTATGTTTATTCCCACAGCCTGGGTTACTTGTTTTCAACATCAGTGGACATTTATTGTCATGCATTATAAGTAGCAAAAGAAGGAATGATACTTAATGATGAAATTATACTTACATTACCATACTAATAATTAGCGACTTACAACAAGGAGCTGAAGTTATGTGGTCAGGTCCCATCAAAGTTTCTGGGCAATATAAGTTTAACTAAGTAATTAAATAACCCAAACAAAAGTGCTCACAAAAGAAACTGTAGACAATGGAATCTGAAATGAATAATAAACTGCTGGAGGACCTCAGAGGGTTGTGCAGTATCTGAGGACTTGTGTTCGATGGGAAGGAATGGTTGATATTTTGGGTTAAGACCCTGTATCAAGGCTTCAGTTGCTTTCCCCTCACAGTTACTGCTCAACTTTCTAATTTTTTGTGATTTTACCAAACATATTAGCTGCAAAACAGCTAGACTATTGTGATTGACTATGAGGAGGAAATTTGAAGATGTTACCAGGTCTGGTTTTCATTCATCTGCAGACCCATCTTCTGAAATGGCCAAGCAAGCCAAACACTCATAGCAAAGTTACCCACTGCATTGTGGGATATAGTCACCACGTGGACCAATGTGACTCAAGAAGGTGGTTCAGCATCATGACATCAGGATGGGAGAAAAAAAATCTGAGTTCTGCCAGTCCTACTCATATCCAGTGAGATGATAAACTTTTATTCAGAGATTTTAGAAAGCTCATAAAACAGTATTTGCTGCTTGAATCAATGTACTGAATACACATCTATTTGTTACTGCATCAGCATAAATGTCTAATAGTGGAATTTTGACAGACAGAAAATGCTTTTTTATCTTATAGTGAGTTTATTTGGCTCCTGTCTGCATTAGTAATATTTTACAGTGAAGGAAATTGATTGTCAAGAGATTCTGTATAATATTTTTAATATACTGTACTAGATAACATGTAGTCATCTTTATTACATGGACTAGCCTTTAATCAAATACACATCTGGAAGATATTAAAGTTTATGAATTGGAATGACATCATTTGTGAGTAAGAAAATATAGAATGAATATCATTGATTCATGGACAAAATAAAAAAGCTTTATAAATCACTCTTATACAATTTGTAGTGTAACATAACATAGTTTTTTTAAGTACTGCTGCCAGATCACTTCTAACTTTAATAGAAGGCCTCATTCCTTTCTGAAATGGGAGGAGAGAGGAAGAGCTTGAGATCAACGTACAGCAAAAATCTTCATCGCATATATGTAGCTAAGATGTCTGAGACTCCTGCACAGTATTGTAATTGTCAACATGGAGCAGAGTATATTTGTAAATCCAGTGGGAGCAAGTGGGGTAGGGAATGGTGAGAGGGGTGTGTGACAAGTGGCAATGAAGGAGTGCCAGGGATGGGGAGTGGTGTGGATGCAGACACATCCAGCCCTGAGACACCAGGAAAAGTCATTTGATTCCAAACATTTGGTTTATTGATCATTGGAGAATGTCTCTTTGGTGCTTTCTGCTCTCAACCCTTCTCTCTTCCCTTTTTCCCAGCTATGACCCCCCCCCCCCCACTTCCTGGCCCCTTCCCACTCTCAGTCCACAATAGGGACCCATATTAGAATCAGGATTATCATCAATAGGTTTCAGTAGGTACATTTAATGTTGGAGAAATGTATACAATATACATCTTGAAATTCATTTTCTTTGCAAATATCCCCAAAAACAGGAGCGCCCCAAAGAATGAATAATAGTTAAACATTAGAACTTGAAAGACAACCCCCCCCACCCCCCAGCTACTCCTTCCCTCACACAAGCAGCAGCCAGGCAACAATCACCCCTCCCTCACCAGCAAAAAGCATCAGCACCCCCCAACCCACCGAGCACTCAAGAGTGCTGCAAAGCATCAATATAGACACAGACTTGCCGTACCCCAGAGACTGCTTGTTCACCCAGTATTCGACACACCACAGGCTCCCTCTCTCTCTCTAATAAGGGAAAAAGAGATGTCCCCAATTCACAGCGAGCGGGGAGACATAACAAACAACTCATTGATTTATTATGTCTGTTGTGTCACTTTTTCCGAGCTTTGCACCCAGGCAGCTCACATCACTTACATGTCATGTTTTTTATGTAAAACTAGTACTGTACTGAGCAAAAGTCTTAGGCACCCTAGCTATATATCTGTGCCTAAGACTTTTGCACAGTATGTTATATGCCATCTTATTCTTCTTTTCTGAGTGCACACTATTCAGACCAGGAAAGTGTTTGAATTAGGACATTTATTTTTCTCCATGAGGTTTGGCATTATGTTGCCTGGGGGACTTACCAACTGAGAGAAATTATTATTATCATCACAATTCCTTCATAGTTGCGAAACATGGGGCAACGTTTATCAAGGCAATATCACCAAAAAAAAAGCACTTGTAACAGTGAGGTTTCTCTAGCCATGGATCCCAAGTTGTGCCAAGCACTACGAAAGCGTGGTTGTAGGCATTCCTACGTCATCACAGTCATTGGGTGTCGTGCCCAGTTTGAGCTTTGACTGCCATGGCCCACACACTCCTGTTTCGGGTCAAGTGGATCGATTCATTGGTATTCATTTCCAGTTCTCTGGCTGCTGTCTCCATCATCATTTGTCTTTGCCTTCTATTTTCAATTCCTATGGTAAAGGATGACAGGACTGAAATGCAAGTATTTAATAGACTCTGCTTTCTAGCAGTTAAGAAAGTTCTTGAGTAACTGAAAGGTCTGAAGGTAGATAAGTCACCTGGATCAGATGGACTACACCCCAGCGTTCTGAAAGAGGGGGCTGAAAACATTGTGGAGGCATTAGTAATGATCTTTCAAGAATCACTAGATTCTGGAATGGTTCTAGAAGGCTAGAAAATTGAAAATGTCACTCCACTCTTCAAGAAGGGAGAGGGACAGAAGAAAGAAAACCATAGGCCAGTTAGTCTGACCTCAGTGGTTGGAAAGATGCTGGAGTGGATTATTAATGATGCGGACTCAGGGTACTGGGGGCACATGATAAAATAGGCCATATCAGCATGGTTTCCTCAAGGGAAAATCGTGCCTGACAAATCTGTTGGAATTCTTTGGAGCAGTACCAAGCAGGATAGACAAAGGAAAATCACTTGGATTTTCAGAATGCCTTTGATAATGTGCCGCACATGAAGCTGCTTAACAAGCTACCAGCCCCTGGTGTCACAGGGAAGATTCTAGCAGGGATAAAGCAGGGACTGATTGGCAGGAGGCAAAGAGTGGGAATAAAGGGAGCCTTTTCTGCTTGGCTGCTGTGAGTAGTGGTGTTCCACAGGGGTGAGTTGGGGCCAATTCTCAAATGCAATTGAGCTGAAGAAACTTTTGGACTTACTTGTAATCAAAATTGCTGGATAGGTATTTGTTTTCATGGATCATATCATGTAAGTCTACTTTCCCTTTGTGTGTGGGCAGAAACAATTAAAATATGTGAATAAAATTGTACTCTATGCACATGGATAAGCTGTCAAGCAATGGCACCAGCAGTTAGCACGATGCTATCAAATTCAGGGCATCAGAGTTCGGAGTTTAATTCCAATGTCATCTTTAAGGAGTCAGTGTGTCCTCCCTGTGCAACGTGTGGGTTTTATTTGGGGGTTCTGGTTTCTTCCCACCATCCAGAGACATTCTGGTTAGTAGGTTAATTGGTTATTTTAAACTGTCCTGTGATCAGGTTTGGATTAAATCAGGGGGTTGCTGGGTGACATGGCTCAAAAAGCCAGAAGGGCTGTATCTCTAAATAAAAAAAACTAAATGTTACATGCTGATGGTTATTCTCTGCTGCTTTTAAACATGAAAAAGTGAAGAAAGAGTGTCTCACAGAGCTGCCTTCAAATGTTCACATTAAACAGAAATTACTTTGTGTGAGCAGGGTGGAACTTGATTATTTCTGTCAAGTCAGCCTCATCCACAATGATCACTTCCATAGCAGTGTATTAATACATTCTCCAAAGCAAACTGCTTTAGTTATCTGATATAACTATGCACCCTAAGATATAAATGCTTCTCTCTCAAAAAGCACAGTAAAATATGTTTGACAACCTGACAGCTTTAAAGGCTTGAAGTAAATACAAGAGTCTGCAGAACACATTTCTCACCAAAGCCCTTCAGGCCATTTTAGAATGCCAACACATAATCATACACACAAGAACTACTGCAAATGATGGAAAGCTTGAACAACATACTTTATATGCTGGAGGAACTGAGCCAGCCGTGCCTCATCTATGGAGAATAATCAGTCGATGTTTCAGCTGGCTGGAAAGGAAGGGGGACAAAGCCAGAATAGGAAGGTATGGTGGAGGGATGGGAGGACAAGCTAACAGGAGATAGCTGAGACAAGTGAGGGGTAAAGTGGGCGGGTGGGTGGGTAGATGGTGGGACGTGAGGTATGGTATCAGAAGCTGGGAGCTGTTAGATGGAAGAGGTAAAGGCTGGAGAAAGAGAAATCTAATTGGAGTGGACAGTGGACCATGGAATAAAAGGAAGGGGGTGGGGAAACAGGGAATGGTGATGGGCAGATAAGGGGACAAAGAAGGGGATATGTGAGAGGAGAAACCAGAGTGAGGAATGGAAAAAGAGGGAAGGAAGGAGGAGAGGGAAGTTAGATAAATCGATGTTCATGCCATCGGCTACACAATCACGCACTTTTCCATCATAATTGTAAGCTATATGCTGATGGGTGATGTTAGGGGTTATTCAGGAGTTATGGAATTACATGAATATAACTGATGTTAATTCAAACAGGAACCATTCTTCAGTTCTTAATGTAAACTGCTAGCAGTAATCAGTTTGTTAAAAAGACAGCTTTGGAAACAGTACTGTTGACAGAGCACAGGATGACTCACAACAGGGGCCTGGCTACTACTAAAAGATCTTCCTTGCAATGTCATATGACCAGTGCACCACTCTCGTATGCTTCAGCCAATTGGCCTGCATCAACCCAGGCAGCTAGTGCTCCACTGTGACCAAGTTCAAGGAAGCTTATTACCAAGTGGCAGTGCAGGTTTGAAGGGCCGAATGGTCTACTTCTGCACCTATTCTCTATTGTCTAAGTGTGTTACCATTGTGGCAGGGGCTCACATACAAAAGACTAATGCAGGTTTAAAGTCAAAACTTACGGAAAATTACAACAAAACTTACAACAAAGTAGAACACACACAAAGAGCATATTGGGCAGCCAAAAATAAATGAATAGCACAGGGAAGAGAAAAAGATAAAAAATCAAGTTGTAGTTTCAAAAAGAACAATAGTCTGTACGCTATTGATGAAAAATCTGATAATGATGAGAGTGACAGGGTAACCAAGATATTTATAATATGAAAACTAATGAGATAAGCAATATGGCTTACATCAGAAGTGAATGACACATAAATTAAAATAGAATTGGACACTGGCTCAGCTGTTAGAGTCATCCCACAATATGTATATTTGAATGACATTTCAAAGATACTAAACTGAAGCCTGCAAATATCCAACTAAGATCTTATACTAAAGGAAAGGGAACTCCTGTGGGAATGACATTCATAACAGTAAAATACCATGAACAACAAGCCACACAGACTTGTAACTGGTAAAAACAGGAGGACCAGCATTGTGGGGCCATTATTAGTGGAGACAGCTACAACTTCATTCATCCTCCACATCCCCTGTAACAGAGTCAACTGAAAACAAATTTAAAAAGGTTCACTGTAGCGTTCAAGGATGGTATTGGAAAACTCAAATATATCAAGGGAAAAATAGTGTTAAATGAAAAGTCCACATCCAAGTTTTACAAAGCCTGTCCAGTTCTTGATACCACCTGTGATAATGTAGCCACCGAGCTAGATCGCATGGAAGCTGAAGGAATTCTTTCCATGGTTGAGTAGTGCCCATGTCAGGAGCCAAGAAGAATCTGTAAAGATTTGTGGTGATTTCAAGGTCACCATTAAATCAGCGCAGAAAGTAGATCAATGCCCTCTGCCAAGGATAGCTGATATCTTTGTAAAACTTTCTGGAGGGAATTGCTTCAGCAAGGTGGATTTAGTTGAGACCTACCTACAGATGGAGATGGAAGAAGAGTCCAAAATGTTTCTCATCATAAACTCTCACAAAGGATTTTACTGCTATATTTACCTTATATTTGGAGTAGCATCTGCACCTACACTTTGACAGAAAACTTTGGACAGGTGCTGCAATGCTGTCCCAGGTACTCAGTGTTACTTGGATGACATCATTGTTACTGGTGAGGATCACAGGGAACATCTCCTAAATCTGAAGACAGTGATAGAATGATTAGAAGATTATGGGCTCAGAACACGACATGACAAGTGTGAATTCTTTAAATCAAGCATCACTTACAGCGGTCACATGATTGGCGAACAAGGATTACATAAGTGATGGAATCCCCTAGGTCAAAGGATGTGTCACAGCTGCAGTGCATTTTAAGATCTGTAAATTACTATAACAGGTTCCTGCTAAATGTGGCTCCTATGCCCCGCCCCTTGAACTCATTACTACAGATTGGGAGGAATGGCAATGGACAAAGCAGTTTTAGGTGGGTTTCTAAAAGGTAAAGGAAGTGGTGACATCAGACACAATACCTACACATTATTAACCACATTGTCCAATGCAGCTTGCCTGTGATTCTTCGCCTTATGGTATAGGTGCAGTCATGTCACATGTTATGAGTGATGGAAGTGAACACCCCATAGCCTTTACATCACATTCCCTTACTGCTGCAGAGTAAAACTATGCACAGATTGACCAGAAGGTCATTGAATCTGGTTTAGGGTAAGTAACCATCTCACTGGACTCATAAAAAGCCTGGCTCATTAGCTAGCTCTGGCTAACAGCATCACATGGGTACTGGTGAGAAACTTACCACCCTCAATAAGTATTACACTTCTATGATCGGCATGATTTGGGTTCAACCAAACAGGAAAGTTGGGATCTTCTAATTAGGTAATATTAGTTGTGGTGAATGCTGTGTAAATATTGTCCCATGCACAGTTATCGTTCTACAGGAAATGACAGATTGTATACTGGCATAAAATTACAATGGAACTAACTTTACCAATATTTCAACTTTAACAAACAGTTAACAGAAAAAGAAAAGAAAAAATATAGGGGCCCAGTGCAGTTAAACCAATCTAAATGTGCACATAAACATTGGAGCTCATTTCTGTAGTAGTTGGGTATATCGCTTTGCCCACGGTGCTGAATTCCCATTGCTGACCACAGGCTGAACATCCCTCAAAGAATGTCATGAAAAAACAGGCTCACACAGAAGTATTGGTACTTGCTCCTTGAAACAATTTGTCTCCACAAAGCACTCCTTGCAATTGGGTCTCCTTTGGGTGGAATCCTCCAAATGTCTTCCCTTCCGCACCTCCTCACCACAATTCCTCAAACCTTCAAAAATCTGATCCCGCTCAGCTCCCTCGAATCTTCCAACACCTTACCAAAACAAACCTCAATGGCCGAAACAACTTTCCTAAGTTGGGCAGATTTTGCTCCGTATCTTCAGCCGAAGCCTAAACACTAGTCTACAAAGCTTACTAACAGAACACACTGTGTTTTCAGAAAACTGCTAAAATAAAAACACCTCACAGCATCAGCAGTAGAAATCTTAACCAGGGCATTGCAGGTGCAAAATGGTTCCACTAGGACTTGTGTGGAAGAGAGTTTACCCTCATTACTAACCATCAACCACTAGAGTCTATTTTCAGTCCACAGAAGGGTATTCCACTAACAGTAGCATCACAAGTGCAGAGATGGGCTCTGTTTCTTGGAGGACACAATTGAAAGATTGGATTCAAGAGGACAACTAATTTAGGAAATGCTGAAGGATTATCCCTTTTATTCATCAAAAAGAAAAATTTTACAAAAGAGGACTTTTCTCTTGACCTATTCTCCCTAATGCAAATTGAAAGACTCCCTATTACACCAGAGATGATCCAAAGGGAAACCAGAAAAGACCCCACACTGTCTCAGGTCTACGTATCAACACAAAATGACTGCAATGTGCAGCAGAAATTCCGGTTTCCTTATTTTTACCAACGCCAGGATGAACTTGTCCTTGACAGGCTTTGCCTTATGTGGGGATTGAGAGTTGTTGTGCCATTGAAGTTCAGAGTTAAAGGGTTGGAGTAGCAACATGCCAGTTATCTAGGCATGGTCAAAATAAAAACATTGGCTCAAAGTTTTGTTTGGTGTCCTGTGATAGTTCAGCAGATGTAGCAGCTAGCCATACAGTGTTTGGAATGACAATTGGTCCAGAACATCCTGGGAATTGCCTGCATTGCTCTGGCAGAGGATTCATGTGGATTTTGCCACACCATTCAGCAGCATACTTTTCTTAGTAGTAATAGATGCAGCTGCAAATTGGACAGATGTGCTTCCAATAGCCTCCTCTACAGCCTCACAAACTGTTATTGTGTTGAGAAGCCTCTTCTCAAGGACAAATGTTCCAGACACTTAGTGTGTTGTGGAACAGTTTCAGTAATTCCCGAAACGGAATAGAATAAGACATATTACATCTGCACTGTATCACGCAGCTACAAATAGTGTAGCGGAAAGGTTTCTCCAGGGTCTGAAGAAAACACCGCAAGTGATATCAGCAGAGTACACTGCACTAAATCAGAAGCTCACCAATTTTCTCTTTGCATGTCGTAATGCAGCACAGTCCACAACCAGCAGCTCACCAGTTATGTGTTCCTGGGTCATCTCTTGCATTCATGCTTGGATCTCCACAGAATGAGTATGCCAGACAGACAGCGCCTCAAGTAAAGAGGTTCATCTGTTTCACAGACAGACCAGATGAGGTACTACAGAGATGACCAGAAGTGGGATTTAGGAAGATTAAGGACAGAACAGGACCACTCTTACACACTGGGGATTGCATCTGAGATATCTGGAGATGGCATGTTGATCACCTGACGAGATCTAAGTCAATTGTCAGAGGGGAAAGTTGCCCAGAGCTGTCAGAACCACTTCCTGTATTCCCACTCCTGCAACCACCACGGAGACTCTAGAACCTGAGAATGTTTTACAGCCAGAAGTCTCACCATGAAGCAGAGAGACCCCATCAGTCAGGAAATATATATATAGTTTCATTTAACATTAGAGAATTTAATAATATATACATGTAAACAGTGAAATAGAGAGGAAGAGAGAGCATTACTTCACATACTTGAATTGAGAGGCATTCCATATTGAAATGGAGTTTATAGTTTAGCAAGGAGTGTGGTGCATACAATATTTCAGAAATATTTGAGTAATATTGTAAATATATTGTTTGATTAAACATTCTTTGTTTACATAATTCATTATGAGTTATGTGTAAGAAGCACGAGAATAGTATATGTCATTACACAGCCACTATCATACCTCAGCAGCTCATTACTAAGTAGACAACTTTCCCAGCTCCCGTGTTTTTCATTCAGTTACTGTAGTCTCTGGAGTTGCAAAACATGACAAGTTTTTTGCCCATCCGAAGGGTCTTGGCCCGAAACGTCAACTGAATGCTTTTCCATAGATGCTGCCTGGCCTGCTGAATTTCTCCAGCATTTTCTGTGTGTTGCTCAGATTTCCAGCATCTGCAGATTTTCTCTTGTTTGTATTTGTCCATCCTGCTGTGTGTGTTCTTTCATTCATTCTACATAGAAGAGTACAACATAGGAACAGGCTATTCAGCACCAAATGTACCAAACCAGCTAAAAAGCTAATCAAAAACACTGAAATACTAATTCCTCCTACCTACACCATGTCCATATTCCATATTCTATTGTGTTTCTTGGCTTTACTGTATATGCCCACTCAAAAATGAATTTCATGCTTGTGTATGGTAACATTTATATATTTTGATAAAAAATTTACTTTCAATTTTAAACTTTGGAAAACAATACTGCGCACAGTATTCCCGCTGTGGCTCTACCAATGCCTTATTTAATAGGTACATACATTTTTTACTTTTGTATTTAGTTTCCTGAGCATTAAATGATAACATTCTGGAAGCTTTCCTTGTCCTAATATTTGTTCGGCTCATATACCTCAGATCTCTCAACACCTTACACCATCTTGGTTTTATGCTTTTTTAAAAAAAAATTCCCATCATAATGGACAATTTCCCATTTTCCACATTATACTACATCTGCATTTCCTTCGCAAACTCACTTAATATTAGATACGCCTTCGTAATGTGAACAGAAAATCCTCTGCAGGTCAGGCAGCATCCGTACAGACTGAAACAGCGTCAACGTTTCTGGCACTTTGCAGAAATGGAGAGGAGTGAAAACAAGTTAGTTTTAAAATTCTGGGAGTATTGGCAAGCAATGGTTAGGGGAAAGGGAATATCTTTAATAAGATTAATTCATGGCTGCAATGATGATGAACTTGATTGAGCTATCTGTGTGATAGTTTAGAGAGGGTAGTCAGAATGCCACAGACTACAGAAAGAAAGGTCAGAGTTGGAGTGGGATGGAAAATTAAAGCCACTGGCAGCTGAGAATCCAGGTTGATCCTGATGATTTATGCTCAGATGCACCACAAAAGAGCTAGCTATTCTGCATTTGATGTCTCCATTTAGAAGAGGCCACATTATGAGCACCGATTCTGGAACTGTGGAGTGGAAGAAGTACAAGTGATTGCTGTTTCCTCTGCAAGGATTCCACGGGTACCTGGACGATGGGAAGGAAAAAAGATGAATGGACATGCTTTGTACCTCCTGTGCTTGTGAGGTAAAGTGCTGTGAGAATGCGAATGGTTGCTGGAGATGGAAGAGTGAATCAGGGTGTTGCACATTCCTACTGAATGCTGAAATGAGGATGCAGATGAAGGGAGAGTGCACTATACTGTACTATTGTAATCAACCAGATATTTGTTATACAGCCAATGCACAGTCACATGTACGATTTTGGCCTGTCTGCTTCTCCTCCTGTCTAGACTAATATTTGCATGTTCTATTAGAGTAAACAAAAATATCTTGTACCCAAATGGAAGTGGGTCATATGCCAAAATTGCAGGATCATTTGATTTACTGTGTCACTGGAAATGTAATATTCATGCTTGATGAAAATAAATTGAGTTTATAATTGGGAAACTTTAGACTTGGTCCTTGTTCCAGAAGCACATTCATTGTGGGGTTGTTGTGAAGGAAAGGAAAAATGACTGAGTTTTTTTTTACTGTGTGTTTTTGTGTTTAGTTGATATTTAGTTTATATTTTTAAATTATTCATTTCTTATTTAATATTCGGATAATTGGAAAACCTTGATAGCTTTGTTAGATGGAAAAACAAACATGGTTGAGAGCTGGCAAAGGCTTTCTGTGGAGTTTCATTGGCAGGGATTGTTCTGGCCCACCCATTATTATTAAGATGCTTCTTGGCTCTGCGACTGTCCTTGTACAAGAGAACAGCCTACAGATGTGTTAAAGTTAAATGTGTCAGAATAGGCATTGCCTGCAGCTGAGAATGGACAGTAGGCTCAACTCAAAGATTCTGGCCCAATGAGGTTACTTTGAATTTATTAGACTTCACAAATCACCTCAGTTCTGCCAAGCACTGAAGCATCTGACACAGAATCAATGTTACTTTCTACCATCCAGCCATCAGCTGCAAATAAATTTTTACATCAAGTGAACATATTTTTAATTAATTAATTTTACATTAACTGTTACCTCAAAGCAATTGTCAGTGCTCTCTTTGCATGTGATTTACATCCAGATCTTGGATTGGCCATTGTTAAAATGATAGCTGTCACACTTCTGATATAGAATGAGCATATATACAAAACTGCCAGTTTAGTCTCTTAGATGCACATAGACTGAAGGTAAAAAGGAATCCATAAGATCGTGACATAGGGTTTAAATTAGGACATTTAGCCCATCAAGTCTGCTCCACCATTCAGTCATAGCAGATCCTTTTTTCCCCTCCTCAGCCCCACTTCCTGGCCTTCTCCCCGTAACCTCTGATGCCGTGTCCACTCAAGAACCTATTAATCTCTGCCTTAAATACACCCAATGACCTGGCCTGCACAGTTGCCTGTGGTAGCATATTCCACAGATTTAGCACACTCTGGCTAAAGATGATTCTCTGCGTCTTGATCTTAAATGGACATGCCTCCATCCTGAGGCTGGATCCTCTTGTCCTAGACTCCCCTACCATGGGAAACATCCTTTGCACACCTACTCAAAAGATTTCAATGAGATCCCCCTCATCCTTTTAAATTCCAGCAAGTACAGACGCTGAGCCTTCAAATGTTCCTTGTATGATAACCCTTTCATTCCTGGAATCATCTTGTGAACCTCCTCTGAGCCCACTCCAATGCATGTACATCTTTTCTTAGAAGAGGAGACCAAAACTATTCACTATACTCAGGGTGAGGCCTCATCAGTGCCTTATAAAGCCTGAGCATCACATCCCTGCTCTTATATTCTAAACTTCTTGAAATGAATGCTAACATTGCATTTGTCTTCCTCACCACCGACTCAAGCTGCAAGTTGAATTGAATGAATTGAATTTATTTAACTCTTAAATCCATCCTGCAGTGTGAGGGAGTAAAAATCCTTGCATTATGACTCCATCTCAATTTATAAGCCTAATGGCTTGTAGAAAGAAGCTGTCCCATAGCCTGTTAGTCCTGGCTTTAATGCTGTGTTGCCATTTGCCAGATTGAAGCAGCTGAAACAGTTTATGGTTGGGATGACTGGTGTCCCCAGTGATCTTCCAGGCCTTCTTTACATATCTTTATGGTGTTCTGCACAAGGACTACCAAGTCCATTTGCATCCTAGATTTTTTGGATTCTTGGATTTTCTCCTTGTTTAGAACATAATATGCATATTTATTTCTACTACTGAATGCATGACCATACATTTTCCAAAATTGTACTTCAGTTGCCACTTTCTTGCCCTTTCTCCTAATCTGTCCTTCTGCAGCGTACTATTTCTTCAACACTACCTGCCCATCCACCAATATTCGTATCATCTGCAAACTTGGCCATCTATTGCATCATCTAACTAACGAATATACAGCATAAAAAGAAGCGGTCCCAACACTGACCCCTGCAGAACACCACTAGTCACTGACAGCCAACCAGAAAAGGATAATTTTATTCCCACTTGCTGCCTCCTACCAATCTGCCAAAGCTCTAACCATGCCAGTAACTTTCCTGTAATACCATGGGCACTTGACTTGGTAGCAGCCTCGTGTGTGGCACCTTGTCAAAAACCTTCTGAAAGTCCAAATATACAACATCCATTGGATCCCTTTTATCTGCCATTAGGGTCCTTTTACCCTTGCAATTTCTTAATTCAACCCACAAGGATTTAACATCTTCTGATCTTATGTCACATCTTTCTTCTGATTTGATGCCATTCTTTACCAGCAGAATCACACACCTCCTCTGCCTACCTTTCTAACCCTCCAATACCATGTGTAACCTTGGATATTCAGCTCCCAACTACAACTATCATTCTGCCACGATTCAGTGATGGCCACACAGAATACACGACAATGTATAATAGTGCAACAAGATCATCCATCATATTTCTTACACTCTGTGCTTTGCGGTATAACAGTTTGAGTACTGTATTTGCTACTCTTTTTGATTCTGCATTCCTAATGCACTGATACTCACCCTGCCAGCTGTAATTTTGTCCTATCATCTGCTTGCCCTTCCTGACAGTCTGTCTGCACGCTATCTCTGCTCTTTTACTATCCGTCCTATCCTGAGTCCCATCACTCCAGTTCCCAAACCCCTGCCAAATTAGTTCATACCCTCCGTAATTGCTTTAACAAACCTGCCCATGAGAAAATCCGTCCCCACGCGGGTTCAGGTACAAGCCATCCCTCTTGTATAGGTCATATCTCCCCAAGAAGAGATCCCAATGATCCAAGAACCTGAAGCCCTGCCCCCTGCACCAGCCTCTCAGCCACGCATTTATCTGCCACATCATCCTGTTTCTACCCTCACTGGCACATGGCACAGGCAGCAATCCAGAAGTTACTACCCTGGAGGTGCTGCTTCTCAGCTTTCTCCTTAGCTCTCTAAATTCTCTCTTCAAGACCTCTTTGCTTTTACTTCCTAAGTCATTGGTACCAATATGTACCAAGACATCTGGTGGCACCCTCCCCCTCCTAAATGCCGTGGGCATGATCCAAGATGTTCCTGACCTGGTACTTGGGAGACAACATACCATCTGGGTATGAATGTGGACCATTCATGTTCATAGAATCCCCTGTCTATTTCTCTGAGTATTTAGGCCCCTATCACTACTGCTCCCCTCTTCATCCTCTTTCCCTTCTGCACCACGGACCCGTGCTCAGTGCCAGTAACCTGGTCTCTGTGACGTACCCCAGGAGGTCATCCCCATCAAAAGAATCCAAAACGGTATACGTATTATTGAGGGGGATGGCCACAGGGGTGCTGTGCATTAACTGCGTATTCACATTTCCATTTCTCCTGACAGTCATCCAGCTGCTCACCTCATCG
The DNA here is from genome assembly GCF_030144855.1 of Hypanus sabinus. Classification (NCBI taxonomy): domain Eukaryota; kingdom Metazoa; phylum Chordata; class Chondrichthyes; order Myliobatiformes; family Dasyatidae; genus Hypanus; species Hypanus sabinus. The sequence continues at coordinate 36,362,598 of NC_082709.1, forward strand.
GGTAAGTACTTCCCTGTAACTCTGATCAATTATCTCCTCACTCTCCTGTACAAGCTGAAGGTCATCCAGCTGCTGCTCCAGATCCCTAATACAGTCTTCAAGGAGCTCCAGCTATGACAACAGCTATGGAAAGGAATAGAATCTTCACCAGGGACTCGGCTAGAAATGTCGACAGTTTATTCTTCTTCATAGATGCGCTTGACCTGCTGAGTTCCTTAGCATTTTGTATGTGTTACTATTGATTTCCAGCATCTGAAAAATCTCTTGTGTTTATAGTACTTAAACTTCTTTGTATTTTCCCTTTCTTCTCACCTTCTTTAATGTATCAGCCAGTTTACTTCAACAATGGTTTATCCCCATGACAATCCCGATCTCATCGTACTCAAAGTATTCCCTTTGTCTGTCCATTTCTCCCTCACTGTCTTCACATCTTAAAATTAACTTGCTTTCTTTCTTTCTCAGTTCTGACAAAAGGTCTCCAATCTGAAATATTAACTTTTTTTCTCATTCCATAGATGCTGTTTGGTTTGCTGAGTATTTCCAGTGTTTTCAATTATCTTAAGTTTCAAAAATCAGCATTTAGATTTTTAGATTATTTAATCCCTTTCTACCTTACTATAAAACATATCTTGAATGGGGTCTAAGCAGATATACCAGGTTGATAGGGATCATTCTGGAGTTATGAAATTATGAAAAACACAATTATGCATTTAATCCTTTTAGATTATGAATATTCAAAGAGGTTCTGTAAATTTACCTGACTATGTTTTGTGTTAAAGTTATGTAGGTAGTTATAGCAATTTGAAGTTCAAAGTAAATTCATTAACAAAGTACAGATACAGTATGTCACCATATACAACCCTGAGATTCGTTTTCTTGTGGGCGTACTCAGTAAATCCAGAACACCATAAGAACCATAATAGAATCAATGAAAGGCTGCACCAATTTGGGATTTCAACTAGTGTGCTAAAGACAACAAGGAGGGCAAATTCAGAAAGGAATAAATGCCTGCCAAAATCTTTCCTGTAGCACCTTAGGATTTCATCTTGATAAGCAGCCTCATGTGTGGCACCTTATCAAATGCCTTCTGAAAATCCAAATAAGTGACATCCACTCCCTCTCCTTTGTCCACCCTGCTTGTTACTCGAAGAACTCTAACAGATTTGTCAGATGTCAGATTTGTGAGAGAGAATTTAAAAGAGTTTAAATGTCTTGATGGAAAGATCATTGACCAGATCATTGTTTCTTTCTCCACTGTTAGCCCCCAACTAAGTGAGTACTATCAGGCTTTCGGCTTTTATTTCATGAAATGCATGGTTTGGTGTTGGATGTAAGAAAAAAAAGCAGAGGGTATTTTTAATTTGAGATGGAGACTATCTTTAAATCTTCAAATTAACTAGTAACTGCAATAGTTATCATTAGAGAAACAAGTCTCCTTTAATATGCAATGTAACAGTTAAAGAAACTTTCATATTATTTGTCTCCAATTATTTAAAATACTGAGCAAAATTAGTTCAAGCTGTATATTTGGTGAATAGTTAGGTAAAATTTCAAAACCTTTTAATTCATTGAGTAATTGACTCAGTCTTAAAAAGTATATCAGATATCTAGTCTTTGTGTGATACACATTTTTATTTATTTAGTATGTTCTATTATTCTTATAAATGCAACATATAATGTAATCAGTTGGTTGATATTAAAGTGAATTTTAGTGAGAAGTGGCTTCTTGTTTAATTAATAGAGATTCAATAATTTCTAATTAATTCCTGATTCAAACAGAAAACATAATCCAATCAGACTGCTTGGATGCGAGTCTCCTCCTTGAACTAGTTGTAAGAGTCCCATGAGAAAAACCACATTCTGAACTACTCATAAACATACCTCAGAGCAATAGACTAACTTGTCCATGATTCTGCACTGACTGACAATCTGATTCCAACTGCATACAAGAATGTGTGAAGTCATGACCGGAACAGGCTCACAGAGGCAAAGGTGAGATTTGGCTGGGGTAAGGGTGAGGTTGGTGTGTGTGTGTGTGTGTGTGTGTGTGTGTGTGTGTGTGTGTGTGTGTGTGTGTGTGTGTGTGTGTGTGTGTGTGTGTGTGTGTGTGTGTGTGTGTATATTAGAGTTCAGTATAATGGGTGAATTGGAAGTGCCACTTTTTTGTATACAAATATTCAATTATTTGCTCTTTTAAGGTCAAGATGTATGAAAGGGAGCCATATTTTACATCCATTTTTGCATATTTAATATCGAGGGTAGCAAAGATGATTGAAATATTTTCTAACTCTTCCATTTGCAGTACTGAATTCTTTAACTGTTATTAACAGACTGATCAAATATTTTTGTTACCATTGTGTAAAATATATGTTATCATTACAGTTTTGTTCAAATAGAGTAAAGTAATTTAACGCCTAGGTGTTCGATGCTATGTATTCTGTTGAATACCCTTCCACCATCTACAGGTAGGTATTTTAATTCAGGGATAATATTCTTCAAAATAAATTCTGTTTCCCTGCCTTCAGTATTTCAAAGGATTAAATGTCAAAAGGCAGGTACACAATATCTGTCATGCGTCTTTGCTAAGCTATATTTCTTTCTCTGTTAGCTGCTGAATGGTTTTATTTTAGTAAATAATTAATAGCTGCTTGTTTCCAGAAATTGTTGATTGTCATACAAACTTAATCGCTATTTTGAGCGGCATTTTAGTTAATACTTCAATGTAATTTACCCTAATGGTGATCATTTTTACATGTCAAGATTCAGTTGATATAGTAGTAGATATAAAAAAGTCCTACATTAAGAGACCCATGCCAAAGTAACTGCCAGAACATATATATTAACAATAACATGCTTGATTATTTTATCTCTGTGCAGTATCAATTAAAAGAGGGATGCAAAAAGAGTGTAGATGTGCTGTGGCTATCAATTGAGGCATCATTATGGAATATAAACCACTGATTGTTTCCCACCAAGGGAAGGTCATGTTGATTAAAAACATGTTGTAACCTAAAGAAATAGGAAACTAATTCAGGTAGCGGAACAGAACATGAAATAGGACGGAAGCTCAAAACATCTGCTTTTAGTGGAAGTGCCACTGCCAGGGGACTAGAGAAAAAGGCATTTTAACAACTGAACTCTTTTATTATTGCCTCAGAAGTTCAGAAGCAATGAATCTGATTTATTATTATTTCAAGCAAACCAACAGGAATCATTTACAATTTTGTTCTAATTTTTTTTGGATCATCATGGAAGCAAATCATGATGTTTGCAGAGACCTGTGCGATAAAAATGGAGCTTAAAATGTTACCTGTTACTTTGAAATAAAATTAATTACTTATGCTATTTTCTGCAAGTATGAAGTTATCTGTGCTTTCAGGCAGTTATAAAAATTAATTACACCATTTAGAACATTTAAAACAAAAAAAGCACAGCTCAAGCTAGGTAAAAGTTATTTAACAAGTGTACTGTATACTTATTCAGTTCCATAAATTACTGAGGTTAAGTAACACCTATTCCGATTTGGTGGCAGGATATTTCCGTTTACGAAATAAAAATTCCTTGGGTGTAACTTTTATGCTGCGTGCAGTTTACATTATGTTTTTTGCTGCTCTTTGGTTTTGGTCATTTGCTTACTTACAAATGAAGCTTTTGTTCAGGATCTCTGAGCAGCCGGTGCTGGGAACAGTGCCTGGGCTATTTTCTCTCGTTAATCCTGTCAGAAGTCTTTGCCGCATTTCAGGCTGAGTGGAACTTGTTATTGCCACCAAGGTCATATTACTACCCTCAGATCTGTTGAAAGCCAGGTCTACAGTGCACACAGAAGAAATCAAATTGCTTACTCTCAATTTACTCACAGAATGAAGTTGATTATTATTGGTGGTTCATTATATGCATATATAGTATATATGTGTACACAAATAAACATATATATGGTAGCATAGTGGTTAGTGCGATACTAGTACAGCTCGGGGTATCAGAGTTTGGACTTCAATTCCGGCATCCACTGTAAAAAGTTTGCACGTTCTTCTCCTTGTGCAGGTGAGTTTTCTCCAGGTGATCCAGTATCCTCCCACATTTCAAAGATGTACTGGTTATGAGTTTAATTGGTCATTGCAAATTGTCCTGTGATTAGGCTATGGTTAAATCAGTGGGTTGCTGGGTGAAGAGGCTTGGTGAGCCAAAATGGCCTGTTCCACATTGTATCTCTAAATAATAAATATGAACGCAGACTAATTCATGAATGTCCCCTGCTGGAATTTGTTCCACGAAAACGTTTGGGCACATTTGAAGCATAACATAGATGTGATGAATCACATTGATGATATCATTATAGGGCCTCACTCTATTACTTGAGTTTATTTATCAAACAATTAATTAGTTTAGCATATAAATAATGACAATTGGTATTGGCGCATTAAATCTTATACATTCCTATGTATGGCTTCAAAGCTGTATTATTATGTTGATCCCTATCACAGGTTTCGTTAACTCGACTAATGTAAAAAGCTTAAGTTTCATTTTTTTAAATTGCAACAAAAGAAATCCAATTGCTTTAGTTGGGTTTCTTTATGTCATAGTCATAATTTGCTTGTAACTAAAGTAAATGTATTCATAATACAAGTGACTTAAGAAATGGCCCCTTTTGTGAATCCTATGCAATGAAGCTGAGACATCCACTTGTGCACCAAAAAACCCAAGTTGAAAAAAAAAATTGTGTTGATTTATTTATTTCTTTTCCATACAAATTCCATGAGAGCATATTTTATTATGTACATCAAATGTTTAGGTAGTCATTTGTAAATTTTGTAAGGGTGAATTTCTGTAACCCGAATGGCTATTACCCAGGGATCACCCATTAACATCATCACCAAGAAATTAAGATCATACAAGGGGAATGGTATTACATGAATAGGAACAGCATGGAAGAGGGAAGCAACACTGTTTGGACAGGAAGGGATAGGAAGGAATGCCACAATCAATACATAGACACAATTATGATAAGCTGCTGCTTTTTATCAGTTGTTTCTCTTTACCAACTGTAGTTTGACATTCAGTACTAGTGTCCCCTCAAATCTAATTAATGCACTTCAAGCCTTTGATTGGAATAGCTCTGTGTACAATTGGTTCTTTGATTTCCTCACTTGCAGGCCCCAGTCAGTTTGGGTTGGCAACAGCAGCTCTTCCACAATTTCCATAGGCACAGGTACACCACAAGACTATGTGCTTAGCCCTCTACTCTAATCGCTTTAAACTTATGACTGTGAAGCTAAGCACAGCTCCAATGCCATATTTAAGTTTGCTGATGACACCACTGCCACTGGCTGAGTCAACATAAAGAAGGGGAAGTGAAATCTGGCTGAGTGGCACAATAACAATTTCTCACTCAACATCAGCATACACAAAGAGCTGATTATTGACCTCAGAAGGAGGAAACTGGAGGTCCGTGAGCCAATCCTCATTGGGGGATCAGATTAAATCAGATTTAAATTCATTAGTTTTATCATTTTGGAGGATTTGTTCTGGGCCCAGCAGCACCTTCACTTCCTTAGAAGCTTGTGAAGGTTTGACACGACATCTAAAACTTTGACGAACATCTGTAGAATGCAGTGGAGAATATGTTGACTGGTTGCACCATGGTCTGGTATGGAAACACCAATGCCCTTGAATGGAAAGTCCTACAAAAAGTAGTGGATATGGTCCAGTCCACCATGAGTAAAGCCCTCCCCATCACGCACAAAGGCAGCATCCATTATCAAGGACACCCACCACCCAGGTCAAGCTCTTTTCTCGCTATTGCCATCAGGAGGAAGGTACAGGAGCATCATTACTCACACCACCAGTTTCAGGAACAGTAATTCATCTTAAACTATCAGGCTCTTTGGTTCAAAAGCATCACTGAACTTGCCACATCATTGAACTGTTCCCCACATCGATTAACTCAATATCAAGGACTCTCATCTCATGTTCTCGAAATTTATTGTTTATTTTTTTAATTTTTTTCTTCTGCACTTGTACAATTTGTTGTATTTTTTACATTGATTGCTTTTCCATCCTGCTGGGAGCTTTTTTAGACATGTGTACTCTAAGCAAACCTGTTATAGGAATCAATATATCATTTGGTTCTGAAGTCGCACTTAGAAACACAATAGATTTAATGTACTGAGTTACCAGTTTCATTTAAGATTAGTCAAGCTATTTCATTGTTTGATATATGAACTCAAGGCCATTCAGTTAGGCCGTGTAATGGTTTTGTCAATGTGATTGATCATTTCTGAGCCAAGCTTCAATGCGCCCTAATGTTCTCACAAAACAAATTCTAGCGAAGAGCATTCATACGTTAGTCCGTCATTCATACGTATACAATGAACTGACATAACAATCGAATAAAATTGCTTGCAAAACGTTTACTTTATTCTGAGTAAAATTAAAAACATCAATTTGAATTTTTCTGCAGACACTAAAAGCCTGGCTTTCAAACGTTCTGAGGGCAATTGTATGACTATGATGATATTAGCTAATTCCACTCAGTTCTGAAATAAGGCAGAGACTTCTGACGGCATTAATGAGAGAAAATAGCCCAGGCATTGTTCCCAGCATCAAATGTTTGGAGATCCAGAACAAAAGCTCCATCTATAATCAAGAAAGCAATTAACACTGTCAGCAGTCTTAAGTAAGCAAATGACTAAAGCTCATATGCAGCCAACAACATTATGTAAACAACACACAGTATAAAAGTTACACCAAAGAAAACACCTTAATTGTTTTAGTTATGGTAACTTGTGTTAGGATGTCCTGATGGATGTGATTGTGTGAAGTAATGATTCTTGGATTCAAAACTTGTCTCATATAATTAAGGTGCCTTGTAAGTCACAGCAGATAGGTTCACCACAGTACCTGAAAGCAAATTATCTCCAGGGAAAGGTGAAAAAACTAGACTAATCTCCCCAAAACAGTTTGGGCAACAAACTAAAGGGAATTCTTATTAATTCATTCATCAAAATTGGCAGAACCAAATGCAAATCTATCTTGAAGGAAAATAGTAACTTAGCATTTGTCAAATGAGCTGGAAGTCTGTTCCAGATCTTCACTCTCCTGTGCGAAGAAAACCACCTATTAATATTTGATCTTAGAAACATTAATACATAGAAAATCTACAGCACATTACAGGCCCTTCAGCCCACAATGTTGTGCCGACCATGTAACCTACTCTAGAAGCCGCCTAGGATCTCCCTACCACATAGCCCTCTATTTTTCTAAGCTCCATGTACCTATTTAAGAGTCTCTTAAAATACCCTATTGTATCCACCTCTACCCCCTTTGTTGGCAGTGCATTCCATACACCCACCACTCTCTGTGAAAAAGAGAGTGACCTCTGACATCCCCCTTGTACCTGCTTCCAAGCACCTTACAACTATGCCCCCTCTTGTGAGCTATTTCAGCCCTGGGAGAAAGACTCTGGCTATCCACACGATCAATGCCTCTCAACATCTTATACATGCTTAAATCTTAAGTGATTTAACACACTGCTCAAAGCTCCTTTCCCAACCTAACGTATTTGAAAAAAAACTATTTAACAAGGGCAATAAAATCTACTGACGCTGGAAACCCAAGTGACACGGATGTCAATCCATGGCCTCCTCCACTGTTGCAAAGCGACCACGCTCAATGACACCTTGTATTCTGTCTGGGTAGCCTACAATCTGATAGCATGAACGTCAATTTCTCAAACTTCCAGTAATAACCCCTCCTCCACCTTCACCACTCCCCTTTCCCATTTTGTTCTCTCACCTTATCTGCTCTTCACCTCTGTCTGTGCTCCTCCCCCTTCTCTTTTCTCTGGTCTTCCACACACTCCTATCAGATTCCACCCATCTCCAGTCCTTTCAGTAATCAATTTCCCGGCTCTTCAGCTCACACCTCACCCTCTCCCAGTTTCACCGTTCACTACCACTTTGTACTTCTTCCTCTCCTCCCCCCACCCTCTTACTCTGATTTCCCATATTTCTTTCCAGTCCTGATGAAACGTCAACTGTTAACTCTTTTCCAGAGATGTTACCTGGCCTGCAGAGTTCCTCCAGCATTTTGTGTTTGTTATTTAACAAGGGATTTTTTTTGTTTATTTATCGAATCATGCATAAATAATCTATGTTATCAATGCTAAAATGTCCAAATGTAGATCTGGACACAAAACTTCGGCAATTCATTTCTACCTACAGGTGTTGAATGACTTGCTGGGCTCCTCGTGCAGCTTCTTTGTTGTTTCAGCTTCTAGCATCTGCATCCATTTGTACCCTATTATAAAACAAAGTGTGTTCCAGATGAATTCTGAGATTTGGTCCTTTGAAATGAAGTATGGAGGTGTCAAAGTATTTTAATCTTTTCTCTACATTATTTTCAACAGGTGCATCCTCAGCCTCCTTGAATTTGGCCTGGAAATTTAGATGTATGGGCTTGCAATGGCCTTGCAGTATTTCCTTGCTTCCAAACTATGAAGGACTTCAGCAATTCTGAGACTAAACCAGATACTTGCACATTGCCATTAAAGTTCAAATGGAATCTAAGCTCTGTTTGGGCTTCCAGTCTGTGTCTGTGTGATTGGATTCCAGGCACGCCAACAGTTTCACGATATACCGAGGGCAGGCGAACCTCAGAATCAAACTTACCGTTCATGAGGTGAAGCTGAAATCTGCCTCATGTCTTAATCTTTGTTAATACTTCCCATGGGCTGACACAAAGAACTGTTCCAATCCCAGGACCAGGCACTGAACTTAACTGTGCATCCTAGTAAGCAACCACGCGGGGGAAGAAGATGAAAATCAGTCAGTTTGTGATAGCCCACAGCTAATAACAAGTGCAGAAAAGGGTGATGATCACACATTGCTCAGATAACTTGTCCTAAGACAACAATTTTATCATCTGGTTTTTGTCTCTGAAATCCATTTGTCTTCAGTTTGACCGGGTTACAGGCTCATTATATGTTCTGAAGAAGAAACTGCATGTTCATGGCTAGGTAACGGATGGCACCCAATATCGTGCAGCTGAATCAACTGAACTTTATTTCACTAAAGAGCCTATTATTTCAAGTAGATCATCTGTGAGTCAGCTATCCAGTTGATGTGGCTCTCTAGGGTGGCCATGGTAAAAGGACCAATGGTTAAAGGCTTTTGTTGTGCTGGCAGCAACCTTTGGGCATGCATTTGAGCAAATCAGGAGATTTCTTCTCTTCCTTCCTCTGAGTCTAGCTCAAATTTTAAATGTAATAGAATCATGGGGCTGCACAGCACCGAAATGAGCCCTTGAGATAAACAAAAACCAGGAAGAAAGGGAAAGAAGGAGCTGAGGGGCAGCTTTTTCACGCAGAAGGTTGTGAGTACTTGGAACATGGTGCTAGAACAAAAAGCTGAGGCGAGAACAATTCAGTATAAGAATCAGGTTTATTGTCATGACCTGTCATGGAAGGTGTTGTTTTGTAGCAGAAGTGCAGAGCAAGACAAAAAATTACTGGAAGTTACAGTAGTAAATAAATAAATACTCCAAAAAGAGGAACAACAATGTAGTGTTTATGCATTGATGGCTCATTCAGAAATCAGATAGCAGAAGGGAAGAAGCTGTTCCTAAAACGCTGAGTATGAGTCTTCATACTCCTCCTCCTCAATGTAATAATGAAAAGAAGGCATGTATCATCTAAGGTTCACTTGGATAAGTACATGGAGGGAGTGGGACTTGTCGGGCTAAAGGCTGTACACAGGAATCTGGGACTAACTTGTTGGACAGCCATGGACTCAGTGGGCTGAAGAGCTTGTAGCCATGCTCTATTGCTCTATGAATCTGTGACAATATATCCAAGACCACCTTTTTGTCCATCTACACTAATCTAATTTGCCTGCTGTTCAGATCATTCTAGAGTTATGATAGTACAGATAGCATAATTATGAATTAACTAAAATGAGAACTAGTCTTCAGGAAATAAAACCCTGTAGACATGTTAATGAGACAATATGATTCTGTCCCATTGGAAAAAGGGTAAAGACAGTAGATAAATATTCCTTCTATTAGCTAAAACTGTATCCCTGTTACTCGAGGCACCGTTCAGGACAGTAACACACACAAAATGCTGCCTGACCTGCTGAGTTCTTCCTGCATTGTTTGTGTGTGGCTTGGATTTCCAGCGCCTGCAGATTCTTTCTTGTTTGTGACAGTTAAGGACAGATCTGTTTTGTCGTTTAGCCTTCTGGTTGGTGGTATATTCATGGTACCATCCTTCAACAGTGACAAAGGGACGTATGTTGGGTGTCTGGACTTCAGGTTTTTAGAACAGGCACCAATAGTGAATATTCAAAGGAGTTCTACTAGTTGTTCTGCCATTGTAACTATGCTATTCTATAACTTTACTTTGACCATAGTCCAAATGGTAATGTTAAAGAAAAAGTGATTACAACAATTGAAACTGGAGTTAAAGTTCAAATTTCAAAGTAATTTTATAACTCCCTTCTTCTTCTTTGGCTGTCCATCAATTTCGATGTTGACTGTGATAAGAGTTTAGTCTCTGCAGGCAAGTTTATGGACCAGAAGACCAGCACTGGATTGGCACAGTCTCCCACATTGGTTTCATTTGCCGGTTGACTAGTCTAGCACCGAATGTCTGCGTTCATGACCTGCTTCATATTTCTTCTGCCTTTTCTCCTCAATAGCTGGGATTGACCTCTTGACAATGCAGCACCAACATCTTCTGTCCAAAGCATCTTTCTCCCAGGTGCTGACATTCATGTCAGTGTGCTTCATGTGATGCTTGAGCACATCTTTGTAGCGCAGCTTCTGACCACCGTGCTTCCTCTTTCCTTCATGTAGCTCGCCATAGAAACAGATTTGGGTAAACAATCATCCCTCATTCCTGTGACATGACCAGTTCAACGCACCTAAGAAGCTGTGATGAGCGATTCTGCACTGACAGTCCCAGCACGTTTGAGCACCTCCACATCTGGTACCCTCTCTTGCCACTTGATGTGTAATATTTGGGGTAATTTGGTAAAGGCAAAAAGAACACCAATGGTGACCTTATGCTAAACTTTTACACTCAGAGGGAATTGTGCGTTACCAACACTTTCTTTTGTCAACCCGAGAAGAAGAAGAAGATCTAATTTTATAACCAGAGTATATATGCATCATCATATACAACCATGTGATTCATTTTCTTGTGGATAATAACAGTAGGCACAAGAAACACAATAGCATCAGTGAAAGGACAGACAAACCACCAATGTGGAATAAAAAAAGCAACAAATTGTGCAAATACAAAAGGAAAGAAAAGAAATAATATTAATAAATAAATAAGCAATAAATATCAAGAGCATGAGATGAATAGTCTTTGAAAGCGAGTCCATAGGTTGTGGGGACAGTTTAGTGATGGGGTGAGTGAAGTTGAGTGAAGCTCATCTTTTATTGTCATTTTTGTGTTGAAGAAATATGAAACATCATGTCAGAAAAGTGAGATTCTCTTGGATTCTCCTGGACTCACTCTTTCCTGGAGGTATTTCACAGGTAAGGCCATGATGTGACCAAGTTTAGGTCACTCCCAACACCTTCCCTGCGTCCTTATCCCTCAAAGCATCACCTATTCAAGTGACAATCTAGCTATCTTAAAGATGGATGTTCTATCTGATACCACCAACTTCATTTTTGTCAGTGACTTCTAAATATCATCACTCTCTGTGTAAAAAAAATCTCTTCCTTTAAAAAATTGAGAATTCTTTCCTCTCAGCCAATGTTGGTCTATGCACCTACTGCCAATTCATTGTTTACTCACCACTGCATGCACTAATGTCTGTTTCACGTCTCGCCCAGTGGAATGTGAAGAAGTTGTCCAAAGCAATTTCCTCATCAGAAGTTCTGCCTTTCTCTAGCCAGTATTTCACTTTCTTATTTGATGCGAATTTGAATGTAAAAGAAAAACATCACTATATGGTTACCTCAATAAAATGAGACACTTCTTTTCTCTGTTTCCTGCTCTCATTTATGGTAAGCACCAAAGCGGGCTGGTGCCACACCCCATGGAAAGGAACTGTCTGAGGAAGGTACATCCTGGGAGTGGATGCATCAGCTGAGTTAAGGAAATGACAATGTAGGCTGCTTTAATCCCATCAATTATAACAAACTGCTTGATGCACGTAGTTTCCTCCCATTCATTGCCATGTAAGTAGTTACCACTGAGGTAGGTGTGCCCGTGCTATCTTTCGAACCCCTTCGAGGAATGAATTTCCATCTTTCTTAATTTCCTGCAATTATTCAGGCGAAAGCTGAAAGCACTATGTCTCAGGCTTGGAAAAGGAGAGATACTGGAACTCACTGTTTCCTGACAGTCACCAGAGAGTTGCTGCCAAAAGGGAAAGGTAAAAAACAAATCAGTTCATTCAAAATCAAGGGCAGAGTTCTGTCTGTTTTAATCTCAGACACGGTGCAAGCATAAAAAAGAACATGGATTTGTAAAATTAAACAAAACTTCAGATAACTGTGAAGGCATTTGTAAGGTGTGGTCTAAAATCACAGAAGATGCACAAAAAGGAATGCGGCTTCTCTCTAAGTATGTTTGTTTTTTCAAGACAATAAAGGTTAAATGAGCATTATTTCTTGTCAAAATGAGTAGTAATGAGTCTAGAATATATTACTTATTTTAAAAAAAAAGCGCATATATAAAGCGTTAGCTGATTCACAGATGAAAGGTCAGAAAAGCTAAAGGAAACTGTGCCACGGGAGCACAATTGTAGGAAGTGATGATAAGGCTGGATATTACAAGAGTGGTATTCACTTCTTTGGAAGATCGTAGTTAAGATTTGGCTGGTACATATTATAGAAGTTTCAGCAGATTTCACTCATTCAGTAAAATATCTTATACCAGCATAAAATTGTGATTACTTTTGCACTATAATCTCTGTTGAAATTGGCTCAAAGTTTGAAGCTCTTGGAACAGAATTGAACTGGCCAGGATCACGGAGTGCAAGTTTGTAAAAAGACATGAAACATGACTCCAAATATGGTACAAGTATTCTCTTTCTGTGAAAACAGTCATTCAGATTTGTTGTGAATTCAACAATATTAATTATCAAATGAAGATAAATATTATGGATTTAAAATAAAATTTCAAATTGACAAGTTTAATTCACAAAAGTAGACAAACTAATTCTAAATAACAGCAATAAAAGCTCCAGATTCAGCTATCAAGTGTGACTTACTAACATAAATTGCAATGAACCTCATATAATGTTCATTGCAACTAATTTTACAGCTAATCATCATTCTGCTAACAAATGAAATATATATAACACTATACTGCTGCAAAATTGAACATGCTGTTGGTAACTGCTGTATGTACTTTCTGATTTAATTTACTTTGTTTCTTTTATTCTGAAAAAGAAATCGAGTTTCCATGCTCCAAATATAACATTGTACTTAGTAGGTTAAGAATATATTGAAAGTGCTTTTGCTTAAACTAGTCCTTTGTGATGAGGCTATTAATATTTCCATTGCCCTTTAATGACTTACGGACAGAAATTGGATCAAAAGACTTATTACCTATGCGATTAACTTATAATTCTATTAGGTGAACATAGATAAGCTATAATTATTTGAAACTGCCTCTTTTCGAGGCCTATAAGTTTCATAAATCATATATGTGAAGCATCCTATTCATGCAGCAAAATGCAAAGTGGATCTACCTTATAAGTATGGATGGAATGTACAAACATTATTTATGAAAATAGGATGATTTTGTAGCATAGTAGCTGCTGCTATCATTTTCAAAGATAACTTCACTAATGATTTAGTTAACCTCTGTAATCTGGAACGTTCAAAACACATTAGATGAATGCCAGGTTTAAAGATCAACCAATGGATTTCCTACGGCCAATGTATTAACATCAGAAAGATTACTCTCTCAATCATGTTGGACCGTACACCTCATCAGGTAAACAAGAAATCATTGAGTAACATGGTGATGTGAAAGGGATGGTTGTTTGAATGGTATTTGGGAGCTGATAAATTTTATAATGTTATACATTTTATGGAAAGTCACTGATTATACAGGTGCAAAAGATTTTTAATAATTTAGTAATTCATTAAGGTTTATTCCAGATACAGATTTACCACTTGTACATCGAACAGACCTCACAGAGAGGTTGCAAGACTACTCCTCCCTCTCTGTCTTCTCAACGCAGGTGCTTCCCAGGACTGTGTGCTGAGCCCATCGCTGTATCCTCTGTTCACATATGACTGCACAGCCAAACACTTGAGCAATCACTTTGTTAAATTCACCGTCAACACAGCAGTCATGGTGTCATCGCCAACAGCAATGAAGCGACCTACAGAGAGGAGGTGAAAGAGCATGAGGCCTGGAGCAAGGCAATAACCTACTCCTTAATGTCAACAAAACAAAAGAGATGATTACCGACTTCAGACGAACTCGTGCACCATCCACACTCCTCTTTACATCGGTGGCATAGCAGTGGAAGCTGCAAGCAGGTTCAAACTCCTGGAAGTGCACATCACACACAACCTCTCATGATCCAGAGTAGAAATTATTTCATTCTCCTTTACACTCTTGTTCAGGAAATGATGTACAGTTAAATACGTTGTTTGTATTAACAACCAACAACCCTGAGGATATGCTGAGGGCAGCCCACAAGTGTGATCACACATTCTGGCACCAACATAACATGCCCAAGCAGGAATATTGAGGCATATAAACATTTCCAGCAGAAAAAAGTAGCAGCATCAAAATAATGTTGAAAGTTGCAACAGCAGGTAAAGGGTTAAGATTAATGTCAGATTAATTAATGGCTTTAACATGACTGCAATTATTTTGTCTGGCTAGGGAGCCATGAGCAAGAGAGGCACTAATTTAATTTTAGACTGAACAGCTTCATTCTGTGCTGTAAGGTATTGGAGCTCGCTTGCTAGAAAATGAATAGAGTCATGTTATTTTTTTCATGATATGCAATTGAATATCTTTTTATGTCAGAGTGAAACACTAAAATGACCATTTCCAGATGGTTTTGCATCACCTCTGGTTGACTAAGCCCTCACTGACTATATTCCATTTCTTCTACTTTAGCTCTCATTTCCTTTCCTTCCAGCCAGGGCAAGGATGGGGTCCCTTTCCATGGATGCTGCCTGACTTCCGAACCAGAATCAATTTTAACATCACAGGCATAGGTCATGAAATTTGTTGTTTTGCAGCATCAGTACTTTGTAATATATAGCATACAGTATATTCAAAAATTAAATTAAATAATGAGTACTGGCTGAGTTCCTTCAGCATTCTCTATGTGGTATTCTCTTGTGTTTAAGATGGGTTTCCTGTCATCTGCCATTCATCCTCACCATATTCAATAGATTATCTTCAACAATTTCCATCACCTCAATGAGATGCCAGTTTAAGATATAACATCTTCTCTCCCTGCAGAATTTCAAGTGAATGATTTACACTGTGACTCCCTGATTCTCTCATCCACTTCCACCAAAAACTTACTTGTGGCTTATTCAAAGTTCAAGGTAAATTTTATTATCAATGTATATACATGCCACCATATAAAACCCTGAGATCCACTTTTCTGTGGATATGCTCAACCAATCTATAGAAAAGTAACCATAACAGAGTCAATGAAAGATCACCCAACTAAAGCATTCAACCAGAGTGCAGAAGACAACAAACTGTGCAAATATATACATAAATAAGTTGCAAAAATATCAAGAACATGAGAGGAAAAGTCCTTGAAAGTGAGTATATGGGTTGTGTTATCATTGAATGATGGAGCAAGTGAAGTTTAGTGAAGTTTTCCCCTTATCTTCATGGGCCTAATGTTGTGTGGTAGCTACTGTTCCTGAACCTGGTGGTGCAATCTGTAACTTATCTGGCCTGATTTTTCTGCTTTCTCTTCTGTTTTGGATGTCCAATAGTCACTTGTGTTGTTCATCTCACAGTTCCAGGATTACTTAATTTTCTGTCTTCTCTCAGTTAATTTGTAAATCTCCAGATGGATTGGCTGGAATTAACAAATATTCAGCATACTCTGTCAGCCAGTACCAACACCATCTACATCAATCAGTCAGTATTCCTCTCACTTTCCTTTGTCTATCCTTCCTCCTCTGCAGCTTAAAAGATGTGCATTTTCAATTTTTCCCATTTCCTATGAAAGATGATTGAGTTGAAACCTTAGCTATTATTTTTCTGAGAGATATTTCTTGACATGCTAAATATATTATTTATACATTTTTTATTCTTATTAAAGGCAGAGAAGGATTTGGGGGGAAAATTCAAAGGGTTTACAAAGAAAAAGACAGACTGGAGGTGGGTGTGCAGTTTACAAAGATTAAGTGATAATAGATTTTTATGACAGTGGTAGATTTTCAGGAAAAGGTGATAAGATAAAAATATGTAATGTCAACTGTAAGAATTTGAATATCATTAGCTAATGATTTCAAACATCAAAAGCTAAAATGAGGACCATCAAAGATAAGCTGATACCTGACATATACCTTACCTATACCTGATAAGTGGATATTTTAATCATTTCTTTACTGGCACAATTTTGACTTTGTTTTGAAGCAACATGGACTTTGTGAACTGCAATGTAGAATTCATGTCATGATCTCTTTTATGAGGAAAAGTGACATTGTGCATTATGTGTGTTGCATTAAGTACAGTACATTTTTTCAGAACATGGTCTTGTTATGAATATGAGGACTTCCAGCATGAACGGCAATTTAAAGAAAAGCTATTATTGAACAGCTTGATGGTCATTACAATTTTGTGGAACTGCAAAATGAAAATACTGGCACAATTTAATAACATAAGCATTCTAAATTCACATCTTTTGCTGTGTTTATTGTCTTGAAACTGATTTATTATTTCAGACTCAAAGCTCAGGAAAATCAATTAGCTGCATGATCTTGCTGTTACAAGAGTAAGTACAGAATAGATTCTGTATTTAAATCAAATAATAGATGAAGAAAATGAGGTATATTTATTTTCACCTCAGCAAGTTATAATATCGCTATATCAAGATAAAGCTTCTAAAAAAATACAGCTATATATAACACATATATAATTCCTTCATTATTTTTGTCATTACAGGCAGTGTGGAAGAAGAGGTCAGCAAAAGGGTTAATGAATGAAGTAGTTAACTTGCAGTTTTCTATTTGAACTTTGTCATCCGATGTCCTAAGCTTAGACCTGCACACGGTTTTTCATAATCAGGATGCAGCACTGAGTGGCGATGGCTGAATAAAGGAACGTGCACTTATGATTTAGTCACTTGTCTGTTCTATGATTAAAAATACCCTGTGCCAAGGATGTACTTGTTTGCTCCTGGTTATGTATATCTGCTTGTATGACATATTCACTTGCATGCCAATATTTACCCGTTCATCAGTATAAATAAATGGCAAAATTGTGCTGTAACTCAGAGCCCTGCACATTTCTGCAGGCTCTCCATGATATCATGCTGAATAAAGGTATCACCACTTGACCACTGGTCTCTAGCATAATTTTTCTTCAACAGGCAGTCCTACGGTTATGAAGGATGTTATTCCTAATGACTATCCACAAGCCAATTTCTCTATAAATCATAAATATCGACTTCCTATTACTCCCCATATCATATGATTGTGTCATTCTACATACACTTGTGTTCGTTCATTTCATTGAATTATCACCCAAGTGCTACTCAAAATTAAAGCAATGACGCAGTATCCAGTCGATACAGAATATCATGAAACTTATTATTAATATTATCCAAGACCAAAATCGAGACATGAAACGAGACTGAAATGACAACAGGGTACTGATCTAGATGCTAGATGATAGTCCAAGTACAGCTGACGATTAAGCACCAAACTTCAGTTTGGGTACTCTTCAAATATTAAAGTCCTGGTGCCAAAACACGGTCACCAACTGATTAACAGAGCGGGCCGGATAGCGCCAGCTATCACATTCCCAAGTATTATGAGTTTCTAAACCTCGGAGGCTGCTTATGTTGGATGCCTGTCATAACACTTTGTTCTGTTTCATTATCCTTCTGCTCAGGTGAAATTATAATCAGCATTTGTTTGCATGTTACGAGCCAAAAGTAACCAAAGAAAATTTCCTGAAATTATGAATCTTTGAACAAATGAAATAGAGATTATATGTGACTGCTGATAAATAACACCAATTTATGAATCTCTCCTTTCATCCTCAAGTAAACTGATGCCTTCTGTAAGCGTAACTCCAAAATAAATTCTACATTCTGTATTATTAACAACTATTGTCAGTTTACTTTGTATCATCAGCAATATTGGATACTCTGTCTCTTTACCTAGGTCATTTATAATGATTATAAACAAGTGATAACCAAATTATGATCCTTGTTGAGTTCAATGTGTTAAATTAAAATAGACCCATTTACTCATTCTGTATGATTTCTGGTCATTAAATGACAGTGCTGATATATCACTCCCAATCTCCTCAAGGCCTAGGTTTATGTTTAAGGAAAATACAAACATGTAAGTCACTCATTCTCCTTCATACTCCCTACATGTTGGAACATTGAACATCGAACAGTACAGCACAGGAATAAGACTTTTGGCCTTCAATGTTGTGCTGAAGTAATTAAATTAGTAATCAAATGCCCACTAAACTGCAAGTCTAAGCTTAGGACATTAGGTTACAAACTTTCACTGGGTTGCAATGTTCAAATAGGAAATTGCAAGCCATTTGCTCACCCTTCTTCTACAGCCTCCTCCACCACCCCAGGTGTTCCAGGCACCCAACAATGTCTGCGTAAAAGACATCTAGTTTCGTTCAGCTCAAGTATAAGCTTTCTGGTAAACTTAGAGTAATGCTTTCTTAAACTTGTACTAATTTATTGTCAAATTGACAAAATTGGTGCCTTACACTCTTACCATTTTTAAAGTACAGATCACCGGGCCTCCACATATTTGTTCAATTTCTTTTCAGTTCTCTTGTTAACATTTGCTTTAGAAAGTGACACACTCTTTTGGAAAAGGTGGAGCCTTATTACGGGTTTGCATTTGCTGGAAAGCTTCAAATGAAAATAAAGGTTTATGTTTAAAGATGCGCCTGTAACTGATTAAGGATTCTCTTATTTTTCTGTCATATTAAATTGCAACAGGAATACTGACAAGTGGTAGCTCAGTGTATTAACATATTATCTGCAATAATAACATTATTCAAAGTATACTACATAGTCGGTTTATTGCTACTGAAGGAATATCTTAATTATTATTTGTTGTGTGTGACTAAATTTGTCTAATAAATTGTTTTATTTGTAGCTCAGTATGTGGTCAGATGGTAAGGGATTTCTTCATTCTTATAAGTTAGGCTGCAGTTATCAATGTCATCTGAAGATATGCAGTATGGTCTTTTCCTAGGTGCTGCCTGGTCTGCTGAATTCCTCCAGCATTTTGAGTATGTGTTACCGTAGTGTTGGATCAGCATTCACACACAAACTGATCCACTCTGCTGCCTTTTTTGTTATCAGATTGTTAATCCAATATGTAGTACTTGATGAATGCCAATTGAGATAAGGTATAAATGGGAACATAGGATGGCATGAACACAATGGGCCCAAGGGCCTGTTACTGTGCTGTACAATTCATCAGCTCCAGGAACGACCATTCCAATATTCATCTGGATGGCTCCAAATCTCCTTGCCACATCACTTTCAACTCACCTAAAACTGAAAACCTGCACAGTGTTTCATTCGCTCACTTGTACCTTCAAGCACTTGTCTTGCTTACCCATGTTGTAACCTGGTTGCCACGGGCTTGGATTCTAATATTCTTGTTCTTGTATTTGCTCGACCCCTATAACTACTTCCACTCTGTCAGCGACTCAGAATTCTTCATTCCTCTTAATCCTGCGTACTCTCTCCTTTCACCTCAAAAGTTACAGCGTTACCGTCAGTTGTTTAATCTCCATATGCTGGAAGCTCTTCCTTCTAAACCTTCTCTGATTCTATGGCCGTTGCAATCTGACTCCACCTTTATCAAACATTTTGTTTCTTACAACCATCAATGAATGCATGCAGTCAATATTGTAAGATATAATTTCACTTTCAGCTTTGCTGTTAATCAAATAGTTTATATACTTTACTGTTCAAGAGCTGACATTATTTCCACTGAAATCCAAAAGCATAGTGTTGAAGAGCTTCAGTCACAGATCTATTTTCTCATCGTCTAATTCTGGGAAGAGAAAAGGACAGACCAGGGAGCCTAGAGATGCTGTGAGCATGGCTATCTTTAATGGGACAAGTTCAACTTTGGTAATCATAGAGAGTTCTTCCCATTGTTTGTCACTGGATTCTCCTCCATTGGCTGCGGAACCAGGTTGTTGAATCAGGCTGTGGAAATCTGTTCATCTGGAAGAATATTAAATATGATCATCATCACAAAACAATTCCAAGAGAAGTGCAGGGAGCAGTAGCTGACCTTCTCGATCTTACTTTGATTCTATTTCAGACATTAGAAGGGACCATGGAACTTCTCCTCAATCTTGGATGCCCAGAGAGATTCATCTCCATCTTACTTTTACTCCACAATGCTATGCAAACCATGATACATACTAATAGATTTATGACTCAGTCAATGACAATAAAGAAGCCAGTGAAGGCTTCGTCATAGCTCCAATACTTTTCTCAATCTTCCTTGCCTCTCTACTGCATCCCAAGTCCAATAAACACCCCATAAGAGAGGAGATAATCTTCAAAACTAAGATGAAACAATGGGACATCAAGCTCGTAGACCCCAGGTTTTGACAGTTGGGTTCCAACTCTGGGCTTCTAATTGATCTTCAGGCTTCAATCTTCGGTATGGATCCCAGAACTAGCTGACAATGCGACCCCCGAACTCAAATTCATGACTTGCCAACTCATGTCCCTGGGGGTTATTGGCTCTCAAGTCCGTTTGAGGCCCGGAGGCCTGTCGTGGAGCTGGAGGATGGATAGTGAGGGTGTGTGAATGGGTAAGAGGGAGGTAAGGGGCTTGCTTTGTTGTTGTTTTGTTGCTTGTTTTGCTGTGCTGCTCAGCTGAGCATTGTGGGCAATCTCTCTTGGCATCTGATTGTGTGTGGCTACGCTTACGGGCTGCCACAGCACATCCTTAGATCGAGCTGGTTCTTAATGTAAATCACAGCATCTTTCAATGCGTATATGATAACTAAATGAAACTGGATCTGCACTCTGATCCATTACTTTTGGAGATATGGCGCACTATCACCGGCAAACTCATAGAGGGAGTTAGTGCAGAATCAGGCCACCCTGTAAAGAGTGTACGGGGAGTAATGTAAGGGGCTGAGAGTCCAGCCAAATGGAGCACTGGTGTTTGTGATTACAGTGGCTGAGGTGTTGCTGCCTACTCTAACTTATTGCAGCCTGCTGGTCAGGAAGTCAAAGACCCATTTGCAGAGAATGGTGCTAACATCCAGGACTCAGAGTTGAACGAACAGTATGCAAGACACTTCTTTCAAGATATCAACATACGTGACACCAAAAAACCAATTCCAATTCCATTCACAAAAGTGCTCCATATTCTACATACACATACATGATCACATTGCAGTTTGTTGGAAGTCCTGTAGACTATCTGCCACTTTTTCCTCAGTGCAACAATGACTACGTTTCAAAGATACTCTTATTGTCATGATACCCCAGGCCTATTAAGGGTGCTATATTAAATCAAATCTTTCTATAAACTATTGTTTGTTTTCTAGTTACTGACAAATTAATTAATAGCTCTCATCACTGTGCGGAAAAAGACTCCACAATAATCTGACATTTCTGACAGCTGAGAAACTTCTGTTGGCAAGATAACTATGTCTGCACCATTTTGCTTAATTATTGAGCTTGTCATATACAGTTAACGACTGACTAAAATGGGATTAAATGTCATTAAATGGCTAAATATATCACCATTAATCATCTGGAAGCTGTAGAGAGTGAAAAACTGCATTGCTGAACCATATACTTAATACAATTTCAAAGGGTTAACAACAATGGGACATGTAAGATCAGCTTGGCTATAAAAGATCAGTTCAATTTTTTTATATTCATTTCTCAGCTCTCAGAGCTAAACTGAGGAAACAATTAAAATAAGTGTTGTTCTTGGTGTTAATAAAGTAATTATCTGACAAACAATATACTTGTCATGATGGGAATAAGGAAAACTAGCTAATCAGGCCCGAGTTCTAAGAATGTTACCAAATATACAAAATGAAGAGATAATGTGTGACAGGAAAAGTTATTAAATAAATATTTATGGTTCATAATTTTTTTAAACCTCTAAAACAATAACTCCTGTCAAGAGTTTTTGTTTCCGTTTAAAGCCAAAATCGAATTAGATATTTGTTTTCCAGTGCTCGTTGTACATTACAACAGCTGTTATGTTTTGGGTTACACTTCAGAACTTTGATAGTATTAAATTAATCTGATTGAGGATGAAAGGGAGAAATATTGATCTTGAATCTTCTTGGATTGGGTAATGTACCTAATAACATGGGATGAGCAATTTTCATAAAGTTTTCAATCCTGATTGTAAATCAATTTATTCCAGAATTTAATACGTTTCTATAAAATTATTCCCAAAAAACTTGATTTTCCGAACCAAAATGTATAACATACATCTTGTTGAAAAATCTTGAATTGTAGAGACTCACAACAAACCCCACTCAATCAATTTTTGACAGTCCATCTTTGTCTTTAGTTGGTTCTGCAATTATTGAACAAGCTCTGTGTCTATGCACTTTGTAATATATGAATGACATCTCCAGGCATGTTATGAGTCACTCAGAGATATTCACCTACTCTGCATATTGCAAACAAAATTCCCAAGGATGGAAGGAGGAACAGGTCAGGCATTTTCATTTGATCAATGACTTGCTCCTCGTGTTATAAACATTGAACCTGGTCACCACATGTTAGAGGGAGGTAATTTTATAGAACATAGAGCATAGAACATGAAACTGTATGGTCCAGGAATAGGCCACTTGGCCCACAAGTAGATGCTGAACCAATTAAATTACTAAACAAATAGCTAATTGAACTAATCTTTTCTGCCTACACGATGCCCATCTCCTTCCATTTTCCTCTCACTCATGTGCCTATCTAAAATCTATAACGTTTCTGCCTCTACTACCATCCTACGCAGCGCACTCCAGGCACCTACCATTCTCTGTGTAAAATACCTTGCCGCTCACATCTCCTTTGAAATTATCCCCCAATCACCTCAAATGCAGGCCCTCTGGTATTAGACTTTACAAATCTGGGAAAAAGATATGTCTATCTACTCTGTCAATGCCTCTTATAATCTGATAAACTTCCATCAGATCTGCCCACAGCCTCCACCACTCCAGTGAAAACAACCAAAATTGTCCAACTTCTCAATAGAGCACATACTCTCTAATCCAGACAACATCCTGGAAAACCTCGTCTGCACCCTCTCCATAGCTTTGGCATCCGTCCTATAACAGGGCTACCAGAACTGTTTTCAATACTTCTGATGTGTCCTAACTAGAGTTTTATAAAGCTGCAACATAACCTCCTGACTTTTGAACTCAATGCCTCGACTAATAAAAGCAAGCATCCTATATGCCATCTTCACCACCTGATCGAACTTTGTAGCTACTTATCGGGGGTTATGAACTTGGACGATGTGATCCCTCTGCTCATGAACACTGTTAAGGATCCTGCCTTTAACAATTCTGGCATTGATCTATAACCTATTGTATTCTTGCCAGTGTTTTATGCTATCCACAACAACACCAAGCCTCATGTAATCTGCCAATATTTATGACCCAGTCAATGACAGTAAAGAAGTCAATGAAGACTTCTTCATAGCTCCAATACTTCACTCAATCTTTCTTGTCACCCTGCTGTACACCATGTTCACTAAATACCCCATCTGAGAGGAATTAATCTTCAAAACTAATAGAAAATAACTGAGCTTCAAACTCATAGACCCAAAGTTTTGAGCATCTGGTTTTCACCTCCAGACTTCCAACTGACCTTCAGCCTTCAATCTTCAGGACGAACCCAGGACTAGATGACAATGGGACTTTGAACTCCCGGCCTCAAACTCATGACTTACCAACTCATGCCCCAAAGGGGTCATCAGCTCTCAAGTCTATTTGAGGCCTGGAGGCCAGTCCTAGGGCTAGAGGACAGTCTGAGTGGGTGTGTGGATGGGTAAGAGGTAGATAAGGGGCTAATTTTGCTGTGGTTTTGTTTTGTTGCTTGTTGTGTTGTGTTCTGTGTTGCTCTGCCAAGCATTGTGGGCAATCTGTGCTGGCACCTGATTGTGTGTGGCTACACTTGTGGGCTGCCCCCAGCACACCCTTAGATTGAGTTGGTTCTTAACACAAATCACAGAATCTTTCGATGCACAAGTGATAAATAAATGAAACTGAATCTGCATTCTGATTCATTGTTAGTGGAGATATGGCACATTATCATCGGCAAACTCGTAGATGGAATCAGTGCAGAATCAGGCCACCCTGTAAAGAGTGTACAGGGAGTAAAGTAAAGGGCTGAGAATCCAGCCAAATGGAGCACTGGTGTTTGGGATTATAGTGGCTGAGGTGTTGCTCCCTACTCTAACTTATTGCAGTCTGTTGATCAGGAAGTCGAGGACCCAGTTGCAGAGAATGGTGTTAACTTCCAAGTCTCAGAGTATGATTGTTAGTTTGCTTGGACTTCTGGAATTACAAGTATATGCCAATTGTGATGTATATATTTGCAGACTTCCAAATATAATAGTGGAAACTTAAAGGCTCTTATAAGCGAAACATGTGGAAATGGAGATTTTACTCACTACAGACTATTTTAAATAGATAATTTTCTATTTAGGACTCAAATATTATGAATGAAAATAGTTTCATGTAACTTCTTCGAAACTGACTGCAATGTTAATTTTAAGAATAAATTACAGGTGCTTGACACACCTCAGCACATCACAAAAATGTGGTCTGTGCTCTCCGTCTGTACTCTCACCACCTCAGTATCAGAGCTCCTACCCATCTTGATAATTTCTCTTCTCAACACACCCATTGGGCAGAAGATTTTAAAAAAACTAAAATCATATACCAGCAGGCTCAAGGACAGCTTCTAATGATTCTCCAGTATGATAAAGTTGACTCTTGACCTCACAATCAATCTCCTTATGATCTTTCATCTTACTGCCTACCTACAATGCACTTTCTGTGTCACTGTTGAGCCTCATTTTGCATTCTGTTATTGTTTTACTACCGCTTTGCACAGTGCAATGATTTGACTTGTAAGAACAAGACACTTCTTTCAAGATATCAAGATATGTGACGCCAATAAACCAATTCCAATTCCATTTATAAAAGTGCTCCATATTCTCAATGCACATACGTGAGCTAAGACCTCACATTGCAGCTTGTTGAACTTTCTGTAGACTATCAGCCACTTTTACTGCAATGCAACAATGACTACCTTTCCAAGATGTTCATGATACACCAAGCTTATTAAGGATGCTATATTAACCCAGGAAACCTGTTCATATTCTATACCTTCACAGTATGGTTTGGGTCAATTTTGACCCAGCCTAAGAATCCCCTCATAACAAGTGTTTATACCAAATTTTGAACCACAGATCTATTTAGAATGTATAAATAGCCTATCTGACATAAATAAATGGGTGATTAATCCTTAATTAATGGTTCAGAGATTTAATATCCATTTCAATAGATATGGGTCAAATTTGACCCAGAACAGTCTCAATGTACAGAAATTTGTAGCACCTGTACAAAAGTATAAAATTTTTATATGTTTTCATTTTTGCGCATTATGGGTCACTTCAGAAAAAGTCATCAAATTTTGCCTTAAAAATGGCATTTAGGGTGTTTTTACTGCTGCCAAATATCAAAATGGGTCAAATTTGACCCGAACAGTTTGCAAGGGTTAAGTCAAATCTTTCTATAAACTATTGTTTGCTTTCTAGTTACTGACAAATTAATTAATAGCTCTCATCACTGTGTGGAAAAAAACTCTACAATAATCTGATATTTCTGACAGGTGAGAAAGTTCCGTTGGCAAGATTACTATATCTGCACCATTTTGCTTAATTATTGAGCTTGTCATATATAGTTAATGACTGACTAAAATGTGATTAACTGTCATTAAATGGCTAAATATATCACCGTTAATAATCTGGAAGCTGTAGACAGTGAAAAACTGCATAGCTGAGCCATACACTCAGTCCAAAATGGGACATGTAAGATCAGCTTGGCTATAAAAGATCAGTTCAATTTTTTTATATTCTTTTCTCAGCTTTCAGAATTAAACTGAGGAAACAATTAAAAATAAGTGTTGTTCTTGGTGTTAATAATATAATTATCTAATAAACAATATACTTGTCATAATGGGAATAAGGAAAACTAGCTAATCAGACCCAAGTTATAAGAATGTTACCAAAAATGCAAAATGAAGAGATAATGTGTGACAGGGAAAGTTAGTAAACAGCTATTTATGCTTCATAACTTTTTAAAACCTCTAAACCTCTAAAACAATTATTCATGTCAAGAGTTTTTCTCCAGTTTAAAGCCAAAATAAAAATAGGTATTTGTTTCCAGTGTTCATTGTACATTAAGCAGCAATTATGTCTTGTATTCCACTTCAGAAATTTGTTTGTATTAAATTAATCTGATTGAGGATGAAAGGGAGAAATATTGATTTTAAATCTTCTTGGATTGGGTAATGTACCTAATAACATGGGATGAGCAATTTTCCAAAATTTTACAATCCTGCTTGTAAATCAATTTATTCTGGAATTTAATATGTTTCTATAAAAGTATTCATAACAAAATTGATTTTCCAAACCAAAATATATAACATACATCTTGTAGAAAAATCTTGAATTGGAGAGACTCACAACTAACCCCACTCAATCAATTTTTGACAGTCCATCTTTGTCTTTAGTTGGTTCTGCAATTATTGAATCCAGCCAAATGGAGCACAGGTGTTTGTGATTACAGTGGCTGAGGTGTTGCTGCCTACTCTAACTTATTGCAGCCTGCTGGTCAGGAAATCAAGGACCCGTTTACAGAGAATGGTGCTAACATCCAGGACTCAGAGTTGAACGAACAGTATGCAAGACACTTCTTTCAAGATATCAACATACGTGACACCAAAAAACCAATTCCAATTCCATTCACAAAAGTGCTCCATATTCTACATACACATACATGATCACATTGCAGTTTGTTGGAAGTCCTGTAGACTATCTGCCACTTTTTCCTCAGTGCAACAATGACTACGTTTCAAAGATACTCTTATTGTCATGATACCCCAGGCCTATTAAGGGTGCTATATTAAATCAAATCTTTCTATAAACTATTGTTTGTTTTCTAGTTACTGACAAATTAATTAATAGCTCTCATCACTGTGCGGAAAAAGACTCCACAATAATCTGACATTTCTGACAGCTGAGAAACTTCTGTTGGCAAGATAACTATGTCTGCACCATTTTGCTTAATTATTGAGCTTGTCATATACAGTTAACGACTGACTAAAATGGGATTAAATGTCATTAAATGGCTAAATATGTCACCATTAATCATCTGGAAGCTGTAGACAGTGAAAAACTGCATTGCTGAACCATACACTCAGTCCAATTTCAAAGGGTTAACAGCAATGCGACATGTAAGATCAGCTTAGCTATAAAAGATCAGTTCAATTTTTTTATATTCATTTCTCAGCTCTCAGAGCTAAACTGAGGAAACAATTAAAATAAGTGTTGTTCTTGGTGTTAATAAAGTAATTATCTGACAAACAATATACTTGTCATGATGGGAATAAGGAAAACTAGCTAATCAGACCCGAGTTCTAAGAATGTTACCAAATATACAAAATGAAGAGATAATGTGTGACAGGAAAGGTTATTAAATAGTTATTTATGGTTCATAATTTTTTAAACCTCTAAAACAATAACTCCTGTCAAGAGTTTTTTTCCGTTTAAAGCCAAAATCGAATTAGATATTTGTTTTCCAGTGCTCGTTGTACATTACAACAGCTGTTATGTTTTGGGTTACACTTCAGAACTTTGATTGTATTAAATTAATCTGATTGAGGATGAAAGGGAGAAATATTGATCTTGAATCTTCTTGGATTGGGTAATGTACCTAATAACATGGGATGAGCAATTTTCATAAAGTTTTCAATCCTGCTTGTAAATCAATTTATTCCAGAATTTAATATGTTTCTATAAAAGTATTCATAAAAAACTTGATTTTCCGAACCAAAATGTATAACATACATCTTGTTGAAAAATCTTGAATTGCAGAGACTCACAACAAACCCCACTCAATCAATTTTTGACAGTCCATCTTTGTCTTTAGTTGGTTCTGCAATTATTGAACAAGCTCTGTGTCTATGCACCTTGTAATATATGAATGACATCTCCAGGCATGTTATGAGTCACTCAGAGATATTCACCTACTCTGCATATTGTAAACAAAATTCCCAAGGATGGAAGGAGGAACAGGTCAGGCATTTTCATTTGATCAATGACTTGTTTTTTGAGTTAGAATCACGGTACCTGGTCACCACGTTAGAGGAAGTGAACATGGAACTGTACAGTACAGGAACAGGCCACTTGGCCCACAATGTTGTGCTGAACCAATCAATGTACTAATCAAATGGCTAAACAAACTAATCTCTTCTGCCTACAGAATGTCCATATCCTCCCATTTTCCCCTCATTCATCTATGTATCTAAACATCTCCTAAAAGCTTATAATGTTTCTGCCTCTACCACCACTGCAGGCAGAGCATACCAGGCACACTCTACTTTCTGTGTAAAACAACTTGCCCCTCACATCTTCTTTGAAACTACTCCCTATCACCTTAAAATGTATACCCTCTGGTATTAGACATTTCAACCCTGAGGAAAAAATGCTGGCTATCTACCCCTCTCATAATCTTACTAACTTCCATCAGATCTCCCTCGGCCTCCGCCACTCTAGAGAAAGCAACCAAGTTTGTCCAACATCTTGTTAGAGCACATACCCTCTAATCCAGGTAGCATACTTTTAAACCTCTTCTGCACCCTCTCCAAGGCCTTGACATTTCCTATAATCTTTCCTATTGCAACCAGAACTGTTTGCAATACACCTGATGCGTCCTAACTAGAGTTTTAAAAGCTGCAACATAACTTCCTGACTTTTGAACTCAATGCCTTGACTAATAAAGGCAAGCATCCCACATAGCATCTTTACCACCCTATCACCCTGTGTAACTACTTTCTGGGGACTATGAACTTGGACCATAAGTTCCCTCTGCTCATCAACACTTGTAAGGATCTTGCCCTGAACTTATCTGGGACTGATCTATATTCCATTGTATTCTTTGCCAGTCTTTTATGCTATCCACAACACCACCAATCTTTGTGCCAACTGCAAGCTTAATACCCCACCCATCTGTTTTTTCTTTCATCTAAGCCATTTATATACATGACAAACAGCAGGGCTCCCAGTACCGATCCCTGCGGTACATCACCAATCACAGATCTCCAGCTAGAATAAGTTTCTTCAAACACAACTTTGCTGAGTTGGATGCATTGCAAGCACAATGTTACTTTGAGATAAATTATTAATTCTGCCACAGTGAGGCATAAGAGCAGCAGCCTAGTGGGAATATTATCATTTTTAATTTCAGCTTCAAATCAATGACAAGCTAAACACGGAGTTAGTTTGCCATTCATTAAACATAGTCACATTAGCATCCTAAATTCCTCAGGGTCATTGTGAGAGCATCATTCCCACCTTCTCAGAGTACTTGGGACTGAGAAATTAATAAGCTTCATTCATATCTTGAGATCAAATACAATTCCATTTTTCCACTGGACTGAAGGGAATATAAATGACTCGTTAACAATCTCAGGATGAACCTTCAAAATTCACTATAAATTTCAAACCTATTAAAATAATGAGGTTGTGAAACAATAATGCAACAAGAGAATGAATGTTAAAACATCTTCGCCCTGGCTTGTATTCTAATCGGGTTTTAAATTTGGCAAAAATGTGTAAGACAATGAGGAAAGCTGTTCACTTTCATTGGCTTACTTCAAATTTCCGTAAAATCAGAATCAGATTTAATATCACCGGCATATAGTGTGAAATTCGTTAACTCCGTGGCAACATTACAATGAAACACATGATCAATAAAAAAAACCGAGTTACATTATATTTATTTATTTATTAGATAGCTCAGTTAAAATAGGCAGGGCAAAACAACAGAAATAAGAAAGCAGTGAGGTGGTGTTCATGTGTTCAATGTCTATTTGGAAAAGAGATGTTTGTTGACTTCAGGAGGGCACAGAGCGACTACTCCCCACTGAACATCGACAGTTCCTCAGTAGAGATCGTTAAGAGCATCAAATTTCTTGGTGTTCACCTGGTGGAGAATCTCACCTGGTCCCTCAACACCAGCTCCATAGCAAAGAAAGCCCAGCAGCGTCTCTACTTTTTGTGAAGGCTGAGGAAAGTCCATCTCCCCCTCCCCATCTTCAGCACATTCTACAGGGGTTGTATTGAGAGTATCCTGAGCAGCTGCATCACTGCCTGGTTCAGAAATTGCACTATCTCGGATCGCAAGACCCTGCAGTGGATAGTGAGGTCAGCTGAGAAGATCATTGGGGTCTCTCTTCCCGCCATTATGGACACTTACACTACATGCTGCATCTGCAAAGCAAATAGCATTATAAAGGACCCCACGCACCCCTCATACAAACTTTTCTCCCTCCTGCCGTCTGGGAAAAGGCACCAAAGCATTCGGGCTCTCATGACCAGACTATATAACAGTTTCTTTCCCCAAGCTATCAGACTCCTCAATACCCAGAGCCTGGACTGACACCTTACTGCCCTATTGTCTTGTTTATTATTTATTGTAATGCGTGCACTGTTTTGTGCACTTTATGCAGTCCTGATTAGGTCTTTAGTCTAGTGTAGTTTTTTTCTGTGTTGTTTTTTACGTAGCTCAGTCTAGTTTTTGTACTGTGTCATGTAACACCATGGTCCTGAAACACATTGTCTCATTTTTACTGTGTACTGTACCAGCAGTTATGGTCAAAATGACAATAAAAAGTGACTTGACTTGACTTGAAATCAGATGGCAGAGGGGAAGAAACTTCGCAATCATTATTGCTTCTCAATTTATTTATTCTGTTAAATTATGAGAAGAAATTAGATAGGCTGAGTTTGTCTTCCTTACAGTGAAGGAACCTGTGTTACACAAAATTATGGCTGACGTAAAAGATTGGTAGTATGAAACTTTTCCCCTAGTGAAGGTGTTGAAAACTAGAAGGCATTAAGTTTAGAAAGAAATCCAGAAGGAATCTAAAGGAAAGACGAGGAAATCTGCAGGTGCTGGAAATTCAAGGAACACACACAAAATGCTGGTGGAATGCAG
The DNA here is from genome assembly GCF_030144855.1 of Hypanus sabinus. NCBI lineage: Eukaryota > Metazoa > Chordata > Chondrichthyes > Myliobatiformes > Dasyatidae > Hypanus > Hypanus sabinus. The sequence goes on from NC_082709.1 coordinate 36,394,072, forward strand.
CAGGCCAAGCAGCATCTATAGGAGAAGCACTGTCGACGTTTCAGGCCGAGTCTCTTCGTCATGAAGATATTTTTCGGACAGCACAGTAGGGCATATGTCTTTGAAATGCTACAGGAAACCAGTGCACCTGGAGGAAACTCACTGGGAGAATGTGTAAACTGTACACAGATAGTAGAGCCGCTGTCTCGCTGTGTCAGGACCAGCTTCAGTCCTGGCCTCAGCTGCTACCTGCATGTTCTCCCTGTGACCACTCTGGCTTCCTCCAGGTGCTTTGCTTTCCTCCTACATCAGAAAGACACGTGTGCTGGTAGTTTAGAGAGGCACAATAGATAACTCCTGCTGTATGGGTGGGTGGTAGAATCCGGGGATGTGGGGTGAGCGATGAGAATGAAACTGGAATTAATGCAGGATTAGTGTAAATGGGTCGCTGATTGACAACACAGACTCAGTGAGATTAAGCGGTGGTCTACGTGATACATTTCTCTAGACTCTCTAACACCCAGAATCCTGAACACACTGCCTGACAGTCTCAGAAGCTGAGAGTCACACAATACTTCGCTAGAAATCTCTAGAGGAGCAATCGAATCACAGCGGTTTAGAAGGTCACAGGCCAAATGTTGGAAAATGGGATTAGTCCAGTTGTGTACTTGATAGTCAACTTGGCTATGATTGGCTGAAGGTTATTTTATGAGCTGTATGACTCCATGACTGTATCCAATATCCATGTGCAATTAAAAATGCAGAAAAATATAACATATTGTTCCCAATTTATTTTATGCAATTGGTTTAATAACCTCAAAGTTCAAAGTAGCTTTATTATCAAGGTACAAATATGTCACCATATAATACCCTGAGATGTAGGCATTCACAGTAAATGCAAAGAAGTACAATAGATTCACAATAATCATTGTGTAAAGGAAGACACGCTATTCAAATACTAAATAAATAAATAGTATGATAGATAAACAAACAAATAAATAAATATTCTCTGTGCTACTGAAACAACTACATTCATAGCATAGGAAAGAATCTCATTTAAGATTTGTCAGAATTTAATCTACAACTTCTATGAATTTTAACAAGCTGTAACTGATTTATGGTAGACAATTTGACCAAGGTCACTGAACAACTCTCAATAGATTTGCAGCCATCTCCTGCTGACTTTACATTAGCCTGGTAAAATGATTTTACCTGAGTTCTTTTGGCAGGTTTATCTCACCTCTGCTTTGCAACCTGTCAGATCACCCTGGCTGTTACTGCTTTGAGCCAGCATATTGACTTCTATCAAAGCTAGCCACCAGCAGTCCCAAATAAATTTTGATTTGACTTCTTACTGTAAGAATCAGAATCAGGTTTAGTATCACTGGCATATATTGTGCAATTTGTTGTTATGCAGCAATATGTAAGTTTTAAAAACTATATAAATTACGATAGGAACTATATATAGCTGAAGAGAGTTGAGATAGAGTAGACAAGAGCTGTGCAGGAGTAAGAGTAGGCTTGGGTGAAACTGCTATCATTTAACAGAAGGACCATGCAGGTGCTCCCAGAAGCAAATTGAGATACACGGACATTTATTATTAACACTGACATACAAAAAAGTTGGATGAACTCAGCAGGTCGGGCAGCATCCGTTGAAAGGAGCAGTCAACGTTTTGGGTCGAGACCCTTTGTCAGCACTAAAGAAGTGGGGGCAGGTGTCCTATAAAGAAGGCGAGGGGAGGGTGGAAAACCAATCAGAGGAAAGATCAAGGGGTGGGGGAGGGGAGGTAGGGAGGGGATAGGCAAGAGAGGTGAAGAAGGAATCTAAAGGGAAAGCACTATTGGTAATAGAAGAAGCCAGAGTCATGAGAGATGATAGGCAGCTAGAAGAGGAGACAGAGTGAAGGTGGAATGGGGGAAGGAAGAGGGCGGGAATTACCAGAAGTTGGAGAATTCAATGTTCATACCAAGGGACTGAAGACTACCCAGATGGTGTATGAGATGTTGTTCCTCCAACCTGAGCTTGGCCTCATCATGGCAGTAGAGGAGGCCATATATGGACATATCTGAATGGGAATGTGAAGGAGAGTTGAAGTGAGTGGCAACCGGGAGATCCTGTCTGTTGTGGCAGACGGAGCGTAGGTGCTCGATGAAGCGGTCCCCCAATCTGCGTCGGGTCTCACCGATGTAGAGGAGGCCGCACCGGGAGCACCGGATGCAATAGATTACCCCAACAGACTCACAAGTGAAGTGTTGCCTCACCTGGAAGGACTGTTTGGGGCCCTGAATGGTGGTAAGAGAGGAGGTGTTGGGACAGGTGTAGCACTTAGTACACAAAGTGTACTTTGTGTTTATTATTAACACTGTAGCTTCCTTAACTTTTAGCTTTTGAAAACATTAATTCTATTATTTCTTGAACATTATTCACTCATCAATAGGCAGAAGATTTATCTGCAATTAAATTGCTTTCCATGGAATTGGTTGTGCATGGGTGAATTAGGATGTTATATCTTCACACTAAAGTAATAAAATGTGAGGGAAAGAGCTTCTATGGTAAATTCTCTATTTTGTCTCAATGCCAACAAGATTCAGAATCACACTGCCGGAAGTACTAACTTGCCATCATTCCGCCTCCACATCATTGCTCCTGGCTGAGTTATTGTGTCTTCTCTTATTTTCTGTCTTTGTTTCAGATTCTTACCACTTAATATTTTAAGCTTTTTTTTCTACATCTCAATTATTACTTATGAAGGAGACTCTTTAATCTTTTTATTGCATTTTACCAAGCCCCACTCTAAAATGCAGAATCTTACAACAAGAACTACACAAATTATTTCAGAAAGCAAAATTGATTAGAATCTACCAAATACCTTTTGAAAATGTACTGAGTAAACGTCTGGGTGAGAGATGCCTATTAAATACAATTGCAGATACATTTCTAACAACTATCAGCATACCTGTCAGGAAATAGTAATCATAAATCTGAAGGTCATGTTAGCAAGTTCTGCTTTCGAAATGGAGAATGCAGACTGGCACATTAAATTAGAATGTACAGTAGGTTGTCATATTAAAGCAGGATCAAGGTCTTGATGCAGGAGAATGAAGGTTATCCTTTACTTTATTATTACTTTATTGTCGCCAAACAATTGATACTAGAGCGTACAATCATCACAGCGATATTCGATTCTGCGCTTTGCACTCCCTGGAGTAGAAATCAATAGTAAATATAATAAAAATTTAAATTATAAATCATAAATAGAAAATAGAAAAGGGAAAGTAAGTTAGGTCCGGGTATTTGGAAGTTACGGCCGAGATCCGGGTCAGGATCCATTCAGCAGTCGTATCACAGTTGGAAAGAAGCTGTTCCCAAATATGGCCGTATGAGTCTTCATGCTCCTGAACATTCTCCCAGAGGGAAGTGGGTCAAAAAGTGTGTCGTCTGGGTGGGTCTTGTCCTTGATTATCCTGGCAGCACTGCTCCGACAGCGTGCGGTGTAAAGTGAGTCCAAGGATGGAAGATTGGTTTGTGTGATGTGCTGGGCTGTGTTCATGATCTTCTGCAACTTCTTCCGGTCTTAGACAGGACAACTTCCATACTAGGTTGTGATGCACCCTAGAAGAATGCTTTCTACGGTGCACCTATAAAAATTTGTGAGTGTTTTAGGGGTCAGGCCAAATTTCTTCAGCTTTCTCAGGAAGTAAAGGTGCTGGTGGGCCTTCTTGGCAGTGGACTCTGCTTGGTTAGACCAAGTCAGGTCATTTGTGATGTTGACCCCGAGGAACTTAAAGCTTTTGACCTGTTCCACCTGCGCATCACTGATGTAGATGGAGTCGTGCGGTTTGCTACTCCTTCTGAAGTCAACAGCCAATTCCTTTGTCTTGCTGACGTTGAGGGATAGGTTATTGTCTTCACACCATGCCACCAGGTTCTTAATTTCCTCTCTGTACTCAGACTCATCATTACCCAAGATACGGCCTACAATTGTAGTGTCATCAGCAAACTTATATATTGAGTTCATGGGTGTACAGTGAATACAGCAGGGGGCTGAGTACACAGCCTTGTGGGGCACCAGTGCTCAGAGTGATTGTAGACAAGAGCTTGTTCCCTATTTTTACAGCCTGGGTCCTGTCTGTGAGGAACTTAAAGATCCAGCTGTAGATCTGAGTGCTAAGACCCAGGTTCTGGAGCTTAGGAATCAGTTTATTTGGAATGATGGTATTAAAGGCAGAGCTGTAGTTAATGAAAAGGAGCCTTACATATGAGTTTTTATTCTCCATAGGCTAATCACAGAAAATAATAACAAGTGTGGGTCATTCAATGCCTTGAGCCTGCTCTGCCACTCAAAATGATCCTGGCTGACCATCGAGTTTCATTACCCACATATCCCTTGATCCATAGGAACAATACCTAAATCCTTCCTGATTTTATTTAATGATTTGGCATCTATGGTAGAGACTTCCTTGATTCCCTATTCTCTGGGAGAAGAATTTCCACCTCATGTCTTTCTTAAATGGCTTACTTCTTATCCTTAAGCTATGATCCTTGGTCCTGGACTTCCTGCCACTGGGATTATCATTCCTGCATCTAATTTGTCCTGTCTTGTTAGAATTACCTAAGCTTCCCTCTCATTCTTTTAAATTGGAATGAATATAAACCTAATTCACCTAACGCCTCTTCAGGAAGCAGTCTAGTGGATCTATGCTGAGTTCTGGCCATAGCAAGTGAATCTCCCATAGGAAAGGACACCAATACTGCACAATATACTCAAAGTATCATCACACTAAAGCCCTGTATAAATGCAACACAATATCACTATTGCTATATTTGAACCTCCTCACTATGAAGACCAGCAAATAGTCTGCCATCTTAACTGCCTACTGTACTTGTATTCAGCAATTATTGCTCAAGGACATGTGAATCTCCACAGTTTTCCCAATCCATTGCCATTCCTGTTATTACCAACAAACTGGATGACCTCACAACTCTCCACTTTATGTTGCATCTGCTACTAATTTGCCCACTCCCTCAAACCATCAAAATCAAGCTGGTGCTTCTCTGTGAGCTCCTCAAACTGACCCTCCACCCAGTTTTGTGTTGCCTGCAGTCCTGGAGACATGACATTCAATCCCCTCGTCCAAGTGATATATAAGTGATATTACAGTATATAATGAAAACTGAACATCAGCAGGGATTTCACTGATTTCTATTACACGGACTGCCACTTGGAAAAAAGACCAATTTATTCCTAGCATTTTTTTCCTGTCAGCCAACCAATTCTCTTTCTATGCTAGCACCATATCCCCAAATCCTATTTTAATATTGCATGTTAATGTCTTATGTGGGCTTTATCAAGGGCTTCCTGAAAGTAAACGCCTACTGTTAACTACAGCAACTCAGAATGTTTTTTCACCTGAGCATTTGAATATTATAGTGACGTAATTCTAGCTGAACACTGATCATAAGCTTACTGTCCATAATATTGGAGACCTAGGTGCCCATTTTGCAACCAAAACAAATTGCCCAGGTTAATATGAAGAATGTAAACCTACATTAATATTCCAATTTATATATAAATATTTATTTTAGCATCATTTGTGATACCTCCACATGGTAAGTTCTATGATTTAAAATACACCAATAACTTCAAAGTTCAAGTCAATTTGTTATTGAAGTAGTTATAGATAAGGAGGAATTTCTTTTGCCAGAAGGTGGTGAATTTGTGGAATTCATTGTCACAGACAGGCCAAGTCATCAGGTAGACTTAAAGCGGCGGATCATGGATTCTTGATTAGTAAGAGTGTCAAAAGTTATGAGGGAAAGCAGGGGTTTCCAACCTGGGGTGCGAGATGGAATTTCAGGGGGTGTGACAAAGAGTGGCTTGTGTCCTTGAGTGACGAGTCACAAGTCATCACTCAGCCAGTTGCCAGTGTGCCTTGAGAAGTGGTAGTAACGTTTGTCCCAAGCACACTCCAGTCTCCCGCTGCCCAAGTCAGCGTTGAGGATTCTCATCAGTGTTCCCTGGGAGTTACACCTCAGAGTTGAGGAGTCTCATCAACGTTAACTAGAAGGTTACATCTCAGAGTTAAAAATCATCTCATAATGCCAAAATCTTTATACATCCCGAATCAACCATCAAATAACGACTACGTGTTAAAACCAAACCCGCAGACAGCAGGTAAATTATTCAATTATAAAATTTTAAAAAGCCGCTTTTTGATAAAAAGCAGCTGAAGTCGTTCATTCGTATTTGTCTCAATGCATTAAAGAAGTTTTTGAATTTCAAAGGTTTTTTTCTCTTAAATGGTTTTTTTTCTTGAATCGTTGATAATTTTGAATTGTGTTAGTTGAGGAGGTATCATGGTTAGCACCGAGGACTTTGAATCGTGTGATGGGAGTTCATATCTCCGGTAATCATCAGAAATAGGTGTGTAAATTCAGTAGAGAGTAGCCTAACAAGTTGTGTCGCGTCCCCGTAACATTTCCACCTGATGATTTATCTTGGCGTAACCACAGATAATATCGTAATATAATATTCAAAAGCTTATTTCTCGTGATGCTTTGCTATAGGTGTGTCTGGTTGAGTAAAGCAGTCATCCCTGACTTAGTCAGATAATTTTTCTCATATTAGCTCATATTCTTCTCTTTAGCTTTGACCCTTCATTAACCCTTCAACATGTCAAAAAGAAGGAAATGGAATGATGACTATGTGTGCTTTGGTTTCACTTGCACAACAGGAAATGATGGCTTGCAAAACCCCAGTGCATTCTTTGTAATATTGTGTTTTCCAACTCAAATCTGAAGCCATCCAAGCTTCAGGAGTACTTCAAGAACAAATATGGCAGAGCTGATGTTGAAGGACATGATGTTGGGTCATTGAAAATCAAAAGAGCTGGTTTTGATTCAGAAGGAACTCTTCCAAAATTAGGTTTTGTTTCTGTTGAGAAACCACTACAACTTGCTTCATACAAAGTGGCATATAAAGTGGCCAAATCCAAGAAGCCCCACACAATTGCGGAAGATCTCATCAAGCCATGTGCACTGGAAATGGCAACAATTATCCTGGGCAAAGAAGCAAGAAAAAAATTTGAACAGGTGCCCATATCAAATAATGTCATTCACAACTGAATCAATGATTTGAGTGAAGATATTTTGGACCAAGTCATCTCAGATGTCAGAGCTAGTCTTCTTAAAATCTCTATTCAGTTGGATGAGTGAACTGATGTCTCCAGTTGTAGTCAACTCATCACATTAGTGAGGTATGTCGATGATGCTGCTGTGAAGGAAGATTTCCTGTTTTGTAAAGATCTGAAAACAAACACACCTGCAAAGGATGTGACGCAGCTGGTGAAAGACTTCTTTGCCTACCATGATTTAGATATCAAAGTCATTGGCTCTGTTTGCACTGACGGGGCACCTGCAATGCTTGGAAATAAATCTGGCTTTTCTGCATTGATGAAAAAGGAGATTACAGACTTGCAAGTTACCCATTGTTTTCTTCATTGGCATACTTTGGCATCAAAAACATTGCCTCCAAATTTAAAGAAAGTCCTTGATACTTGTGTGAAGATCATCAACTGGATCAGGAGCGTGCTTTGAACCATCGCATCTTCAAATCATTTTGTGAGGATCTGGGAAGTGAGCATTCAGTTTTGCTTTTCCACACAGAAGTCCGTTGGTTGTCATGAGGACAAGCTTTAACCTGCTTCTTTGAACTGCGGGAAGAAATCAAAGTTTTTCTGGAGGAGCATGAATGTGATCTGGATGGGCCAATGGAATCACAGGAATTTGCCCGAATGCTGGCTTACTTAGCTGACATTTTCACTCGTATGTATGACCTAAGTGTTTCTCTTCAAAGAAAAGGGATAAACATATTGAAGGCTTGTGAATAGTTGAATGCCTTCAAAGAAAAGTTACGTCTTTGGTGTCGAAGGTTGGAAAGAGGCAGTCTCTCAAATTTTCCTTCACTAGAAGATATGGTTGATGATGCTGGATCCATAACTCCTACTGTGCGTGAAGAAATTGTGGCTCATTTGGAAATGCTGTCAGAATCGTTTGATGGATATTTTGCTGCTGGAGACCTGAAGATTTCAGAAGAATGGATCATAAATCCATATTCCTACAATTTGGAGAAAATGTCAGATGATGAAGAGCTGAAGGAAGATCTTATTGATTTGTGGACAAATCGAGCTCTTGAAATGTAAGACTTTGGAGGAGTTTTGGTGTGCAGCACTGGATATGTTCCCAGGACTTGGTGGAAAAGCACACCGTGTCCTCATTCCATTTGCAACAACATAGTTGTGTGAAGCTGGATTCAGTTCTCTTTTGTCAATCAAGCCAAAATCTAGGAATCGCCTGAATCCACAGGCAGACCTGCGGATCGCAGTCAGCAAGAAAGTTCCACATTTTGACAAAATGATGAACGAGAAGCAGGAGCAAAGAATTCATTGAATTTTATGTTCACAATTGGGATTGATTTTACTGTTTACAATTTTTTCTGAATAAATTAGAATCTAATTGCTCAATTTATATTTGCATTTTATACACTGGACAAATTAAAAGCTTAATTTTTAAGTTCAAGTTGTTCACCCGCAGTTTTACAGTGGTTCAATTTGTGGTTCAAAAATTAGAAATTAGACTTCTTTATCTTCAAATGTGATATTACTTTTGTAGGGGGATCAAACATTAATCAAACATTTCCTAGGGGTGTGGGGCATTGAAAAGGTTGGGAACCACTGAGGTAAAGGCATGAGTATACGGTTGAGAAGGATAATAAATCAGTCATGATGGAACGGTAAAGCAGACATGATGGGCTGAATGGCCTAATTCTGTTCTTATGTCTTATGGTCTTATGTCATTATATACTACCTTGACATTTAGTTTCCTGTAAGCATTTACAAGAAAATAAAGAAATACAATAGAATTTATGAAAAACTGAACATAAGGAAGATGGACAGATGCACAAAAAGAGGACAAATTGTGCAAATGATAAACAAAATAATAAAAGTAAATAAATAATACTGACAATATGACCTGTAGAGTCCTTGAAAATGAATCAAATGGTTGAGGAGTTAGTTTAGCACTGAGGTGAATGAATTTATCCAAACTGGTTCAGGAGCCTGATCAATGTAGGATAGTAACTGTGGGATTATTGTACCTCTTGAAAGTAAAGAGAATAACTTTTCTAATATACAACAGGAGGGATGTTTGGTTATATCTATCAATGTATTAAGCAACTCCAGTTGTTAATTTTGCATTTGTTGGCAATGGATAATAAATTATTGCCTTAAATATCCATTTATCAGTAAAATTCCAGGTGATTGGATTTCAAATATTCATATTTGGTGCTTCATAAAATAAGTTAGTAAAAATTATTTGGCTTGGACAAATATTATTTTTCTTGTCTGTTGTGGAATGTAATAAAAATAATTCAATAGCAATGGAGCTTCAAGCACATTCAGAAACATTGGCCTCTAATATGTTTTAAGCTTATCTCGATGTTTTGTCCAATTAAATTACTTTTGAAAGCATCTTTATGAACTACCTCTACATTTCTCTGACTTGGCATCAATCTTGTGTACAAAATAGAGCCAACCGGGAAAAAAATGTGACCACACTATTGTAAGAGAAGTGAAGAATGCATGACCCATTCTTGTTGATAGCTGGATCTCTGACTCATAATCAGTGGCATTGAAATAATTGGGCTTGCTGCTCATCAGAAAGAAGCAAGAGCCTCATTATCTCATGAAAATCAGGTTCTGCTCATTGGTTTTGAGTCTAATGAGTGTTTTTTTTAAGGGTCTACTGCAGATTGGCCAGAAAATGCTTAAAAACAGAGCAGTTATAAATAAATGTATGATCACAGCATGACGTATTTGATCATGTGTGCACTGAGGTGCCCATACACACAGTCAGACACATCTTTTAGAACTTGTTATTCCGCAGCCAACAGAAAGAGCATTAGACATTAAAGCATTCTCTTTCTCTAACACTTACACATTCATCCTCCTCAATTCTTTCTGGAAAGAGCTTATCACTGCCTTCATGGGGTTCATAACTACTTCCAGTTCAATCTACAATTTTGCTCCTCAAGGTACACATTCCTCATTAAGACAGCTGCAGGATTTATTTTAATCTGTTGCTGTTCCTGATAATATGCTCCCAGTGTATAGCTGAAACTCATGCAAGTGAAGATAATTTAAATAAAGAAAGCCTTCCAATTCTAAAATTCTACGTACTCATTTACTGAGCATAAAATTGTCCTTTTGCTGTCTTGTTTAAAAGATCAGGTCGGAAATCCCTAAAAATCTATGAGAGTGGGTTAAGTATTCACCTAAGTTTTAAAAGTATATTTAGTTCGGATATTCTTTGCATTCTCAATATTAATTCTCACGAAGCTTCATTCATTTTGCATCATTTAAAAATAATACTTGAAGCATCAGTGAAAAAAATACAATAGTTTTAACACTGTGGGAAAGCTACTTCACACTTACCATAATAACATCCACATTATTCAGTTTCAGCTGGTTCGACAAATACAAACTTATCTCATGCCTAATACTATCAGCAAGTAGCTGAACAGGCACTACTTCAGTTCCTGTTTGTACAACTTGTGGATGGATGTGAGGGGAGCCACGTTTGAACGCTGATGTAAAGTCATGACCCCACCCTCACCTTTTACAAAGAGTGAAAAACACGTTTCAGCCTAGATTGAGTCATATTTCAGTTTGTGGAAAAGTATCCTGACAAGCATGAGAGATTTATGACAATTGTAGGAAGTGCACTCAGAGCTGCAGCAGATCAACATTTTATCCTTCAGCTGACTTATTTTAAATATAAATTATAGCAAGAAAATTGATTATACATCACCATTGTTCACTTGTCTCTACACAAGTGCATTAAAATCTAATTATATTGAAGATGACTGATTCCTTTGTTCCATTACAGATGATAAAATGTTAAAAAGAGTTCAGTAGCCACTATACTTTCAGTATGTAGTTTTCATTATATGTCTTGATGAATCGGAATCAGAATCAGGTTTATTATCACCATCAGCTCTTTTGTCTTACTGATGTTGAGTGCCAGGTTGTTGCTGCAGCACCACTCCACTAGTTGGCATATCTCACTCCTGTATGCTCTGGCATCACCACCTGAGATTCTACCAACAATGGTTGTACAGTCAGAAGATTTATAGATGGTATTTGAGCTATGCCTAGCCACGCAGTCATGTGTATAGAGAGAGTAGAGCAGTGGGCTAAGCACACACACCTGAGATGCACCAGTGTTGATCATCAGTGAGGAGGATATGTTATCACCAATCCACACAGACTGTGGTCTTCCAGTTAGAAAGTCAAGGATCCAATTGCAGAGAGAGGTAAGAGGCCCAGGTTCTGCAACTTCTCAATCAGGATTGTGGGAATGATGGTATTAGATGCTGAGCTATAGCCGATGAACAGCATCCTGACAGAGGTGTTTCTATTGTCCAGGTGGTCTAAAGTCGTGTGGAGAGCCATTGAGATTGCTTCTCCAGATGATTTATCAGGCAAAATGCAATGGGTCCAGGCCTTACACATAACTCATTCTTTTCCTTTCTAAATACAGCCTGACTTGTTAAACATACTTGCTGCTTTCAGTTGTTTCTGCATTTACATTGCTTAATGGTATTCTGCCCAGTGTCACTTCAGTACTCTTGCTAAAGGCAGCATCCACACCAGAAACACTGGACTCAAAAGCAGTTACTTCCCCCAAGATATCCGGCTGATCAACCCCTCCACCCATTTATCCATCCCAGCACAACACATGTATCATCTACCGTCGCTTTATGTACATACAATCAGTCTATGCGTGTAACAGTTACTTGTACATTGTATTTTATAGAATTGCTTTTATATTTATAATTTTGTACTTTTTTAAATGTATTGTGTTCCTTTTGTTTATTGTGCTTTCTTTACACTGCATCGAATTTGGTATAACAACCATTTTGTTCTCCATTAAACTTGCGTATTAAAGAATGATAACAAGCAATCTTGAATCTTGAATCCTGAAAGTTTGTATATTAGTAGAGGATTGGTTTATTATTGTCACATGTACCAAGCTCCAGCGAAAAACTTCTCTTGCACACTGTTCACCAAAACCAATTCATTAAGTTAGAACAAGGTAAAACAATAACAGAATGCAGAATAAAGTGTTATAGTTACAGAAAAAGCGCAGTGCAGGTAGACAATAAGAAGACTCTGTTTAAAATGGGAAAATAATGGCTTTGTTAAAGGATATTTATGTATTATAATTGGAAACAGAACATACTGCAAAAACAGTTGGGTCACTAGTGTCCGAGGAGAAAGAATAGAGGTAATGTTTGAGGTCAATAATGAACTGGAGACAAACACTGTCTTTCAGTTGCAGAGAGAAGATGGGTAGAGAGAACTGTGCTGTTTAAGAGGGTAATGAATGCTTGCTAATCACAGCTGATCTGTTTAAGGAAATCTAATTAGGATGTGAATGAAAGCAGTAACAAGAAAGAGAAAAAATTGCTGTAATTGTAAATCCATTTGCTGTTTTATCTAAAATAAAAGGGACTGCTGAAAATACTCAGCAGATTGGGCGGTATCTCTGCAGAGAGAAAAAAATGTGCTAATAATGTAACTTTACATCAAAACTGTCCAAATGATCTGAAAAATATGAATTCAGTTCTGAATCCTGGGAGTTGCTTCATGCCTAAATGGGAGCTAAAACTATTGCTAGTGTTTTCATTGCAATAATGTAGGAAGGAAATCAAAGACTAAGAGGGCACAGTGAAAGAGATATGAAGGATTAATCAGCATTGACTAAAGTGACACCAACAAATTTCTGTCACATAGATAATGTTGGTTTCCACCACATTGGAGCTGTTTCTTTTGTTCTCTCCATCCTCCTCACCAACCTTTACGGGGCGGACACACACACACACAGAGTTTGCTTCAGTATCTCCTCATACTCTCAGTTCATTAGGTACCTCCTGTATCCACTAAAGGCACTTTTAAGTAATTGTTTGTGATCCTCGACTGTAGTCCATCTACTTCAAGGTTCGATGTGTTGTGTATTCAGAGATGCTCTTCTGAACACCACTGTTATAATGCATGGTTATTTGAATTACTGTCAGCTTGAACCAATCTGGGCATTCTCCTCTGACCTCTCTCATTAACAAGGTGTTTTCACCCACAGAACTACCAATCACTGGATGTTTTTAGATTATCATACCAGCCTCTGTAAGCTCTAGAGATTGTTATGCATGGAAATCTCAGGAGATCAGCAGCTTCTGAGACAGTCAAAGCTTTCAATCGGGCAGCAACAATAATTCCACAGCCAGTCACTTAGATCACATTTCTTCCCCATTCAGATGTTTGTTCTGAACAACTGAACTTGAGCTACAGGCTTTTGTGCAGACAGTTGTTGCCACATGATTGGCTGATAAGATATTTAGATTAACAGGTGTGTAAGAAGTATGTAATTATGTGGCCACTGAGTATATCTCTTCATTGAGTCCAAGATCCTCACTTTGAAAGTTTACAATTTAATATATGAATAGATAAACACTTTGCTTGTTATGTGTGTCTCCCTCTTCATGGGAGAAAGATAGTGGGGAGGACATGAAAAGATACATTAGGATGGTATGATTCTTACTGTATGTTTTCACAATCAGGGAATCCTTTGAACAACTACTTCTTATTTCTTTGCAGGTACTGATCGATGAACCTTACAAACCTGACATTTTCTTGATGAATAGTACACAAGAATAATTGTAATTGAGGTTTCTAATTGCAAAAGTAATCCCAGCTGATGATTGAAAAGTTGCTTGACAATCTTAATTTGTTTCAAAATCCAGCGTCCGGAAAAAAGAGAAATGAAATTGTGTGGAGTAAAGATATGTTTGCATCTGGGGCTTCCTCATTATTTTACAGTATTTTATGTTTCACCTTTGTTTAAAGCTATGCCAGTGTAACCCTGAGGTTCGGCCAGCATGTGTTTGTCTAGGGTAAGACAGCCTCTGGCCCAGCCAAAATTAGAAATCTCGTTTGTGTGGATGCTGTGTGATGTGTTGCCTGGTTATACATCCAAACCACAAGATATCAGGCAGTACACCAATATGCAATTAAACGTTTGGACTTTATAAATCTTAATCTGAATTATAGGGTTAGTAAAGGAAATAAAAAGAAAAAGGGCCCATTTTAAAGTTACAGTCTAATGTGCATGTTGGAGCTCCCAGATTTGTCCATTCGTTCCCCACTGACCTCTTCCGAGCGTCACTGACCATCGGACCCTCGCTCTGAGTCCACTCCATCCAGCGGTGTACCAACTCTTTTCATTCCCGACTTCTCTCTTCATCTCTCGCCTACAAAAGACCGTGAAATCCATGCTCCCAGACGCACAAGAAAGAACAACATGCCTCTCATTGGCTAACAAAGACCTCGTTATTTCTAGTCATAACCCAGACATGGCTGCTACAGAGAAAGCATTACCCTTGCAGTGGAACATTACAGAGCAGCCATTACATTAGCAGCAAAATCTTACAGCACATCACACAAGCAGAAGTGACAAGAATTGTCTTCCAGTGAAAACAAATATAGTAGCAACTGGTTGGATCATGACACACACCCATTAAAAGCTATACCAATTCTGGATTATGAAAAGTAACCAGTAGATCCTCTGTATAGTTTTTCCTGCAAAGTCTGTTGCAAAGTAATATTACATAGCGCATAAGTAATTATCAACAGTATTTTTGGATCCATGAGGGTCGCTTCATATAAAGTAAATTCAGAAGATCAAGATTTGATGCACTATCCATTCCACTTCTTTACTTATCTAAGGATAGCAAACAGGAGCAGGGGGTAGAGAGGATTATGATGTTGTACACCTTTTGCAGGGGGAGAATTTGTCAGGAGCCTAACCTCCTTTTCCTCTGGCTTGAACCCAAATTTGCAGGCATAGGATTGGTAGAATGGAATTTAAAATGAGTTAGAGGTTAGTTCTGGTTTAGAGCAAATGATTCCCTCTTTGTGAGCTATAGAAAAATATACCGTTAAGTTTGTACCATGCCAATTTACCTTTTCACGTTCTCCCCAGCATCATTCTCCCATGTCTTGGGAAACAAAGTATTTATCCGTTCATATATTAGATTGTTAGTAGCATTGTTCTCTATGAATTTATGTTTATTGAACATTGGTTAAGTGAAGCTCAGAGAGATATTTATTGGAGTAATCTGGAGATAATGAAGGAAGGATGAGCATTTCAGAAGCATGGGTTATAATAGAGCACAGTCTGAGGTATCATTATGTTTGTAGCCCAAATATGCAGCTCAGAACTCAACTCAGGGTCAAAGATGCCACTGAAGTTGTGAACATGAGGATGAGTTTTAGACAGTTGGCATGAAGAGGGATAGAACTGAGGGAACCTCTAGTAATAGTTTTAAAAAGGAGCATTTCATGGGGCTCAGCGCATCAGCGGTGGACCAATTGATTTGAAGAGAGAGAGAGAGCTTCACACAGGTTGGGAAAAGAGCTTAAAAAAGGAGCGTTTCGCAAAGCTCGGTGCATTGGCGGCGGACCAATTTATCTGGAGAAAGAGCGAGCTTTGCACAGGTCAGGGAGAAAAGTATTAAAAAGCAGCGTTTTGTGGAACGGTGCATTAGCGGTGAACAAATCCATCTGAAGAGAAAGAAAGCTTCGCACACGTTGGAGAGAAGTGGTTTGAAAAGGAGCATTTTGCAGGGATGGGTGCATTAGCAATGGACCAATCAATTCATGATTCATTAGCAGGAGGAAATAAAAGTAAAGCAAGGTCAAAGCAGAGAGGCCATTGTGTGAGGGGACTACTGGAGGAGTGGGAGTTTGAGGCTTTGGTGAGGAGGCACAGGTAAGTTGCAAGTAAGACTTTTTAATGGTTGAATAAAAGGACACTAAATTACAGCTAATTAAATAAAGGGATGATGCAGGATAGCTGCATGATGTGGGAGCTGGTGGACCCTATTGTGGTTCCAAGTGACCATATCTGCAGCAACTGTTGGCTGCTTGAGGAACTCAGGCTCAAGGTTAATGACCTGAAGTCTGAGCTTCATCAGGGATTCTCTGCTTCAGGAGGTGGTCACACCTATTAGATTAGTTGCCTCAAATTCAGCCTCTGTTCAGGGAAAGAGGGTTTGACTGCAAGTGAAGGTGGGTAGTGGGATCCATGAGACAGTGCTGGAGAAGCCTCAGCCCTTGAGTTTATCCAACAGGTCTGAGATTTTTGCTCCATGTGGATAATAGTGGAGGCTGTCAGAAGGATGAGCAACCTAATTATGGCACCATAGTTCAGGAAGCCTTTCAAGAGGGGGGAAAGAAGAGAAGTGAAGTGGTAATTGGGGATAGTATAGTCAGGAGAATAGAGAGATTTCTTTGTCGCGAGGATAGAGCATCCCAAAGGCTGTGTTGCCTGCGTGGTGCCCAGTTTCAGGAAATCTTATCTGACCTGCAGAAGAATTTGCAGTGGGAGGGGAAAGATCCAATTGTCATAGTACACGTGGGTACCAATGACACATGTAGAATGAGGAAAGAGGTTCTGCTGAGGGAATTTGAGCAGCTAGGGACTAAATTAAAAAGCAGAACCAAAAAGGTGGTAATCTGTGGATTACTACCTGAGCCACATGCAAATTGGGATAGGGTCAAGAAGATTAGAGAGTTAAGTCCATGGCGCAAAGATTGGTATGGGAGAAGTGGGTTTGGATTCATGGGAAATTGGTGCCAGTATTGGTGAAGGAGGGAGCTGCTCCAATGGGATGAGCTCCGCCTGAACCGTGATGGGACCTGAATCCTAATGAATCGCACAACTAGGGCTGTAGGGGGTGGGTTCAACAGACTGGAGAAGTATGCATAAAGTAAAAAAGCAAAGTGTAAATAAAGGTAAAGAAAAAACAAAAGATAAAAAAAGAGCAAAGTAAAAGATGAGTGAAGAAAAGTCAAGTGCAAAAGAGTAAAAGATTACAAGATTTTAAAAGCACAATAAGTGTATGGGCTCTTTATTTGAATGCCCGTAGTATTCAAAACAAGGTCAATGAACTTGTGGCTCAAATCAGTACAAAGAATTATGATTTATTGGTCATAACAGAGACGTGGTTGCAGGGTGGAGAGGATTGGGAATTAAATATCCAACTATATCAGGCAACATGGAAGGATAGGCAGGAAGGTAAGGGAAGTGGGGTAGAGCTCTTAATTAAAGATGAGGTCAGGGCAATAATGAGAGACGATGTAAGATCTAAGGAGCAGAATGTTGAATCCATCTGGGTAGAGATTAGGAATAGTAAAGGGAAAAATCACTGGTGGGAGTTGTCTATAGGTCACCAAATAATAACATTACAGTGGCACAGGCAATAAACGGAGAAATATCTGAGGCATGTATGGATGGAACAGCAGTTACCATGGGGACTTTAACTTGCACATAGATTGGGTGAATCAAGTTGGTTGAGGCAGTCTTGAGGAGGACTTCATAGAATGTATCTGTGATGGCTTTCTTGAACAGCATGTTACTGAACCTACAAGGGAGCGTGTTATCTTAGATCTAGTCCTGTGCAATGAGACAGGTAAAATTAGTGATCTTGTCTTTAGGGATCTTCTTGGAAAGAGTGATCACAGTATGATTGAGTTTCTCATACAAATGGAGGGTGCAATAGTTCAATCTAAAACCAGTGTTTTATGCCTAAACAATGGAGATTACAATGGGATGAGGGATGATTTGGCTAGTGCATACTGGGAACACAGGGTATATGGTGGGACAGTTGAAGAGCGGTGGAAGACTTTCAAAGAGATTTTTCACGGTGTTCAACAAAAGTATATTCCAGTTAAAAGCAAGGACAGCAAGGGTGGGGAGAGCCAGCCTTGGATAACTAAGGAGATAATAAAAGGCATCAAATTAAAAGCTCATGCATCACTAAAGAGGTAATGCCAAGCAAACTTGTGGTCCTGAAGTTAGATAAATCCATTGATCCTGATGGAATGCATCCCAGGGCACTGAAAGAAATGGCAGAAGTTATAGTAGAGATGATGATTTATCAAAATTCTCTGGACTCTGGGCAGCTCCCAGTGGAATGGAAGATGGTGAATGTCACGCCACTGTTCAAAAAAGGATGTAGGCAAAAGACAGGTAACTGTAGGCCAGTTAGTTTAACATCTGTAGTTGGGAGAATGCTTGAAGCTATCATTAAAGAAGAAAGAGCAAGGCTCCTGGAAAGAAATGGATCCATCAGGCAGATGCAGCATGGATTCAGCAAAGGCAGGTCCTGTTTGACAAACTTACTGGAGTTCTTTGAGGATATAACAAGCACAGTGGATAGATGGGAGCAGGTGGACATTATTTACTTGGATTTCCAGAAGGCGTTTAATAAGTTGCCACATAAAAGCCTTATCCATAAGATAAGGATGCTTAGAGTTGGGGGTGATGAATTAGCATGAATAGAGGATTGATTTACTAATGGAAAGCAGGGAATTGAGATACATGGGTGTTACTCTGGTTGGCAATCAGTGGTGAGTGGTGTGTCGCAGGCGTTGGTGCTGGCCACAACTAATCAGGATATGCATTAACGATCTGGAAGAGGGGACCGAGTGTATATATCTAAGTTTGTTGATGATACTAAACTGAGTGGAAAAGCAAATTGTGCAGAAGATATGGAGAGTCTCCAGAGAGATATAGATAGATTAAGTGAGTGGGCAAGGGTCTGGCAGATGGAGTATAATGTTGGTAAATGCAATGTCATCCAAATTGGAAAGAAAAATGATAGAGCAGATTACCACTTAAATGGCAAAAAAAAATTGCAGCATGCTGCTGTGCAGAGGGACTTGGGAGTGCTTGTGCATGAATCACAAGAGGTTGGTTTGTAGGTGCAGCAGGCTATCAAGGAAGCGAATGGAATGTTGGCCTTCATTGTTAGGGGGATTGAATTTAAGAGCAGAGAGGTTATGCTGCAAGGGTACAAGGTAATGGTGAGGCCACACCTGGAGTACTGTGTGCAGTTCTGGTCTCCTTACTTGAGGAAGAATATACTGACTTTGGAGGCGGTGCAGAGGAGGTTCACCAGGATTGATTCCAGAGGTGAGGGGATTAGACCATGAGGAAAGATTGAATCACCTGGGACTGTACTTGCTGGAATTCATAATCAGAGGAAATCTTATAGATAGAGGCAGGGAAGTTGTTTCCACGGGTAGGTGAGACTAGAACTAGGGGACATAGCCTCAAGATTCGGGGGAGTAGACTTAAGACAGAGATGAGGAAGAACTGCTTTTCCCAGAATGTGGTGAATCTGTGGAATTCTCTGCCCATTGTAGCAGTGGAGGCAATATCAGTAAATATATAAAAGTCAAGGTTGTATAAATTTTTATATAGTAGGGGAATAAAGGATTATAGGGAAAAGGCAGGTAGGTGGAGCTGAGTCCATGGCCAGATCAGCCATGATCTTATTGAATGGCGGAGCAGGCTCGATGGGCCAGATGGCCTAATTCTGCTCCTATTTCTTATGGAGAAGCAGTGTCATAGCTGGCGAAGGCAATAGAGGACTGGGGAACATCTAAAAATGAACAAAGGGTAACTGAAGAAAAAGAATAATGAGAGGAAAGATGAAGTATGAAGGTAAGTTAGCCAATAATATAAGATATTAAATTTTTCAGATATACAAAGAGTACTGGAGAGGCGAGAGTGGGTATCAACAATAGTATTGATGTAATGTTGATCTTCTAGTCATTTAAATTGTTACTACTTATCAGCATCAATCAATTAATTAATTAGAGTTTGGGCTATTTCCACAGTGTATTTGCATTTGAAATAGCTGTTCATTTCTTGAAATTTTAATATTTAACTTCTTGGTCCAATGTAATGTTATTCTTCTGCTTTCCAACAAAAAAATTATAATGGGCTGCCCAGGAAATTGATGATATTGTAAATTTTTGCCATTATATGTCCCCCTCCTATCAGTAGATTTCCTTTGCTGTTGACTTTAAAAGGGTGGGGCAGGCATATGACTAAAAAATAAGCCAAAATAAAATATGAAGTATTCTTTGACTTAAATATTCATTTTCTTAGCTGATCAGTATTTGCTGACAGCAATGGTTCAAATTTAAGAATCTAAAATAAATTATCAATCTGTTCTCAGTGGCCACAACAGTAGTACCAGAGGACTGGAGGAAGTTAATTGATGTACACAATTACAAATTGTAACAATACACACAAAATGCATGCCATCTAGTCAAAATATTTTATTTTTGCCATTGTGCCTGTCAGTTGTTTTGACTGCATCATTTACTAGTGTTGTGAGTTGTGGGTTCTGTCGGTTTGATGTGAAAAATTCTATATGCTGACTTTTTTGGTAAGTAACCTTTTAAAAACATCATAATCTAATAGAATTTTTAAACTAAAAAATTGATAGAACAAGGTAAAAGTTTGTTTCCACAAAATTGTTTGCATGATCTGGTTATTTTATTAAGCTATAAATCTTTCAACTTACCTTGTTAAAATTTTCAAGCAATAATAACAATTACTGTTTTTACTATTCTGAAATAATAATTATTATTAATTTTAGTATCCTAAGAAAAGCAGAAGAAGAGAAAAATGCTTTGAAGAACACAGTCTGTACAAAATGTAAAATAGAATGGCTGCTGCAACTCATAGTTACTGAGCTGCCATCTTCACATTAAAAACATTAAATTGGCAATATCTGTACATATCAAGAAACTAGAGATGTTGTATGCACTATTTGAGTGGAATTGAAATTTGGGGGCAAGTTCAGTAGTGGAAAAATATGGAAAAATGAAAGCTAAATTATTTAAAACAATTATCATCACAGAAGGTTTCATATAGATGCAGTTACAAAATTACACAACCAGAGGAAAAGTAGAATTCTGCACCTGTTAACTGAAACTCCAAAAGTGCTTGAAACAAGAGTGAAACAAGATGTGAAAAAGAAGTCTACCTTTGATATCGTCATAAGGCAATTTATAAAGTTATCTTGATAATTAAAATTAACACTTCAGTACATTCTGTGCAAAACATCCGTGCACATGTGGCCAAATATGTACATATACCTGAGAGTTGGTGCAGAAAGAACTACGTGTTTGAATTTGTTGAGGGCATCAGCTTTGTGTTTCAGAAACAGATAATGGAAAAATAGTGGAAATTTGTTTTCCATACACTCAGTTCTGAAGAAAGTACACTCATTTCTGTACAGAAAATCTTAATTTTGTATATTAAGTTTTGACTGGAAAATGAAACTTTCTGTAAGACTGTGTTTGGGGGTGTTCTGAAATTAACTGCATATGACAGTATCACTGATAGAGTCAGAGTTCTTCAAGGAAGTAATAAGCAGGGTGGACAAATAAAAGGCAATGGATGTTATTTACTTGGATTTTTGGAAGGCATTTGATATGGTTAAGAAGGCAAATTCAGTGCTGGCATTACTTCAGGGGGAATAGAATATAACAGCAATGAGATAATGCTAAGGCTTTATAAGATACTAGTCAGGTCACACTTTGAGTTTTGGGCCCCATAACTCAGAAAGGATGTGTTGTCATTGGATAGAGTCCACAGGACTTTCACTAGGATGATTCTGGGAATGAACGGGTTAACACATGAAGAGTGTTTGTCAGCATTGGACCTGCACTCTCTGGAATTTAGAAGAATGCAGGGGGATCTCACTGAAACCTACCAAATGTTGAAAGGACTAGATAAGGTGAACATGAAGAGGATGTTTCCTGTGGTGGGAGTATCCAGAGCTAGAGGGCACAGCCTAAAAAATTGAGTGGCGAACTTTTAGAACAGAGGTAAGGAGGATTTCTTTTAGGCAAAGAGTAGTGAATCCTTGGAATACTCTGTCACAGACTGCAGTGGAGCCCAAGTCTGTAGGTATATTGAAAACAGAAATTGATCATTTCCTGATTGGTTAGGAATCAAAGGATATGATGAGAAGACAGGTGTATGGGGTTGAGGAGGATCTAGGATCAGCCATGATGGAATGGTGGAGCAGATACGATGGGCTGAGTGGCCTAATTCTGCTCCTATGTCTTATGGTCTTATGATTAATTTACAGGTTCAGTCTGTGGTGAAGAAGGCAAATTCAATGTTGGCAGCATTTCAAGGGGAACAGAATATAACAGCAATGAGGTAATGCTAAGGCTTTATAAGGTACTAGTCAGGCCACACTTTGAGTATTGTCAACAGTCTGAAGCAATAAAAAAATTATATCAACAACAATCTTGATGTTCAAAAATGCTGATATTTATGTCAGACTAGGCAAATGTTAAACTTGGAACGAATAATGGTATGGCAGCAATTCTTCAACAATAAATAAAGCATCTGTCTGAGCAACATTTTGTTGCACACAAAGAAGACCTGGGACTAGACAACATATGAAAAAAAGCAGGATATAGAAACATTGCCATGAACACAATACGATGTTCAACGGTTTGTTGATTAAAAAAGAAAACTAGAAGAGTTTGCTAATATCACAGAATGGGCTTTTGTGTCATTTGGACCATTAAACAAAGTCAATACTTTGTCAATACTTTTTTGCCATTACTGCTTTAATGAGGAACTAAAAAGTTTTGATCCAAAGAGCAAGTTAATGAATGTAATGATCCAGTCATCAACTATCACCTGAAGATTTTGACCAATCCACGATATCGAGTAACCTTACCTGACCTTAATGGTGTTTTAAAAGATATTTATTCTCTTTGCAAATTGCTTCAGAAAGATGTTTGAGTACGACTGAAGTAAAAGCAAAAAATAACAAGTTACGATCACAGTATCTTGACGATACCAATTTTTGGAGTGACAGAGTGAAAGACCTTTATATTTTGATGTCAATGCTGCATTTATTTTTCAATTCATTCAATGTAGATGTAATCACTTGGGTAATAGATTTCCTGACAATGAGTTAAATGAATGGTAAGCTTTTGGCCTTGCTGCTATCGTAAATGCAACCAACTTTGAATATGAAACAGAGAATGTTACATGACAAAAGTGTTACCTCAAAAATATCTCAGCCATACTGTGATTTCAAATTTGTCATTTCTGAGAAAGTTAAGCCATTCACTGAGATCTTGAACAATGAGCTTAGAAACGAAGAATTTGAAGAACTATCAATGCATGTTGAATTTGTTGGAACATTTCAAAAATGCTGACTGTCAACATTGGTTCAGTCTTATGAATTCAATCAAATGTAAATCCAGAAGCAGACTAGAATTGGATCATTAGGATGATCTAATGAGGATTAAGACATATCTTTCATCTGGATGCAAAATTAATCTGGACAGTGTTTATAAGCAATGGATTTGTAATAAGACAGATGAAAAAGTTATACCCTTCAAATAACAAATAAAATCAAAATATTTTTCAATTTTCATCCTAAATAGCATGCATATTACAAAAACACACTTAAAGTGCTAAGCAGTTTTCAGGCCATGTAAAGATTTCCTGCTCAGAGCAATGATTAGTCCACATAGCTTTTGAGAAAAAAATAGAGAAATCATTGATGGGATCCATGAAACTTGGCAGCTTTGATTCAGAATTGGTTAGTCCAAAGAAGGCAGAGAGTGATTGTAGGTGGAGTGTATTTTGCTCAGAGCTTGGTTTCTGATGGTGTTCTGCAGAGATCTGTTCTGGGACCCTGCTCTTGGTGATTTTTATGAGGAAGTGGAAGAGTGAGTTAGAAGTTTCCAGATAACATAAAGGTTGGTTATGCTATGGGTAGTGTAGAAGGTTATTATAGGTTACAATGGGAAGAAGACAGGATGCAGTGCTGGGCTGAGAAGTGGCAGATGCAGTTCAACCCGGGAAAGTGTGAAGTGATACATTTTGGAAGGTGAAACATGAAGGCGGAATAAGTGGTTAATGGCACGATTCTCATCAGCGTAGAGGAACAGAGAGATCTTGGGTTCTAAGTCCATGGATCTCTCAAAGTTACCATACAAGTTGATAGGATGTTTAGATGTCATGAGTGTTAGCCTTTATTAGTTGAGGGATTTAGTTCAAGAGTTGTGAAGCAATGTTGCACCTCTATAAAACTCTGCTTAGACAGTGTTTGGATTATTGTGTTCAATTTTGACCTGTGCCATTATAGGAACTATGTAGAAGCAATAGACAGGGTGCCGAGGAGACTTAATAGGATGTTACCTGGATTAGAGACATGTCTTATGAGTGAACTTGGGCTTTTCTCTTTGGAGCGAGGGAGGATGAGACACCACTTGATAGAGTTATATAAGATAATAAGAGGAATCGATAAAGTGGACAGCTGGTGTCTTTTTCCAGGGCAGCAAATGAAAATACCAGAGGAAATACTTTCTAAGGTGATTGGAAGAAAGTATAGGCTATACTGCCAGACGTATTTTTTTTTACAAGAGGTGAGTGCCTGTAATGCACTGCCAGAGGAGGCTGATACATTAGGGAGGTTTAAGGGTCTCCTAGGTAGGCACATGGATGAGATAAAAATGGAGATTTATGAGTTGTGTAGAAGCGAAGGATTAGAGTGATTGAAGAGTAGGTTAAAAATACAGCACAACATCGTGCACCAAAGGGCTCACGCTGTGCTGTGCTGTTCTCTGATCTATGTTCTATGCTTGTGGTGAAGAATTGTGGCACAATTCTTGAAAAAATATCCATTACAATAGGGGGCTCTGTGATATACAGATTCATTGAATTCAGTGGCTCTTAATTTCAGAATGCCATTAGCAATGGCTGCTGAATGTTGCAGGTCATTCCAGTCCACCAGACACTGGAAGTGTCACTGATTGGTGTTTTATAGCCCATATAGTCTGATAGTTCAGACTAGAAATCCTTGCAAAAATATTGTATTCAGCCCTACCTGCAAAACATGAGATTGAGTGATTCCTATTTCCAGTCTCATGCTGAGTTTATTGTCTGATGCACAAGTATAGTGAGGTACAGAAACAATGAAAAACTTGCTTCAGTAGTATCGCAAGAACATAGTTTCAGGCAATACACAAAACATAAATAATACATGAGGCATGCAAAACACTGAAGAAGAAAGTCAGCAAGCTGAAACTTTAGTGCAAATTAAAACATAAGTCTATTATAGTAAGTGAAGAGGTCTGTAATATTCCATTGCTGGTGTAGGATTAGGGCTCAGCAGGTTGGTTCAGGATATTGTAAATTCGTAGAGAAAATTTACAAGGATGTTGCCAGGACTTGAGGTCTTGAGTTATAGGGAAATGTTGAATAGTTTAGTACATAATTTCCCAGAGCATAGGAGAATGAGGAGAAATACGATAGAGGTATACAAAATTATGAGTGGTAAATGCAAGCAGGCATTTTCCACTGAAGTTGGGTGAACTAGAACTAGAAGTCATTGGTTATGGATGAAATGTAAAATGCTTAAGGAAAACCTTTTCACTCAGAGGGTACTGAGAGTATGGAATGCCAATGGAAGTGGTGGATGCAAGTTTGATTTCAATACCTAAGAGAAATTTATATAGGTACATGGATCGGAGGGGTTTAGGAGGTTATGGTATGCATGCTGGTTGATGGGACTGGGCATAATAAAAGCTCTGCATGGACTATATGGGGAGGGGTGACCTGTTTCCGTGCTGCAGTGTTCTGTGACTCTATGACTCTAACCTAATAGTTGTGAGCAAGAAGCTATTCCTTATCCTGCCAGTGTGGGACTTCAGGTTTCTGTACCTTTTGCCTGAACATAAAGAGGGCATTGCCTTAATGATAGATAATGACTTCTTGAGGCAATGTCTGCTATAGACCTTTTCAATAGCAGGTATACCATGAAAGTTCTTTACCTTCTTATTCAGTTCCAGAGCCACTTCCAGTGATTTATGAAAATCTCTCCATACCTTAATGGCTTGCATGGGTCTACCATTAACTGTATGCTTTCTCCTTTCATTTGACCTCCCAAACTGTGGTGAGTCTCCACCTGAATCATTGACTGCTTGGTTCTGTCAATAGATGCTGCCTGACCTGCTGAGTTCCTCCAGCATTTTGTGCATGTTGCTCAATATTTCCAGCATCGCAGAATCTCATGTGTTTGTGTGCACCTCACACTTATCCGATTTAAACACCATATCTGCGCATCTATGTAACTGATCTATATCCATCTGTATTGTTTAATAGCCCTGTTCACAACTTCGTCAATCTTCATGTCATCCACAAACTTACTAATCCACCATTTACATTTTCACCCAAATTATCGATATATATCACAAACAACAATTCTCAGCACTGATTGTTGCAGATCACCATGGGCCTGACAGCAGTGCTTACCACCACTACTCTCCATCTTCTATGGGCAAGATCGTTCTGAACTCCAACTTGCAATTCAACTTGGATCCCAGGTATCTTTATGTTCTGAATCAAGCTACTATGAGTGGACTTTTCAAAGATAATGCTCAGTGCTTTCTCCTCATCAAGATAGTCGGTCACCTCACAGAAACTCAATCAAGTTTGTAAGATGTGACCTATCCCACAAAAAATGCCCTCCTCATATGTATCATTCATGTTCATCCATTTCATTCTTCTTGATCCTACTCGCCAAGGACATTCCATGGCTCCCGTTGGCCTTCTTGGTTTTCAGCTGAGCACTTTTCTTGCTATCATTGTAATCTACAAGGGCCCAGTATTATCCCAACTTCCTAAATCTTATGCATGCTTCCTTTTTCTCTGTGACTAAAATTAGGGCTTCTCATGTCATCCAAGGTTCCCTTAGATTACCATTCTTATATTTATCACTTACTGTAACATACTAATCCGGAACGCTGATCAGTTGGTCTTTAAACAGCTCCTAACTGAGTTCTCAATTCAACTTAACTAAGTCCTTATTTTAAGTTTTATTTTTCACAGATTTTCACTACTTCAAATAGCATATGGAGTACAATCTAGTCCAAAGTATTCTTCAGGCAAGCACTTCTTGCAAATATCAGCAATTCAGATATCTTTTACAGTATCAAAATTTACACGTCATGTTTTTTGTAATGTATCTAAATAGACATTCTAATAATGACATTATTGACAATTACTGTATGTAACCCAAATGTACTTTTTAAGTCAGTAGATTGAGTGGAATGGCAAGCCCCAGACCTATAAGGAATTGGAACTTGAATAAAATCAGATGAAATACCATACTGACAGTAAGAGGTTGTGAATCTGAACCACATCTGTAACATTTGTTAAATTATATTCAGACAGCACAGAAATAGGTCTTTCAGTCTACCATGTCCATGCTAATTATTCATTCCTCAACACAGATCCCATTTTTCCACGAGGACAGTATTCTTCAATGCCTTACATAATCTATCTTTCTTAAGTAAAGTCACTGTATCTAATTTCACCACCTCCTTTGACAACATGTTCCAAAAATCAACCATTCTCTGTGCAACAAACTTACCCCTCAAATCCCCTTTAAAGCTATCTCCTCCCACTTCAAACATATGCTTTATTGTTTTTGGTATCCCTGCCATGGAAAAAAAGGTTCCCACCATCTGCTCCATATTTGCCTCTTGCAATCTCAGCACCCATTATCATAAACATCGGCAAACTAATGACTAACAGGCTTCATAGTAAATCTGATAGTTTTCCTTCTTGCTTTATTTCATTTCTTAACTAGCCTGATTATGTGTGAGGAATTTTGATAAGGTACAGGAGCAGAATTAGGCCACACAGCCAATTGAGTGTGCTCCAACATTCGACCATGGCTGATTTATTTTCCCTCTGAACTCCATTCTCCTGCCTTCTCCTTGTAATCTTTGTCATTATTAGTAATCAGCGAGCTATCAGTCTTGGCTTTAAATAGGCTCAATGACTTGGTATCCACGGATGTCTGTGACAATGAATTCCAAAGGTTCACCACCCTTTGGCTGAAGAATTCTGTCTTCACCTCTGGTCTGAAGACCTGTCCTTGTATTTTGATGCTGTGCCCTCTGGTCTTAGACTCTCACATTGTCAGAAACATACATTCCATGTCACTCTGTATAGGACTTTCAATATTTGGTGAGTTTCAATGAGATCAACCACACCCTGCACCCCACCATTCTCTAAACGCTACCAAGTACAGACAGAGACATCAAGTGCTCCTCATAATTCAGAATCAGGTTAAACATCACCATCATATGTCATGACATTTGTTAACTTTATGACAGTAGTACAATGCGATACATCAATATATGATAAATATAGAAAAAAACCTGAATTATAGTATGTATATATATGTATATTAAATAGTTAAATTAAACTAAGTAGTACAAAATCAGAAATTTTTAAAAAAGTAGTGAGGTAGTGTTCATGGGCTCAATGTCCATTTAGAAATCAGATGACAGAGGGGAAGAAGCTGTTTTTGAGTCACTGAGTGTGTGCCTTCAGGCTTCTGTACTTCCTTCCTGATAGTAACAGTGAGAAGAGGGCATGTCCTTTCATTCTCATATCATTCTTGCAAGCCTCCTCTGATCCTCTCCAATGTGGGCACATTATTTCATATATATGGGGACAAAAATTACTCACAATATGTCAAATATGGTGAAGCCTCAGCACCTCAGTATTACGTTCTTGCCTTTATATTCTAGTCACTTCAAAATGAATGCTAACAGTACATTTGCCTTCCTTACTATGGACTCAACCTTCAAGTTAACCTTTAGGAAATCCTGCACCAGGATTCCTAAATCCCTTTACACCTCCAATTTCTGAATTTGATACCCATTTGAATTTAATAAGGTATTTGACAGGGTCCCACATGGGAAGTTGGTTAAGAAGGTTCAGTCGCTTCGCATTCAAGATAAAGTAGTAAATTGGATTAGACAATGGCTTTGTGGGAGAAGCCAGAGAGTGGAAGTAGACGGTTGCCTCTCTGACTGGAAGCCTGTGACTACCGGTGTGCTGCAGGGATCGGTGCTAGGTCTGTTTTTGTTTGTCATCTATATGATTATGTGATTAACTGGATCAGCAAATTTGTGAATGACACCGAGATTGGGAGTGTAGTGGACAGTGAGGAAGACTGTCATGGTTTGCAGAGGGATTTGTGTCAGCTGGAAAAATGGACTGAGAAATGGCAGATGGAATTTAATGCAGACAAATGGGAGGTTTTGCACTTCATTAGGACTAACCAGCATAGGTCCTATGCAGTTAACAGTAGGACACTGAGGAATGTGGAAGAAGTAAGGGATCTGGGAATACAGGTACATAATTCATTGAAAGTGGCATCACAAATAGGGTTATAAAGAAAACTTCTGGCACAATGGCCTTCATAAATCAATGTATTGAGTACAGAAGATGGGAAGTTATGTTGAAGCTATAGAAAACATTTCCAAAGCTTGATTTGGAGTATTGTGTGCAGTTTTGGTCACCTACCTACAGGAAAGCTGTAAATAAGGTTGAAACAGTACAGAGATTTTACAAGGATTTTGCCAGGTCTGGAGGACCTGAGTTATAAGGAAAGACTGAATAGGTTGGGACAATATTATTTAGAACGTAGAAGATTGAGCAGAGATTTGAAAGAGGTATACAAAATTATCAGGCAAATAGACAGGGTAAATGCAAGCAGGCTTTTTCCATTGAGGTTAGGTGGGACTACAACTAGAGGTCATGGCTTAAGGGTGAAAGCTGAGAAGTGTAAGGGGAACATGCGGGAAACTTCTTCACTCAGAGGGTCATGAGAGCGTGGAATAAGCTGCCAGCACAAGTGGTGCATGTGAGCTTGATTCAAATGTTTAAGTCAAGTTTAGATAAGTATATGGATGGCAGGGATATGGAGGGCTATGGTCCCGGTAGAGTTCGATGGGAGTAATCAGTTTGTTTCAGGATGGACTAGATGGGCTGAAGGGTCTGTTTATTTGCTGTACCTGTCTGTGACTCTATAGCTCTATTTAGAAAATATTTGACACCTTTATTCTTCTAAAGTGCATAACCATGCACTTCCCCACACTACACTCCATCTGCCATTTCTTTGGCCATTCTGTTAATCTGCTCTAGGGCTTCTGCAGACTGTCTGTTTCCTCAACACTACTTGCACAACAGATATCTCTGTATCATCTGCCAGCATGGCCACAAAACATCAAATACGTCATCCAGATCATTAACATATAAGATGAAAATTAGCGGAGCCAAGTCAAACCCCTATGGAACATTACTAGTTACCAGCAGCCAATTGGAAAAGCCCCATTTATTTCCACTCTTTGCCTTCTGCCAGCCAGCCAATCCTCTGTCCATGCTAATTTCTTTCCTGTAATATAATGGGATCTTGTTTAGCAGCCGCATGATAAGCCAACCAGTTCAAAGTGG
This sequence comes from Hypanus sabinus, assembly GCF_030144855.1. Classification (NCBI taxonomy): domain Eukaryota; kingdom Metazoa; phylum Chordata; class Chondrichthyes; order Myliobatiformes; family Dasyatidae; genus Hypanus; species Hypanus sabinus. The sequence continues at coordinate 36,424,331 of NC_082709.1, forward strand.
TTTACTCTTTCTGGTATCTGGCTAAAATGTCAGAATAATCAGTATAATCTGTAACCTGAAAACAATTTTACAATATAAAGGAGACTGAAGATGACCACAGAGAATATTGGGGGTTTATATTTCCTGTCAATTCAGGAAACCTTATATCTTGCTAACATTAATAGCATCAGAAATATGTGAGATGTTTATATTTTGAACGTAAAATCATTTTACTGGTTGAATTTTGAAAGAGATGTTTTTTTTCTAATCACCATATTTGTATTCTTCATTCTTGAATATACAGCCAATCAGAATCAAACTGAAGTCATAAGTCATAACAATGGCCCATTCCCATTGCCCTTCGGCTGTCTATCTCCACTCTTGTCTTGATATGGAGAGCCAGTCTTGTTTGCATTGGAATCCAGTAGCCCAGTGTTAATAGTGACAGGTTTCAGACAATGTAATCCAGAGGTCTTTGCATACCCAGTACCTTCCCCCCTCCACCCCCCCCCCCCAACCCCATCTCCAAATGCCTCTGATAGGCTTTGACGGCTGAAAAATCTGGCAGACAGGCTTTTCTTATTGTATATGTCAGAAGTTAGAGATGATTTTGATATTTATTTATAACTGACGTTCAGCAACAGATGTAGGAAATTAAAATTGAAAATTAATTAGAGTCATTGTCAAGTATTAAGAAAATGAAATGATACAAGATACATAACTGATTAAATCATAACAGAAAAGTTACTGTAAAAATTAATTCATCTTCCTCTTGGCAGGAATCCCAGCTAAACTTGGCTCCAGTGCTATATTCCACAGGGAGTCCAGCAACTAGATAAACTTACAGGACTGGCCTTCTGAATTGTCAGCAACTCTCAGATTCTTGCTTTTCACGGCACATGCGTTAAAAAAAAGGACATTGCAATTTCAATGACTGAATGTGATTATTCAAATCAGAAGTGTCAGTATAAGCCAATGAGATTCATTGCATTAAAATGATCAGTGATTGGAGTGAATCCACCCTGAGCAACTAACAATACATTTCATTCTTTTAACTGGATATATTATTTGTGTGAATACACGGCATATGAAATTTATCTCTGCTTGTTGGTGAATCAGATGAAAATCAGCTTCTGAACTATTGGTGATAAACTACTGTTCAGTGTGGATTTGTTTGTGAATGATTGTTCTTCTGAGTTCTTAAATGACAAGTGGTTTTCTGTGCAAAAACATTATGAGCCCAAAATTAGCAAGACATTGTTGAAATATACGAGAAAGATAAAATATAACCTCTCAATTTCAACTTTCCTAGTCATCATCTAAATAGTCAGCTACAAAATAGTGCTGAAAGAGACTCTGGGCATAAGAATTTTTCTTTAAATCTGTGTCTGTGAATGGCTCAAAAGACTCTCTTGTCAGCATCTTTTCCGTCATTCATTCAGCCGAGTTTTGTTTTGCTGAACAGTTGGCCCTTTGCCTGAAGCTACATCACGAATATCTATTCATTCTGTTTATTCTAATTGTTTTAGAATTCAAACCATCTCCCTCCTTAGCTTATTTCCTCATTTTATCACTATCACAGCTGAATCAGATAGGAAAGCACAACAGTCGGCGCCTTCCCGTGTTTATTGTTCCTGTGTCTCCGTTCAGAGTGCACCAGGTCATACCCCATCTATTGTATATGATCCTGTCTCACTACACCTCTTTCATCCCATTGCTTCTCTTGGTGAACCTAGTCAACCCTTCTGAACCACAGCACTTACGGGACCAACACAGCAACCTGTTTATACTGTTGTACAGCAGTCCTTTCTTTCCACTGAATAAGCAAACTTGTTTACGATTGGTTGAAGTAAAGCATAGATACTTTATTGAAGAATTGTGCACAATTCTTGTTGTTTCACCTTAGTTAAGAAAATGCATGTTTGGTCATTTTCAGAAAATGGCATCATTATTGCCTTTACATTTATCTGAACTTTATAAGTTGTATTTTTAAAAAGTGGCCAGCACCAGTATACAGTCAGAGGAAAGCATAAAGCAAGAAGATGTTAGTAACAAAATCTCAAAACAATAAATGACAGATTTCACTCCAGCTTGATCCTGCTGGTTATTTGCTCAACTGATCACATGGGTTTTATTTTTATTTTTATCATTTCACATTTTGCTAATTAATCATACATAATGGAAAAGATTTTAATGAATATCAGTGCCAATAGCAACCCTTTTTAATTCAGGGTGATTGCTCCTTCAGCAGTGTACTATCCACAGATCTCACTACCCTGCTGAATTTTCCAGGGCCTCCCTACCCCACTTCCTGTGACAGTCAGACCATATTGAAGTGCTGAGTCACTAGGAGCAGCTTCTCAGACCATCTGCGGTAATCTTGGTGATAAATGCCCATGACGTCTGTTCAGGATATTCTTGAAATGTGTTCCAATGCTATGCATATTCGTATGGAATATGGAAATTATACAACTTGGCCTGACTGAACCACCTCAGCTTTTCTCCTTGCATTGAAGCAATAATCACCTGGTATTAACTTCCCTGATGTCTACTCTTTAGCTGTAAAGTTAAGTTCCACCTCCATAGTTTCCTGGAACCAAGACACCATGACGTGGTATTTAGAGATTTCACCCTGTCTACTGCCTCCCAGATCCAGTGGCCTAGGTTCAATTCTGATTTTGAGTGCTGTTGTAGTGAGTTTCCATGTTCTCTCCATAATGGTATGGTTTCTCTAGGGGTTCTCCAATTTGCTCCCACCGTCCTATGCATGTGAATTGGAAGATATAACAGTGATTGTAACCTGCCTATAGTATTTAGATGAGTGATATAATCTGTGGGAAATACTGAGAACATGAAAAGAGCAAAATCTGATTTGTGATGGATTTGACTAAATAGGTGCTTGGTAGTGGACTGAAAGGCCTGTTTAATGCTACATAAGATAGCTCTCTCTGTGGTCCAGCCATGGTTTGATCTCGCTGCCTATTATGCCTAGACTAACTTTATCCTCCACACTGCAGAGTGGTTTAGGGATATACTTTAAGTGTAGGATGGTTTGCTAGAGATTTAACTGCTTCTACACTCAATGGCCACTTCAATACATACCCTGTTAGTTAATAGACAATAGACAATAGGTGCAGAAGTAGACCATTCGGCCCCTCGAGTCTGCACCGCCATTCTGAGATCATGGCTGATCATTCACTATCAAGACCCAGTCCCTGCCTTGTCCCCATATCCCTTGATTCCCCTATCCATCAGATATCTATCTAGCTCCTTCTTGAAAGCATCCAGAGAATTGGCCTCCACCGTCTTCCAAAGTAGTGCATTCCGCACCTGCACAACTCTCTGGGAGAAGAAGCTCTTCCTCAACTCTGTTTTAAATAACTGACCTCTTATTCTCAATCCATGCCCTCTGGTACTGGACTCTCCCAACATCTGGAACATATTTCCTGCCTCAATCCTATCAAATCCTTTAATTATCTTAAACGTTTCAATCAGATCCCCTCTCAATCTCCTCAATTCCAGCGTGTACAAGCCCAATCTCTCCAATCTCTCTGCGTAAGACTGCCCTGCCATCCCAGGAATCAACCTAGTGAATCTACGCTGCACTTCCTCAACTGCCAGAATGTCCTTCCTTAAACCTGGAGACCAAAACTGTACACAATATTCCAGGTGTGGTCTCACCAGGGCCCTGTACAAATGCAAAAGGACATCCTTGCTCTTGTATTCAATTCCCCTTGTAACAAAGGCCAACATTCCATTTGCCCTCTTCACTGCCTGTTGCACTTGCTCATTCACCTTCGTTGACTGGTGAACTAGGACTCCTAGGTCTCTTTGCATTTCTCCCTTACCTAACTCTACACCATTCAGACAATACTCTGCCCTCTTGTTCCTGCTTCCAAAGTGGATAACTTCACATTTATTCACATTGAATGACATCTGCCACGTATCTGCCCACTCACCCAGCCTATCCAAGTCTCCCTGTATTCTCCTAACGTCCTCTTCGCATGTCACACTGCCACCCAGTTTAGTATCGTCAGCAAACTTGCTGATATAGTTTTCAATGCCCTCATCTAAATCATTGACATAAATCGTAAAGAGCTGTGGTCCCAATACAGAGCCCTGTGGTACCCCACTAGTCACCTCCAGCCAGTCCGAGAAACACCCATTCACTGCTACCCTTTGCTTTCTATCTGCCAACTAGTTTTCTATCCATGTTGAAACCCTGCCCCCAATGCCATGAGCTCTGATTTTACTCACCAATCTCCTATGTGGCACCTTATCGAATGCCTTCTGAAAATAATAGTTAATGCAAATATTTAATTAACCAATCATCTGGCAGAAACTCAATGCATAAAAGTATGTAGTCGTGGTCAAGAGGTTCAGCTGTTGTTCAGACCAAATATCAGAATGGGGAAAAAATGTGGTTTATGTGACTTTGACCATGGAATAATTGTTGATGCCAGATGGGGATGTCTGAGTATCTCAGAAACTGTTGGTCTCCTGAGAATTTCATGCACACTAGAGTTTACAGAGAATGGTGGGAAGAACAAAAAAGTATCTAGTGAGGAGCAGCTTGGTGGCCAAAAGCACCTTGGTATGGGAAGGCTCAGGGGAGGATGGCCAGAACTAGTTCAAGCTGAGAGGAAGGTGACAGTAACTCAACGCTACAACAGTGGATCTCTGAATGTAACATGTTCAACCTTGAAGTGGATGGCCTACAGCAGCAGAAGACCACAAGCCGACATTCATTGGCCACTTGATTAGGTGGAGATGGAACCTAATAAAGTGGCCACTGAGTACATATAACTTTGGTAGTCTGAGCAAATTATTCTAATAGGTGCAATAGTTTCATTAAAACATTAAAATTATGAAAAAGAAAAACAAACTAAAATCCTACAAATAATTAGAAATAATTATAGTTAAGTGTTTGCCCCCATTTATCTTTCTTCCTCCATATAGCAATCCCATTCATACAAACATGGTCATAATTTGATCCCCCTCCCCTCAGTGAGTCCAACACACACTCACACTCTTTTGCTACTCCCATCCAGGAACATAATTCAACCCTGTACCCAGTAACGTAAAACTGCAATTGAATATAGTTTGTGGTAAGTACTACATATTTAATTATCCTTCCGATTATCAATAAAATATGTGAAGACAAATATCCTTTTGCAGCTCACATCAATGTAGAATTATCTTTAGAAAACATTCATTTTGTCAATTTTAGATTTGCGGATTTTATCTGATTCCCATCACCCTATAGCAGATTAACAATATTTAACTTTGTACAGCAATGCAATATTTCACAGTGCTTTTTTTCAAAATATTCTGTTTCTTTTACCCCCTAAACTGCATTTTTTCCTTTGTTAGTTGAGATCATTGACCTCAAGCTAGACTAAGATCTTGTGATGATCATTTGGGATTTTTTCCTTTGACACTAGAAAGCTCAAAGGTTTTTTATTGTTGTATTTTATTTGGTAAGAAACCAATGGTATCCAACAGGTATCCCATTTTAATGAAGAATGAAATCAATAAAACAATTTACAAAAAGTGACTACTCATTTTAGCCTGTGTTACATGGGGGCGACAGAGGAGAACGTAAGTGCAGGACACTGGCACGTCGACTCAGTTGGGGAGGCTGGCGTAGACCTGAATGTAGAGCAAGAAATCAGAGGGATCTTGACAAGGAGATTGGATTCACAGGGACTCGCTAGAAACTAGAGCGGAACTTAGAACTAACGGTTCTAATCGGAACAAAGTATCACACAAGAATTGACCAATGAACTGACAACTTGTGATAGATTCGTCTTCGTATTTATTTCCCAGTCTCTGATGAAAGCCAGGTGTACAATTATTGGGTAACTAGCAGCAATTGACTGAAATTGGGGCATGATCAGGGAGAAAGAAGTGTTAAAGGGGAACGGCCAACTGGAGCCATGACAGTAACCCCCCCCCCCCCCCAATGGGAGCCTCCCGGCATTCTTCCAGGCCTGTCTGGATGGTCCTGATGGAAGTCCTGGATGAGGGAAGGATCTAGGATAAAGGAGCGGGGGACCCAGGAACGTCCTTCAGGACTATACCCCTCCCAGTCTACCAAGTATTGGAGGCCCTTGCCCCGACAGCGCACATCTAGCAGTCATCAGACGGTGTATACTGGATGGTTGTCGATGAGCCAGGCAGGGGGAGGAGTCTCAGCTGGGGGACACAAAGATCTGACGAAGACTGGTTTTATCTGGGATACATGAAAGGTTGGGTGAATACGCATGGACTTAGGCAGTGTGAGGCGGACCACTGTGGGGTTGATAATCCTTTCAACCTTGAATGGTCCCAGGAAGCGGGGGGGGCGAGTTTCTTAGGTTCACATTTGAGCCGGATGTCCTTGGCGGAAAGCCACACCATCTGCCCTGGTTGGTACTCTGGTGCTGGAGTCCGGTGTCGGTCGGCCATTTTCTTATTTCGGTTTGTCGATCTGAGTAGGGCCGTGCGAGTCTCCTCTCAAACCTTCCGGCACCGATCAACATGGTCCCAAACCCACGGTACCGCGATCTCTTCTTCCGGAGCGGGGAACAGCAGGGGTTGATACCCACGGGAGCACTCGAACGGGGACCTCCCGATGGCAGAGCTCACCAGGGAGTTGTGGGCGTACTCAACCCATGGGAGATTGTCGCTCCAGGTTGACGGGTGGTTTGCTGTTACGCAAGGTAATGTCGCCTCCAGGTCTTGGTTGACCCGTTCCGTCTGCCTGTTCGTCTGGGGGTGGAAGCCGGATGACAGGCTGGCCGTTGCTCCTAGGGCTCGAAAGAAGGCTCTCCATACCTGCGAGATGAACTGGGGGTCCCGATCGGAGAGGATGTCCGCGGGGATTCCATGGAGACGGAAGACATGGCGGAGCAGAAGATCTGCGGTTTCTTGCAAGGGGGAGAGTTTAGGGAGGGCCACAAAATGCACCACCTTGGAGAATCGGTCTACCATGGTGTTTCCACGGGAAGGGGGTAGACCGGTGATGAAGTCTAAAGTGACGAGGGACCAGGGGCGCCCAGGTACAGATAGGGGATGGAGTACTCCCGCAGGTGGCCAATGGGAGGCTTTTCCACGGGCGCAGACGGAACATGCGGAAACATAGGAACGGGTGTCAGCATCCATGGAGGGCCACCAGAAATGCCTCTTCAAGAGGGTCAGGGTCTGATCGACTCCGGGATGGCAGGTGAAGCGAGAAGTGTGCCCCCACTGTAGGACCTGTGATCGAACAGCATCAGGTACAAACAGGCGATTGGGAGGTCCAGTGCCTGGGACGGGTTGTGTCCTTTGGGGCTCTTTGACTTTGGACTCAATCTCCCAGGTGAGGGCAGCCACTACACAGGATGGTGTAAGAATGGTCTCGTGGTTGGGAAGATCCTCCTCAGAAACGTATTGGCGGGAGAGGGCATCGGGCTTCCCGTTCTTGGACCCCAGATGATAGGTGAGGGAGAACCTGAACCAGCCAAAAAATAATGCCCAACAGGCCTGGCGGGAATTCAGGCGTCTGGCAGTCTGGATATATTCAAGGGTCTGTAGTCTGTCTAGAATAAGTGGGTGTTCCGCCCCCTCCAACCAATGCTTCCACTCTTCCAACGCCAGTCTGACCACTAGTAGCTCCCGGTTCCCCACATCGTAGTTTCGTTCAGCGGGAGACAGTCGGCGAGAGAAGAAGGCACAGGGATGTAGTTTCTGATCCGGGCCCAAATGATGGGACACTACCGCTCCCACCCCGGAGTCAGAGACATCAATCTCAACAATGAACTGACAGGAGGGGTCCGGTTGAATCAGAACAGGGGCAGACGTGAAACGCCTTTTCAGTTTGGCGAATGCTGAGTCCGCCTCAGAGTTCCAAAGGAAAGGTGTGGCAGGTGAGGTAAGTCGGGTAAGGGGAGCCGCCACCTGACTGTAGTTTCTGATGAACCGGTGATAGAAGTTCGCAAACCCCAGGAACTGGAGTTGCTTGCGGTCTGTGGGTTTGGGCCACTCCGCCACAGCTCGGATCTTCTCGGGATCAGCTCTCACCTGTCCCCCCTCGATGATATAACGTAGGAAGCTGACCAAGGGGATGTGGAATTCGCATTTCTCCACCTTTACAAATAATTTATTCTCCTCCAGCCTCTGCAGGAATTGACGGACATGGACCACGTGTTGCTGGGGACTGCTGGAAAAGATCAGGATGTCATCCAGGTCGAAAAGCACAAAGTGGTTAATGAAGTCTCTTAGTACATCGTTAATCAAGGCTTGAAAAACTGCGGGGGTATTGGTGAGGCCGAAAGGCATGACTAAGTACTCAAAGTGGCCTAACGGGGTATTGAAAGCTGGCTTCCACTCATCCCCCTCCCTTATCCGGACCAAATGGTAGGCATTTCTGAGGTCCAACTTCAAGAAGATGGTGGCTCCAAGAAGTGGCTCGAATGCATAACTTATGAGAAGCAGTGGGTACTTGTTCTTAATGGTGATATGATTCAGGCCTCGGTAATCGATGCAGGGATGGAGAGAGCCATCTTTCTTCCCCACAAAGAAGAATCCATCACCCACCGGGGAGAATGAGGGTCGAATAATGCCCGCAGCAATAGACTCACTAATATATTTCTCCATGGCTTCTTTCTCAGGCCCAGACAATTTATACAGGTGACTGGTAGTTAACGAGGCCCCGGAGAGAAGGTCGATAGCGCAGTCATACAGGCGGTGTGGAGGCAGGGAAAGAGCACGGTGCTTGCTGAATACCTGTCCCAGGTCATGGTATTCTGTGGGAACTCTGGACAAGTCGAGGGTTTCAAAGACAGACGAGGTCGCTGTATCCTCCCTAGGGGATAGGGCCGACTGCAGACAGGTGGCGTGGCAAATCGAGCTCCAGCTGGCTATCCTCCCGGTACACCAATCAATGCAAGGATGATGGCGGCGTAACCAGAGGTATCCAAGTACTATTGGGGCTTGAGGAGAGGAGATTAGGTTAAATTGTATCTGCTCCTGATGATCCCCAGAGAGGATCAAAGACAGTGGTGGAGTATGGTGAGTGACTCGAGCCAGAAGTCTTCTGTCCAGGGCCCGGGCTTCCAGAGGGGTAGACAACAGCTCTCAGCCTGGACAGCTATGTCTTCATCCAATAGATTCCCCTCAGCAACGGAGTCTATCACGGTAGACAAGGACAGGGACTGTTAGTTGTAGGTTACCGTAGCTTGGATCTACATCCGGGTTTGGGGAACTGAAGGAAGCGTCATCTGTTTCACCAGAACAGTTGGAGTGGGGGCGAGACTAGGAGTATATGGGGAAGAGCAGCTGGCCGAAGATGGTAAGGTGGCCCGTAGGATGACCCGAGGAGCGGGGTGACCGGTCTTTTCTCTCAGACGTTCTCGGTCGATTATCTACCCTGGTGGCTAGAGAGACCAAAAAGTCCAGGCTGTTCGTGTGATCCCTGGCCGCTAATTCATCTTTTATCTTGTCAGAGGGACCCCGTCAAAACACTTCCTGTAGTGCTTCATCATTCCACCCAGAGTTGGCCGCTAATGTTCAGACCTCTATGGAGTATTTTGCTATGCTTCGCGAGCCCTGACAGAGAGTCAGAGGGCGCCTAGCGGTGTCCTTCACGTGAATGGTCTGTTCAAAAACCTTCCTCATTTTGGAGATAAAGGTGGAGAAGGAGGAACAGACCTCTGGCCAGTTGTCCCAGATCGCGATGGCCCATGATAAGGCATTCCCTCGTAACAGCCCCATGACGTATGCAATTTTTGACCTGTCCGAGCTGTACGTATGTGGCTGTTGCAAAAAAACCAGAGAGCATTGCGGTAAGAAATCCCGGCACTTCCTTAGGTCCCCAGCGTAGGGTTCTGGTTTGGGTTCGTAAGGCTCTCGAGGCGATTGTGTTGCCGAGCCAAGGGGCGTACCCATCCCAGGCTGTGCGGTTTGGTCAAACTGGGTCCTTGGAAGGGACGGAGTAAGGAGGGCAGATACCCAGTCAACCTGCTCACTGACCTTCTTTACATCCTCGGATAGGGCGCGAAGATCTTTCATGACTTCTCTGAGTAGCTGATCACGTATGCCCAGTAGGGAGCCCTGGCTAACAAGGGCCTGTTGCATCGGGTCCGTGTCCGCTGGGTTCATTCTGGCAGGAACCTAAGTGCAGGACACTGGCACATCGACTCAGTTGGGGAGGCTGGCGTAGACCTGAACGTAGAGCAGGAAACCAGAGGGATCTTGACAAGGAGACAGGATTCACAGGGACTCGCTAGAAACTAGAGCAGAACTTAGAACTAACAGTTCTAATCGGAACAGGGAATGAAGTATCACACGAGAATTGACCAACAAACTGGCAACCTGTGATAGAGTCGTCCTCATATTTATTTCCCAGTCTCTGATGAAAGCCATGTGTACGATTATTGGGTAACTAGCAGCAATTGACTGAAATTGGGGCATGATCAGGGAGAAAGAAGTGTTAAAGGGGATCAGCCAACCGGAACCATGACAGCCTGTTCAATTTCTTAGATTAAAATTATCCACCATATTCTTAATTCTCCATCAGTCATAATTTACAGTCATGTCAGAGCCAATCAGTGCATTGTGGAGAGATGACAGATGTCGAGGTGATGTTACTTTTTGTAGGAGGATCTGGAATTAGGAGTTAACAATTTAAGAATAAGGGTGTCAGCCAAAATGAGGTAAAATGTTTTCTCTCAGCAAGCCCCAAATCTTTGGGATTTATTTTCTCAAAGAACAGTGGAAGCAAAACTAATAAGTATAGCATATTTAAGAGAGGTTTACAGTAGATGGATTATCCACAATCAAGGAGGTGAAGGACTACCTAGGTTGGTGGGATGTGGAGGTGAAGCTACAATCAAATCTGTAATGAGCCTTCTGTCCGGTGAAGTACACTCAAAAAGCCAGCTGACCTATTCATGTCCTGAAATTGTATGTTAAGCAGTTCACATGTTTGCATATCATCAGCTTTCTTAATGAAAGCCATTGACTAGTTAGAATTTGCCTCCCTCTCATTGCATCATTAACTTCTTTTGAACTTTCACAGGAATCAGAATGTTCAGCACAGTATCCATCCTCCTGGCTTGTTAATTGTTTCTGGTCTGAACCCAGAGGCAGATCACAAGGCTGATATGCAGAATTGACAGGAAAAATAACGCACAAGGCATTGATTGTTTTTGAAATGCTCTTCTGTCACATCAGTTCAGCTTTGACTCTGAACAGCAATGATAAAGGAACATTTCCCTATTTAAGCTCTGGAAAATTGAGCACTCCGGTGGGGAGGATAAACAGTCATGTATAATGCACATCCGTACAGCTGTTTACATAATACTAAGGTTTAAGTTTATGTTTACTAATGGAGTGTAAAATAATAATAATTCAAGTAGGAACTTGAATGGACAAACACAGATAGAACTGTATGAATATACATCACCATCGACTGTGAGGATCTCTCAATATAGCAATTAAGAACAAAATTTTCTCACATAATTTTCAACCAACTCATTAAATATTCCAGTTTAATATTGTGCATTTATTTGTTTTTTTTTGTTCTTATGACTGAAATTTTGCAACAGAAGCTACAGTAATACTCAGCTCATATCTCAAGGCAGATTTTACCGTTTTGCTTCGTGATGCACTGGACTGGGATTTGCATACGATGAGAAAAGACATCTCAGATGTGTTTTTCAATTCACTTGCACGATTTTATCATGACTAACGTCCTAGTTTTTATTCTCCAGCTCTGTTCAAAGCTGTACATGAGTGTTAAAAGCTATTGGAATGCCGATTTTTTTAAAATGTGGGAAGTACAACAGAATTTGGAAAGTAAGGCAATAGTGAATTGTAAAACCTTGGAATGAATGTTTTCACTAAGACTGGAACATTGGGTTTCACAGTTTTAGAAAGGTGTGGGACAATGGAGAAGAATATCTTAAATTTATCAGTTTGATGAGCAGATTTGAAAACTTCCAGCTGTATTGTACAAAATCTGGAAGACCACAGGATTATTAATAGAAGTTTTTAAAATGTGAAGTTTATGTGCATTGTGGTCAATTTCTAACACTAGTAAACTGGTGAAATGAATGTTCTAAATTTCAAGTCACATCTTGGGAGTTTGGTAATTTAAGTTTTGGTAACTAAATAATAACGATCTTTTTAAATGATAATTTCAGACATAGTTAACTATGAAGTCACCAGCTTCACACAAAATTCCATCTGATTCACTGAAGCCCTTCAGGAAGGGAAATCTGCTGTCACTTCTTGGTGTAGCCCTTATATGTGACTCTAGTCCCACAGCAATGAAGTTGACTTTCAGCTACCCCTCTAAATAGGGCAGTAAGCTGTTCAAAACAGTTCTGCTATAATCCAATGGACCACCTGATATCAGCATAAATACTAAATTTGAATGGAACAAAGATGCTTCATGCCAAGTTGATCTTGTCAAATCCACCTTGCAGACCACTCATATCTGGTACCCATTAGCAGAACTGTACCATAGATTAGTCAAGCAATAGCCTAACAGTCATATTTAGAGCATCACACCTTACCACCATAGTGGTAGGTCCTTTTTCAGAGGTACTTCCTATCCCAGCTATTGAGGACTCACCAATGTCAACTGGGTGGTATTTACTGTAGGTGGAAAGGAGCAGTTCGAGACATCTTCAGTATTGACACCGGACTTCATGAAATCTAAAGGCATCAAGGGAAAATAAACCAACTGCCTTTTTTTGCTGAATAATCTGAGTTTATCCATGTTAAAGAATACTTGGAGGAAGCATGGAGTAGCAAAGGCACATTCTGTGTACTCTGGCTGGGAGATGTCGATGTCCATCACCAGGCATAGTTTGGTGATGACAGACTCAGCCAAGATATAGCTGATATAGCTGAAAGATATAGCTGATAGTATGGGTCTGCAGCAGATGGCCAGTGAACAAAGATGAAGGAAAGTTCTAACTAAACTCTTTCCTTATCATTCAATCTGTTGGCGAAGCATGTCCATGAAAGATTTGATAGGAATGACAATGGCATGGAACTGACCTCATGTCAGGGCCCGTGGTCCACTGTATGGTACTATCTGTGCTGAATGGAATAGTCTCAGAACAGACCCAGCAGCTCAGGGCTGAGCGTCTGTGAGCTCTTGCCAGTGGCGATAGATGGTGATGAAGCATTCGATACCATCTTCAACCAGAAGTACTGACTGATAATCCATCTCTGTTCTTTTCTGAAGCCCCTGATGTCACATGAATGAAGTCACTGGAGAGAAGTACTCATTTTATCAAATAAAGAGAAGCATTCTCTTTATTTGACATAATAAGTCAGAGCAGGCATCATACTGAGACCCCTTTCAGAGGAAGAAGGCCTACTTGACCCAACACAACATGACATTGTATATGCTAAATATCAAAGGACGATTCCATATTTACAATGCTTACCTTGATGTACACACCTCCCTCTTCACACCCAAGTGACAGACAAATAATGAATTTAATTTAACATTGTCCTGTCTTTCAATTAGCTCTGGCTCACGGTTCTTAGGATCCCATTGTTCAGAGCTGCGTTTTAGATTTAATCCACAGTTCATATTTATTTTCAAAGGCTGGTGGCAGAAGTGTGTTGCTGAATTTATTTACTGTATGTGTTTACCCCCAAAAATGTTGTAACAGTCCCTTGTCTTGGCCCTCCTGGGCAAAAATAAATTTGTACCAGGAAAGGCCAACCTTAAGGAACATCTACTCAACTAGAGCAGCAAAAATGCCCTGCCTCAGAATTCTCCCCTACCCCCCAACTACTTTATGTGCATCTACTTCAACCCTGTCATCCCTAATGGCTACCTACAAAACACTAAGCAGAGAGATTGTGCCAGAAAATTTGAACAACGGTCTTTAAAAATGCAACTTCATTTGTATTCCTGTTGACTCCTTCCCTGCTGGCTGCTTGCTGCTTCACACCTTCATTCTATGCTAAAATTCTCTTTTTCCAGGAGCACCAGCAGGATAAATGTATTAGGCTCACAGGCACTCTCATTGACATATAAGAAGGGGTTGGGTGGTGTCTGTTTGAATGAATGGAAGGATCACTTTCCGATGGTTCCCCCTTCCAAACTGTCCACTCGATCTCTGACCCAAATGGTGAAAGGGCCCAACTAATTTGTATTCATTCCTGATTCAGGCTGAGGGGTGACTGTCTTCAGATGTTGTGTGCAATCTTCCTCAATCTGCCATGTGCAATCTGATGTCTCTGCTGTAAATTTAATCCCCCTAATCTATTTTCCCCAATATCTTCTCTGTTCAATACTATACAACTAATCACCTACATTCAGCAACCAGCCTCCATTACAGAGTACCATTACTATCATACTTTAGCATGCTATTCACAGTTTCTGTCACGCTTTTGGTGTCTTTGGCCTTTGCGTTTGCTGTGGGTATGTTTCCATCAACTGTGGTCAGGTCTGGTGTGGCTGACTGGTGTTCATCTCTTAGATTCTCTGTATTTGCACAGTTACTGGGTACACTTGATCCTCCCCACCCCACTCTGGCTGTGGGGACAATAAGAAGGTGAGCTGTACAATTTAACCCAAGTCCGGTGTTCCCACTGGAAGCCTCGCGAGTCTGCACACAAGCTGCAAGTGTTGTTTGTTAAAAGTACCATTACTAGACACTAGACACTAGAATACTGCAGCACAATGCCGACCCTTCAGCACTAGATGTTGTGCTGACCCATATATTCCTGAAAACACGTACTAAGCTCACACTACCCTGTAACCCTCCATTTTTCTTTCATCCATGTGCCTGTCTAAGAGGCTCTTAAATACTCCTAATGTTTTAGCCTCCACCACTATCCCTGGCAAGTCTTTCCAAGCACCCACGGCCTACTGTGTAAAAACACTTACCCCTGATGTCTCCCCTAAACTTCCCTCCCTTAATTTTGTACATATGCCCTCTGGTGTTTGCTATTGGTGCCCTGGGAAACAGGTTTTGGCTTATCCACCCTATCTATGCCTCTCATAATCTTGTAGACCTCTATCAAGTCCCCTCTCATCCTTCTATGCTCCAAAGAGAGAAGTCCCAGCTCTGCTAACCTTGCTTCACAAGACTTGTTTTCCAATCTAGGCAACATCCTGGTAAATCTTCTCTGCACCCTCTCCATAGCTTCCACATCCTTCATATAATGAAGTGATCAGACCTGAACACAATACTCTAAGTGTGATCTCACTAGAGATTTGTAGAGTTGCAACATGACCTCTCTACTCTTGAACTCAAACCCCTTATTAATAAAGCCTAGCATCCCATAGGCCTTCTGAATTATCCTATCAACCTGTGTAACGACCTTGAGGGATGTATAGATTTGAACTCCAAGGTCCCTCTGTTCATCCACACTCTTAAGTAACTGACCATTAACCCTGTACTCAGCCTTCTGGTTTGTCCTTCCAAAATGCATCACCTCACACTTATCCAGATTGAACTCCTTCTGCCACTTTTCTGCCCAACTCTGCCTCCTGTCTATATCCTCTTGCAACCTTCAACAACCTACAGCTCCATCCACAACTCCTCTGATCTTCATATCATCCACAAACTTACTCACCCATCCTTCTGCCTCTTCATCCAGGTCATTTATAAAAATCACAAAGAGCAGGGGTCACAGGACAGATCCTTGCAGCACTCCACTAGTCACCGACCTCCAGGCAGAATACTTTCCTTCCACTACTACCCTCTGCTTTCTTCTTGTAAGCCAATTTTTTATCCAAACAGCCAAGGTCCAACTGATCCCATGCCTCATGACTTTCTGGATGTGTTTCTCATGGGGGACCTTGTCAAATGCCTTGCTAAAATCCATGTAGACCACATTTACCACCCTACCCTCATCAATTTCTTTTGTTACTTCTTCAAAAAACTCAATTAGGCTGGTGAGGCATGACCTTCCCTTCACAAAGCCATGTTGACTATCCTTGAGTAGACTGTACTTCTTCAAATGCTCGTAGATCCTATTCTTTAGAAACTTTTCCAATAGTTTGCAGACCACCGACCTAAGACTCACCGGTCTATAGTTCCCAGTATTTACCATATTACCTTTTTTAAACAAGGGAACTACTTTTGCCATTCTCCAATCCTCCGGCACCTCCCCTGCAGCCAAAGAGGATTCAAAGATCATGGCTATTGCTCCAGCAATCTCTTCTCTCACTTCTCACAGCAACCTGGGGTATATCACATCCAGCCCTGGGGACTTATCAATCTTGATATTTTTAAGAAGATCCAACACTTCTTCCTTGATCTCCACATTGTCCAGCACACAGACCTGTTCTATTTCAACCTCACCCTGATAACGATCCTTTTCACTTGTGAATACTGAAGCAAAGTATTAATTTAGGACCTCCCCAACCTCCTCTGCATCTAGGCACATGTTGCCTTCTTTATCCTTTAGCAGCCCCACCTTCATTCTTGTCATCCTTCTGTTCTTCACATATGCATAGAACGCCTTGGGGTTCTCCTTAATCCTACATGCCAAGGTCTTCTCATGCCTCCTTTGAGCTCTCCTATGTCCTTTATTAAGCTCCTTCCTGGCTACCCTATATTTCTCATGAGCCCCTCCTGCTTCCTGCTTCTTATATCAAACATATGCTTCCTTCTTCCTCTTGACGAGTTGCCTCACATGTTTCGTCACCCATGGTTCCCTTTTCCTACCATTTTGTCCTTGTCTCAGTGGGACAAACCTATCCTGAACCCAGCACAAGTGGTCCCTAAACTTCCTCCACATTACTTCTTGTGCTTTCACCCTTGAACATCTGTTTCCAATTTACTCTCGCTAGTTCCTGCCTCATCCCTTCAAAGTTAGCCCTTCCCCAGTTAATCACTTTCCTATTTTGTCTGTTTTTATCTTTTTCCAAAGCTATGCTGAAGCTAAGGGAGTTGTGGTCACTCTCACCAAAATGCTCCCCCACCAAGAGGTCTGCCACCTGACCAGGTTCATTACCCAGAACTAGATCCAGTACAGCCTCTCCTCTCGTCAGCCGGTCCACATACTGTGTCAGGAATCCTTCTTGAACACACCTGACAAATTCAGCCCCATTTATCCCCCTTGCACTCAGGAGGTGCCAGTCAATACGAGGGAAGTTGAAATCACCCATAACTACTACCCTGTATTTCCTGCACTATTCTAAAATCTGCCTGCTTATCTGCTCCTCAGTGTCCTGAGAGCTATCTGGGGGCCTATAGACTACTCCCAGCACAGTGATCGATCCCTTCCTATTTCTGACTTCCTTCTGATTTCTACCATCTGTGGTCCTATCCATCTGGGAACAAACCCTCCCTTTTCAGGCAGTACCCTCACAGGACTTGGTCAACCAACTGTGGGAGGCCTCCCTCCCACTCTCTCTGATCAGCAATGTGTTGCTGTTGTTCTGCTCGGTTTTTCAAATCTCCATGTAATCTTACTAAATTGGCAGTTGTAGTTTCTTCCTGTACACTGTAATTTCTGTTCCTTCTTGTTCTTCTGCTGCCATCCTTACAATGATGCTTCCCACTCAGTCCCTTTCTGTTCCTTACCATCTCCTTTCTGGTGAGACTTTACTGTAATCACCTCAGGCAGTGTTGTGTCTGTGCATAGCTACATATATATTAAATAAAGGCATGCACGTGGGAGATAGCTTTAACTGGTGTATTCACATTGCAATGAGAGAGGGAGAGGGAAAGGGAACAATGCACATGCATAGATAACAGCGCATGCGCAGACAACAGATTAATACATAGTGCTGGGGGGGGGGGGGGGTCATTGCTCTAAAAGAGATTGGTCCATACATATCATCCCCCCATCTTCAATTAATGCAATATAAAACTGTGTATGCACAAAACATTCAATTTTCCTTTCATTATCTCATATTTCTAATAAACATGCTTTCACAATAACAGTCCATAACTAACTTCACAGTTCTAAAGATTCTGTCTTTTGAGTGGCGCTCTGCTTCTTTCAGGATACGCCTCTGGACCTGTGGAGTGGCTTCAGGTTTGGTAGGTATCTCATCTAAGACAACATTCTCGGTTTCCGGTGTCACATTGCTGTCATTGACATCATCAATAAAAGGTAGGTACGGTGACTGCATCTTGTGGGATGCAGTCGACTCAGGTGTGATCTTTGGTTGACCATCCAGTATCTGGTCCACATGATGTCTCCATGTCTGATCTCCAACAATCACTGTGTACATCAGTGGTCCAGTTCTTGTAACTATCCTACCGGGTGTCCACTTGTCTTCTCAGTAATCACGCATTAGGACTTCCTGTCTAGTATCAAAGCTCCTCGGTGCTTCAGTTGGCAAGTGGCTGAATTGTTTTATCTGTCTGTACTTCCCTCCGGAAGCCTGATCTCAGATTCCTGCTCTTGAACAGCATTGCAGGTGCTTGATTTGTCATTGCTTGAACAGACTTCTGATATTCAAAAAAGAGGTTGTCCACCTTGTAGTGTAGACAAATGTCCACCAGCATTTTGTGTGCATTGCTTGTATTTCCAGCATCTGCAGATTTACTCATGTTTCCTCATCTGCAAAGTTTGGCCAAGTTTTCAATCTGTTTATCTACTCCCTTCTCAAAGACCTTCTGATTAGCATTAAGCAGCTGTGACAGCCTCTGGTTAGTGCTACCATATGGGCTGCAGTTGTCTGTTGATGCCACACTGAGAGCTTTGACTGAGTGCCAGTCTAGTTGGATTTTTCTCAACCATTCATGTCTGAAAAGTGGTGACCGTCCACATTCCAATACATAAAGATCTAACTGCTGTGTTTGGCCTCCGTACGTCACTTTTACTTTCAGTTTATGTTTGGAGACAGTTTTTCGACAGTGTAGTTCTTTAGCATCACTGAAGTCTTCTCTAATGGTATGTTAGAAAATAGTCTGTTGTAGTCAGCCTGTGGAATTATGGACAAAGCTGGCCTTGTATCCAGTTCTATTTGCAGTTTTACACCAGACACATCTATTGTGATCCATATCGCGATCTGCTTCAGTTATACTATGCAGTTCTAGGCACAAAACTTCACCTTCTTCAGACTCTATGTTGTCTGATTCTGTTTTACATTCGGTAACTTTATCCATTTGCTTACTTCTGTGTTTGAGACTTTTCACTCTGTTGTACTTTTTGTCTGCCTAGCACATTTTCTGTATGTGACCCTATCTCTGACACTTTGAGCCAACAGTTATTGGCATCATGATAGGATTTGCCATTGATAACATTGTTGGCTCATTCAGAGACATTTTGTGCATTTCACATTCTAACCTCCTTTTCTGTAGTTCTGTTGCATCCTTTGCTGTTGCAGCTAACAATATTGCAATGGTCAATGCTTCTTTTAAGGTTATGGCTCTATCAGATGGTAGCCTTCTTTGAGAGCAACAAAAAGTCCATCTCAAAAGTCACAGTACTGGGAAAGTTTGCACAGTTCTGCAATGTGTTGAGAAATGCTTTCACCTTTTGTCAAATCTGAATCTCTCAGCTATTACTTGTGGTTCAGAGCTCAAGTAATTTTGTAGAATTGTAACAATTTCATTGAACATCTTGGTTGCTGCTTTTGCAGGGGTTACTAGGTTGCATAAGAGACTATATGTTCTTGGGCCCATTAAACTAAGTGTAGGGGCTTTCTTTTGCTCCCCCATGTTGTTTATGATACAATACAGTTTAACCCTCTTGATGTACGATTCCCAGCCTTCTTTAGCACTGTCAAATTCATCAACTTTCCCGACTGAAGCCACCACCATGTTATTTTCAATTAAAATTCAGCGCGACTTTCGTTGTTAGTATGCACTATACTCACGGCTTTGTTAGCGTCCGTGACGGCTTTTGCTGTACTGTTTAACTCTCACTCTTTTGGTCCATAATCATGTCGTAACTGTCAGAGCAGTTCATGATATTTTCAGGCATTCAGATTCATGCTCATCACCAATTGGTTGTGTCTTGTGCACAAATACATATATATTAAATGATGGCACGCACATGGGAGATGGCTTTAACTGGTGTATTCACATTGCAGCAAGACAGAGAGAGAGAAACGATGCACATGTGTAGACAACAGTGACAAATCAATACATAGTGCTGAGGGGGTGTCATTGCTCTAAAAGAAATAGATCCATACATTACAAGTATGCACTACTTCTAAGAGCTTCTGACTGCTTGGCCTGGGACCTGCTGACCTGATTCCTGCATATCATTTTGTCCCTCCTCCCTGCTTGGGGTTGCTGTCTCTCTGTGGGCCACGTGAGCTGCTTTGTGGCTCACACGTGTTTGCTGTGTCTGTCTTACTCATATTATGAATGCACAGGAGTACATTCAGCCAGAGACTCATTCCAGCGAGATGTAATACTGAGTGTCATAGGAAGTCATTCCTACCTGTGGCCATTAAACTTTACAACTCCTCCCATGGAGTGTCAGACACCCTGTGCCAATAGGCTGGTCCTGGACTTATTTCCATTTGGCATGAATAACTTATTATTTAATTATTTATGGATTTATATTGCTATATTTCTACACTATTCTTGGTTGGTGCGGCTATAACGAAACCCAGTTTCCCTTGGGATCAATAAAGTATGTCTGTCTGTCGGTCTGTCTGTTTTCCCTGAGTCTATGATCACATTGGCCTTCCTCAGTGTGTTTAATCCCAGGATAGTACCTTCATTGTTTGAACACACCCAGAAATCTACAGGAAGATACACTCCCTCAATCTTGTGTAGCTGGGGCCGAATTCTCTCTGCCCTCATTGTTATACTTCCTGCATTGGTAATGTAAATCACCTCTCCATTTGTGGGCAAGAGTAAGTCAGTTGTCAATGCTGACAATCCCATGTCCTCTTAACATTTTGTATTTTGGCCCCCTAATAAACATTTTGTGTACATCCATGAATGACCATCACTGTCAGCCGTTTGCCTGACCTCACCAGCTCTATAATTTGGTCAGCAGCCAGATCTGAAAGAAAGGGCTCTGCTATGGATTCTGTTTGCTTTAGTAAGTGATTTTCATAAATTCCTCAGTTCTCAGAGCACTGTCTCCAACCATGTCCTGAGAAGCTACAGTTATAACAAATCATCTCCTTTACACTTCTACATCTATTCCAGCAGTTCCTTGCTACGTGTCCCAGCTGCCAGCACACCAAGCAAGTCCACTGTGATCCCCATCTAAATGGGGAAAAGATTCAAACATCAGAAGTGCAAAGGGACTTAGGAATCCTTATGCAAGACTCCCAGAAGATTATTTTGCATTGAGGAATGGAATATAAAATCAAGGAGATAATGCTGAGGTTTTATAAGACATTGGTCAGGGTGCACTTGGAATAGTGTCAAAGCTTTAGGCCCGATATCTCAGAAAGGATGCGTTGTCATTGGAGAGCATACAGAGGAGGTTCACGGGGATGATTCTGGGAATGAAGGGGTTAACATATGAGAAGCTTTTAGCAGCTTTGGGCCTGAACTCACTGGAACTTAGAAGAATGCAGGGGGATCTCATTGAAACCTACTGAATATTGAAAGGAATAGATAGGGTGGTTGTGGAGAGGATGTTTCCTATGCTGGGTGTAACCAGAATTAGAGGGCAAGACCTCAAATTTGAGGAGTGACCTTTTAGAACAGAGCTAAGGAGGAATTTTTTTCAGCCAGAGAGTAGTGAATCTGGGGAATGTTCTGTCACAGACTTCAGTGGAGACCAAGTCAGTAGGTAGATGCAAAGTGGAAGTTGGTAGCTTCTTGATTGGTCAGGGCATCAAAGGTTATGGCGAGAGGGCAGATATATGGGGTTGAGTGGGATCTGGGATCAGCCATGATGGAATGGCAGGGCAACTCGATGAGCTGAATAGCCTAACTCTGTTCCAATGTCTTATAGTCTTATGGACATGGCACCTACATTCAATACAGCCACTTTACCACCTCACACCTCCCTCTTTGCATGCACACCACTAACACCCAAATGACACAAAAATAATGAATTTAAATAAGCATTGTCTGGTCCTCCAATTAACTGTGGGTCACTGTTCTTAGGGACCCATTGTTCAGAGCTGCGTTTTTTATTTAATCCACAGTTCCTATCTGAATCTGAGGACTGATGGCTGAAGTTATTTGCCATATGTGCTAACCACAAAACACGCTCCAACACCTAAAACTCAGAGTCCAGCCTTCAAAGAATGGGATTCACATCAGGTAGTTCTGAGAAACAGCTGAGAGCACAAAAGCTGGCTGCGTTGCTGAAAACCTCTTCCTGAACTGTCCGTACTGAATGCCAAGTTGTTCTAATGCAGCATTGGATAGTCAGGAGCGGTAAAATACAAGTCAATGGGCATGAGGAAAGAAGTGCTCCAATGGTGGAAGAGAGGAAGGTGGTTATGGTAACCAGCAGCGAATCAATCCAGCCCAGCAAATCACAGCAGGGTTTCTCAGGCCCATCATTCCAGAGTGCAAGGAGAGCTAAAAGAATTTAACATTCACAAGAAGAGGTCTTGGAGAAAATAATGGAGACTGAAAACAGAGATATCCCTAGGAGATGTATCATTTCAAAAGACGTAGCGATAGAGACAGTGGTTTTCAACTTCCAAAATGACAGAGCTTCCAGAATAGCTCGTGCAGATTACAAATATAGTCCCATTATTGATGAAAAGGAAGAAAATGGGTAACAAGATGCTCATTACCTAACTAGGAGATAGCAGAATGTGATTACAGTACATTTAGAACATTCTACCAGATTTTGACAAATCTGTGAGCAATATGGTTTGATAAGCAATTACTATGAAAATGCTGAGAAATTGGAGTCATACAGTCATAGAAAAGTACAGCACAGAGAAAAGGCCCTTCAACCCATCTAGTCCATGCCGAATTGCCTACTCTCATCAATGTGCACCGAGCCCTTAGCTTGCAATATCCCTATCAATCATGGATCTATCAAAGCTTCTTTTAAACATTGAAATTGAGCTTGCATGGGCCACATGTGCTGGCAGCTCATTCCACACTCTCACAACCTTCTGAGTGAAGAAGTTTCCCCTCATGTCTCCCTTAAACTTTTCACCTGTCGCCCTTAACCCATAGTCTTTGTGGTTGTAATCTCACCCAGCCTCAGTGGAGATTGCCTGCTTGCATTTACCTGATCTACATCCCTCATAATTTTGTATCCTCAATCAAATCTCCCATCAGTCTTCTACATTTCAAGGAATAAAATCCTAACTTATTCAATCTTCCCTTATAAATGAGATCCTCCACTCTAGGCAACATACCTTGTAAACTTTCTCTGTACTCTTTCAATCTTACTTACATCTTTCCTGTAGGTAGATGACCAAAACTACACACAATACTCCAAACTAGGCCTCACCAACATCTTATACAACTTCAACATGACATCCATCTGCTGTTCTCGGTGCTTTGATTTATGAGGCCAATGTGCAAAAGCTTTCTTTATGACCCTGTCTATCTGTGACGCCACTTACAATGAACTATGGACCTGTATCCCCAAACGCCTTGGTTCTATGTTACTCCTCAGTGTCCTACCATTCACTGTGAAAGACCTACTCTGGTTGGTCCTACTGAAGTGCAAAACCTCACACTTCACTATATTAAATTCCATCTGTCATTATTCAGCCCTTATTCCGAGCTGGTCCAGATCCTGCTGCAACTTTGACAGCCTTCCTCACTGTCCACTACACCCCCAATCTTGGTGTCATCTGCAAATTCGCTGATCCTGTTAACCACATTATAATTCAAATAATCGATACAGATGACAAACAACAATGAACCCCAGCATCAATCTTTGCAGCTCTCCACTAGTCACAGGCCTCCAGTGAGAGAGGCAACTGTCTACCACCACTTCCTGACTTCTCCCACTGAGCCAATGTCTAATCCAGTTTACTGCCTCATCTTGAATGCCAAGCAACTGAACCTTCTTGACCAACCACCCATATGCAACCTTGTAAAATGCCTTGCAAAAGTCCATGGAGATAACATCCACTGCCTTGCCTTCATCCATTTTCCTGATAACTTCCTCGAAAAACTCTATAAGATTGGTTAGATGTGACCTACCATACACAAAACCATGCTGACTATCCCTGATCTATCTATGTCTATACCAATACTCTTATATCTGGTCCTTTAGAATATCTTCCAATAATTTTCCCACTACTGATGTCAGGCTCACCAGCCTATAATTTCCTGGTTTATCTTCAGAGCCTTTCTTAAACAACAGAACAACATTTGCTTACCTTCAATCTTCCGGAACCTCACCTGTTGCTGAGGAAGATTTAGATATCTTGGCTAAGGCCCCTGCAGTTTCTTCACTTGCCTCTCACAGGGTCTGTGGGATCACTTTGTCATGCCCTGGGGATTTATCCACCACAATTTGGCTCAAGACAGCAAGTACCTCCTCAACTGCAATCTGTATAGAGCCCATGAGGTCGATGCTATGTAGCCTCACTTCAGTAGACTCAATGTCCATCACCTGAGTAAATACAGATTTTAAAAATCTACTTAAGATATCCTTATCTGTTTTGGCTCCACACATGGATTATCATTCTGATCTTCCAGAAGACCAGTGTTGTCCCTTGCACTCCTTTTAACCTATCTGTAGAATCTCTCAGGATTCTCCTTCAGCTTGTCTGCTACAGCAACTCCATGCCTTCTTTTAGCCCTCCTGCTTTCTTTCTTAGGTGTTTTTTTTTTTTTGCATTCCTTATACTCCATAAGCACCTCATTTGTACCTGCTTTTTATCTTAACCATTGTACATTGCAATTGTTGGCCCAAGATTGTTCATGTTCAGTGGGACCTGTCCTACACAAATCACTGGAAGATATGTGCAAGCACAATGAGCAATTAGGAAGATAAATGGTGTCCGGCCTGGGATGTTGGGTGTACATCTGATCCCATACCTAAAGGAAAATATGCCTGCATTAAATTTTTGGATGTGTATAGAACCAAGATATCTGGCATTAGCTCAAGCAAGTGATATGGACCCCCATGGATCTGTCACAATCTTATATATTGTCATGTGAAAAATGCCAGCACTTCCTGCTTTTACGTTTCATTCTGTTATCTAAAACTGCTTCATTAATGAGCTAATATTATCATAATTTCAGAAGTGGTAATCTTATGCTCATGATTATATAATCACGAACTTCATTCACAACGCCTCACCAAAGAAATCAGTGCATGCTTGCAAACAATATTCAAGCATGGGCTGGTAACTGGCAAATTACGTCACACTACAAGGGGAGATTAGATACCGGGTATCCAGCTATGAGTAACTCGCTTCTTGACTCCACTATCTACAAAGCATGTGCATGCTGGCATAATTTTTATTTTGCTGAGTAATTATAGCCCAAACAATATTTAAGAGGTTTGAATCCCTCAAGGACTAAACAGTGCACTAGATTTGGATAAATCCCCTACCTTCTTCATGGCATTCCTGGCTGTAGTGCTTCTGTTCTATAAATTTCCGTAAGTTACCCATCCTGTAAACACCTTCCAAATCCACTACTGCCACCACTGAGTAGGACTGGTAGTAGGTTCACTTCCAAGTCCTGTAACGTTTGGATTTGAAAGTATATCACTATTCTTACATCACAGTGGACTCTGAATCTTGGAACTTCCTATCCAATAAACTAAGGGGCTAATTTCACCAGGAGGTCGGCACTGATCCAAGTTAAGAGCCTCCAATGTATTCTCAATGACACTTAGATTTGAGCAATAAATCTGTCCACATCCTTCAGAAAAATGAAAAAAAAATAACATGATAGACAGAAACTGCTTCTCTGGCTGAGCTTTATCTAAAATGAGATGACATCTATATAAATTATTCATTCTCAGTGATAATTATTCCTTTATTTTCTACCCTATTTGACTTTTTAATTTCTGTAAAGTCAATAATTTTATTCCATGAATTTGGTTAAGCTGCAAAGTTTCATCTATTCATTTCTGAGCTTTCATAAAAAATTTTCAGGGCTTGGATTTGCCAGTTTGATCAAACAAATGAGAAGTGAAGGTCAATCATAATGACTACCATTTGCTTTTGAGCCTGGAAATTATTTTAATTGGACATGCCTCCAATCAATAGCTACAATGGAATTTTCTGTATTTAGATAATATCATATGCGGCAATTTCCAGATTTAATTTTTTTGCGTAAAATAATTGATATTCTGGATTTTGTTTGCTGTTCATTTTGAATTGAGAAATCCATATTAAGTTGCCATTCTACTGCCAATAGAGTCCATTTCATAATGACTGGTAATTTAAATCAAAGTTACAATAAATAAGAAACAGATTACATTTTTGGCAGTGCAAGTTGGATATCTGGCAGAAGTTCAGCTGAAGGCAGGAGAAAATGAGCAAGGGTTATTGACAACCTTCTTTTCTCTTTCCTACCAAGGCTCTGACAAACCATTGATACAACTGCAGATGCAGATCAAACTAAGGAAGTTTTCTCCTTTGTTGGACAGCCCTATATTAAAACACAAAGGAACTGAAGATTCTTAATTCACTGAAAGTAAAAAAAAATTCACTAAACAGTATATTTTACCAGCGACCTAGGGACAAGTGAAATCTGTCCCTGCTCCAATACTTTGCACAGTCAGAAACCTACTCAAAACAGTACCAGTAAGAATTAATCACCATAAAACAGCCCACGGATCAAACCATAGGGCCCTGAATTCACAAAGCAGAGAATGAGATCAAACAACACTTTGGAGTGAATTGTCTACGTGAGGCAGATTTTGAAAACTGTCAGTGCATTTCAGACATCAGAGCACTACTACAAACTCAAATAGTGCTCTATTTCTCAAAAAAAAAATTGTGGTAAGATTACTCTTGATTGGCAAACAACATGCAGCTTGTAGCATGCAAACATTCAGCTGCTGCCAGAAGACCTGATGTTATTGTAAACTTCAAACCATATTGATATTTGATGGTGCTATAGTCTGATAGATTATTTATTTATTTATTTAGAAGTACAGCATGGAGTAGGTTTTGGTGGCCCTTTGAGGCATGCCACACTGCAACCCTCTATTTAACACAGGCCTAATCATGGGACAATTTACAATGATCAATTAATCCACTAACCTATACGTCTTTGGACTGTGTGAGGAAGCCAAAGCATCCCCAAATAAGACATGCTTTCTACGTGGAGGATGTGCAAATTCCTTACAGATGACTCTGGGATTTGACTCTGAGCTCTGACACCCTGAGCTGCAATAGTATCACACTAACACGACACTACTGCATATATACTGTAGGTTTATTTGTTAATGAGATAAGGCATTGCTGGTAAGGACACAATTTAGTGCTAATGCCACATTACCCATGAGAGCTGCCGAAGACGCATACTTTGCTAGTTTGTAGGGAGTTCCACAATATTGAATTGGTGACACCGCAGGAATAGCAATATTTTTCTAAGTTGAAAAGGTTTGTGAATTGAGGTGTTTGCTTTTGCTCACCATGTAATGATGTTTTAGTCAGTTGAAGTGATGATCTGTGTAGTGATTTGAAGAAGCTTTGCCAAGTTTCTGCATGGCATTTGCAGTTGATTCCTTGATGTGTTAATGGTGGAGAGAATGAAGGTTTAAAGGTGGTGAATGTGACAATGATTACACAACTTGCTTTGTACAGGATCATGAGTCAGAGGATCACATATTAGCATGAATTCAGGATTGACTTAAGAAAGTAAGGACAAAATAAATTAGTGGATTAATTTTGGCAGGCTGATGTTCATGGAGTGCTACATGGATCAGTATTAGAGCTCAGTTTTGCAAACTATTCTGATGATTGTGCATGCATGACTAAAACAAGTCTTCACACACCCGTACGTGCCTCCTGTACCTGATAAAGTGGCCACAGAGTGTACCTAAGTGGTTTTCTGCTGATGTAGCCCATTCACTTCAACGTTTGATGTGTTGTGCATTCAGAAACACTCACCACTGTTGTAACATATAGTTATTTGAGTTACTGCCGCCTTTCTATCATCTTGAACCGGTCTCGCCATTTTCCTCTAACAAAGCATTTTCACCAACGGAACTGCTGCACACTAGATGTTACTTACTTTTTGTACCATTTCTCTTTAAACTCTAGAAACTGTTGTGCATGAAAATCCTGGGAGACTAGCAGCTTCTGAGATACTCAAACCACCCTGTCTGGCACCAGCAATAACTACATGGTCAAAGTCACTTAAGCACATTTCTCCCCCATTGAGATGATTGGTCTGAACAACAACTGTATCTCTTGCGTGCTTTTATGCATTGTGTTGCTGCCACATGATTGGCTGATTAGATGTTCGTATTAATGAGCAAGTGTACAGGTGTACAGAATATAGTGGCCACTGAGTGTATGTTATTTGCAGTGATTATGTAAGCCCAATCCCAACATTTGTGCAATGGGGGGAACAATATGCTAAAAGCAATTAAAAAATCTGCTGGGTGAACTCAGCCGGTCAAGCAGCACCTCTGGGAAAGAAATTGTCAGTGCTTCAGGAGCTGCATGCAGTCTTGAATTTCCTTTTGCTCTGACACATTGCATCAAGTTCTTTACTATTCAGGTGATGTACCAAAGGACACTATGCCTCAGACCTTTGTGTATTTAAGCGCCTGTAGTAGCAGTTGCTGCATTTTTGTTAAATTATTTACATTTTCCCTTTTTCAGGTTTTCCTTGTTTTTATCTCATCTCTTTCCCAGACTATGGCATTTTAAATCACTTGAAAAATAGACAAGGAAGATCTTTAAACAATCAAATTCCCAAACCGAAATTACAAAGCAGAAATATAACTTAAATGTAAATAACATACTTATTACAAAATAAAATTTCAAAACAGACAGAATTACAAATGAGTCATAAAGGAAACTTTCAGAAGAGGAGGAAAGAAGAACTCTTCTTCTGCTTTTATAAAACATGTCTTTTTCAGGACCAGAGAGGTTGTTTAGCAGCAATGGCCACTTATTGCTACTCCTGAAACAATTGCCCTAAGTCATTCTGACCTAATTAAAGTGGGTGATTGGGCAGCCATAGTGAGTTCATATTCTTGCAGTCATTTCACTGGTCTGTTTATCGATGAGACTTCAGCAGAACTCTTTACGGGTGATCAGGACATCTCCTGAGGTAACCTATGGTTTTCATTACTTACCAGCGCATTTCTGTGCAGACTGCCACTTCATTATTGTTAACACATGAAGTCAAAGCTGTTACTTAAAAAATAATAGTTTCAGAAGCATCCTGAGAAAATGGGGTTCCTGTCTTGTAATTGTTCACATTCAGTGCTAGGAGCCTTGAACATTCATTGTGAGAGGACTAAAGTATAAAATTTTATAAGAAAAAGGCAGGAAAATGGGATTGAGGGGGATGATAAATCAACCATGATGGAACAGAGGATGGGACTTGATTGGCCGAATGTCCTAATTCTGTTCCCACATCGTAGAGCAGTAATTAATGAGTCTCATACCATCACATTTGCAGTAGCAGAACTAAACTTTGTATGCTTAGTTCATGCCTAATGCATAATTAAAATGTCACACCACTGAATACATACTGTATGTCAACGGTGAGGGAAATAGTAAGAAGCTGTTCATTCCTAAACTGATAGTGGAGTGGAGATTCTTGGACAGGAACATTTTGAAACTGGCACCTAGCCATGTGTTTGCTCCTCGCCTAGAGTTACCGAGTGCAGATGAGATAGCCTCATTTTTTTTTTGGTATCAAAATACAGCGCTGTTATGATGTACTTTGACAGTCATTTTCTTTTTGTTCGTATTTCTCTTTTATGCCTCATGACTGCATAATATGTCATCACTGATAAATTCAAAGTGTTATTTTAATCATTACATCTGTTCAAGTATCCTGCGATAAGTAAGCTGTGCATTTCATGTTATTAGTGATGCAATCTAGTTTTGCACAAATATTCATGAGCACACTTTAAATCCACTTTATATTTTATGGTACAAGTTGACTCACAACATGTTTACCTTTGGCAAAAAAAGGAAAATCATTAAAATACAATGAACAAAATGTTCTGTGGAACTTAATTGCATGGTGTAAACCAGAACAGGAAAATAGAACACTTTGGCAAAGTTTCATGAAGTTGTGTTGCAAAAATAAATTTGCAGGGTCTGCAATATGTGCTTCATTTCAGCCTCTAGCTTGAGTTTAATATCTGAATTGATCTAAGTAGTTCAGATTACTTTATGTTTGCAGATATGAGTAGATATGATATCAATGGAAGGGAATTCACAATTCAGTTCATAAACATGTTTTTACTTACCCATTTGTATCAAAAGCAACAGTTAGAGATAAATAGCAATAAGTGCTTGGAGCTGTTGTAATACCTTCCTGACGTTTCAGAAAGTAGGTTTTCAGACTAAAATCTGCAGAGTATGCTAAATAATTGCAGCATTGTTTATTTAGGTGAAAACTCAAAATACGCAATAAATATGCTCTGGGAAGTGATGATGCAGTCAATTGTTTTTACTGTGGGTAAAATAGTTGATGGCCTGTATTAATCCTTCTTGGCAAGCTGGTGGCTCATCCTTTTAAACTCTTGGGCCTTCAAACAAAAAGGTTATGGACATGTTCTACTCATTTTACCTATTCATTGACCTGACCCATAATGAATGTGAGAACCAAAGCTTAAATTATTAATTTTTAAAAATCTGGCATTTTTCAATTTGCAAGTGTATCTAGTTCTGTACAATCCAGTAACAGATGAATTAAAGCACTGAAGCATATTCATTTGAGAGTTATGTTGATCGCACTTGTATTTACATATGGTTCTTCTGGCTTGATGTAATGAAAATATTCGTCACCTCCATCATGGGCACTAGCCTCTGTAGTATCCAGAATATCTTCAAGGAGCGATACCTCAAAGGACAGCATCTATCATTAAAGACATCCATCACCCAGGACATGCCTTATTCTCATTGCTTCCATCAGGAAAGAGGTATAGAAGCCTGAAAGGACTCACTAAATGATTCAGGAACAGCTTCTTCCCCTCTGCCATCTGAATTCTGAATGCATATTGAACCCATAATCATTACCTCACTGCTTTTTAATTTCTATATTTGCACTTCTTATTTAGTTTAACCATTATATATATATATATATACACACACACACACAGTGGTATGCAAAAATTTGGGCACCCCTGCTCAAAATTTCTGTTACTGTGAATATCTAAGCGACTAAAAGATGACCTGATTTCCAAAAGGCTTAAAATTAAAGACGGCACATCTCTTTAATATTTTAAGCAAGATTATTACTTTTTTATTTCCGTCTTTTACAGTTTCAAAATAACAAAAAAAGGAAAAGGGCCCAAAGCAAAAGTTTGGGCACCCTGCATGGTCAATACTTAGTAACACCCCCTTTGGCAAGTATCACAGCTTGTAAACGCTTTTTGTAGCCAGCTAAAAGTCTTTCAATTCTTGTTTGGGGAATGGGATTTTCACCCATTCTTCCTTGCAAAAGGCTTTTAGTTCTGTAAGATTCTTGGGCCATCTTGCATGTGCTGCTCTTTTGAGGTCTATCCACGGATTTTCGATGATGTTTAGGTCGGGGGACTGTGAGGGCATGGCAAAACCTTCAGCTTGCTCCTCTTGAGGTAGACCATTGTGGGCTTTGAGGTGTGTTTAGGATCATTATTCTGCTGTAGAAGGCATCCTCTTTTCATCTTCAGCTTTTTTACAGACGGTGTGATGTTTGTTTCCAGAATTTGCTGGTATTTAATTGAATTCATTCTTCCCTCTACCAGTGAAATGTTCCCCGTTCCACTGGCTGCAACACAAGCCCAAAGCATGATTGATTCACCCCTGTGCTTAACAGTTGGAGAGGTGTTCTTTTCATGAAATTCTGCACCCAAATTTCTCCAAACATACCTTTGCTCATTGCAGCCAAGAGGATCTATTTTAACTTCAGTCCACAGGACTTGTTTCCAAAATGCACCAGGCTTGTTTAGCTGTTCCTTAGCAAGCTTCTGATGCTGAATTTTCTGGTGAGGATGCAGAAAAGGTTTTCTTCTGATGACTCTTCCATGAAGATCACATTTGTGCAGGTGTCGTTGCACAATAGAACAGTGCACCCCCACTCCAGAGTCTGCTAAATCTTTTGCAGTTAAACGGGGGTTTTGATTTGCCTTTCTAGCAATCATACGAGCAGTTCTCTCAGAAAGTTTTCTTGGTCTTCCAGACCTCAACTTGACCACCATTGTTCCTGTTAACTGCCATTACATTACGAACTGAAATGGCTACCTGAAAACGCTTTGCTATCTTCTTATAGCCTTCTCCTGCTTTGTGGGCATCATTTATTTCAATTTTCAGAGTGCTAGGCAGCTGCTTAGAGGGGCCCATGGCTGCTGATTTTTGGGACAAGATTTGAGGAGTCAGGGTATTTATAAAGCTTTGAAATTTGCATCACTTGACCTTTCCTAATGATGACTGTGAACAAGCCATAGCCCTAACAAACTAATTAAGGTCTGAGACCTTGGTAAAAGTTATCTGAGAGCTCAAATCTCTTGGGGTGCCCAAACTTTTGCATGGTGCTCCTTTCCACTTTTTCATTTTAAAATTGTACAAAACAAAAATAATACACTACCTTGCAAACACCACACACAGAGTGCACGACATCAAGATCAGAAGTTGTGCAGGTGCAGCGCATTCTTCTGCAGCACCCTGTCATTCATTGGAAAGCGCAGGAGAAAATAACCATTAAGGTAGAAATGTACTGAACCTTCAAAATACCTACACTGACCAAATTAATGTGAGATAGAAATGTAGATATTTTATTATTGCATTGAATGAAAGAATGGGAACTGAGTAAGTGAATTTTAGCTTATATTTAACGCTAATTCAATTATATAGAACTTTGGGGGAACTAGGAAGGAGACTAAATCAGCCTGATTATTTGTAGAAGATCTAAGAAACTTACCAAACTGTTTCAAAATATTACAATTAACATGTAACCTAGGAGTCTTTGAAACAATTGTGAGTGGTAGGTGATGATTAGGGAACCATAGCCATTCAGTTGCATGAGGGCAGAAAATTTTAAAATAGAAACCTTGAAAGCATTATTTATCCAGTAAACTATGGAAAGTGATATGTTTACACACTGGTATTTCCAAAGAAAAAACATTCACTATGTTTTTAGATTTGTATTTCAATAACATGGTGAACAGCCCCATGGATCTTTTAAAGTGAAATAATATACTAATGTCATTAGTAATGTGAAATAAACTACCATACTGGAGAAGGGCAAAATAACCGAGAATGGAGGTTAGTTATAAGTGGAATCTTTACAGTTTGGAAATAAATTATGTCAGTGCCTTGGTAATAAATTCTGGCTTTTTAGTATTTTTTATGCACCAGTTGATCAAATTTGAACCTTTTCTTGTAACTCCACAGATGAAAGTGGGTGGGGAGTTAAAATGAGCACAGAGGCTTATCTCCCCCTTCATCCATCTTTTCTGCAACCTTTCCATGAGTTGTCATCTTCACTTGCTCTACTAAACCGTCAAAGAAGACACCAAATGGAAAGAAGCAGAGGTCATGCTTTAATATGTGTTTGGGCTGCACAGATATTAATGTTTAAATGCATTTTTACCCAAAACCTCCAAAGGGATACATTATAGCTTCAAGAAGTCCAGACTTGTAAGTTAATTTTACTCCAGGCATCTATTATGAGCATAAAACAAATGCATTTCCTCATAAAGCATTTGCAATAGTCTTCTTCCTTGTTGTTGTGGGCATAATTAACAAGGTACAACCTTTCTCTAGATGCCTGGAGAAACTGGTACAGGTCATTCTTCTTAAACTGCTCTATGCCAATACTCTGCACTCAGCTTAGACCATAACCATAGCACCAGGAGATATAGGAGCAGAATTAGGCTATTTGGCCCATCAAGTCTATTCTACCATTTCACCATGGCTGATCCACTTTTCCTCTCAGCCCCAAACTCCTGCCTTCTCCCTGTATGCCTTCATGCCCTGACCAATCACAAATCAATCACCTCTGCCTTAAGACTTGACCTCCATGGCTGTAGGTGACAGTGAATCCACAGATTCACACTCTATGGCTAAAGAAACTCCTCCTCATCTCCATTCAAAAAGAACGCCCCATTAATCTGAGACTGTGACCTCTGGTCTTAGACTCTCCTATCATAGGAAGCAGTTTTCACATCAAC
The DNA here is from genome assembly GCF_030144855.1 of Hypanus sabinus. Classification (NCBI taxonomy): domain Eukaryota; kingdom Metazoa; phylum Chordata; class Chondrichthyes; order Myliobatiformes; family Dasyatidae; genus Hypanus; species Hypanus sabinus. Next base: position 36,458,441 of record NC_082709.1, read on the forward strand.
TGTATCAAGGCCACTCACCATTCAACAGGTTTCAATTAGATCAGCCCTCATTCTTCTAAATTATAGTGAATACAGGTCCAGAGCCATCAAACACTCTTCATAATGAAAGCTGTTCAATCTTGGAATAATTTTGTTGCCCCCTTTGAACCCTCCAGTTTTAGAATGTCCTTTCTAAGATAAAGGGCCTGAAACCACTCACAATAATGCAAGGTGCTTTATAAAGTCTCAACATTACATTCTGACTTTTATATTTTAGTTCTCTCGCAATGAATGCTAACATTGCATTGCTGGGTGACTATTTCAGTCAATTCAGCACCAGTACAGCAACAAATGCAGAAATAAATGAGGCTGTTTTCTGTCCCTACAAGAGAACCAAGTACAAACACTTCGATTACTCTGATGTCTATAATAAAGAAGGAGAGTGTTAGAAAAGACTTTTAAAAAGCAAAAGTAAATTCAGGTCAGTTTAACGAAGCTTCTCATCATAATTCTTTTCTGTGAAGAGGTCCCCTGTAAATACTATGAGGAGAAAGGAGAGAACAAGTTTTCAGTAGATGGAAGATACTGATCAGAAAGGAGGAGAGAAAATGTGAATGCCAATAGCATGATTGGAGATTTGGTCACGTTTGCAATGTGATGTAGGTATTGAGACTGGAGGAACAGATCTTTGCTGCCACTCAAAGATCTTTACTCCAACCAGCAGTAACCAAGGGGTGGCCCAGTTTGGACAGAGGTGAAAAGAAATAGTTTCATCTAGAGGGCTGTGAATTTTTTAGCATTCTGTAACACAAGGTTGTTGTGTGGGTTCAGTTGATGAGAGTACTCAGAGATTCTGAGGTAACAAGAGAATCAAGAGAAGTGTGAAGTTGCGGGAAAGTGGTGCTGAGATATAGTTTAGCCATTATCTTGTTACATTGTGGAGAAATCATGGTAGGTGATGGGGTGCTACTACTTCCTATATTGTCCTGTTCCTATGTTCTTGAGAGTTCCTTAAACCTGGAAAGCATTGGTGTTCTTCCGTCTTCGAAAAAGGTTTTGAAAAATATTTGAATTGAAGCTCCATCATTTGCTGATCACAGTTCAAATAAAGGAGGCTTCCGTTTCCATCAGCTCTGTAGGAAGATAAATTTAAATTTATAGTTTACTAAAAACTATAATAAAGTGTCATAGTTTCCTGGGAAATGCTCTGAAATGGCATCAGGTGAAAAAGATTTCCTGTTTATTAAATTTACCTGCCACTGAGGGTGTGGCTAATATTAAGACCTGCATTTGTTAAACTGAACTTATGGCCTCAAACCACCATAGTAAACTGTGAGTTCAATGTCTCTGTCAATACTTTTAGTTAATACAGTTAAAACCATCCGCAATGGCAAATTTACTTGGAGTGATCAAGCTTCAAAGAGGATCAGTATCAATTTATCAACCGCTAAACGGAAAGTAAGATTTAAACTAATCTAATAGAGGGATAGGAGCTGAAGTGACAGTGCTTAGGATGAAGTAGTTGGTTTATAAACAGAGGCAGTGTGTACTGAGTCTCCTAGCAAAGAGAGACTGATAGGGCAAAATTGCAGTCAACAGGATGAGTTGCAATGTAAATTGCAGACAAAATCAAGAAAGATGAATGAGGAACTTATATTTGAATGCATGGAATATAGTATTTGTATTGTATTTGAATGCATGCAATATACAGAATAAGACAGATAGATAAACTTGTAGCATTGTTAGAGATTGGCAGGTATAATATTGTTGGCATCATGCAATCATGGCTGAGAGCGGGTGGCATGACTCTAATGGTAAAATATGAAATCAAATCATTTGAAAGAGGTGACATAGGGTCGGAAGGTGTTGAAATGTTCTGGGTAGAGCTGAAGAACTGCAAAGGTCAAAAGACCCTGATGGGAGTTATATACAGACCCCCAAACAGTAGGAAGGATGTTGTCTACAAATTAAAAGGGAGATAGAAAATGCATGTCAAAAGAAATAGTTACAATAGTTATGGGGGATTTTGATGTTTCAAAGATTCAAAATGCATTTATTGTCAAAGAATGTATAAATTTTAACACCTTGAAATTTGTCTGCTTATAGGCAGCCACAAAGCAAGAAACTAAAATAACCCAATTTTAAAAACAGTAAAAGCCACTGTGCAGAAGAAAGAGAGGCTAAAAAAAATACATGTCGTGCAAATAATAGAAGCGAACCAACAGCATCTTAATCCAAACTGATCCACTCCCAAAGCAGCCAGAGTAGGCCCAATACAAGCCCCGGTCCCCAGTTTTTACACCAGAGGGGTAAAAATGCACAGCAGCTGGATCAGTTCACAGCCTCAGTGCCATGGAGAAGGGACTGAACACTTGCAGGAGAACAAGTGAAATCAGCCTATCCTCACTCTGTATCCAACACTCGGGTCTCCAGTCTGTCTGTACTGCTTTTTAAATTGCCCGGGCTCTGAGTAGTGCCATGTTCTAGGACCTGGATCCCAGCAGCCCGATATGTCTGGACCACCCAGCCCAAATTCATTCTTGATCTCACCAAATCGGCTTTTGGTGCTTTGAGCGATCCAACCTCGCACCCGGCTTAGGTAGATAGGCATGGAAAGTCTGCGGCATTGACTCCTCTCCAGATCTCTCACTCCATCACCCAGTGGTGATATTAACTCCATCTCCATGTGCAAATAAATTACATCGTGCCTTGCAATGCCCCAGCACGGCTCTTTTCCTGAACCAGCCTTGCCTATGCCTCACTCCTGGCTTTCTGCGGTAATAGTTCACCATAATTTGCTTCATGAAAGAGGCTATAAGTAATGTTTTTAGTTGAATCTCTTGCCTTATGATTTGCCAATAAGCTGTTGCACATCTTTGGTAGTGCCATCTTCAACCAAATATGCAGATAGATTGGGAAAATCAGGTTGGTTCTGGATCCCAAGAGGGGGAATTTCTAGAGTGTCTACGAGATGGTTTTTTAGAGCAGTTCATGGTTGAATCAACTAGGGGATCATCTATTCTGAATTAGGTATTGTGCAATGAACCAAAATTGATTACAGAGATTAAGGTAAAGGAACCATTAAAAGACAGTGAATATAATATGATACAATTCACCCTGCATTTTGTGAAGGAGAAGCTAAAGTCAGATATATCAGTATAACAGTGGAGTAAAGGGAATTACAGAAGCATGAGAGAGGAGTTGGCCAGAATTGATTGGAAAAGAACACTGGCAGGGATGATGGTAGAGCAGCAATAGCTGGAATTTCTGGAAGCAATTTGGAAGGCACAAGACATACACATACCAAAGAGGAAGCAGTATTCTAAAGGCAAGATGACACAACCGTGGCTAATAAGAGAAGTCAATGCCAACATAAAAACCAAAGAGAGGGTATATAATTAAGCAAAAATTAGTGGGAAGTTAGAGGAGTGGGAAGCTTTTAAAGACTAACAGAAGACAACTCAAAAAGTCATTAAGAAGGAAAAGATGGAATATGGAATTAAGTTAGCCAATAATATTGAATAGGATACCAAAAGTTTCTTCAGATACATGCAGCATAACAGAAAGGTGAGAGTCGATATCAGACCACAGGAAAATAATGCTGGAGAGGTAGTAATAGGTGACAATGAAATAACAGATGACCTAAATAAGTATTTTGTATCAGTATTCACTGTGGAAGACACTAGCAGTATGCTGGAAGTTTGAAAGGGTTCAGAAGTCTGTGAAGTTGCCATTACTAGGGAGCAGGTGCTTGGGAAACTGAAAGGTCTGAAGGTAGATAAGTCAGCTGGACCAGATGGTGAACATCCTAGTGTTCTGAAAGAGGTGGCTGAAGAGATTGTGGAGGGATTATTAATGATCTTTCAAGAATCGCTAGATTCTGGAATGGTTCAAGAAGACTAGAAAATTGCTAATGTCGCTCCATTCTTCAAGAAGGAGGAGAGGCAGAAGAAAGGAAACTGTAGGCCAGTTAGTCTGACCTCAGTGGTTGGGAAGGTGTTGCAGTTGATTGTTAAGGATGAGATTTTGGGCATTCTTCAAGACATACAATATGTAGTCATATGGTTTCCGCAAGGGAAAATCTTGCCTGACAGATCTTTGAAGAAATAACAAAGGAAAATTGGTGGATAAAAAAACACAAAATGCTGGCAGAACTCAGCAGGCTAGACAGCATCTATGGGAGGAGGTAATAATGACGTTTCGGGCCGAAACCCTTCATCAGGAGTGAGCAGGTGTGAATTGGTGAACTGGTAGAGGTTGTGTACTTGGATTTTCAGAAGGCTTTTGCAAGGTGCCACACATAAGGCTGCTTAACATGTTAAGAGCCATTGATATTACAGTAAAGATACTAGTATGGGTAAAGCTGTGGCTGATTGGCAGGAGGCAAAGAGTGGGAACAAATGGAGCCTTTTCTGATTAGCTGTTGGTGACTAGTGGTGTTCCACAGGGATCTGTGTAGGGATTGCCTCTTCTTATGTTATATATCAATGACTGGGATGACAGAATTGTTGCCTTTGTTGCATAATTTATGGATGATATGAAGATAGGTGGAGAACCAGGTAGTTTTGTTGAACTCGAGAGACTAAAGAAGAACGTAGACAGATTAAGAGAATGGGCAAAGAAATGACAGATGGAATACAGTGTCATGAAATGTATGGTCATACATTTTGGTAGAAGAAATAAAAAGGTAGACTATTTTATAAATGGAGAGAAAATTCAAAAGTCTGAGGCACAAAAGATTCCCTAAAGGTTAATTTGCAGGTGGTGAGGCAGGGAAATGTGATATTAATATTGATTTCAAGAGGACTAGAGTATAAATGCAAGGATGCTGAGGCTTTATAAAGCACTGCTGAGGCCTCACTTGGAGCACTATAAGCAGTTTTGTGCTCCTTATCTTAGAAAGGATGTGTTGACACTAGAGAAGGTTCACAAAAATTATTACAGGTTTGAACGGCTTGTTATATGAAGAGCGTTTGATGGCTGTGGGCCTGGATTGACAGGAATTCAGAAGAATGCGGGGTGACTTAATTGAAACCTATTGAATGTTGTTAGGGTGGATGTGGAGGGAATGTTTCCTATGGAGGGAAAGTCTAAGACCAGAGGACACAATCTCAGAATAGAGGGTGTTCTTTTATAAAGGAGAATAGGAGGAACTTCTTTAGCCAGAGTGGTGCATCTGTGGAATTCTTTGCCACAGGCAGCCATGGACGCTAAGTCTTTACATATATTAAAGGCAGAGGTTGAAAGATTCTTAATTGGTTAGGGCATGAAGGGATATGGTGAGAAGGCAAGAGATTGGGTCTGTGAGGGAAATGGATCAGCCATTTTGAAATGGCAGAGAAGACTCAACATGCAAAATGGCCTAATTCTGCTCCAATGGCTTAATGTCTTATAACCTTATTTCTTTTTTATTTTGATGCCTTTCTGAAACAATTTTGAGTGATTGTAATTCAATATATACTATAATGAGTATGTACTTATCAAAATTATGTGCAGTATTCGATAAGACTTTTGATACATTATAAAGATCATTGCTACCAGTTAGGTGTTGATAAGATATTTGCAGGAATCTGCATCTGCTGATTTTTCTTCCTAAATGTAAATAGAGAATCAACTACATCACTACTTGGTTAGTTTTTGACTTTGAGATACTGCTGCTGGGGAAATAGCAAGGTAGTAACCATTTAAGGGTAAAGAGAGCACGGTTCCTTAGGTAGAGCAGAATTAATGACTGTGGCTGGCTATGGCATGTGTATTGGTGAACTAGAAAATATGAGAAGCTGCACCCATTTGTGCCCTTCAGGTTAAAGATGCAAATGCAGCTAACTTATAATTTTCAGATCTCTTTAGCTCAGGCACTTTGGGATCATTTTGCATGCAAACTGTCAACTGAGAAAGCCAAGCAAAGCTCCTTAATGTGCCAGAACTAACACTTGACTGCTGCAGTTGGAGGTTGTCACCTGCTTCAAAAAGGCATCAATTATACCGGTGCCCAACAAGAGCAGGATGAACTGCCTCAAAGACTATCACCCAGTAGAACTCACATCTACTGTGATAAAGTGCTCTAAGCGGTTGATAATACCTAGAATTATCATTGACCTCCTCATTAGGAACCATCATCAGTGAAGATCAGAAATAACATTTCTACCTTGCTGACGTTCAACACCAGGTGCACCTCAAGGATGCATGCTTAGCCCACTGCTCTACTCTTCCTACACCCATTACTGTGTGGCTAGGCACGTCAAACACCATCTATAAATTTATCGATGACACCATTGTTAACAGCAGAATCTCATGTGGCATTAGGAAGCATACAGGAGTGAGTCTGATTGGCATGTTGAGTGGTGTCATAACAGCAACTGCTCCCTCAACATCAGTAATAGACAATAGACAATAGGTGCAGAAGTAGACCATTCGGTCCCTCGAGTCTGCACCGCCATTCTGAGATCATGGCTGATCATTCACTATCAATACCCAGTCCCTGCCTTGTCCCCATATCCCTTGATTCCCCTATCCATCAGATATCTATCCAGCTCCTTCTTGAAAGCATCCAGAGAATTGGCCTCCACCGTCTTCCAAGGCAGTGCATTCCACACCTCCACAACTCTCTGGGAGAAGAAGCTCTTCCTCAACTCTGTTTTAAATAACTGACTTCTTATTCTCAATCCATGCCCTCTGGTACTGGACTCTCCCAACATCTGGAACATATTACCTGCCTCAATCCTATCAAATCCTTTAATTATCTTAAACATTTCAATCAGATCCCCTCTCAATCTCCTCAATTCCAGCGTGTACAAGCCCAATCTCTCCAATCTCTCTGCGTAAGACAGCCCTGCCATCCCAGGAATCAACCTAGTGAATCTACGCTGCACTTCCTCAATTGCCAGAATGTCCTTCCTTAAACCTGGAGACCAAAACTGTACACAATATTCCAGGTGTGGTCTCACCAGGGCCCTGTACAAATGCAAAAGAACATCCTTGCTCTTGTATTCAATTCCCCTTGTAACAAAGGCCAACATTCCATTTGCCCTCTTCACTGCCTGTTGCACTTGCTCATTCACCTTCATTGACTGGTGAACTAGGACTCCTAGGTCTCTTTGCATTTCTCCCTTACCTAACTCGACACCGTTCAGACAATACTCTGCCCTCTTGTTCCAGCTTCCAAAGTGGATAACTTCACATTTATTCACATTGAATGACATCTGCCAAGTATCTGCCCACTCACTCAGCCTATCCAAGTCTCCCTGTATTCTCCCAACGTCCTCTTCGCATGTCACACTGCCACCCAGTTTAGTATCGTCAGCAAACTTGCTGATATAGTTTTCAATGCCCTCATCTAAATCATTGACATAAATCGTAAAGAGCTGTGGTCCCAATACAGAGCCCTGTGGTACCCCACTAGTCACCTCCAGCCAGTCTGAGAAACACCCATTCACTGCTACCCTTTGCTTTCTATCTGCCAACCAGTTTTCTATCCATGTTGAAACCCTGCCCCCAATGCCATGAGCTCTGATTTTACTCACCAATCTCCTATGTAGCACCTTATCGAATGCCTTCTGAAAATCTAGGTACACAACATCCACTGGCTTACCCTCGTCTAACATCCTTGTTACACCCTCAAAAAACTCCAACAGATTAGTCAAGCATGATTTGCCCTTGGTAAATCCATGCTGGCTCGGCCTAATCCTATTTCTGCCATCTAGATGTGCCACTATGTCGTCCTTAATAATGGACTCAAGCATCTTCCCCACGACTGACGTTAGGCTAACAGGGCGATAGTTCTCCGTTTTCTCCTTCCCTCCCTTCTTGAAAAGTGGGACAACATTAGCCACTCTCCAATCTTCAGCAACTGATCCTGAATCTAAGGAACATTGGAAAATGATTACCAATGCATCCGCAATTTCCTGAGCCACCTCTTTTAGAACCCTCGGATGTAGACCATCTGGACCCGGGGATTTATTAGCCTTCAGTCCTACCAGTCTACTCATCACAGTTTCTTTCCTAATGTCAAACTGTCTCCATTCCTCTGATATCTTATGACCCTGGCCCATCCATACATCTGGGAGATTGCTTGTGTCCTCCCTGGTGAAGACAGATCTAAAGTATGCATTAAATTCTGTTGCCATTTCCCTGTTTCCCATAACAATTTCTCCCAATTCATTCTTCAAGGGGCCAACATTGTTCTTAACCTTCTTCTTTCTCTTGACATAACTAAAAAAGCTTTTGCTATCCCCTTTTATATTCCTGGCTAGACTGAGCTCATACCTGATTTTTTCTCTCCGTATTGCTTTTTTAGTTAAGATCTGCTGTTCCTTAAAACTTTCCCAATTATCTGTATTCCCACTCATCTTAGCCCTGTCATACTTCTTTTTCTTTAATGCTATACAATCTCTGACTTCCTTTGTCAACCACTGTGGCCCCTTCCCCCTCTTTGAATACTTCCTTCTCATTGGAATGAACTGCATTTGCATCTTTTGTATTATGCCCAAGAATATCTGCCTCTGCTGATCCACTGTCTTTCCTGCCAGGGCATCCGCCCATTTAACTTTGACCAGCTCTTCCCTCATGGCTCCGTAGTCTCCTTTATTTAATTGCAACACTGACACCTCTGATCTGCCCTTATCCCTCTCAAATTGTAGATAAAAACTTATCATGTTATGATCACTACTTCCTAATGGCTCCTTTACTTCAAGATCACTTATCAATTCCTGTTCATTACACATCACCAAGTCCAAAATAGCCTCGTTCCTGGTTGGCTCAAGCACAAGCTGTTCCAAAAATACATCCCTTAGACACTCCACAAACTCCCTATCCTGGGGTCCAGCACCTACCTGATTCTCCCAGTCCACCTGCATGTTGAAATCTCCCATAACGACTGCATTACCTTTAGCACATGCCAATGTTAACTCCCTAATCAACTTGTACCCAATATCCACGCTACTGTTTGGGGGCAAGTAAGACAAGGGAATGATTGTGAATTTCAGGGAGGGGAAGTCAGAGGCACACACACCAGTCCTCATTGAGGGGTCAGCAATGGAAAGTTCTTGGGCACCAGCTTCTCCATCACTGAGGACATCTTTAAAAGGCAGTGTCTCAAGAAAGAAATCCGGATATAAATATATATGGATCCACATTCCCCGCCCCCATCCCGCATGCAAAGAATGCCCTCTTTTCATTACTACCATCAGAAAGGAGGTAAAAGAGCCTGAAGAGACACACTCAATGTTTTAGGAACAGCTTCTTCTCCTCTGCCATCAGATTTCTGAATGGTCTATGAACCTGCATATGCTACCTTATTAATTTACTCTATTTGTGCAATATTTATTTATATTTTATATATTATTACTGTCATTTATAAATTTTTTTGTATTGCTCTGTACGACTGTCACAACACATTTCATGACATAGGTCAGTGATTAAAAAAAAACTTTCTGTTTCTTGGAAATGTTATGAATATCTTCAGCAAGAAAATGGTGGGTTATCTGAGCACTAGAGTGAGTAGACTGCGAGTAAACTGGGTAGAAAAGACTAGGGTCCTTGTTATATTTGCTTTAGAAACCAGCTGGTCTCTGAGGGCCTGTTGATGATAACCTGATGCTTTAACTACTACCAGGAAGGACACTGCAACAGTCCGCAGGCTCTTGTGGAAGATGACTGCTGGCAAGGATGGTCGAGCTCATGTTGCTTAGCTGTACATGTCGTGGATGTAGAATCCAAGCACTGGAATCAGAGAATGAAGAAGACAAAATTAATGTGTGAGGTAGCGAGCAGCTTAAGAGGGAGCTACCAATATAATGATTGCTTCCTTATAAATTGTAATCATCATGATCAAACTGAGCATTGATATGGTTGAACCTTTAGAGGCAATTCTGTGTGTGCATACAAAAAATAAATCTTTTATTCACGAGTCCCCAAATTCCACGGCACTTTCAAGAGATTCAAGTAAATAGCAAGAAATGAAGAGCTGGAAATGACAGGGAAACATTGGGCAAAGAGATTGTTTTCTGAGCTGTGAAGTCTATTCTTTTGACAGGTGTTCTACTTATTTTATATGTATCAATGCACAATATAAATAAATTAGAAGCCAGAGTGGTTTACCATGCATTTCTTTCATCTGAGGTTTCTTGGTTTAATCCAGATCAAATTAGTGGGTTGCTAGCTGGATGACTAAAATCTTTGTGAAGAATTTAATTGATAGGAGGTTTAGCAGCCTCAAAGAAATTGTAAATTAATGCAAATTCATAGCAAATGCTACTTGCAATGTAATACTAATTGGCACCAAATTGACAGTCTGACACGCTGAGGCTGCAAAGGTGGATCATGTGGGAAATGAAAATGTTACACTTCTGCAGGAGCAAAGGAGGCATCAGCCTGAATTGCGTTGGTGGATGGAAGTACAGGAACCTCCAGAATGCATACATTAACCCTAGAGTGTCTCATACTGACTTCATTGTACCAACACAACTTGGCTTGATCTGCAAAGCAAGTAAGTTAAAAAGAATTTATAACCTATGTCAACCATTGTGTTTCTGGAAAAAGCCACTTAGATTCTGAAGGGTCTAAGATTAGTTCACATACCCTGTACAGGTAAAATAGAAAGTATCAGAGGTCTTAAAAAATCTGTTCTCCATTTATTTTAACTCCAGTGTGTGTTTGGAGCAGGAATTGTGGCTATTACTATGGTAAACCATAGCAGAAATTTGTAAAAAACATTTTTTGGTTCACAACAATTCAATTGACAGGTTACAACAGGGTTCCATTCCCAAACTGGACAAGGACAAAAATGCTTTGTTCACAGAAACAGCTGTGATGGAAGACCAGGCAGTAGCAGGAACAGGAAGAGTGGCCTCCACCTTGTCCCACTTACTCAATCAGTGAGCAACGGGGTCCAGTGAATGCTCTCGGCTCTGCCCAGCTCCCAGTGGCTGCAGCTTGATAAGGGGAGGAGGAAGTATTGGTGGAGGGGGGGGAGGGTATGAAGAGAGAGCACATGTTTCCTATCAAACAGAAGATATCTGAAGCCCCTTAGCAGACTGTAAATCCATCCCCATCCAACCTGCTAGACTCCAAAGGTTTGTTTGTATGGGGAGTCCATAAATCTCAAGAGGACCTGTACTAAAATGCTATTAACTTAGTTTGCGAATGTTAACCATGACTTGAGAGTATGTTATACTTACAATCATTATGCTATTTGTACCTCTGAGGACTTGTATGAATTTCCATCAAAGTGCAATTAACTGTTACAGGGAATTACCTCACATTGCTAATGTCCACAAACACCTTTCATAATCTGCAACTATCAGCTGAATAGGAACAGACCTAGAAAGCAGCTCACTTGCACCATCAAACGTAGAATGACTTGTACCACTATCATCCAAAAGCACATGACGATTCAGCCTCCTGGCTTCTACACTGACACCTCATCACTCAAGGTCATCTCAAAGTAGGAGTAGATTACTCAGCTCCTTGAGCCTTCTTCATCATTCAATAAAACCATGGCTGATCTGACTGCTTCCTCAGTCCCACATTCCCATCTGTTTGGGACTACCTTTCAGCATCTACTTATCATGAATCTGCCTCAAAGAAGAATCTACTTCCACAGGTCTTTGAGAAAATGAGTTATGAAGACTCAAGGCCCTCTGGCAATAAAAAAAAAAATAACCTCATCTTAATTGGATGAGGCCTTTTCTTGAGTCTGTTGCCATTAGATGAAATTATCCCATCAAAGGATCTTTCCACCCTCTTAAGATCCCTTGAGACCTTATACATTCCACATTAAAATGAGACATGAATTGTATTATGCATGTTTTTATTATTTTAAGTTAGTAAAGTGATATTTTGTTGTTTCTGATGCTTGAGTTTTTAAATATTTAGGCTATTTTATCTGGAATTCACAACCTCTGGAAGACAACTGTTTTTACATTGAAAATAATGTGAAATGCCTTTTAGGTTCATGAATTTTGATTAACAAAACATTTTCCCAAACCTAACCCTGAATAAATCATAGAATATCAGTGTTATGAAATCTCAATTCCAGCAGTTAGTGGGTTACACCAACGATGGAAGTTTAAAGATCTGGGATTCGGAAGTTGGAGAGGAACATTAGGATGGGAAATGGTTCCAACTCATTTTAATTGCACATCCCTAAATGTAAAGCTGATTCAATAAGAAGCCACACAGAGATTATCTGGGAAGATATGGTTGGGAAGTCTGGGGGGGGGAAGGGATCAATAAATGCACCATTGTTCTATATTCCTAAGGGTATTCCTTAAGTGATTTTAAAGACTTAACCATATTAAGTACAGTGAGTGTGGTTGCTTGCATTCTACTGGGTGGTCTTTCCTGCCCAGACTCTCTGCTTTGTTAAACTGACTCCACCCCACCTCACACCCTCGTTTTCTGTTTCTTTTCCAATCTTTTTATTAATATCAAGATAGTGGATATAACATAATATTGCTACACAATTATTGGGATTACATTGTTAATGGATAACATATATAAATACAAACATTTATATATTCAGTTAATTCAAATGTAATAAACCTCCCAAAAATGTTTGATTACAAATATAGAATACATTTAAAAAAGGATTAACAGATCCAAAAAGAAAAAAAAGAAAATATACCCCCCCCCCAAAAAAAAACTAATCTGAACAATACTAACCAAAAAACTAAGAAAGAAAAGAACATGGGCTGTTTATATCATCAAAAAAAAAGAAAGGACCATTAGTGCCATCAACTCGGGACCTCCCTGCATATATGAACACAAGAGAGTAGGCTTGGAAAGAGGTACACCCTCTTGGTTGTATGTGCTGTCATCCTTGTCTTTTGATTCACTCCTCAGCTCCGATCCTTCAACCTCCTGCTCACTTCATTAAACATTTTCACATTTTGCACTTACACTTAACAGCATAAAATGCTCTGCATCCCTTTATGTGTCACTGCTGCTGCCCATTGAGCTTCTCTTTCCTCTGTACAAGAGGATGCCCAGGGTGAGAGAGAATCAGAGCTAGGCCTCCAGCTGGTAAGGATAGTGCTCCAGAGCAGTGTCACTTTGGCATGCCCTGCCATTGGAGATGGGAACGTTCCAGGTACCCAGTAAACGAATAATGGATTTACTGGTCATAGACATTATGTCATGCCTACAGAATATCCACAGTAATCAAAATACAATCAAGTTTATATTTTCATTCAGGTGCCTTGTCATGTCTCTCCATCATGGTCCCTGACCCTCCGAATTGTAGTTGTTGCCTCCCCTGTTTCTAACCGTGATGTTAATCCATCTATCATTCTCATTCCCTGTCAGCCTCTGCTTCTTTTTCCTTCCAGTTGTAAATGAATGTTCTAATGTCTCTCTTCGCATGATGTGTCCAAAGAATTTTGATTGCTGTTTTCTGATTTTTTTTTAAGCAATGTACGTTTTGTTTTCATTCTCTGTAGAACTTCTTCGTTGGTTATCCTGTCCATATATGATATGCTTAGCATTCTTCTGAGGAACCACATCTCTGCTGCATTGATTCTTTTTTCCATTGCATTTGTGACGGTCCATGACTCGCAGCCATACATCAATATAGAAAGAATGTAGCAGCTGAGAGTTCTAAGGCAGATGTCAATTGCTATTTTCTTGTTTGTTAGGTTGTTTCTCATTTCTGTAAATGCTGTTCTTGCCATTGCTATTCTTGCTTTTATGTCTGTTTCACATTTGCCATCAGGTGATACCCATGATCCAAGGTACTTGAAGTTGTGAACTTGTTTCAGGATTTCATTTCCCAATACGATCCTACAGTTTGGGATATCAGGTTTCTTTGATATTACCATTATTTCAGTTTTCTTTTTGTTTAAGGTTAGTCCAAGTCTTTCGCTCTCTGTGTTGATGGTAGATACTAGTTTCTGTAAATTTACTTCACTGTTTGCTGTCGGTACTGTATCATCCACATAGCGGAGGTTGTTGATATTGTATCCTCCTATACTTATTCCAGGTAGGTCTTGTACAGTTCTCATGTTTTCACTGTACAGGGAGAACAGGTGTGGTGATAGAACACAACCCTGTCTGACTCCTCGCTTTATTGGCTGATATTCACCGACCTCATTGTCTATCTGTATGGCTGCACTTTGTTGCCAGTAGAGATTCCTGATTATTCTTAGATCTTTTCTGTCGATATTAATATCTTTAATCATTTTCATGATGACTTGGTGTTTCACTGTGTCAAAGGCTTTTGTGTTGCCAATGAAACAGAAATATAGGTCTTGTTGTATTTCTATTGACCTTTCGATAATAGTCCTGAGAATATAAGTTGTGTTTGATGTTCCCTTGCCTTCGACAAAGTCGCACTGTTCTTCACTGATCTCTGGGTTAATTTTGTTTCTTATTCTGAGCATGATGATTCTAAGTAGAATTTTTGCAAGGTGGCTCATTAAGCTTATTGTTCTGTGTTGTCCACACTCTGTTGCACCTGGTTTCTTTGGCAGTGCAATGAATACTGGCTTTGAAAGATCTTCTGGTACTTTGCCACTGTTGTATATTCTATTCAATAATGATTAGCCACAGCATATTATTGATTTGCATGTGCATTGAGAATCTCTGATTTCTTATGGAGAAGAGATGTTTGCTTCTGATGGTTCATGTGATTGCTACTATGCAGATCATGTACTAGCAATGGCAGAGTCACAAGTTAAATAGAGTTTTAGGTTCCAGATTATCATTTGGTGACTGAGCACAGCTAACTGTTGAAGACTAGAAACAGGGGTGGAGAATAAATATCAAAAGGTTGCAAATTAGCAAATTTGCTGATGACACAAAGCTGGGTGGCAGTGTAAAATGTTAGGAGGATGTTATGAGAATGCAGGGTGACTTGGACAGGTTGGGTGAGTGGGCAAATGTATGGCAGATGCAGTTTAATGTGGATAAATGTGAGGTTATCCACTTTGGTGGCAAGAACAGGAAGGCAGATTACTATCTAAATGGAGTCAAGTTAGGAAAAGGGGAAGTACAATGAGATCTAGGTGTTCTTGTACATCAGTGAATGAAAGCAAGCATGCAGGTACAGCAGGCAGTGAAGAAAGCTAATGGTATGCTGGCTTTTGTAACAAGAGGAATTGAGCATAGGAGTAAAGAGATCCTTCTGCAGCTGTACAGGGCCCTGGTGAGACCCCACCTGGAGTATTGTGTGCAGTTTTGGTCTCCAAACTCGAGGAAGGACATTCTTGCTATTGAGGGAGTGCAGCGTAGGTTCACAAGGTTAATTTCCAGAATGGCGGGACTGTCATATGTTGAAAGATTGGAGCGACTGGGCTTGTATACACTGGAATTTAGAAGGATGAGAGGGGATCTGATTGAAATATATAAGATTATTAAAGGATTGGACACACTGGAGGCAGGAAGCATGTTCCCGCTGATGGGTGAGTCCAGAACTAGAGGCCACAGTTTAAGAATAAGGGGTAGGCTATTTAGAACAGAGATGCAGAAAAACTTTTTCACCCAGAGAGTGGTGGATATGTGGAATGCTCTGCCCCAGAAGGCAGTGGAGGCCAAATCTCTGGATGCATTCAAGAGAGAGTTAGATAGAGCTCTTATAGATAGTGGGGTCAAGGGATATGGGGAGAGGGCAGGAACGGGGTACTGATTGTGTATGATCAGCCATGATCACAGTGAATGGCGGTGCTGGCTAGAAGGGCCGAATGACCTACTCCTGCACCTACTGTCTATTGTCTATTATCTCTTTCCAAACCCTGCAGGGTTGAAGTCAAATGGCAGAAAATTGTCATTAAAAATTGCAATCATTGATGAGATCCTGAAAATGAAAATTGTCAGGCTTTCCAAAAAGACTTCTCATTATTGCAGACAGAATGAAGATTGTGCATGGCACACCTGGGATAATGTAGTTAACTCTATTCAACATTAATTGTAGCAGTCAATCAAGTCCATGTACACTTTGAGTCATGATTATGTATATCCTGGATGCCAGCATTATAGAATCTTAAATAACTTCCATTTTAGCTTTTGTGCCAAACCTTCTGTGAAATACAACTGTGCAGTAGAGAGTAACAGTGAAGTATGACTGGCCCATGCAACAGATAACAGGAATATAAAAATGGGAAGTGCATTGAAAACATTGCCATTTCCCATACATCACTCAACACATCGCTGAGTAAGCACCTGATCCATAATCAGGTATGACAAATACATTTGTGAGGCCATTTATATTCATTCTCTTTCAACCAATTACAGAAGGGGAGATCTATTGATACTAAATATTTTAAAATCATTTTCAGCCCACAGGAGTGCCAACAGGACTGCTTTGAATCGGTGGACTGGACTGTATTTATGGATTCATCTTCGAACAGGGACAAGTATGTTGCAGTTGCTACTGACTTCATCAAAACCTGTGTGGATGAGTGTGTGCCTACAAAGACTTACTGTACATTCCCAAATCAAAAGCAGTGGATGAACCAGGAGGTACGTCGTCTGCTGCAGGCTAGATCTGTGACATTCAAGTCTGGCAACCCAGGCCTGGACCACAAAACCAGGTTTGATTTGCGGAGGGCTGTTTCAAGGGTGAAGAGATAATTTTGAATAAGGTTGGAGGCAATAGCAGATACATGGCAACTCTGTCAGGGAATGCAAGACATTACTTCCTACAAAGTGAAACCTAGTAGTATGAATGGCAGCGATGCTTCACTACCAGATGAATTCAATGCCTTCTATGTACACTTTGAAAGGAGAACACAACAGCTGAGAAGTTTCCTGCTGCACCTGATGACCCTGTGATCTCTGTCTCAGAGGCTGATGTTAGACTATCTTTAAAGAGAGTGAACCCTCGCAAGGCGGAAGGTCCCAGTGGAGTACATGGTAAGGCTCTGAAAACCTGTGCCAACCAACTAGCAGGAATATTCAAGCAGATTTCAACCTCTCACTGCTACGGGTGGAAGTTCCCACTTGCTTCAAAAAGGCAACAATTATACCAATGCCTGAGAAGAATAATGGGGGCTGCCTTAATGACTATCACCCGGTGGCATTCACATCGCCAGTGACGAAATGCTTTGAAAGGTTGGTTATGACTAGACTGAACTCCTGTCTCAGCAAGGACCTGGAGCCGTTGAAATTAGCCTATCGTCACAATAGGTCAATGGCAGACACGTTCTCAATGGCTCTCCACACGGCTTTAGACCACCTAGACAACACAAACACCTACGTCAAGATGCTGTTCATTGACTATAGCTCAGCATTTAATACCATCATTCCCACAATCCTGATTGAGAAGTTGCAGAACCTGGGCATCTGTACCTCCCTCTGCAGTTGGATCCTCGACTTCCTAATCAGAAGACCACAGTCTGTGCAGATTGCTGATAACATATCCTCTTTGCTAATGATCAACAATGGCACACATCAGGGGTGTATGCTTAGCCCACTGCTCTACTCTCTGTATACACATGACTGTGTGGCAAGGCAAAGCTCCAATGCCATCTACAGATTTGCTGGTGATACAACCATTGTTGGTAGAATCTCAAGTGGTGATGAGAGGGTGTACAGGACTGAGATATGCCAACTAATGGAATGATGCTGCAGCAACAACCTGGCTCTCAATGTCAGTAAGACGAAAGAGCTGATTGTGGACTTCAGGAAGGGTAAGACAAAGGACCACATACCAATCTTCGTAGAGGGATCAGAAGTGGAAAGAATGAGCAGCTTCAAGTTCCTGGGCATCAAGATCTCTGAGGATCTAACCTGGTCCCAACATATCGATGTAGTCATAAAGAAGGCAAGACAGTGGCTATACCTTATTAGGAGTTTGAAGAGATTTGGCATGTCAACAAATACACTCAAAGAATTCTATAATTGTACCATGGAGAGCATTCTGACAAGCTGCATCACTGTCTGGTATGGAGGGGCTACTGCACAGGACTAAAAGAAGCTGCAGAAGGCTGTATATCTAGTCAACTCCATCTTGGGCACCAGTCTACAAAGTACCCAGGACACCTTTAGGGAACAGTGTCTCAGAAAGGCAGTGTCCATTATTAAGGACCTCCAGCACCCAGGGCATGCCCTTTTCTCACTGTTACCATCAGGTAGGAGGTACAGAAGACTAAAGGCAAACACTCAGCAATTCAGGAAGAGCTTCTTCCCCTCTGCTATCCAATTCCTAAATGGACATTGAAGCTTTGGACACTACCTCACTTTTTTTAGTATTTCTGTTTTTGCACATTTTTTAAAATCTATTCAATATACACAATTGTTTTACTTGTTTATTTATTATGTTTTATTTTACTTACTATTCTTTTTTTTCTGTCTGTTAGATTATGTTTTGCATTGAACTGCTGCTGCTAAGTTAACAAATTTCACGTCACATGCCTGTGATAATAAACCTGATTCTGATTCTGAATGCACATATAATTCTCAGATGGCTGAAAAGACCTTTGACATCATCATAGACTTCTTATACAGAGCGGGAAACTTTATTCAGTGGTTGCTTGTTAAGAGTTGTCAAAGTTCTTTCACTTTGACAAAATTTAACTTACAACAAGCATCTAATAGCGCTTTGTTATACTATTTATAAAATAAAAATTGTTGATCTTTTTCTAACTACAACATTCATTGTAACTATCCTGACAAGGCATGGAGAATGATTTACAATATATTAAGTTTAGCAGAATGTAGTATAATATAATAGTAAGTAAAACTAAAGTACAATTGTAAAATAAGTAAAATTATTACAACACGTGGAGGTAAATAATATATGTTTGTATATGTTGGGAAGACTGTCAATCAGGTATATAGTTTTCTTTTTCTTTGATCATTTGACAAGCTTAATTTGAGGATGGATTAATTAACCAGCTCTTGTATCTGACTTATCCAATTGTAATGCCTTGGTTAATATTTATACTGTTATGCTATGGTATTTTATTTTTGCAGTTTTCTGTAAAAGCAGTGTATTGTGCTGGTAAGAGCATTACGGCTTCAGCTAAAGATAAGGAGCCATGTTGTCCAATTTAGCGATGTTGAGTCAGCCAACCATGAGTGGGATGACATGAAATACTCTTGAGAGCTGGGCTGAAGAAGTTTTCTGAAGGACAGTAGTCTGATTTGGAGTCTTTTGGTGAGAGGTGTGGAGAGAAGAGCACCAGGGAAGACGCCTGGAGGGTCCCATCTGAAGAGGAGCCCCTATTGCCAGGAGTGTTTTGCAAGGCAGAGGATTCCAAGAAGGAAAGCAATACCTGTGGTTGGTGTGAAGAATTCAGTAAAGCTACTCCCAGCTGCTACAGAAATGAGCTCTGGCATCTAGGTTCTCATTTAGATTAGTTTAATTGTAATGGACTCTTTTATCTTTCTTTTTCTTTGTTAGCTGTTTGATAAGATTGAAAATAGGTAAATACACTTGCTTTATAATTTTATGCTGGTATACAATATGTCATTTCTGGGCTACCAATAACTGTGTATGGGCAATGCTTACACAGCATTTGCTCAAATTGAGGTTACTTTAATTGGAACATCCCGATTTTCCTGTTTGGTTGAACCTCAGATGTGCATTACTTATGAAAGATGGCTGAGTCACATGGCTGTTAGTAGAGTCAGCTGATGAGCCAGATTAATGTACGAGCCCTGGGTGCACTTGTGGAGTGATTGGCCCAGATTTCAAATGCTGTTTAAGCGTAGATTAAGCGGTTTATTGTGCGTTATATTTGTGAGATTAAACAGTGTTTAAACTAGTGTTTGAGGAAAGTGAGGTGTATTGTGATTATTATGGATGCTGTGGGAATTAAAGTTTGGTGCAACTCATAATGATTATCCACAAGTCATGCTTGTGTTCTGAGCGGGGTGGATATTAGAATTCCCAATTAATTGCTCCTTAGAGTGCTGTAGAAGTATTGGGGAAAGTCATGCTAGGTAAACAGCGGTTTGACCAATCAACAGGTTACGAGTGACATAACTGAAGTCATGCTTCCTGTTAAGATAGGGGAACCTGGTGAGGTGGGGCAATGGGCAATTTATATTGTTGGAGAAGGGGGGCAATATAGCTGAGGATGAAGACTTTAAAGGCGAGCTGTATGTCGCTGAGGTGAAGAAAGTAATGACAGGTTGTTCTCATTTATGCAAACTGAGGGAAAGGAGTTGTCTGATGTGAAAGATCTAATGTGTCCTTCAACAGGTAATTTAAATTCTGAGCTGGTCTCGGTTATTACATCACCAGTTGATAAGTGCCAAAGTGTACCTGTGGAAAGCCAAAGTTGGCGGAGGCTGGGAGTCAACCCCAAACCCGATGGAGGAAAAGAACATAAGGCTTGGGCAGAGCAGACTTCTCAGTTACTGGATGGGTGGCAGTGCTCAGATTGTATGAAAAAACAGCGACTAATAGAGAGCTTAAAAGGTCTGGCTGCTGAGATGGTGAGGTCCTTAAAGGCAGAAACCCGTTGGTCACGTCCGTGGACTACATGCAAGCATAAGGAAATGTTTTTGGCATGATGGACAGCCTAGGTCAGGGGTGGGCAAACTTTTTGACTTGTGGGCCACAAAGGGTTCTAAAATTTGACAGGGGGGCCGGACCAGGAGCAGATGGACGGAGTGTTTTGGTAATACACCTCATAAGAGAAAATAAAATGTCATGGGATATGTAGAAAACATGTGTTTTAATTTCAATTGAAAATGAACAAATGCATTACAACAAAATATCTGTCTTTGAAGTCCCATGGTATTTAGCTATTTATTGAAATGACTTTTAAAATACTGAAAATTAAATGAATACAGCTTTTTTTAATAGTAACAGTTATTATTTTAAAGCACTGAAAATTCTGTTATCCTTCAAGATATTATCATCATCGCTCTCCTCCTGCCTGTCTTTATTTCAAAAACGGTAGGAGATGCAGGTCTACTTGTCCTGCTCCTTCTTATTCAATTGTCCCCTGTGCCAAAACTCAACAACGACCAGCACAAGGACAGAACAGTGACAGCGCGCCAGTATGCGGAGCGTGTTATTTGATCTGGAGCCCATTTTTTATTTTGAGAACGTACGTGCACCTGCGCACTACTCATGTCCATCACTTAACAGAAATGACATGTAACATGTAAGGCTTATTGAAAAAAATATTTTCAAATGCATTTTTTACATAACACAATGAAGAAACTTATTTTTAATTTCAGTGGGAACAGTGTTGTTGGTCTCCCTTTTTAGCCAACGCATCAAAGTCTGGATTTAGTTTTGTTGTGGCGATTCTCAGGATGGATCTGAGGTGTTGGTCAGTTAACTTGGATCTGTGGCTGGCTTTGTTGATGTTCATGACGCTGAACGCCTGTTCACACAAATAGGTCGAGCCGAACAAAGAGTAAAGCGCAAATGTGGAGTAATGCGCTTGCACCTCAACAAAGGTCAATGTATATAGAGTGCGTCATCTATTGGGAAAACGCCAGAATTGCGGGGAAAAAAACATTAACAAGGTTTATTAATATAATTTCATCAAGTTCTGCGGGCCGGATTAAAAAGCTTAACGGGCTGCATATGGCCCGCGGGCCGTAGTTTGCCCATGCCTGGCCTAGGTGGTCTTATGATGAAATTTAGGCACAATTTAGGCAAGGAGAAAGGGGAAAAACTTTCTGTCTACATTTTCAGGTGAGAAAGACAAGTACATTACTTCTTTCGTAAAGGGCCATTCAACTGGCTGAGATAAACTGACAATGGATGGGGGAATTTGTGAAAGGCACTCTGTCACATGACGTGATTGCTTTAAGCGTTTGAATGACTCACAAGATGTGTCTCCCTCCCTCGTTTGTT
The DNA here is from genome assembly GCF_030144855.1 of Hypanus sabinus. Lineage (NCBI taxonomy): Eukaryota > Metazoa > Chordata > Chondrichthyes > Myliobatiformes > Dasyatidae > Hypanus > Hypanus sabinus. The sequence continues at coordinate 36,480,180 of NC_082709.1, forward strand.
GAGCTGATCATACAAGTAGCAGAGGAGGAAAATTTGTTGAAGGAGTGGGAGGCCTTCACCAGCTGGGAAATACCCTCAGTAGGAGCCTCCATTGCTGAAGCGACCCCTGATGCCACTCAAGTGAGGGTTTTGCCAGATGAAGTGAAAACCCTGCAAAATGAGGTATCTCAGTTGATGTTGGTTAGTGCTGTTGCCAAGCGTAACAAGTCCAACAGGAAACCTGACCTACCTGTAGGACGTACTAAGCAGAGGGATGCTGCTGAAAGGGGTCTTTATGAGGGAAGTGACCGGCATTTTCTGTTATAACTGTGGAGAGGACGGACAGTTCAAGCAGGAGTGTGAAAGACAGGGAAACCTTTGGAAAGTAACCCAGCAGTTATTTAAACAGGAAAGGAAGTCAGGAGATTTCAGAGAGACCCAGCAAGGGAATGGCCTGGCATCTCAGAGAGGAGACGTTCCAATCAAGGTATCAAGGGAAACACTAAAGTGCAAAACTCTATTCCTGAGGGCTTAGTGGGTCTAAGTTCAGATATATTGAGGGTATTTATACTCGAGTTATACTTGACACAGGTTCTCAAGTTACTCTACTCTACAGATCCTTTTACAACCGATATCTGAAGCATTGACCATTTATGCCACTCGGTGCCCTAGAAATTTGGGGCCTTAGTACTGATGATTACCCATATGATAGTTAGTTGTCATTTAAACTGGAGTTTTCAGACGCAGTTGTTGGAGTAGCTGAGACCATTGATACATTACTGTTGTTCTTTGCAGATCTGGTTGCTAAATGGGAAGCTCCTGTTGTTGTGGGAACAAATACTCCCATTATGAAAAGGCTCATGGGGGCATGCAAGGAAAGAAATGGAGAGAATTTTTTGAAAACCCTGCCCATTCACCCAGTGTTCAGAATGGCTTTCGAGAAGGTGCAAGTTCCTGCTAAGCAGGATGAAGAGCATAAACGAGCAATTGTGTGGTTCACCCAGTCCAACCTCATCATGTTACATCCTGGGGAGGTAGCTAGAGTGACAGGAAACCCCAAATTTCCAGGAATGTCTGACACTAAGACACTCAAGACACTCTGGAGGTTCAAGGAGAAGAGTCAAGCTTACCTGCTGGCATGCTGGTGAGACCTAAATAGCAGAAGCGGGCTGTCTGCGCAAACAGGATGACAGTGATTGTCAGGAATGCCTTGGGGGGAGAGGTTAACCTCATACATGGGATGCCAATGGCATACCTTTTCTCTGTGAGGATAATGTCTAGTTTTCCATTGAGAAAACTTGGAGAGAGGCAATCTTCTGGATCAGGAAAATCATTCAACTTTGGTGACCTCCCAGAACTCAAGGAATAGAAAGGGAGACTAACTGAGGAGATGCTAAAGCTCAAACATGTCTTTTCTACTGACGAGTTTGATGCGGGTTGCTCCAAGAGCACTTGCTGCACAATTAGAGTGACGGAGGACACTCCTTTCAGAAAGAGGTCTCAACAGTTAGCACTGGCGGAGGTGGAAGATGTTCAGTAGCACCTGCAGAGAGTGAAGGAAGCTGAAATTATTACTGAGTTGAGAAGTCCCTCTGTGTCACACATAGTGGTGGTGAGGAAGAAGAATGGGAAAATACAAATGTGTGTTGATTGTTGGACACTGAACAGGTGTTCCATCCCAGACCAATATACTGTTCCACAAATTGAGGATGCTTTGTCCTGCTTGAGTGGAGTAAAATAGTTCAGTGTGTTGGAACTAAGAAGGGGGTATTATCAGATACCCACGAGTGAAGGTGATAAAGAGAAATCACAATTCATCTATCCACTTGGATTCTTTCAGTTTGAAAGAATGCCCCAGGACATATCAGGAGCACAGGCAACTTTGTCATGGAGAAGACTGTTGGGGACATGAACTTGCTTGAAGTACTGGTATATTTGGATAATCTCATAGTATTCAGTTCCACACTGGAGGCGCATGAAGCGAGGCTTCTGAAGGTGTTAGACCATCAGAAGGCAGAGACTTAAAACTATCACTGGATAAGTGCCAGTCTGTAAGATGTCAGTCAACTACATCGGACACATAGTCTCACAGATGGAGTGGCTACAGATTTGTCCAAGATAGACGAGGTGACCATATGGCCAAGGCCCAAGAATGTGAGTGCCCTAACTTCAGTCCTTGAATTCTGCAGGTACTACCGAAGGACTACTTCAGAGTAACCAGCTTCTGTGTGGTTATCCACTCTTTGAGAAGAATGGGAGGAAAGCGAAAGGAGAAGAAGGCAAGGTTTATCTTTGCATTTCAGATCCTTTTAGGGAAAGATGGGATGCAAAATGCAAAGAGGCCTTTCAGCTGCTGAAAGGGTTGCTGACTAAAGCACCTGTGCTGGCCTTTGCGAACCCCCAGTTGTGTATTGCATACAGACTCCAGCCATGAGGGCTTAGGTGGTGTTCTATATCAGAACCAAGATAAAGGGTTGAGACCTGTTGTTTTCATCAGCTGGAGTCTGTCACCATCCAAACTAAACTACCCTATGTACAAATTGGAGTTTCTGGCATTGAAATGGGCCATGGTATCATGGATAAGTTAAGTGACTATCTATACAGTGCCAAGTTTGAGGTGAGGACTGACAGTAATCCACTGATTTATATCCTGACCTCGGCAAAGTTGGATGCCACAGGTCATTGCTGGTGGTGGCGTTGCCTGCTTATGATTTCTGATACACTCTCCCAACACTTGGATGAGGTGCTGGAAATGGATGCAGAGATGGAGAGTGGTCCTACCAGTGATGTTAGAGCAAAGTGCCAGTTTTCCACAGCGGAGAAATCTGAGGCAAGGCTACAGCATGGTAGAGGTGTAGCTCATTTGGGAGCTTCTAGTCATGCTATTCCACAAGCATATTGCAACTTAACCACTCTGGATTCGAAGCAGTTGCCTGCCTTGAGCCCAGTGAGACTACTCTTGTATAGGTGCCATTTGCTCATCTGTTGTCAAAAGAGATATGGCCCGAGCTGAGAAGATAAAACACCCTACCATACCCCTACTGATGAGAGAATGGGACAAACTGGAGTTGAGGAACAGTGTTTTATACAGGGTCATTTCTCCTCCAGACAGAATTCAGTGTTCCCAGTTGGTTTTCCTGAGAAGTACTGGAAGATTATACTAACGTCACTTAATGATGACTCGAGTTATTTGGAGTTTGACAAGACCTGGGGATTGGTCCAAGATGGTTCTATTGGCCCCAAATGAAGCCTGAGGTTGAAGAGTACTGTAAGTCATGTATTCGATGTATTCAGAGGAAGATGTTATCTACGAGAGTTGCTCCATTCTCTCATTTACAAAGTACAGGGCCACTTGATTTAGTGTGTATGGATTTCCTCTTTATAGAGCCTGATTCCAGTAACGTTGCAAATGTCTTGGTCATCATTGATCACCAAGAGGATGAAGCCAAAGGTTGGGAATGGTCCAGTCAAGATTCTCCGTCAGAATCACCTTTTACCCATCAGACAGGATGTATGTGTTGATCCAGAGCCTGACACGGAACGTACACATAGTAGAACTCCGTACACAGAAGGAGGAGAACAGAAAGGCAAACCGCTGACAATAGAGTGATTTAAGTGGAAATATATGAAGAGGGACCAATCACTGAATACTGTACAGTCTCAGAGGATGAGGAAATGGGAGTATGGTATGCTTTACCTTATGCAAACTCCCCAAGAACTGACGAAGAGATTTCTAAATCTCCCAGCCCTGACTCAGGTATAATGGTAAGGACAACAAGTGGACAGGCAGATGTGATACTAGACAGTGAGAGGAATCTGGACTCCAGTATAATTAAGGATGAAGCTGAGTTCAGTCAGGTGGAAGGTATGAGCGATAGACGGTGGGAGGCATCCCCAAGTAATCAGAAACAGTCACAAGAAGTACCTGAGGCTGAAGATGCTGATGATGAGATAAGAAGGTCTCGGAGAGTCAGGAACCCTTCAGGTAGGCTAGCATTTGATGCACCAGGGAAACAGAGTGTTGCGTCCATCGCAATATTGAGATATGTTACTACCATTTCCAAATGGATTGGAGGTCCTGAGACCACAAACTTCATTTGAATACTGTATTATTAATAACGGTTTAAGAAGTTCCTAAGTCATGAGGACGTGACTGTTTTTGTGGGGGGAGTGTGTAATGCCCTGGTTAAGATTTTTACTGCTATGCTGTGAGTTTTGTTTTATTTTAGCGGTTTTCTGTAAAACGCAGTGTGTCCTGCTAGTTAGAGTGTTTAGGCTTCAGCTGAAGATAGGAGTCATGTTGTCCAACTTAGCAATGCTGTGTCATCCTATTGTGTGTGGGATGACATAAAACGTCTTCGAGTTCTGGGTAGGAAGAGTTTTCTGAAGGACAGTTGTCTGTGTTGGGGTCTTTTGGTGAGAGGTGCGGAGAGAAGAGCACCAGGAAAGATCCCTGGAGGATTCCAAGAGGAGAACTTCTACCTGTGTTTGGTGAGAAGAATTCAGTGCTGTGAATAAAACTGCTCCCAGCTACTACAGAAATGAGCTCCGAAATTTATGTACTCATTTAGACTGGCTAACAGTAATGGGCCCTTTTATCTTTCTTTTTATTTCTGTTAAATGTTTGATAAAGTTGAAAATATATAAATACACTTTCTTTATAATTTTATGCAGGAGTACAATCGGTCATTTCTGGGTTACCAGTAACTGTGTATGGGCAGTGTTTACACTACGTTCACTCAAATCAAGTTTCTTTTAATTAGAACATCCCGATGTTTCTGTTTGGTTGGACCACAAATCATACCAACCCGAGACATTTATTGCTAATGAAAGGTGGCTTTTTCACTGCAGAGTCGGCTAACGAGCCAAGTTGGTGTACGAGCCCTGGTGAGAGGGTTGCATAATATTATAACATACAGTATTTATGCAATTCATAAATAAAATATGAGCAGCTTCCAGAGCAATTACTTTTCATTCAGTTACATTGGTTCTTAATGCCAATGGTTTAAGTATGAGTCAGACCTTGATAGTATGTAATATAGACTATAAGACATTAGAGCAGAATTAGATCATTCAGCTCATCAGGTCTGCACTGCTGTTTGATCATGGCTGACTCATTATCCTCTCATCCCCTTTCTCCTGCCTTCTCCCTGTAATCTTTCACACCTTATTAAGAATCTATCAACTTCTACTATAATTACACCTGTCCTCCAGAGCCAGCTACTCCAATGAATTCCACAGATTCTCCACTAACTGGCTAAAGAAATTCCTCCTCATCTTCATTCTGAATGGCTGTTCCTCTATTCTGAGGTTGAAACCTCTCATCCTAGGCTCCCAAACTAAATGAAACATCCTCTCCACATCCACTCTATCTAGGCCTTCCAACATTCGATAGGTTTCAATGATATCCACCCCCGATACTTCAAAAATTTCAGTGAGCACAGGCCCTAAGCTATCAAATATTCCTCATATTTTAAGCCTTTCCTGGAAAAATTTTTGTGAGCCTCCTTTGAACCCTCTCCAATGTCAGCACATCCTTTATTAGACAGGGGGCCCAAAAATGTTCATAGTGCTCCAAGTGAGGCTTCGCTAATTTCATAAATCCTCAGCATTACATTGTTGCTTTTATATTCTTGTCCTTTCAAAGTGAATTCTAATATTGCATTTGCCTTCCTCACCACTGACTCAACCTGCAAGTTAACCTTTAGGGAATCCTGGACGAGGAGTCACAAGTCCCTTTGCACCTAAGATCTTTGAATTTTCTCCCCATTTAGAAAATAGTCTAGGTTTTATTCCTTCTACCAAAGTGCATGACCATACACTTTCCAACACTGTATTCTGTAATGACACTGGAATAGTCTTTCAAGAATCACTAGATACTGGCATGGTTCTGGAGGACAGAAAATTGCAAATGTCACTCCACTCTTCAAGAAGGGAGGGAGGCAGAAAAACTTTGCCCATTCTCCTAATCTGTCTAAGTCCTCCTGAAAACCTCTCTGCTTCCTCAACACTACCTATCTTTGTATCATCCACAAACTTGCCAAAAATCCATCAATTCTATCATCCAAATCATTGGCATACAATGTAAAAAGAAGCAGTCCAGATACCGACCCCAGAGGAATACCAATAGTCACCAGCAGCCAATCAGAAAAGGTTCCCTTTATTTGCACACTTTGTCTCCAGCCAATCAGACAGTGCTCTATCCATGCTCTTATCTTCCTGGGCTCTTGCATGGGCTCTTATCTTGCTAAACAGCCTCAAGTGTGGCACCTTGTCAAAGATCTTTTGAAAATCCAGGCATACAATACCTACCAATTCTCCTTTGCCTATCCTGCTTGGTACTTCTTCAAAGAGTTCAAACAGATCTGTCAAGCACAATTTCCCCTTAAAGAAACCATGCTGACTTTTGCCCATTTTATCATATTCCTCCAAGTACCTCAAACTTCTTCTTTAATATTGACCCCAGCACTTCCCAACCACTGAGGTCAGGCTAACTGGCCTATAATTACCTTTCTTCTGCCTCCCTCCCTTCCTGAAGACAGGAGTCACATTTGCAATTTTCCAGTCCTCCAGGACCATGCCAGCATCTAGTGATTCTTGAAATATCATTTCTAATGCCTCCACAGTCTCTTCAGCTACCCTTTTCAGCAACAGTCAGGTGTAGTCTGTCTGGTGCCGGTGACTTATCTACCTTCAGACCTTTCAGCTTCCAAAATGTTCTCTCTCCCTTGTCATAGTGATTGCACTCACTTCTGCCCCCGACACTCTTCAGCATCCGGCATACTGCTAGTGTCTTCCACAATGAAGTCTAATGCAAAATGTTTCTTTAGTTCACCCATCATTTCTTTACCCATCCCCCACTGCTGTCACTCCAGTATCATTTTCCAGCAGTTTGGTATCTACTCTGTCCTCTCTTTGACTGTTTATATATCTGAAAAAAAACTTCGCAATTTCTTTGATATTATTCATTGACTTATCTTCATATTTTTGCTCCTTAGTTTTTTAGGTGGCTTCTGTTGTTTTTTAAAAGCTTTCCAAATCTCTATCTTCTAACTAATTTTAGCTCTATTATATGTCTGTCTTTTGTATTTTTTTGCTTTATCTTCCCTTGTCAGCCACAGTTGTCTCTTCCTGCCTTTAGAATACTTCTGCTTTGTGATGTATCTATCTTGTGCTTTCCCAGTTGCTCCCAGAAATTCCTGTCAGTGCTTCCAGTATCCACTTCCAATCAACTTTAGTCAGCTCCTCTCTCAGGCTTCTGTAACTCCCTTTACTCCTCTGTAACACTGATACATCTGACTTTAGCTTCTCATTCTCAAATTGCAGGGTGAGTTCTATCATATTATCATCATTGTCTCCTAAGGGTTACATTACCTTAAGCTCCCTAATCAAAACTGGTTCATTACACAACAACCAGCCTAGAATACACAATCTCTTAGTGGGCTCAACCACAAATTGCTCTAAGAAGCCTTTTCTTAGGCATTCTACAAATACCCTCTATTGGGATCCAACACCACCCTAATTTTCCCAATCTACTTGCAAATTGAAACACCCATGACTATTGTAACATTTCTCTTTTTTCATGCATTTTCTACGTCCCATTGTAATTTGTAGCCCACATCCTGGGTACTGCTGGCTGGTGGCGTAGTGGCATCAGCGCTGGACTTTGGGGTAAGAGGTCCCAAGTTCGAATCCGGCTTCCTTGCACACTCTCCATCCGTGCCTGGGTTGAGTGTTGAGCTAGCAACTCAAACTCGTAAAAAAAAACCTGGAGAGGGATGGGCTCCGCCAGGTTTCAGATGCCCAAGACATGCCGTACAATGAGCAATCACCAAAAAAGATGGCGCGCACACACACATCCTGGGTACTGTTCAGGGGCCTGTATATAACTCCCATCATGATCTTTTATCCCCTTGTATTTCTTTAACTCCACCCACAATGATTCTGTATCTTCTGATCCTATATCACCTCTTTCTAGGATTTGGTATCATTTATTACCAACAGAGCCACGCCACTCTCTCTGCCTTCCTGCCTGTCCTTTCGATACGATATGTATCCTTGGATGTTAAGCTCCCAGTTATTATCTTCTCTTAGCCACGATTCAGTGACTCCCACAACATCATACTTGCCAATCTCTAAATGCACTCAAGATCACCTATCTTATATTGTACTGAGCGCATAATGCCTTTTGTCTTGTATTCATCAACCTTCTCAAATCTGTCCCCTTGTTACACTACAACTCACTCCACTGATTGCAATTTAGCCCCATCATCTGTTTGTCCTTCTTGACAGTCTCACATCCACTGCCCCTACTTGTATACCAGCTGCCTCACCCTCAGCCCTATAACTCTGTTTCCCATTCCCCTGCCAAATCAGTTTAAGCCCTCTCTAACAACCCTAGCAAACCCGTCCACAAAGATATTGGTCCCCTTTGGGTTTAGATGTAACCCATCCCTTTTGTACAGGTCATTCCCTCCCCGGAAGAGATTCCAATGATCCAGAAATCTGAAGCCCTGCCTCCTGCACCAGTTCCTCAGCCATATATTCATCTGCCAAATCACCCTGTTCTAACCTTCACTGATGCTTGACCCAGGTAGCAATCCAGTTTGTACTACCCTGGAAGTCTGCTTCCGTGCTTTTGCCTAGCTCCCTAAATTCTCTCTTCAAGATTTCCTCCCTTTTCTTACCAATGTCATTTATGCCGATATATACCAAGTCTTCTGGTTGCTCACCATCCCCTGTGAATCCAACCCAATACATCCCTGACCTTGACACTTGGCAGGCAACGTACTGTCTGGGTCTATCACCACTGTGAGACTGGCCCCGACTGCTGTACTTCGTGTCTGCGAACTTTGCGACTATTTGCCCTGCTAACATATTGAACTGAACACAAAGGCTCTGGGGATTTGGATCTCAGGATGAATTTTGCTTCTGTTGTTTCCCACTTCCATTATTTGCTTGATTTGTTCTCTGTGTGCAGGGAGGGTTTTCGGGGTTGGTCTTTTTTTAAAAATTGGGTCCTTTTGGATTTCTTGCTTTGCTGCTACCTGAAAGCAAAACTCTCAAGGTTGTATAATTTATACATTCATTGATAATAAATGTACTTTGACTTTGAATTTGTATCTAGTCCTCTAACTATGGAACCCCTTATCACTACTGCAGTCCTCTTCTTCCCACTTCCCTCCTGAGCCACAGCACCAGTATTAATACCAGAGACCCAATCACTGCGGCTTCCTCCAGTCTGTCATTCCTCAATATCTTTCCATTCTGATCTATATAACTAATCATCGACCTCCAAGAACTGGCCTTCTTTACAAAGTAGTTACCGTCATGTTTTAACACTTCATTCACGATTTGCTGATGTGCCTCCGTCTTCTGCATTTGTGTTCTACTCTCTTTCACCTACAGGTCTGCTTCCATCAGGAGTGGTCAGATGTGAAGCTGAAGGCAGGTCCTCCTCCCTTAAACAGTCTGTGAGAGTGACAGGTGAGTCATACGGTTTAACCTGAGACCAGTGTTTCCATTAGTTTCCTCGGCACATCTGCACACGGGTACAGCTATCATTTGTCAGGAACGTCACCTGGCAGTCGATCCTATCTTTCCAGGCAGCTGCTGCATGACTTGGTTATCTGGCTGTGGAGGACTCTCTTCTGCCCCTTTGGCTCTCTCCCGATCAGGAATACATTGCTGTTTTGCTGTCTGTCAAAGCGTTAACCCAGTTACAATGGTTCTTCACATTGCCATATAATTTCACAAAATTGGCATTTACAGTTTCTTTCTCCTCAATTTCTGTCAACTCCTGTTCTTCTGTTGCTCTCTTTGCCCCGTGATCTACACACTATTTTCCCTTTCTGCTCCTGACTGTCCTCCTTCCGCTGAGCCTTTACTTTAATCGCTGCTACCTCTGCAGGGAGCTGCACTGCTTTTAACACTTCTTGACTGTGTTTGGCCCTTACCCCGGGGACCTCCTGACATGATTCATGTACATTGTCTTATCTGCTGTCCCTGCCTTGTCCATGTAATGTTTCTGTTTTGCTGAATCTATAGCAGCACCTACCTTGCTTTGTGTGTCTATCCCTGGGGCAGTACCTTCATTATTTGGACGCACCCAAAAATCTTCAGAAAGTTGCACTCTGTCTCAAGAAACTGAGGCTCACTTCTCTCTGTACACATTGATTTACTCCCTACACGCTTCCGTCAGGCAAGGGTGGATCAGTCATCAATACTCCCAATAAACCTCTTGCATACATATGTGGGTGGCCAGTACTTGCAATAGAGGCTATCACCAACTGTTTTGACCTGGAAGCTGTCCCCAGAAGCAGGACAATTCATTTACTGCTTGCAAGTTACAATTTGAACTGAATACCAGTTCTTTAGGACAGAAGACTAGTTCGTGCTTGAATTAATATCTGCTATATTCACATAATCCTGAACACTCTCTAATATTTGTATCATTCCCACTCTCCTCCTTCCCCTTCCTGCCGATCATTTCCTAAATCCGGATCCCTCTTTCATCAATGCTCTTATTCTAACTATTCCCCCACACCCACCACAACTTTTTATACTGGCAGGTTTTTATTCTCTCATCTCTTTCTTTCTATCCTGATGAAGGGTCTTGATCCAAAATATGGACTATTCATTTCCCTCTATATATGCTCCCTGACTCATTGAGTTCTTCCAGTTCCTTTGTGTATTGCTCCAGATTTCAACATCTGCATTCTATTGAGCCTCCATTTTAATGATGCAGTTTTGATCTTGTGACAAAGACCAGTTTAATGGCAATCTGAGCAGTAATAAGTCTAACATCCTGTTGCATGCGTAGCTGTGGTCACCCTATTGCTAGATCAGCAAAAAAATTGTGAAAATCAGGCTTAAAGTCTATTTGGCCAATAATACTACATTGTCAATGCTTCAAGGAAGTAAATAAGGGTAGAGATGTGAAACATGATAATTCATTGTAATTTGCCATTTTACATGATTGACCTACTTGAATAATTTAGAATAACATATCTCTGCAGGTCATTAAAGCTTAAACCATTCACAGTATTGCATAGTTTAGTATAATTTATGTACTGTGCAATTTATTATTCTGTGTGTTGTTTTTTCCTATGTGCATATGACACTACTGCAAGCAAATTTTGCTTGATCATTTAAACTTTACCTCGGGGAACTGAGAATCCCGGTAAACATTACTAATGCTGTTTATGCCGTATCGTGCAGTTTCAATGGTTCTTTGACAGGCAGGAATTTCACAAGAGAAACTCATTTCAAGTAATAACAGTAAAATGATTGAAGGAGAATCAGTAGATGTGGTAAATTCAGAATTCCAGAAGGCATTCATTATGTTGTCATATAAAAAGTTACTCCACAGGATAAGAGGAGGTAGTTTAGTTTCTTGGAAAGTGCACTGGCAAAGTAATAGAATCTAAAGAAGTCAGGATAAATGGGTCATCTTCAGATGGTTAATTAGTTACTCATGGGGTATCACAAGGATCAGCAGTGGGGTTTCAAACTACAATAGTCAACACTAACTACCTCAGGTAAAGCCATTTATAAGCAAGGCTTACAGATGGTAGACATATGCAAATAGACACAGGTTCTAAACTGAAATAGCTGTTATGTCCATTCTCATATAATGCTCAATGTTCAAAGTGAATTTATTATCAAAGTACATACATATATGTCACCATATACAACCCTGAGATTCAGTTTCTTGTGTGTATGCTCAATAAATCTAGAGAATAATAACCATGATAGAATCAATGGAAGAGCACCCAACTTGGGCAATCAACCAGAGTGCAGAAGACAACAAACTGTGCACATACAAAAAGAAAGAATTAATAATAAGGATACATAAATAAACAATATATATCAAGAACATGAGATGAAAAGTCCTTTGAGTTCATTGTCCATCAAAATGGCAGATGGAGTTCAACCCAGATAAGTGTGAGGTGGTTTGCTTTGGAAGGTCAAATATGATGGCAAAATATAGTACTAATGATAAGACTCTTGGCAGTGTGGAGGATCAGAGAGATCTTGGCATCTGAGTCCATAGAACACTCAAGTCTGCTGTGCAGGTTGACTCTGTGGTTAAGAAGGCATACGGTACACTGGCCCTCATCAACTGTGGGATTGTGTTCAAGAGCTGAGAGATTATGTTGCAGCTATATAGGACCCTGGTCAGACCCCGCTTGGAGTACTGTGCTCAGTTCTAGTCACCTCACTACAGGATGGATGTGGAAACTATAGAAAGGGTGCAGAGGAGATTTACAAGGATGTTGCCTGGATTGGGGAGCATGCCTTATGAGAATAGGTTGAGTGAACTTGGCCTTTTCTCTTTGGAGTGACGGAGAATGAGATGTGACCTGATAGAGGTGTACAAGTTGATGAGAGGCACTTATCATAGTCAGAGGCTTTTTTTTCCCAGGGCTGAAATGGCTAACATGAGAGGGCACAATTTTAAGGTGCTTGGAAGTAGGTACAGAAGAGATGTCAGGGGTAATTTTTTTTACGCAGAGAGTGGTGAGTCCATGGAATGGGCTGCTGGTGATAATGGTAGAGGTGGATACTATAGGGTCTTTTAAAAGTCTCCTGGATAGGTACATGGAGCTTAGAAAAATAAAGGGCTATGGCTAATCCTAGGTAATTTCTAAAGTAAGTATGTGTTTGGCACAGCATTGTGGACCGAAGGGCCTGTATTGTGTGTTTTCTATGTTTCCATGTTTCTATTGGGTGTGGGAACATTTCCATGATTCGGCAATTGAGATTGAGTGAAGTTATCCTCTTGGTTCAAGAGCCTGGTGGTTGAAGGGTAATAACTGTTCCTGAAAATGATGAATTATGTCCTAAGGCTCCAGTACCTTCCTTCTGAATGCAGCAATGAGAAGAGAGCATGCATTTACTTGGAAAACTTTTGGGAAAGTTCTTCAATGCCAGTTAAAACACAATCAGCGACTCTTTCACTTTAACTGATGGCACTTTGATCTTGCAGTGAGAACCAGCTTAGGATAAACCAATCAGTCTCAAATCTTTCAGTGGATAAAGGGACAACCGCAACAATGGTGATTGGTCCACCTGGCAGCATCGCATTTCCGCCTACACATTTCCGGTTGCTTCTTCTCTGCCGTGTCTGTAGGCTGTGCGTACACCGATATGAAATAGATGAACCGAATCGAGAAATCTACCTGTCGACATGCGAAAATGTTTGAAAATGCATTTCCTCGTCCATGTCTCTCACGAAGAAACTCCACACGTGGCACAGAAACCCTACGGCCAACTAGCATTTCGGTGCACACCAACGCATGCTCTCTACGGCGTACAGCGACGCAGAAGTGAAAATCAGGGCCACGGCGTCGGCTGCGGCATAGCCCGTATGCACAAGTATAAATCAGCCTTTTGTAGAAACACATAGACATAATCAGAAATAAGCCCATAATAATGAAAGTGTTGGTCTATAGTTTTCCATTGCTGAGGTAGGGTTATGGCCATGAGGGTCGGCGCTGTGAAAAATTGGTCCTGGCTCTCAAACTCCGTCTACTCTCTCAGCTTCTTGCTAGTATGCCTGTTACACTCACTAACTTTATTTATTTAACTATTTTATTTTTAGCTTGGTCATTTGTCTAATTATAATTATTGATCTATTTAACATATCAGACTGCTTAGTTACTTACTTCTGTCATTCGAGGATATAGAGGAAGCCTTTAGAGAGAGAAGAGACAAAACTCTCCTGCCAATAACCTCACAGGTAAGCCCTTCCCTCCCGCAACCTTTTAAACTCACTCTCCTGCACTGCTTTGAAAGCAATTGTAGAGCTTTGGTGTGTTAAAGGAGACAGAATTTGATTAGAAAAGAATCCTTGATTACTTCTTTACAGAAAGAAGCTTATCAAATCAATTTTAATCCACTTTATGTCAACGTCACCTCCTCAAATAATTTGTGCTATTTTATACTTCAATAAATTTCTGCAGCAGAGCAATGGGGTATTCATTTGAAACTTGACTGCTGAACAAATTATATTTCACATCCTAGATTCTGTGAATAAATTTATAACTATTTTGTTATTTAGAAGACACAGTTAGCCTTTGTAGTTTATCATCTTTGTGTGATTCCTGATGGCAAAGAGTTTTTAGTAATAAAATAATGCTGGTCTGTTCACGGTGCTGTCACAGAGCTGGTGGATGTGGGGGGCAGTTCTATCTGCCAGCTGCAGAGGTCCTACTTCCACTGTGAGATTGATTTTCCAACCAGTTCCAGCTCAGTGCAATCTACTGCAAAAAACTCCTCATGGGCTTCAGACCCATTGGTAATTCTGCAGAGTAAAACGAGAAAATCACAGAAGTCTGCTGCATATCGGACTCGGTTTCAGTTTAGGGTGTGGACTTCTCTTCCACATTTTTATTCATCCAGCTACCTATTACAGAATGCAGAAGTTGGTCTGTATTCAAGTACAAAAATCTCTCAACATGTAGCCAAACAGAAAACTTCAGCAATGATTTGTTATATTCCAATTATCTCAGAGATTGAATGTCAAAAATAGTGTTCAGCAAAATAACGCAACAACTGTGTGTGCAATTTTTTTAGAACGATCCAGATCCCCTATTTCAAACTTTCAAAGCATTTCAGAAAATCAGGCAGCATCTGTGGAAAGAGAAACAGTTAGCTCTTCTGATTAAAAGGGCAGAGAGAATTGGAGACAGTTCCTTGTGGATGCAATTTCCAGGTATTTGGATGCATATAATAAAATAGGCCAAAATCAGCATTGTTTCTGAAAGGGGCAGATAGTGTTGATGAAGCTGGGTGTCTGCAAAGGGACTAAGACAGATTAGGAAAATGGTCGAAGAAGTGGCAGATGGAATATAGTTTAAGGATGTGTATGGCCATGCACTCTTGTAGATGGAATAAAGGCATAGACTGTATTCTAAATGGGGAGAAAATTCAAAAATCAGGGGTGCAAGAGTCCTCTTGCAAGATTCCCTTAAGGTTAACTTGCAGGTTGTGTCAATGGTAAGACAGGCAAATGCAACGTCACCATTCTTTTCGAGAGGACTACAATATAAATGCAAGGATGTAATGTAAAGCTGAGGCTTTGTAAGCTATTAGTCAGACCAGACTTGGAGTATTGTGAGCAATCGTGGGCCTCTTGTCTAAGAAATTATGTGCTGGTATTGTATAGGGTCCAGAGAAAGTCCATGAGAATGACTCTGGGAATGAAAGTGTTAATGTATAAGCAGTGTTTGATGGCCCTGGGCCTGTATTCACTGGGGTTTAGAAGGATGAGGTGGAATCACATTGAAACTTATCAAATATTGAAAGGCTTAGATATACTGGATGTGGAGAGGATATTTCCAATAATGGGGGAGTCAAAGATCAGAGGACACAGCCCCAGAATACAAGGACATCCATTTAGAACAGAGAAGAGGAAGAGTTTATTTAACCAGAGGGTAGTGAATCTGTAGAATTCATTGCACGGCTGTGGAGCCAAGTCGTTGGCTATATTAAATCAGAGGCTGATAGTTTCTTGATTAGCCATGGCGTCAAACGTTACAGAAAGAAGGCAGGAGAATGATGTTGAGAGGGGTATGATATTAGCCATGATTGAATGGCAGAGCAGACTTGATGGGCTGAATAGCCTATTTCTGCTCTCTGTCTAATGGTTTCATGGTCATGTAGTAAAAGTTCTTCAACAATTACAGTCTGAAGAGTGTTAACAGAATTTTCTAATTTTATTTCTGACTTCCAACATCTGCAGGTTTGATTTTCAATTCCCATTTTTAAACCATGTCTCCACAACTATTCTTCAAGCCTTAATATAGTTTCTGTTTGAAACCCATGCCTGAACTTGATTTTCACCAGTGTCTTATGGAGTGAATTTTTGATTGAGACTCTTCACTCTAAGGAAAGAGTTTCTTCTCTTATCTTGGTTTCTTTTGCCAGCAACATTTAATTTGTCTTCCAGTTCAGAACCCTATTGTCAATGGACAAGGATTGACTCTAATTATTTTTCAATACATTCTAACATTGAACAGGCAGGATAGCACTTGTGATTATATCTAGATTTTAAGTGCAGTGAAATATTTTTAAAATTACATAGGGATAAAACAAATTGACTACTATTGATGCAGATAATAGATGCTGCAGGCAAGGCATTCATTCTGATAATTGTGCCAAATGAGAATGATTAAATTAATTTCCTGTTTAGAATTTCATTTCCTACAAAGTTATTGTAATATGTTCACCAATAGAATCATTTCATTGTACAATAAGTTGAAAAACAGCTTTAATGAAATATGGTTTCTGCCAATACATCACTTCCTTAAGAGAAAAAAATTCTCCTGGATATAAAAGAAGATCTTTCAATGTTGCACTAACTGTTCTCCACCCCCCACCACCCCCACTTCTGGAACTATAAATGTATGGAAAGTGAGAAATAAAACAGAAATTAATTTAACCATTCCCATCTGGCACAATTAACAAAAACAGATATTTGTCCGCAGTGGATTATCTGTCTCAACCACAACTTTTCTTGCCTATGTGTGTGATTTTTAAAAATATATTCTAATGTACAAAAGCTGTAAGCAAAAGTTGAAGTGCAAATCTACCTGTCCAATGCTGTAATTTAAAAATGGGAAAATGGGGAACATTTTGACCTCACGTACTGATGAATAGTTCTTAATTTCCTAGATTTAGAATCATAGAACCGTAGAACACTCAGTACAGAAAACAGGCCATTCGGCCCTTCTAGTCTGTGCCGAAACTTTAGGCTCATCAACCTGCACCCAGTCCATAACCCTCCAGACCTCTCCCATCCATGTATCTATCCAATTTATTCTTAATATTTAAGAGTGAGCCCGCATTTACCACATCAGATATCAGTTCGTTCCATGCTCCCACCATTCTCTGAGTGAAGAAGTTCCCTCTAATGTTCTCCATAAACCTTTCCGCTTTCACCCTAAAGCCATGTCCTCTTGTATTTATCTCTCCTAGTCTAAGTGGAAAGAGCCTACTCACATTTACTCTGTCTATACCCCTCATAATTTTGTAAACCTTGATCAAATCCCTCCTCATTCTACTGTGTTTCAGGGAATAAAGTCCTAAACTATTCAACCTTTTCCTATAACTGTGGTCCTGACAACATCCTTGTAATTTTTCTACGCTCCAAGGAATAAAATCCTAACCTGTTCAATCTTTCCTTGTAACTCAACTCCTAAGATCCACTCTCCTTTCCTATCAGATTTCTCCTTCTCTGGTCCTTTATCTTTCTCACCTACCTGGCTTCATTAATCAGCTTCTAGTATGTCCTCCTTCCTCTCCCCTACTTTATGATTCTACCTTCCCCCTTTCCTTTCCAGCCCTGATGAAGGGCCTTAGCCTGAAACATCAAATGTTCCATTCATTTCCATAAATGTAGCCTGACCTGCTGAGTTCCTCAAGCATTTTGTATGTGTTGTTCTGGATTTCCAGCATCTGCAGGATATATTGTTTTTCTAATTTAAAATTATCACAATTTAAAAGCACATAGATGTTTTTAATTTCTTAAATGATAATAAAAACTATTAGTTTCTGCTTTTACTTCATGTCTATACCTCCCCCAACTCTGTAAGACCAAACAAGAGACCTCAGTTGCCTGTTTATAAGTGCCCAGCAGTGATCCCCTGAACTGCCTCTAGTTGTGCTGATCAAAATAAGTACCAGTGGGTAGATCTCACACGGCATATGTTCTTTACTGCCTGAAAATTGGCTTGATCTACAATGAGGCCTCTTATGAAAGACCCCCATCTAAATGATAGCTTTGCAAACAATGGTACGTAATTATGCAATTACCTCATCTGTGAAAAGGTGACGGACTGAGGGCACACAGGCAGTTTAATATCTTCACATGATTCCTGGGTTAATCGCTGGAGATACTCAAAGACCTTAAACATTTTGGGGTGTATTTTATCTTCATGTCAGGGTGTTACTTTGTAACAAAGTGTCTTGTGATTATTACTTGTTAACGTTATTGGATGACCTGACCCTGCAATCTTCCACTATATAGGAGAGAACTTCCCTGTAATCACACGGTGAAGTCTTAATGATAGGTAACCAATGGTGTAAAATCAATTTCCTCACACACTGAAGTGGACGCATTAGTCAACTAATATCTTCAGTTACTGAGTCGTCACTCCATTCCGGCTGCCAGTATATTCTCAGAAATCATTTACAAAGTTCAAGCTCGGTTGGCAGCTAATGGCACTCACTCAATAAAAAACAGCCATGAAAGTGGCCATTTATATGCAAGTGCACAAAAGAGAATCTTGAGCTGTGATTCAGATTGAAGCAAACCCTTCAGTCAGTGAGATGATGGCACTTGTGACACTATTCTTGAACCATATTATTAACATGAGGTGTGAAAGGGTGTTTCAATTGAGCGGACAATATTTCAGGACAGTTCAACGAAGTGTGCGATGTCAGAGACCTGAAGCCACTAAGTTCAAAGTAAAACCTCTGTGAACGTCAGTCAGTTTTGAACCCTTTGCCTTACGGCTTACTGCAAGGCAAGCAAATTATTTGATCCTTTGGGAGAGGAGAAAAGGAAGTCCTCATCCCATCTACATCCTGTTAGCTAGTGACCCTGTTGACAGCCAATGAGCCATACCACCCCACCCACTTAAAGATCATAACAGTGTGGAAACATTTAAGGACACTTGAGAAACATGAAATAAAAGTGTTAAAAAGTAAATTTTCTGCCTCTTCTGAATTTTTTTAATACATCCATGTATTATAAAGGGATAACCTTTATGCTTCTGAAATGTCTGTCCACCACTGTGGCCTTGACTGTAACATAAGCAGAAGCAGGAACTTTGATTACTACTCAGGAAGTTATAGACCAGTGAGTCTTACCGCAGTGGTTGGTAAGTTAATGGAGAAGATCCTGAGAGGCAGGATTTATGAACATTTAGAGAGGTATAATATGATTAGGAATAGTCAGCATGGCTTTGTAAAGGGCTGGTCATGCCTTATGAGCCTGATAGAATTTTTTGAGGATGTGACTAAACACATTGATGAAAGAAGTGCTGTAGATGTTGTTTATGTGGATTTTAGCAAGGCATTTGACAAGGTACCCCATGCAAGGCTTATTGAGAAGGTAAGGGGGCATAGGATCCAAGGGGACATTGCTTTGTGGATAGAGAACTGGCTTGCCCACAGAAGGCAAAGAATGGTTGTAGACGGGTCATAATCTGCATGGAGATTGGTCAACAGTGGACTGCCTCAGGGATCTGTTCTGGGACCCTTACTCTTCGTGATTTTTATAAATGACCTGGATAAGGAAGCAGAGGAATGGGTTAGTAAGTTTGCTGATGACACAAAGGTTGGGGTGTTGTGGGTAGTGTGCAGGGCTGTCAGAGGTTACAGCGGGACATTGATAGAATGCAAAACTGGGCTGAGAAGTGGCAGATGGAGTTCAACCCAGATAAGTGTGAAGTGGTTCATTTTGGTAGCTCAAATATGAAGGCAGAATTTAGTATTAATGGTGTGACTCTTGGCAGTGTGGAGGATCAGAGAGATCTTGGGGTCCAAGTCCATAGGACACTCAAAGTTGTTACGCAGGTTGACTCAGTGGTTAAGAAGACATACGGTGCATTGGCCTTCATCAACCGTGGGATTGAGCTTAAGAGCCGAGAGGTAATGTTGCAGCTATATAGGACCCTGATCTAACCCCGCTTGGAGTACTGGGCTCAATTCTGGTCGCCTCACTACAGGAAGGACATGGAAACCATTGAAAGGGTGCAGGGGAGATTTACAAGGATGTTGCCTGGATTGGGGAGCATGCCTTATGAGAACAGGTTGAGTGAACTCGGCCTTTTCTCCTTGGAGTGACAGAGGATGAGAGGTGACCTGATAAAGGTGAACAAGATAATGAGAGGCATTGATCATGTGGATAGTCAGAGGCTTTTTCCCAGAGCTGAAATGGCTAGCACAAGAGGGCATTGTTGAAAGGTGCATGGAAGCAGGTACAGAGGAGATATCAGGGTAAGTTTTTTACGCAGAGAGTGGTGAGTGTGTTGAATGGGCGGTCATTAGCGGTGGTGGAGGCAGAAACAATAGGGTTTTTTAAAAGACTCCTGGATAGATACATGGAGCTTAGAAAACTAGAGGGCTATGTGTAAGCCTAGGTAGTTCCAAGGTAAGGATACGTTCAGCACGGCTTTGTGGGCCAAAGGGCCTGTATTGTGCTGAAGGTTTTCTCTGTTTCTATGTTTCTAATTTGGTGGATTGAAATGCACTTACTCTAGAAAAGGTATAAAATAGAGCTTCTGGGGGGCTTAGGTGTGGTCCCCTCACCATCAAGCCGGTTATGGACAGCACTGCAGGTGGGCGGAACAGGAGGTGCGCTGCAGTGAGTGGGGCCTGCTCACGCCTAGATAAGTAGTTTAATGCTTGTACTGTTCTGTCCTAATAAACGTAGTTTTGTAGTTCTAAGTAGAAAAATGGTGTTGTTGTCTTTCTGTCTCATCAAATAGGATTCGAGAATCTTGTTTTAACAAACAATCCAAACATCCTGAGCTCTATCTAGTCTTCCCTCCTGAAACTTCTCTGTTTGTCTGCTTTCAACCTGAACTTTGAATACACCTTTGGCCACTTGCCTAGTATCCCTTTAACTCATTCAGTATCACTTTTGCTTTAGTTCGTTAATGCTTTTCTGGAGAAATTTGTTGTGTTAAAGCAACTACAATTATAGAAGTTGTTTAATACACTTGCATATTGAGAATTCAAGTTTACGGTTGCATGGTGAAAATTAAAAAAAAACTTTTTCTGCATTTATCAGCTTTTACATTAGTTGAACATGAACTATGATTCAGTGACTGCCAGATGGATCAGGTCCCAAGGAATCTATCAACAATAAATCCGGTTATGCAGGTGTTCGCAAAACCAAAAATAGACAAAGAGAACTAAAATTTGAGTTGATCAGAAATATGGAGGTAAAGAATATATAGAAATATAAAAACAATTCACAAACAGTTTCCTTGGAGCCCTTTTAAGAAATGCAGAATAGATTTGATGACAATTCAGCAACAACTGCAACATCTTGCAACTAACAGTAGATGGGACAGAGCAAGAGACATGGATGTTTTAAAGAGGTAAATCTTGGGATTTGGTGGAGAGTTTCACTGAACAGGAGTCTAAAAG
The DNA here is from genome assembly GCF_030144855.1 of Hypanus sabinus. Taxonomy (NCBI): domain Eukaryota; kingdom Metazoa; phylum Chordata; class Chondrichthyes; order Myliobatiformes; family Dasyatidae; genus Hypanus; species Hypanus sabinus. Next base: position 36,501,327 of record NC_082709.1, read on the forward strand.
AGGCACATTTGTAAATTGTTAGTGAACTAATTGATTGGCTGATTAGCTAATTGACAGCAGCCAATAGAAAGAAGGTAGGATGAAGCACATTGATCATTATGGAGTGGCCATTGTTGGAATGGCCACTGTTAGAGTTGGAAAGCTGGGGTTTAGGCTCAAAATGAGATGGGAAAAGAGGCTTTAGTGTGAAAAGGCTGAATAAGTGGCTCAGGTGTGGATAGAGCATTAAGGTGGCTCTTTTTAAAAAAGGCTTCAGTGAGAAGGCACATGTAAGAATAGGTAAAGGTTTATTCTGTTTGCTGTAAATATTATGACCTCGAGGCAGGGTAGGTACAATAATAATCAGGGCAGTGGAATGCACTACCTGCAAGATGTGGGAAATTGGAGAATCTCATGGTCTTTTTGATAACTACATCATGTCTACAATTCCTGACAGACCAGGTCAGAAAACTGGAGCTACACTTGGATGTACTCAAAATCATCTGAGGAACTGAGACCTCCATATATAAGACGTCTATATGACTTTAGAATATAAAGGCAAGGATTTAATGCTGGGGCTCTAGAAGACATTGGTCAGACTACATTTGGAGTATCGAGCTACTGAGAGCAGTTTTGGGATCCTTACCCAAGGATGGATGTACTGTTATTAGAGGAGGTCAGATGAGTTCTATGAAATTGATCCTGGAAATGCAAGGGTTAATGTATGAAGAGTGTTTGATTGCTCTGGGCCTGTACTTGTTGGAGCTTAGAAGAATGAGGAGGATCTCATTGAAGCCGACTGAATATTCAAAGGCCTGGATAGAGTGGATAAGGAAAGGATGTTTACAATGTTGGGAAAGACTAAGTCTAGAGGGCACAGCCTCAAAATAGAAGGATGTCCCTTAGAACAGAGAGGAAGAGGAATTTCTTTAACAAGAGGGTGGTAAATCCATGAAATTTGTTGCCACAGATGGCTGTGGAGGTCAACTCACTAGGTGTTATTTTTATAGTGGAGGTTGATGCATTCTTGATTAGGAAGGGTTTCAAAGGATACAGGGTGAAGGCAGGAGTTTAGGGTTAAGAGAGAATATAAATTAGCCATGCTTAAATGGTGAACAGACTTGATGGGCTGAATGGCCTAATTGTGCTCCTATGCCTGATGGTCTTTAGTTGAGATGGTCACATTCAATTATGTACAGGTGGGTGACTATCAAGAGAAGTAGGACAAGTAGGCAGTCAGTATAGGATTCACCTTGTTGCCATTCCCCTCACAAACAGGTATCCCACTTTGCATGCCATTTGAGGAGAGGAGGTAGGTTGGTGGAGGAATGACCTATCAGAGTGCTGAAGCAACCAGCTCAGTGGCACTGTAGCTCACTCTGACACTCAGGAGCAAAGGGTAGTGTCAGGCAGAGCAACAGAGACAGCAACTTGATCGTCAGACAGACAAGAGGTTCTGTGGTGCAGAAAATGCTTGAGGGGCAGGGCAAACAGCCTGAGGTCATTGTACATGTTGGTACAAATGACATAGGCAGAACAAAGGGTGAAGTCCTGTGGAATAAGTGTAGGGAGCTGGGTGAGAATTTAAAATGAAGGACCTCAATGGAAGTGATTTCCAGATCACTCTCAATGCCAAGTGCTAGAGGAGCCAGGAATAAGCCAAATGAATGTGTGATTGAGGAGCTGGTACAGGAGGCAGTGATGCAGTTCCATGGATTATTAGCATCTCTTCTGTGGTAGAGTTGAGCTGGACAAGGTGGGCAAGTTGCCCTTGAACCAGAGGAGTCCCAATATCCTAATGGGTAAATTTTCTTTGCCATGTGGGGGGGTGGGAGGGGGGGAGCGAGAGCTCGAAAGTGAAGTTGATGAGAAATCAGTGGTACAAGCAGCGACAATAGCATTTAAGCTTAGCAAGCAGGTCAGCCATGTTTACAGTAAAAGGGCAGATAGGACCACTGCTTTACCTTGCATGTATAATATTGCGAGTAACTTAACAGGTAAGGCAGATGAACTGAGGTCATGGATTGCCTCCAGAGGATGGAATATTGCAGCCATAATGTGGAATGTGGCTGAGAGAAAAGCAGAACTAGCAACTCAACATTCTGGGATACTAATGGTTTAGGTGTGACAGAAATGGGTAGTTGTGGAGAGGGCATTGCCTATTTAACAAAGGGAGGACAAAACAGCAGAGTTCAGAGAAGATATTCCTCAAAGATCATCTAATAAGGCCATTTGGGCAGAACTTAGAAATAAAATGGGGATGGTCACCTTGGTAGGGCTGTATTATAGACCCCCATTAATCAATGGGAATTTAGAGAGCAGATACGCTGAGAAACTGCATGAACTGTAGTTGTGAGAATAATAGGCCAGTGCTATAGAAGACTGACCTTGTCCTGGTATTGACTGAGCCACCCAAAGTGCAATCTGCCTGAATGAGCTTGAATTTATACTGACTTCAGATATTTTCTTCATGCAATACATAAAAGAATTTACTTGGGAAGGAGCAATACTGGAACTCCTCTTGGGGAATGAGGTAAATGAGGCAGGCCAAGTAAGAAGTGGCAGCTGGAGAGCACTTTATGTCCAGAGACCACAATTCTATTAGTTTTTAAATTGTTATGGAAAGAGATAGAGCACATCCGCAGGGTAAAATCCTGAACTGGAGTTGTGCCAAATTTGAGGGCATTAGGCAGGATCTATCTGGTGTGGCTGGCTGACTATTGAAAGGTAAAGGGCCATTTGGTAAGTGGCAGGCTTCTTAACGGATTATATCAAGAGCTCAGGGGTAGCATGTTAATTTTACCGTGAAGGGTGGATTGGCCACATTCAGTGACACCTGTTGATGAGAGATATCGAGGCTCTGGTCAGGAGAAGGAAAGAAGTGCAGGTAGCTGGAAATAGATGAATCCATTAGTGAATATAGAATGCTTAAGAGAGAAATCAGGAGGGCAAAATGAGGGTCCGAGATGGATTTGGGCAGCAGGATTAATGATAATCCCAAGGGGTTCCTCAGTGAAATTAAGAGTAAAAAGGTGACTGGAGAAAGATGAGGTCCTCTTAAGGAGCATCAGGACTACCAACATGTGAAGCCTCAGAGATGGCGGAGATTTTTAATGCCTATTTCTTGTTGGTGGTTACCTAAATGAGCACTTGAATGAGCTGCCAGAGGAAGCGATTGAGGCAGGTATAAATGCAATATCCAAGGAGTACTTGGACAGGTACATAGAGAGGACTGGTTTGGAGGGTTATGGACTGAAAGTGGGTAACTGGGACTAGCAGGGAGGATCTGTGGATGGCATGGACTATGGGCTCTGCTCGGTGCTGTATTATGTTATGCCTCCGTAGCATTCCAATGTTCAACTGAATCATCAGTGCACATCACCAAACCTCCACTCTCTTCAATTAAGCATTCATTGATAGGGAATGAAATTAAGTGGCAGTTATTTTCTAGTTTAAATTCAAGATTGTCTAATGTCATTTCCTGCACACCCTTGTAATGAGGACAAAATAATTGTTCGTCCAGATCTGATGCAGCACAGAAGATAAAGAGCACAATAATAATAATTAAAAAACACAATAAATATAACTACATATACATAGATTGATTGTATGCCCATAGAAGTGATACTGCGCTGTACATAAAGTGATGCAATGTGGTTTCCTCCCTGATGGGAGTGGAGTAATTCAGGTGTACTTCGTGCACATACAACCAAATATTTAATTTGGCAATCTGCAACTGCATGTCTTAATTCAGCAGAAAGTAGGCCTGCTTGACTCACCTGCAGTGTCAGTCACTGAAATTGAGCTGCATTGCGTCTATTTCATGCCTTTTAAATAACTGTGTCCAATATCCTTTCTTTTAATTAATTTCAAATTGACAAGCAAAAGTAGGTGACACATGATACTGCAAATAATGTCAGCTAGAGCAAAAGAAACTGCAGGAGAAACTGAGGGCCAGGCAGCATCTCTGGGGGCAGAGGGATCAGAGCAGATGTAAAGTTGTGACCCAAAAGATCAACTACTATTCTACACTTGACCTGCTGATCTCTCCTGCAGTGTGTTGTTTTCTCCAGGATCTGGAAGTATATTGATTGACCTTAAATTAACTCAGAAACTATAATTTATCTAAAAACACAAAATGCTGGCAGTACTCAGCAGGCCAGACAGCATCTATGGGAGGAGGTAGTGACGACGTTTCGGGCCGAAACCCTTCATCAGGACGGTGTGAACCTTGTTTTAACTCACACAAAGGGTTCATACCAAATCCAGACACACACTGGACTAACCTTTTGAGGGCTTTTATTAGAGTGGATAAGAAAGAAATATAGGCAACATACATAAACTTAGCAGGTTAGGCAGCATCTATGGAGAGGAATAAAACATCAGTGTTTCAGGGTGAGATCCTTCATCAGATCTGGGTAGAAAAGGGGAAGATGCCTGAAAAGGAAGTCAGGGAGTCAGGTGACTCCTGATGAAGGGTTTTGGCCCGAAACGTCGTCACTACCTCTTCCCATAGATGCTGTCTGGCCTGCTGAGTTCTGCCAGCATTTTGTGTTTTTATTTATTTCCAGCATCTGCAGATTCACTCATGTTAACTATAATTTATCTGTTTGTTACATGCTTCCTGACTACTGCACTGACAAGAAGGTTGACAGCAGAGCACTGCCAACCGAATCATTAATAAAGCATGCATGGAAGAGTCTCTCCAGAGCACAATGCTGGAGAAAGCATTTTCTGTCAGTTTAAGCACAGTCTGTGGACTTTGAAAGTTGTCTGCAGTCACTTCTGAAGTTATCCACGTGAATCTTGTGTAATACGCTGCAAGATTTCACTGCTAAGGCTAATGTAATGTTTCACTACTGATGTAATGGTTTCTCTGTAGCAGAAATGTTTGGGTTATGACTAGAGATAACGGGGCTTTGGAATGTATGCTATCCACTGGGAGAAATGTTGTTCTTTCTTGAGAGTCTGGAAGAGAGATCTTCGTGGTCCTTTCATCGGGGAGCGATGGCAAGAGAGGACGCAAATGGAGAGAGACGGAAGACCACCGGATGGAGTGAACTGAGGAGCGAGGGTCCGAGGGCCGGCTACACTTGGAGGTCAACGGGAACAAATGAACAAACAGTGAGCTCCAACGATGCGCAATAGACTTCTTCCTTAAAATGGGCCCTTTTACTTTGAATTTTCTTTACTACCGCTCTCTCCAGATTAAGACTTATAAAGTTCAATCACTTAATTGCTTATGGTGTACTGTCTGATATTTTGCGGTTTGGATTTGTAACCGGGCAACACACTACGCAGCATCCACACAAATGAGATTTCTCAGTTTGGTGGGGCCAGAGGCTGTCTTCCCCTAGACAAACATGTGCTGGCTGAGCCTGAGGGTTACACTTGCAATATCAGCAGAGTATCCCTTTATATACTTCGGAATACAACACTGCAGGTGTGTTTAAACTTTTAAGCTGAGAGCTGGTACTGAAGAGATGATGCAACGTGGGGTAGATCAACAATGAATAAGGGGAAGAACTGAGGGACTGAGTATCCAACTTCTACTTCTGTGCATCACTTGAGAGGGTGGTTTGATGAACCATTTTTTTTTACCAGGGCAGGCAACTTAGAAAAGATATCCTTCCTGATTAAGGGTCTCAGCTCAAAATGTTGACTGTTAACCTTACCTGCTGACTTCCTCCAGAATTTCATGCGCGTTGCTTAAGAAAGATATTATACACTGCTGTTCAGCAGAGAATTCCAACTTTTAGACCCAGAGATAGTAAAAGAATGTCTATTAGTAAGGATTGTGTGTACATTTGCATGGAGGCTGCAGGTTGTTGTGTTCCTGCTGCCCTTGCCCTTCTTGGAGGTAGTGGAGGATTGGGAGGTTCTGTTGAAATCCTGCTTCAGTACATTTTACAGATTGTAGGACTGTAACATAGAGTGTTAATGAGAGATGAAAAGAATTTTTAAGCTGGTGGATACAGAGTATTTGTTATGGTCCGGTCCAAAGCTTGCATTCCGGTTCTTGATCCGGTCCACAGACTCCAGACTCTGGGTCCTTTGACCATCCCTCGGTTCGACTTGAGCTCAAATAGTCACACCTGTGGATCATCGTGGCTTGTTTGGGCTCAAGGAGGCGCACCTGATGCCTATCGGTTGGCGGTGTATATAAGGGGCTCTGGGACTGAGTGTAGTTGGGGGGAAGGTTGTCCTGGCTTGGAATACCCACTGTTATAGGTGAGTTCTGCAAGTGAGTCTGGAAGTCACCCTGGACCGAGCTCCCTTCCTATCCCTTGCCTGGCCAGACTGCTGTTGCCCGGAGGGGGACACTGCCCCTTCCCATCCCTTGCCTCTGTCGGGCAAGCCAGGCCGGATTGCCATTGCCTGGCGGGGGACTCTGCCCCTTCTGATCCTTTGCCTCCTATGGGTTGTGTCCCGTGACCTGCCCAGGTCCCTGTGTCCTGCCTGGGAGGTCTGGGCCCTGCCCAGGAGTTATGCAGCCTGCCCAGAGGACTCTGACCCTTCCTATCCCTCGCTGGTGATGGGTTGTGCCCTGTGACCTGCCCAGGTGCCCCGTGACCTGCCCAGGCCCCTGTGTCCTGCCTGGGAGGTCCGGGCCCTGCCCAGGAGTTCTGTGGCCTGCCCTTGGGAGCTGTCCTCCTAGCATTGCTAGTCCCAAAAACCCATCCTCTAGCCTAGCCTCATGACCACTCTGAACTCCAAGATCATCACTGAACTCCAAGACCCTCTCTGAAATCCAGGATCCTCTCTGAACCCCAGGATAACCTTGAATGCCACGTCCCTCATGCACGCCACGGTACCCACATCTTGTTCTATCGTTTAGCTGTTCCTGTCCTGCCCCTGGTACTTCAGTGCTTGCGTCCGGCATTTGGGTTCAGTCCCACGTCCCCTTATGACAGTATTCCTCTGGATCATAATGAACTTGAGTGTTGCTGTAGCTGCACTCATCTAGGCAAGTGAGAAGTATTCCGTTATGCTCAGGACTTGTAGCTTGAAGATGGTGGAATGGCTTCAGGGAGTCAGACTATGATTTAACTGTCTCAGGATGCCCAGCTTCTGAACTGTGAATCTTACATTCATTTATAGATGTTGATAATACTTGTAGTGTTCTCGCTCAGGTGTAAGAGAACTCTGAACTAAACACCGAGGTAAACCATAGTCAATGAAAACAGGATCGCAGTAAGATTAACTGTTTACTGTTCACTCTTCCACATTAACGTATGGTGAAAACTGTTGATAAAACAATACAAAATGTATACAGTATTTGTTTCCTTGATATCACATTCACATCGTAAATACTTGCAAAATTAAAACTACAACAACTACATTACATTAAAGTGCAGCATACAGTCAGAATCTACTTACACCATTGACTGCTTTAAATACACTTCAACACAAACTATCCACAACTCTTTAACTAACGAAAACATAAACCTTATCAACCGTCATTACTTTTAACAGAATCAGTGTTAACATTTTTAATTCAACACATCGATTATCTCATGAACTTAAGGTGTTGCTTCACTGATGTTTTTAGTGCGTAGAAAGAAAACTTTTCTTGTGCTGATCCTGCACATGTGCGCCCCCTCCTTCTCATTTCTCCAAACCGGTATTTTCCCACAAGACGCGGAGAAACCGGGTGTGATGTCATTGCATGCCGCGATATATCACAGACAACGAATTTACTTTAAACAATCCTGACTTTAACTAAAAAATGTTAACAAATAAATTACTAAAGCGAAAATATTATAAACTAAACAAATGTCATAAAGGCAACACAATACTGTTATTCACAACCCTTGTTTCCCATGATATCTTTTAGGGTCTAGTCCAGTTGTTTTTTATTTAACGTTAGATGTCAATGGTGGTTTCTCAGTAATGGTGATGTCATTGAAAGTCAAGAGTAGGTACCTCTATTCCCTCTTGTCAGAAATGTTACGGATATGAGCCACGCTGCTCATTCCAGAATCTGCCTCCCTATCTACACATTGATCTCTCTGTCATTATTGAGGGCTCTAGAAAAAACACTCAGTAGAGTTATTGCCCCCTTCCTGTTTCTGACTTCCACCTGCACTGACTCAGTAGACAATCCCTCCATGACCCTCCTTTACTGCAGCAGTGATACTATCCTTGATTAGCCATGCCACTTCCCCACCTCCGTTGCCTCCCTCTCTGTCCTTTTTGAAATATATAAAGCCCAGTACTTTCAGCAATCATTCCTGCCTCTGAGACATCCAAGTCTCTGTAATGGCCATAGTGTCATAGTTCCAGATGTTGATCCACACTCTCAGTTCATCCACCTTGTTTATGATGCTCCCTGCATTAAAATGGACACATCTCAAATCACCTGGCTGAGTTCATCTTTGCTCTGTCATTTGCCTGTCCTTCCTCACAAATTCTCTACAAGCTGTCTCTACTTATGTGCCAACTGCCCCATCCTCTGCCTCTTCACTTCAGTTCCCATCTCCCTGCACATCAAGTTTAAACGCTCCCCAATAACATGAGCAAACCTGCCTCCCAGGATATTGGCTCTCCTTCAGTTCAGGTGCAACCCGTCGCATTTGGACAGATCACCACTTCCCCAGAAAGGGTTCCAATGAAACTCTGCCCCCTGCACCATCTCCTCAGTCTCTCATTCATCTGTGCTATCTTCCTGTTCTGACCTTCCCCAGCTCATTGTACCGGGAGTAATCTGGAGATTGTAGCGGTGTGCTACACGCAGCGCTAAAATTACGACACGGAGTCGGTAACTGCAGTCGAAGGAAAAAACTTTATTCGAAAACTTCAGCCTCACTTTTAAGCCTCTGTCAACCGGCCCCCCATGGCGCAGAGGCTCCAAAGCTCTGTGCTCGCAAACCCCCGTAGGCTATCTAATTGTGAGTCGGTTCGGATACGCTAGGAAATTGGTCACCACAAGATTACCAGCTTGGAAGTCCTACTTTTCAGCCTCCTTCCTAACTCACTAAACTTACTGCACAGGACCTCTACCCTGGATCGGAGGGTGTACCTTAAGAGAATAGGTTGAGTGAATGTGGCCTTTTCTCCTTGGAGCGACAGAGGATGAGGGGTGACCTGATTGAGATGTATAAGATGATGAGATCATGTGTTTAGCCAGAGGCTTTTTCCCAGGGCTGAAATGGCTAAAACAAGAAGGCACAGTTTTAAGGTGCTTGGAAATGGGTACTGAGGAGAATTCGGGGTATGTTCTTTACACAGAATGTGGGTGCGTGGAATGCACTGCCGGCAGCGGTGATGGGAGCTGATACAATAGGGTCTTTTAAGAGCCCCTTAGATAGGTACATGGAGCTTAGAAATATAGAGGTGCTATGCGCTAAGGAAATTCTAGGCAGTCTCTAGAGTATGTTACATGCCCAACACAATATTGTGGGCCAAAGGGCCTGTAATGTGCTGCAAATTTCTCTGATCTATGTTCTACCACTCTCCAGCCTATATCATTGGTACCAATATTTACCACGATCTCTGGCTGCTTACCCTCCCTTTCAAGAATATTCTGCAACTGTTCAAAGACATCCTGGACCCTAGCACCTGCAAGGCAACAGACTACCCTTGCATCTCTTTTGTTGCTGCAGGATCTCCGCTCTGTCCCCCTAACTATCAAGTCCACTTTGATTACTGTTCAGCAATCTCCTCCCTCGCTTCCCACAGTAGTATGGGGTTTATCTCATCCAGACCTGGCAGCTTAACTAATTTAATACCTTTCAAGACCTCAAGCACATCCTCTTTCTTAATATCTATATGCTTAAGTGCTTCAGTCCACTGTAAGACATCCCCACAATTGCAAAGGAATTTTTCCCTGATGTGTACTGAAGCAAAGTATTCATTGCGTATCTCTGCTACCTCCTCCAACTCCATGCTCACGTTTCCACAATCACACCTGATTGGCCCTATTTCACATGGTTCATCCTTTTGTTCTTCACAGACATGTAGAATGCCCTGCTTGCCAAGGCCTTCTCATAGCCTCTTCTAGCTCTCCTAATTTCATTCTTAAGCCCCTACTGGCAACCTTGTAATTTTCTACAGCTCTAACAGCACATAGTTTCTTCAACCTTTCATATGCTTTTTTTTCTTCTTGAGTAGATTTTCTACATCCTTTATACACCATGGTTCTTTTATCCCACCATCCTTTCCTAGCTTCAATGGAGCATACCTATGTAGAATGCCACGCAAATTTTCCCTGAACATTTGCTACATTTCTGCCATGCATTTCCCTGTGAACATCTGCTTCGCAAGTTTCTGCCAAATAGCATCATATTTCCCCCCCCACCCCAATTGAATGTTTTCCCAATTTTATTGCCCCTATCCCTCTCCAGCTCTATGGTAAAGGAAATAGAGTTGTGATCACTACTTCCAAAATGCTCTCCCATCAAGAGATATGACACCTGACCAGGTTCATTTCCCAATACCAGACTAGGGACAGATCCTCCTCTAGTTGGCTTATCTAACCTGAACACACCACCCCACCCCAGACAAACCCCTTGATCTAAGGAGATGCCAGTCAATATTAGTAAAATTTAAATTGCCCATCACAACAACCCTAATATTATTGCACCATTCCAGAATCTGCCTCCCTATCTACACTTCAATGTCTCTGTTACTATTGGGGGCTTTATAAAAACACCCAGTAAAGTTATTGACCCCTTCCTGTTTCTGACTTCCACCCACACTGACTCAGTAGACAGTCCCTCCACGACTTCCTCCTTTCCTGCAGCCATGATACTACCACTGATTAGCAATGCCACACCCCCACCTCTTTTTCTTCCCTCCCTGTTTTTTCGTAACACTTAAAGCCCAGCATATTCAGCAGCCATTCCTGCCCCTGAGATATCCAGGTCTCTGCAATGGCCATAACGTTATTGTTCCACATATTGATCCACACTCTGAGTTCATCCTCTTAGTTTATGATACTCCTTGCATTAAAGTCGACAGATCTCAAACTATCTGGCTAAGCACATCTTTGCTCTATCATCTGCCTATCCTTCCTCATAAACTCCCTACAAGCTGTCACTACTTGTGCAACAACCACCCCATCCTCTGCCTCTTCATTTTGGTTCCCACCCCACTGAAAAGCTAGTTTAAACCCTCCCCAACAGCATTAGCAAACCTCCCTCCCAAGGTAATGGTTTCCCTCCAGTTCAGGTGCAACCCATCCCACTTGTACAGGTCAGAAAAGTTTTCCATGATCCGAGAACTTGAAACCCTTCCACCTGCATCATTTCCTCAGCCACTCATTCCTTTGTGCTATCTGACCTTCCCAAGCTCATTGCACTGGAAGTAATCTGGAGATTACAACCTTGGAGGTCCTACTCTTCAGCCTCCTTCCTAACGCCCTAAACTTACTGTGTAGGACACCTACCCCTCTTCAGCCTATGTCATTGGCACCATGACTTCTGGCTGCTCACCCTCCTTTTCACAAATATTCTGCAACTGCTCAGAGACATCCTGGACCCTCGCACCTGGGAGGAAACCCACTATTCTGTCCTTTCTTTTGCTACTGCAGAATCTCCTATCTGTCCTCCAAACTATTGAGTCCCCTTCGACTATTGTTCTGCCTGTCTTTACCCTTCCCTTCTGAGGCTCAGAGATGGCCACCGTGCTATTTGTCTGGCCGCTGCTGTCTTGTCCAGATTGACCACCCCCCTCAGCAGTATTCAAAGAGGTGTACCTGTTGCTGAGGGGAATGGCAACCTTACACTGACTTCTTCATCCCTTTATCTCTCTCGGTATTCACCCCTCCACTCCCTGAGTTCTGCACTGTGAGTGTAATCATCTGCTCAAAAGTCTTATCTATTAATTACTCTGCCTCCCAGATGATCCTTAGTTCAGCTCCAGGTCTTTAATGCTGCCTTCCAGGAGCTGGAGTTGGCTGCACTTCCCACAAGTATAGTCATCAGGGAGACTATCAGGTTCCATGAATTCCCACATCCTACATGAGGAGCATTCCACTGCCATATCTGCCATCCTGTCTGCACTGTACAATGGGCAATCAAAACCATATCAGCAATAATGAAGGAAAAAAAACGATTCTTCCTACCTGTTTCTTTGGCCTCAGCCTCTTCTCGTCAAAGCCTCTAAGTTCCCATTCTGACTCCAGCCCCACTCAGACGATGGCCACTCAACTAGACCCTACCTTTCTTTTATGGTTTAAGAACATAAGAAAGAACAGCATGTTTTGTGTGCTCTGCCTGCCTTCCACTGCTGTTGATGCCTCTGATGCTCCCCGTGCCTGCGCACTGGCTACTATTTTTAAGAAAAACCCCCATGCAAGGAGAAAGAACTCACTGCTTTTAGTGTTACTCCGCCTGCCTTCTGCTGCCCCCAATGTACCCCTTCATATCTCATGTTGTTCAGATCATGTTCCAAATGGGCATAGAGTGCTCAGTAATTGAATGGTTAGGGCTGAAATTCAGCATATATTGTATGATTAGATTCAAGAGCATAATGAATTAAAATATGATTAAATGAAGTCCATTTCACCACTGGAGACTAATATTCAGATCTATACTACAGTCGTGGCCACAGCATTTAGATTGTAGATTTGATACAGGCCTTTGTGCTCTTTAAATCCTTGCTACGTGTCCAAAAGAATTGTCACTTCTTTTTTCTTATTCATTCACTCATAGAAGTTCATTTTTATTTCTCTCCAGAATCTGTCCAATTCCCTTCAGAAACAATTGACTGAATTGGATTCAACCAGCCTTTCATAGAGAAAATTTCAGATTGCAACCATTTGCTGCATGTAATAGTTTGCTTCATGTCACTCCTAGCTCTTCTGACAATCACTTTGAACTTTTTTCCTTCATTTTTAACCTTTCCTGAAATGAAATCCTTTCACTTACTTTGTCCAGATTCTGGAGTTGTTTACTTTTGCACATGACTAATAAATCATCTCTCATTGTTCTCTCCTCTAAAGAATACCATTGCAGTTTCTCCAGACTATCCAGATCATTCGAATTTTACACTGTGCTTTTAAGCATATTTTTAACCTCTCTTTCACCGTCCTGCCCGTTACTCAATGCAAGTTTAGTTGTGAGGTCTACTTGAAACTGAAGCAGAATCTCCTTCTTGTTTTCAGTTTTCTAATTATTTTCAAAAGCCATCCTACAATCGTCAAAGATTTGACTACACTTACAGCAAGGCCGCTCAAAGCTGTATCCCTTGTAGAATAACAATGTTAAAATTACATTGCTTTTTGTATGTTTCTTACCAATATGTATTACTCACTGCCTCTCTATGTTACTGTATAGTTCATCTGCACTTGCCCAACCACTCCCCCAGCCTTTTCACTATTCTCATTATGGACCACATTTCCACATTTTCTACATATGATAATAAATTCAACTTGGATCACAGATATCTAGCAACTGATACACTGATGCATTCAATGAGATCATGACTTCATTCACCTGTCCTGCCCAACCCCCATTTCCCTTTCATTGCACTGGTATGTGAAAGTTCAATTGCTATCAGCTTTGAGTATAAATCAATTAATATGTGCAACCATCTGGGCTACACCGCAAATTCTCCAGAGTGTGCAAGGTACACTGTTGGAGGGAGAGAAATTGTAGCTAAATATTTACATTCATGTTATATTAGAATAATATAGTCTCTCTCAGATGCAATTATTTTTGGAATTTCATTAAGTGCTTCCCAAAATTCAAATAATTATTATATCACAAAAATGCCCTAAAACTTTCTCTTTCAGTTATGGATTCTGCAATCTCAATTTAATTTGTTTAAGCAGGATTCAACTTTATAGCGCTGAGGAAGAATAGAATGCAGTGGTTTAGGAAAATTATAATATACTTGTGTCGGCTCATTACTATTTTTCCTTCCACTCATTTTGACTGCTGTGTGATAAAGGAGAACTTAATGTTTTTATTTCAGAAAGATGATGTTAGTTAGTCAGGGTGTGCGTGGGTTCTGTGCAAGAAATTCCTTTGTTCTGTAGCTGCATGGCAATTAAATGCGATCTGACTCAAAGCTGGGGAAGTCTCCTTTTTCTAATGAGAGCTGCTGCTTGCTACCCTCCAGCAATCGAAGGATAATCATAGAACATAATCTCATTTTTTTATAGTGCATCTGAACCATAAGGGTAATGTTCACAGCTTGAAATCTTTGCTTTGTTTTGACGTATTGTTTTTCAAATGAAAGGGGTTGCCAATGAATTAAAAACAAAGATACTTTTGAAAGTTAAGCATTCCTGGGGTGCATAGATTGATGTGAGAGGGCTAAATAGGTCTTCAAAGAATTCATGTCTCTTGTAACTTCCTGAAGAACATCAATCAGAATCTAGAAATAATAACTCTTTCAGGGGCCAATTGTTCAGTCTCAGTGTGCAATGCTAATCATGATGTGTATAAGCAAATAAATATACTTCATAGAAAGTATTGAAATATATTATCTATGGTCACCAGCAATAAAGACATGGACATTTAGTGTTGATCATGCTATGAAAGACAGAACCAGTGCATTTTTACTCTTTGTGCTTGATATATAAAATTCTTTGATTCGATCATCCGAATTGTCTATCAAAACTTTTCATCTTGCTGCATTTTCAGTATCATAAAAGTAAAACAAGTTTTATAGGTTTATGGAGTCATAATTCACAGAAACAAGCCCTTTGGACCACCTAGTCCATGATGAACTGTTATTCTGCCTCATCCCACTGACCAACACCAGGCCCATAGCCCTCCATACCCCTTCCCACCATCTCTTTACATGAACCTCTCTTAAATATTGCATTTGAATCCATACCTACCACTTTAGCTGGTAACTCATTATCCACTCACAACACCCTCCCTTAAACATTCTAGTCTCATCCAACCTCAGTGGAAAAAGCCTATTTGCACTTACCCTGTCAATACTGCTCATAATGTTGTTTATCTCTGTAAAATCTCCCCTCATTCTGCTGTGTTCCAGGAAATAAAGTCCTAAACTATTCAACCTTTTCCTATAACTGTGGTCCTGACAACATCCCTATAAATTTTCTCTGTGCTCTTTCAACCATATTGATAATTTTCCTTTTGGTAGGTGACCAGAACTGCACAAACTGCTCCAGATTTGGCCTCACCAATGTCTTGTACAATTTCAGCTTCACATCCCAACTCCTGTACTCAATATTCAGTTTTATGAAGGCCAATTTGCCAAAATCTTTCCTTATGTCCCCATCTACATTTGATATTGCTTTCATTAAATTATGGATCTATATTTGCAACTCTCTTTGTACTACCAAACTCCTTAGTGCCTTACTGTTCACTGTGTAAGTCTTACTCTGAGTTCTGTCTGCAAAGAGCAACATTTCACATTTGTTTCCATTACCTTCGATCTGCCATTTTTCCAGCTAGTCCAGATCCTGCTGCAAGCTTTGATAGTATTCCTCACTGTCCACTCTTCCCCAATCTTGGTATACCACATTATCATCCAAATCATTAATATAGATGATAAACAATGAATCCAGCACTGATCCCTGAACGTATCACTATTCACAGGCCTCCAGTCCAGAGAGGCAGCCATTTACTAAACTCTTTGGCTTCTCCCACAATGCCAATGTTGACTCCAATTTACTACTTCATCCTGAATGTCAAGCAACTGAACCTTCTGGACCAGTCTCTCACACAGGACTTTGTCAAAGACCTTGCTGTAGTCCACGTAGACAATATCCATTGCCTTTCCTTCATCAACCTTCCTAATAACCTCCTTGAAAAACTCTGGTCAGACATGATGTACCATACACAAAACCATGTTGAGTATCCTTAATAACTCCCAGAGAGTTGTGGAGGTGTGGAATGCACTGCCTTTGAAGACGGTGGAGGCCAATTCTCTGGATGCTTTCAAGAAGGAGCTAGATAGATATCTGATGGATAGGGGAATCGAGGGATATGGGGACAAGGCAGGGACTGGGTATTGATAGTGAATGATCAGCCATGATCTCAGAATGGCGGTGCAGACTCGAGGGGCCGAATGGTCTACTTCTGCACCTATTGTCTATTGTCTATTGTCTTATCTATCGAAACTTATAGTATATATCCTGTCTCTTAGAGTATCTTCCAATAATTTACCCACTAATGAGGTCACGCTCACCAACCTGTAATTTCACATCTTATTTTTAGAGTCTTTCTTGAAAAACAGAACGTTAGCTATCCTTCAATCCTCCAGCACCTCACAAGTGGTTGAGTACACTTTAAATACCTCTGCCAGGGCCCCTGCAATTTCTTTGTACTAGTCTCTTGCAAAGTCTGAACGGACACCTTGTCAGGCCCTGGCCACTTATCCACCCTAATTTGCCTCAAGACAGTAAGCATCTCCCTCTCTGTAATCTGGATATGGTCCATAAACTCATTACTGTTTTTCCTCAGTTCCATAAACATTATGTCAATCTCCCAAGTAAATACAGAAGCATAAAATCCATTTAAGGTCTGCTCCATCCTTTTCGGTGCCATCCATAGATGACAATGCTGATCTTCCAGAGGACCAATTTTATCCCTTCCTATTATGGGAATAGTCAGCATGGCTTTGTCAAAGGCTGGTCATGCCTTACCGAGCCTGATTGAATTTTTTGAGGATGTGACAAAACACATTGATGAAGATAGAGCGGTAGATGTAGTGTATATGGATTTCAGCAAGGCATTTGATAACGTACCTCATGCAAGGTTTATTGAGAAAGTAAGGAGACATGGCATCCAAGGGGATGTTGCTTTGTGAATACAGAACTGGCTTGCCCATAGAAGGCAAAGAGTGGTTGTAGACAGGTCATATTCTGCATGGAGGTCAATGACCAGTGGTGTGCCTCAGGGATCTGTTCTGGGACCCTTACTCTTCGTGATTTTTATAAACGACCTGGATGACGAAGTGGAAGGATGGGTTAGTAAGTTTGCTGATGACACAAAGGTTGGGGAGTGGATAGTGTGGAGGGCAGTCAGAGGTTACAGCAGGACATTGTTAGGATGTAAAACTGGGCTGAGAAGTGGCAGATGAAGTTCAACCCAGCTAAATGTGAGGTGGTTCATTTCAGTAGGTCAAATATGATGACAGAATAGGGCATAAATGGTAAGACTCTTGGCAGTGTAGAGGATCAGAGAGATCTTGGGGTCCGAGTCCATAGGACACTCAAAGCTGCTACACAGGTTGATTCAGTGGTTAAGAAGGCATATGGTGCATTAGCCTTCATCAACTCTGAGATAGAGCTTAAGAGCCGAGAGGTAATATTGCAGCTATATAGGACCCTGGTCAGATCCCACTTGGAGTACTGTGCTCAATTCTGGTTGCCTCACTACAGGAAGGACATGGAAACTGTTGAAAGGATGCAGAGGAGATTTACAAGGATGCTGCCTGGACTGGGGAGTATGCCTTATGAGAATAGGTTGAGTGAACTCGGCCTTTTCTCCCTGGAGCGACGGAGGATGAGAGGTAACCTGATAGAGGTATAAAAGATAATGAGAGGCATTGATCATGTGGATAGTCAGAGGCTTTTTCCCAGAGCTGAAATGGCGAGCACAAGAGGGCATAGTTTAAAGGTGTTTGGAAACAGAGGAGATATCAGGGGTACATTTTTTACGCAGAGAGTGGTGAGTGTGTGGAATGGGCTGTCAGTAGCGGTGGTGGAGGCAGAAACAATAGGGTCTTTTAAGAGACTCCTGGATAGGTACATGGAGCTTAGAAAAAAAGTGGGCTATGGGTAGGCCTAGGTTGTTCTAGTATAAGGACATGTTCGGCACAGCTTTGTGAGCCAAAGGGCCTGTAAGGTGCAGTAGGTTTTCTATGTTTCTATGTTTCTGTGATTGTTCTTAATATATCTTTTGAACCTTCGGGTTTATCCTTCACCTTATCTGCCAGAGGAAACTTATGCCTTGTTTTCGCCCTCCTGATTTCCATCTCAAGTGTTTTTTCTTTGTTTTTTTTAATACTCATCCAACACCTTTTTCTTAAGCAGGGCTTCAATACCCCTTGAAAGCTAAGGTTTCCTAAAAGTGTTAGCCTTGCCTTTTATTTTAATAGGAACATGCAAGCTCTGTACTCTCAGTATTTCACTTTTGAAGACCTCCCACTTAGCAAGCATCCCTTTTCCGGAAAACAAATTATCCCAATGAACGCCTGTGAGATCCTTTCTCATGCCATCAACAATGGCCTTTCTCCAATTTAGAATCTCAACCTGAGGACCAGACCCTATACTTCTCCATAATTATCTTCAAACTAATGGAATTATGATAACGAGATCCAAACTGTTCCCCTGCACACATTTCAGTCATCTGCCTTATCTTAACAAACACAAAGTACACAGCAGATGCTGTGGTCCAATCAACACGTACAAACAAGCTGGATGAACTCAGCAGGTCGAGCAGCATCCGTTGAAATGAGCAATGTTTCGGGCCGAGACCCTGCATCAGGACTGAAGAAGGAGGGGCTAGGGGCCCTATAAAGAAGGTTAGGGGAGGGTGGAAGGTGCCAGGTGAAAAACCAATCAGAGGAAAGATCAAAAGTTGGGGGAGGGGAGGCAGGGAGGGGATAGGCTGGAGAGGTGAAGCAGGAATGTAAGGGGAAAGCATTATGGGTAGTCGAACAAGGCAGAATCATGAGAATCCTCTACTGCCATGATGAGGCCAAACTCAGGTTGGAGGAGCAACACCTCATATACCGTCTGGGTAGACTCCAGCCGCTTGGAATGAACATTGAATTCTCCAACTTCCAGTAATTCCCTCCCTCTCCCTTCCACCATCCCACTTTCACTCTGTCTCCTCCTCTAGCAGCCTATCACTTCTCTCATGATTCTGCCCATAGTGCCCATCAGACACTACTACCCATAGTGCTTTCCCCTTACACTCCTTCTTCACCTCTCCTGCCTATCCCCTCTCTGCTTCCCCTCCCCCTCCCCTTGACCTTTCCTCTGATTGGTTTTTCACCTGGCACCTTCACCCCTCCCCCCACCTTCTTTATAGGGCCCCTGCCCCTCCCTCCTCAGTCCTGACGAAGGGTCTCGGCCCGAAACGTTGACTGCTCATTTCAACAGATGCTGCCTGACCTGCTGAGTTCATCCAGCTTGTTTGTACGTGATGATCTGCCTTATCTTGTTCCCTAATAGGAGATCCAGTATTTCACTGTCTCTAGTTAGGACCACTATATATTGACAAAACAAATTTTACTGAACACATTTGTTAAAGTTTATCCCATCCAGTCTTTTTACAATGTGCGAGTCCCAGTCAATATGTGGAAAGTTACTTTTATTTACTACCACAACCTTATTTTTTTTGCAACTGTCTGCTATCTCACTACAAATTTGCTTCTCTAAATCTTGCTATTAGTAGGTCTAAAATATAATCCAATTAACTTGTTCATTCCTTTCATATTCCTCTGTTCTACCCATATAATGTCAGTAGTAAAGTCTTCCAGTCTGTCCTGTCTGAGCACCGCTATAACATCTTCCCTGACTAGTAATGCCACCCCATCCGTTTTAGTAACTAACTTCCCCTCTACAACAGAACCCTGCATTGGGCTGCCAGTCCTGCCCTTCCTACTACAATCAAATCTCTCTAATGGCTACAATATCATAATTCCACATGCTAATTGACAGTCAAATTCAAAGCAGATTTATTACCGAAGGATGTATGTGCTTGAGATTGTTTTCTTGCAGGCACTTACAAGAAAATAAAGCAGCACAATAGATGAAAAATATGTCCAAAGAGCTCTAAGCTCATCTGCCTTACTTACGTTCCTCCAGGCACTGAAATATCTGCAACTCAGAACATTAGTCCCACCATCCTCAAACTTTCGGTTCCAGTCTTTGTATGCAGGCTTAACATCTACTTGGGAGTTACAGTAGAATGTGAGATGCTACTGCAGCTTGGGACTTTGGAGTTCGGAGTTCAATTCCGGCATCATCAGTAAGGAGATTCTCTATGTCCTTCCCGTTGAATGTGTGGGCTTTGCCCAGGTGCTCTGGTTTCCTCACACATTCCAAAGATGTACTGGATAGGTTAATTAGTCAGTGTAAGTTGTCCAGTCATTAGGTTCAGATTAAACAGGGTTGTTAGGGGTTCCTGGAATGGCACGGCTTAAAGAGCCAAAAGGGCCTCCTCTACACTACATCACTTAATAAGTAAATAAATAAATGCCGCCACTACCTCTACACTAGCTGCCCTGGCACTCTGGTTCGAGTTAAAGGAAAATGAGTTTTCCCTTGTTTTCCTTTGGAGCATTTTTAGGGCCCTTCATAAAATAATAGCAACATTTATTAGCAAAAGTCAATAAGCATTTATCTACAGTACACAATTCCAGATCTTTAAATCCACTAACATCAAAGGAACCTGTAATATTGTCTCAGAAGTCTAGAAGACCACTTGAGATATCCAAACATCTTGAAGGAAATCACAGACCTGAAGATCTCCCTGTGTGAGGCATTTTGCATAAGCTGCCACCTGCCATTTTCCATAGATGACAACAAAAAGGATTTACATGGGTTTTGCCACAACACCAGCATGTTGTTCCACATTGCAGCTCTCCTATGTTTCAATAAAATACTAACAACTGCTGTTACTTATAGCAGCCCCTTTGATACTGTCTTCACACACTGGATTCATAGGTTGTCTTTTCCTCTATTTAATTTCTAAATACATCCACTTTTTAGTTATTAGCTTCCAGGGAAAATTGTCCTTTATACTGTGTATCTATCAAGCATGATGAGTGTTAGCAATGGTATGAAGACAGAACAGGTGTGATAGTCACCAGACTCAAAGCTGAAACAAGGCTGCCTAAAATTCCGAATTATCCATCCACTTCAAACCCTAGAGATTCTGATTGCCTTATTTTTCAACTCCTAAATGTGATATCTTCACTTGAAGAAGTAGGATACTGTGGTTCTCCTACAATTGTTCTCTAACATTATGAACAATTATCTCCAGCCTAAGCTTAGACCCATTTTCATCACAACGTGAGTCAGAAGGGACTATTAGGAATGGTTATGGAACCATATCAATCTCAAGTGAAGAGAAAATGAAATGTATACTTTAATTGTTATTATTAACAATATTGGTTCGATCACAGTCTGAATTCAGCACAATTTTGCTAATCAGCTGATCCTGGGATTTCTGTCTGGAATGGTGACCAATGATATTGGAGCATTTACATTCTTTCCCATTGCACTTGATATGGTGAAATGCCTGTATTTGACTTATAGCACTATAAAAGATTCATCATCAAATGTAACTTTGGAATTAATCCATCCAATTGACAGTTAGAGATCATAATGAGATACTTCAATTATGTAAAGTATGTATGTACCTTTTGGCTTTACTCTCTTTCTCTGTTCAGAACTCCATTTTCCAGTCCCACAACCAGTTACTCTACTGATATTCAGATGAACTGTTAAACCAAGATCCTGTCAGATATTTGAAAAGATCCCATGAGTTTAGTTCAAAGAAAATCATTGAGTCATTAAAGGTTTCCTGGCAAATTTGCACTCCTTACTCAAGATTATAAGGTAGGTAATTTAGCCATCTCTATAGAGCTGATTTTGAAGGCTTGCTGTAAGTAATTTGGAGCTGCATTGCTTAAAATATTGGCTCAAAACTTCACTGCAAATTGTTGAAATGGCCATAATTATACTAAAAGCCAAATTACTTGAAAAAATTTTGAAATCTTATTTTTTGTAAATAAAATTTATGGTTATAGTTTACAGCTTTGGGTCAGATGGATAATGTCAGAGTTTCTATCCTTTAACATGTTACGTACGCAGTGAGGTTTAATTTAATCATTATTACAGAGAGCTGACTGCATCTGTATGAGTGCTAAAACTTCACTGTCACAGTATGTTAGGTCACAAGGTGAGTAGTAGAACTCAAATGCTCTGTTATTTTTCAGTAAGAATTTCATTATAATGTGATACATTGTACAATCTGGCATTAGTCCAACTGATCGTACATTCATAAAACAGTAATATTATTCTTGTTTTGGTTTGAGCAGACATTTCCTCTTTCAGTGCCATTGAGAACAATGTGCTTCATTAGAAATAACCATGTACGCTGAGTGTGCTTCCAAGTTTTGATTAAAGCTTTGGCTTTGGAAAACAAGTTGTTGATTTCAGCAAGCTGTTACATTCAGCAGGAAGCACAGAAAACATCTGGAAGAAAGGAAATAAAAACATGACTACAAATCCCTTTCACTCTAACTGGATGACTTGCTGGATACTGGACCAGCCTTCAAAAGCAACACATACACTGCTG
This sequence comes from Hypanus sabinus, assembly GCF_030144855.1. Lineage (NCBI taxonomy): Eukaryota > Metazoa > Chordata > Chondrichthyes > Myliobatiformes > Dasyatidae > Hypanus > Hypanus sabinus. Next base: position 36,523,553 of record NC_082709.1, read on the forward strand.
GTGGGGGCAATAAAACTACCAGACAAATGAGCAGCCTGGATTCACAGCAGCTGAGTAATGTCAGATCTGGAGAAAACAGTGCAGGAACAAATGCCCATTCCATTCCAAACCATCACACTTTCCTTCCAGCTTAACTTGGGCATGTCATTCACTGACCTACCTTGCCTTGCAGGTACCTATCACTCACTTTTATCTTGCGGATACATCCACTTATGTTGAAGTGCTTGCTCATATTCCTAATGCTTGCACCAGAAGCATGGCAACATTTACGGGCTGCCCTGAACACATATCAGACTATTTTGCAAAAGACTCATTTCGTGTTTTGAAATGAGTCTATTTTCAAGTATACGCTTTCATGTTTTAATATATATGTATGACAAATAAAACTTATTTTTATCTTTATTTTAAATTACTTGTTGCCATCCCCAAGGAGCATCAAGCGCTGCAGTCACATAATAAACACTACTTTGTATCGAATGTCATACAGCTTAGCATTGAGAGTTAATGATCCATAAACATAATTAGGTTCTCAACAATTGTCTGCTTGAAGGAAAGTGCCAATGCTCATGAAAAAATGAATGATGACAGAGTACACTGAAGAAGGTCTTTGATCCAAATCACAAACAAAAGAAAATCTGCCAATGCTGGAAATCCGAGTAACACACACAAAATACTGGAGGAACTCAACAGGCCAGGCAGCATCTATGGAAAAAAAGTACAGTTGACATTTTAGGCTGAAACACTTCTGCAGTCCTTTTGTAAATATATTGTTTGATTAAGCATTCATTTTTGTTTATGTAATGCATTACAAGTTATATGCAAAATTATGTAAATGGCATACATCATTACACCAGGGCATCATATGCATGCACCTCGCTAAAGTAAAAATTAAACAAAGATACATTATTCCGTGCTCCATGTTTCTTTTTAATTATTTTTCTATCTTGGAGTTATAAAACATTACTTGGTTCATGTTCCATATATTGTTGATTGTCTCAAAGCATTTTAAGACTGTGTAAAACATTAATGTGTACTCTCTTTTCAACAACTAATCGGGAATTAACCCTTACTCATAACTCCTGTAATTTCATTAGGTCCAGGCTTTTCCAATTTTCCATCAGCAATTTTCCATGATTTGGTAGCCCACACAACCCAGCCATAGATTGCTGACCACAGGCACATATTAAAAACTGCTTCTTGATTGGCACCTCAGCTGTATCTCTAGCTTGCTGATAACTTCGTCCGTAAAATTTCTTATGCAAGATTTCAGCTTGTACTGCTTCTCAGTTGATTTCCCCAGGTTGGTGTCATCTGTCCATTTTAAGTAGGTGTCCCTTGACTAAGCAGTTGGCATCTATGCTGTACCAGAGAGTCATGCAGGAATCAAGGACCCCTGCATAAACCTAGAAAAAAAAGGAAAGAAAGATTTCTATTTACATAGAATCTTTCAGGGCTTCTTACAGTACCTCAACTTACATAAAATACTTTACAAACCATGAAATATTTTAAAGTGTAGTCAATGTTGAAATGTAAGAAAGATGACATCCACAGCAAACAACGCGGTAACGAACATATCATCCATATTTGTGATGATGATCAAGGGATAAACACTCACCAGGAGATGGAAAATAATGGCTCAGCTCTTCTTTAGAATAGGATAGGGTCTTTTACACCCACCTTGAGGAAACAGATGAACAGATGGGGATTTGATAAAACATGTCTTCCAAAAGATGGCACCACCAATGGTGAAACACTCTCTCAGTACTGGGTTGTCATGTCAGCCTCTATTCTTCTGTGTTCGGTTGTCAATATAGTATAGTCTTGTTGCTCTTGGAAAGCATGTTAGTGTTCATCATACCTATTGCCGTCGGTAAGTGATAGAAAATCACTAATCCACCTCTCTTAGGAAGTTTACCTGATTAACATCTGGCCTGTCTAAGTTAACTGTTCTGACACTTTTAACCATGCGCTCAACCCCTGATCTTAATGACCATAATCTCAAATCCACCAATTCACAAGGGTTAAAACTCTCCCCAAGCAGGGGGAGGGAATAATTAGATTAAGAGGGAAAAATAAAAGAAAATATATTGTATTACATCAAGGAAAAACAAAATACTACGAACACTCAGCAGTCAGGCTGCATTGGTGGAGAGAGAAACAGAGTCAATGTTTTAGATCAATGACTCCATCAATAAATCATATAATCTTTTCAATCTACTGCAAATCAAAGAATAGCTACATGTTACCATAATTTTCCTTCATTTCCTGGGAAATAAATTTACACTGATTAACAATGGTAAGCGAATACCTAGTCTTGAACTAATTTGAACAAACTCTCTGGTAAAGTTATGTGCTTTTCACATTCTATACACTGGTACTTTCTACTACATAGGGATCTGAAGTGTGAGACATCTTTATCGCCACACTAACATTCAAGCACCACATCCATAACAGCAACTTTTTAAATTACATTTTTAATCAACCAATTAACCTCGTCCTTATTCTAACCGTATATTTTCTGCCATTGTTCAGTCTCAAAATCTGAGGCTATGTAGGTCAGATGGGAGGAACAGAAATCATTGACAACAGCAGGGCGTTGATTTCTGTGCCTTATCCGGTGTGGAACTCATGTTATTCAATATACAACACATGGTGAATCAGGAAATGAATCACCCTGTCACTATCAAGTTGTTAACTGTAAATTGAACTATACCCATGTGGATTCACTCTGCTGCTTTGTGTTAGGCATTTTCACTAATGATCCATTCCTCCAAACAAAATACATAAAGATCTTCAATCTAGCTAAGTCATTGAAATCTGAAATGTAAATGTAAACCACATTGAAACAAATATGATTGTTCAATCAGTAGCTTAAAGGTAGATATTCTGGACTGAATTTCTCTCCTTTGAAGTCACCTCTGCTTGGTCTGTGAGTAGTAAGCTTAAATTACTCAGATAAACAGAAATCTTTAAACTGGCCTCATCACATAGACTGGGGGAAAAGAGTGCTAACCTTACCCTAGATAAGTGTTTTCAGGAAAGGAAGGGGAGGAAGCATTTATCTGAATTTTCACCTTTCCTGTTTAGAATTATACTCTTAGAAGAAAGAATTCCTCCCCTACACTTACCTTGAACCCTATTCTGTGACAGTTCCCTTGCCTCATTTGGAAGCAAAGATTCATTTCCAAAAGAACAGTGTCATCTCCTTGGCAGCTCTGGTAATAAATTAGCAAATTTAAAGGCTTAGGTAATGAGAAGCCAATCTTAAGTTTCATTTAACAATATAGCAGACTGATCAAAACAAAGTTAGATTCAGAAGATGTTTATGCTGGATGACTATTGTGTTTAAATGTCCTAAGATACTCTTAGTTGATTTTTTCAATACATTCCCCTTGGAATGATAACATGGTCGAATTCCATATTCAATTAGAGGATGAGAGGGTTGGATCTCAAACAAGCGTAAAGCATACTGAGCTTAAATAAAGGAGACTATGATGGTATGAGAGCGGAATTGCTTAAGATGGATTGGGAAAATAGATTAAAGGGTAGATCGGTACTTGATCAGTGGTGTATATTTAAGGAGTTATTTTACAACTATCAAGAAAAATATATTCCACTGAAGAAAAAAGGGTGTGAAAGAAAAAATAGTTATCCGTGGCTAAGTAAAGAAATAAAGCAAAGTAACCGACTAAAAAGAAAGTTATATAAGGTAGCTAAATCTAGTGGGAAGATTGAAGATCGAGAAGCTTTTAAAGATCAGCAGCAAATAACAAAAAGATTGATTAAGAAGAGGAAGATAGATTATGAAAGTAAATTGGCGAAAAACATAAAAGCAGATAGTAAGAGTTTTTATAGTTACATTAAAAAGAAAAAGGGTGACTAAAGTAAATGTTGGACCCCTAGAAGATGAGACCGGGAAATTAATGGTAGGGAACCTGGAGATGGCGGAAACGCTGAACAAATATTTTGTATCAGTTTTTACAGTAGAGGACACTCAAAATATCCCAACACTGGATAAACAGGGGGCTCTAGGGGGAGAGAAGCTAACTACGATTCAAATCACCGAGGAAATGGTACTTGATAAATTAATGGGACTGAAGGTGGATAAATCCCCTGGACCGGATGGCTTGCATCCTAGGGTCTTAAGGGAAGTGGCAGTTGGGATTGTGGATGCATTAGTGATAATTTTTCAAAACTCGCTGGACTCGGCAATGGTCCCGGCAGATTGGAAAAATGCTAATGTAACTCCTTTATTTAAAAGGGGCAATAGACAGAAGGCTGGGAATTATAGGCCAGTTAGCCTAACATCTGTGGTTGGCAAAATGTTGGAATCGATAATTAAGGAAACAGTAACAGGGCATTTGGATAAACATAGCTGAATAGGACAAAGTCAGCATGGCTTTACAAAAGGGAAGTCATGTTTGACAAATTTGTTGGAGGTCTTTGAGGACATAACATATAGGGTAGGTAAAGGGGAACCAGTGGATGTGGTGTATTTGGACTTCCAAAAGGCACTTGACAAGGTGCCACACCAAAGATTATTACTTAAAATAAAAAATCATGGGATTGGAGATAATATTCTGGCATGGGTGGAGGATTGGCTTTCTAACAGAAAACAGAGAGTTGGGATAAATGGTTTATTCTCAGACTGGCAGTTGGTGACTAGTGGTGTTCCGCAGGGGTCGGTGTTGGGACCCCAACTCTTTACAATCTATATTAATGATTTGGAGAAAGGGACTAAGTGCAATGTATCGAAGTTCGCTGATGACACAAAGATGGGAGGGAGTGTAATGAGTGCGGAGGACATTGAAACCCTGCAGGGGGACATAGATAGGCTGAGTGATTGGGCAGACATTTGGCAGATGAAATATAATACTGACAAGTGTGAGGTCTTGCACTTTGGCAGGAAAAATAATAGAGCAAGTTATTATCTAAATGGAGAGAAACTGGAAAGTGCTTCTGTGCGAAGGGATCTGGGGGTCCTGGTGCAGGAAACACAAAAAGTTAGTATGCAAGTGCAGCAGGTGGTCAAGAAGGCCAATGGAATGCTGGCTTTTATTGCTAGCGGGATGGAGTGTAAGAACAGGGAGGTCTTACTGCAGTTGTACCGGGTATTGGTGAGACCACACCTGGAGTACTGCGTGCAGTTCTGGTGTCCATATTTAAGAAAGGACATACTGGCTCTCGAGGCAGTGCAGAGAAGGTTCACTAGGTTAATTCCGGGGATGGGTGGGTTGATGTATGATGAGAGGTTGAATAGATTGGGACTCTACTCATTGGAGTTCTGAAGAATGAGAGGTGATCTTATTGAAACATATAAGATTGTGAAGGGGCTTGATCGGGTGGATGCGGGGAGAATGTTCCCAATGATGGGTGAAACTAGGACTAGGGGGCATAATCTTAAAATAAGGGGATGCCGTTCCAGGACTGAGATGAGGAGAAATTTCTTCACTCAGAGGGTAGTGGGGCTGTGGAATTTACTGCCCCAGAGAGCTGTGGAAGCTACGACACTCAATAAATTCAAAACGGAGATTGACATTTTCCTGGATAAAAATGGCATTAGGGGATACGGTGAGCGAGCAGGTAAGTGGACATGAGGCTAGGTTTAGATCAGCCATGTGATCTCCTGGACCAGTTTTTGATAGCCTGGATGGGTTGGAGAGGAATTTTCCAGATTTTTTCTCCTCAATTGGCAAATCGTTTTTTTTTCCCCCGGGTGATCACATGGGTTTGGGCAGGATGAATAATAAAATAAAATGGGCGGCATGGTGCCCTGTTGGTTGGCACTGTTGCCTTGTGGGATTCGGTGAAAACTAGAGTTAAGATTGGATCAGCCATGATCTTGTTGAATAGCGGAGCAGGCTTGAGGGGCCGATTGGCCTACTCCTGCTCCTATCTCTTATGTTCTTATGTTATATATTGAAGGCTGAGCACATTAAATGACAAGAGGATTGATTGTGTAAGGTAGTTGTTTTCTCACCTTTTATTGTAATCTGCTTTGTCACTTAACTTCTTGTCATCTCCATTTATTTTCTGTAAAATTTGTCTTGATATTTCCCAGTTCTGATGAAAGGTGATTGACCAAACTGATTCAGCAATCCTGTTATGAGCCGGTATCCATAAGTGAATTATAGCACAGAATAGTGCCACAGTGTTTATTGCTGAAGTGTTTTACTGTCCTGTAGCTCATCATAGGATATATACACATGATGTTATCATTGTGTGTTCACATACTGTTTACCTTCTGCCTCACATCTCCAATAACCTGGATTTGATTTTAACTTGGGTGCTGACTGTGTCAAATTTGTGAGTTCGATCTGCCATTGCCCGGGTTTCTTCCGGTTGCTCAGCTTCCTCCAAAGAGTCTCAGGCTGGCAGGTTAATTGGCCATTATAAATTGCCCTAGATGTAGGAGGGTGTTAGGGGAATTGAGTGGGGGGGGGGGTTGAATTGATGGGAATGTGAGAGAGAAAAATAGGATTAATTCAGATGGGTGATGGATGTTCAGCGTGGACTGAAGGCCTCTTTCTGGGACGCATGACCTTCTAGAATCTAAAATGTAAATAATTTTTTTTCCCTACAGCTGCTACGGCATTCCCTACGGCATTGATAATTTTCTGGGTTTATTTCAGATTTCCAATATTTTTGCTGATGAATACACTAATCTTTGGCTTTCTAATTCAGTATTCTTTCTAATGTTAAAATAGATGTGTGAAGACATTAATATCTTGTCCTAATGTTAGACAAATCTTATTGTTACTAATTGTACCACAACATTTAGACCAACCTTTCTCTTTCACATTAAAAGAACTAAAAGTTACAGTCTGTCATGGTCTTTTTGCTTGTTGTTCAATCCTCTGTGTATCTTATGGATGTGCAGAAGGAAAATGGTTAAAGAGGTCCCAAATGTATTCAAAATTGCTATTAAACTCAGCTGCCTCAGCTTACTACTTATGCTCCAACACTCAGAGTCCCTTTGTTTCAGAAAACATAAAGAGAAGGTGAGAGATGTACATGTTTGTCTGACAATGGAGACCTCAAGGGAAGCTTGTACTGTGAATCTTTCAGTGAACTCCATATAGTAGCTCGGATCCACTGAGAATCAGGCTTCAAGCATCTCCGCACCACAAGCAAGCAATTCTTGCAATGAATAAGACTTCTGTAATACCTATTTATAATCTTGGGAGTAGCTTTTTTTTAGTGTGTCGCACCAGACAGTCAGCCATTCTTGTCTGGTGCGTGATGTCAGGATTGGTCTCCTTTCGGATTAACCGGTTCATGATATGAACGTTCCCGACTTGACCCGTGATTTTTTTTTACAAGGCCGAGTGGCGAGCTCAACACTTAACCTGGCATGGATGGAAAGCATGTGCAAGGGTGGCCCGACTCGGATTCGAACTCGGGAGCCTTCGCTCCGGAGTCCGACGCTGAATGCCATTGCGTCACCAGCCAGCCTGGGAGCATCTGTGCATAGTTCTTTGAAAGTGGCATCACAGACATGCTGGCTTTCAGCATTCAGAACACTGAGTACAGGAGCTGGGACAACATGTTGCAGTTGTACGAATCATTGGTGAGGCTAGAGTTGGAGTACACCATACAGTATTGGAAACTCTGTTAGAGAATGGAAATGATTGAACTGGAAAGAGCATAGAAAAGATTTATAAGAGTGCTGCCAGGACTAGGGGGCCTGTGTTATCAGGAGAGGTTGGCCACATTGGATCTTTATTCCTTGGAAAGTAAGAGCAAGAGTATTTTTTTTAAATTATGAGAGTCATTGATAAGGTTGATGATAACAGTCTTTTTCCCAGGCTAGTGGAGACCAAAACTAGGGAGAGTAGCATTAGAGTGTGAAGGGAAGGATGTAAAAGTGACCTGAGGGGCATTTTTTTCGTTCAGAGGTTGGCGAATAGATGGAACATGCTGCCTGATGAAGTGCTTGAGGCAGGTACATCAGTATCAATAATATCACGTGGATAGGGATGGTATACAGAAGGGCATGGCTTAGAGGGATATGGGCCAAATGCAGGAAATTGGGGCTAAATGGGTGGGGAACAAGTTTGGTATGGACCCAAAGGGTCAAAGGACCTGTATCTGTGTACTATTTTTCATTATGACTTTATGACTTGAGTGGATCCAAACTGTGCTGTCTTTACGACAGTTATTTAGTTTATAATATTTTCGCTTAGTAATTCATTCGATAGTATTTTCTAGTTAGAATTAGAAGTGCTTAAAGTATACTCATTGCATGTAAAATATATCGGCATGCGATGACGTCACATCCGGTTTCGCCGCGTCTTGTGGGAAAATACCGGTTTGAAATTAGCGCGAGGGTGGGGGCTTACCACGAGGCACACCTGAGCAGAAGTTGTTTTGCAGGCATGAGAAATCACAGTGAGAGCAACGCTGTAAGTTAATAGATAATCGATATATTGAACTAAGATGTTAATGCCGATCCTGTTAGAAGTAACGACGGTAGACAATGTTTATGCTTTCGTTAGTTAAAGAGTCGCGGATAGTTTGCATGGAAGTGTATTTAAAGTAGTCAATGGAGCAGGTAAACTCTCCCTGTATACTGCACCTTAGTGTAATGTAGTTATAGTCACCTTTGCAAGTATTTACACTTGAAATGTGATATTAAGGAAGGAACAAATACTGTATCAATCTTGTATTGTTTTATCAACAGTTTTCACCATATGTTAATGTGAAGAGTGAACAGTAAATGGTTAATCTTGCTGCGATCTGGTTCTTATTAACTGTGGTTTATCTCGACGTTAAATTCGGCGTTCGTGACACGCGAAGGAGAACATTACAGTGAAAAAGCGACATTATCAGGTGTTTCAAGTGCTGCAATGTCAGCTCGATCCAGCATCAAGTCGACGCCGCCCAGCGACAAGGGCGGTAAACCGACATCAAGTAAGTCCACCCAGGCAAGAGCCAAGGCAGAAGCCGCCAAGGTGCGACTGCGTTACGCCAGACAAGGAGCAGTTTTGAAAATGCTGCAGGCCATCAGAGAAGCCGAAATCCAGAAAGAACAGGCCATCAGAGAAGCCGAAATCCAGAAAGAAAAGGCTGCCAGAGAAGCCGAAAGGGCCGCCCGAGAAGCCGAAATCCAGAAAGAAAAGGCTGCCAGAGAAGCTGAAGCGGCTGCCAGAGAAGCCGAAGCGGCCGCCCGAGAAGCCGAAATCCAGTTGGAAATGGCAAAAATATCGACAGAGTTGCAAGTGCTGCAGCTAGAAAGAGAAGAAGAAGCTGCCATGGCGGAAGCAAAGTACATAGAAGAAGCTGAAAGGTCGCGTGATCTGACCGAAGCAAGATCTACTTTAGAAAGGACCAGACTGGAACGCACAAGCGACTATGTACAATCTCAAATAGACAGGCAGGCTCGTCTCCCCTCTCCATACGTATTCGATAACTTCCCCAGCTACGAGGAACCTCAGAGAGTCACGATTGCATCACATCCATACGAGGAAGGAAATTTACCCTCACGGCTCCGTGATGAAGTCAAGAATGAAAGAACCGACAACGCTCCTTCACCCCCACAACAGGACGGCGGGGAGGGAGAGGTTCACTCCAGGACAACAATTGTCAGCTCGAACTGTACAGAAGTTTGCGGTCAAACTCAGTCAAGCCGTTCTTGTTCCAAGATCTGCCTCACTGAGGTGTACCCTAAAGAAGCACAACAAGACATTACCAAGTGTAAAGTAACCGACGAGACGCTAGGTCAGTCAGTTTTCGTTCAAACCGAGCACGGAAACAAACTTGCACAATCAGCTCAAGATACCATTTCTTTAAAACCCAAAGACACCAAGGTCTTCAGAGATGAAGCAAATAATGGGGTTGCCCCATTCCCTTTCAGAGAACCATGCCAGCGCTCACCAGATAACAAAGAGCAGGCAGTCAAACGGTTCACGTCCTTACGGAAAACCCGGAAAAGGAAACCTGAGATGCAGCAACGCACCCGATTGGCCCATGAGGTACTGTGCACCCTAATGGCAGAGGTCACAGCCATTATAAACGCACAATCATTCCTACCTGTGTCTTCTGACCCAGAAAACCCCTTTATACTTTCGCCATCAACGCTCCTTACGCAGAAGGCAGGAGTACCTCCTCCACCAAGAGACTTTTCAGACAAGGATTTGTACACAAAGCAATGGAGACAAGTCCAGGCTCTGGCAAATCAGTTCTGGCCTCGCTGGAAACAAAAATATCTACCTTTGTTGCAACAGAGACAAAAGTGGACAGAACCCCGAAGGAATCTTCAAGTTGAAGACTTAGTCCTGCTCAGGGACAAGCAAATCGCCCGCAACAGCTGGCCAATGGCCAGAATCACTGCTACATTCCCTAGCAGGGATGGACATGTCAGGAAGATTGAATTGAAGACTACCGACCAAGGCGATGTGTAAATTTACCAAAGGCCAGTTACAGAAGTTATTCTACTTCTACCCAATGACTGATTAAGAGACTAAGTTTTGTACTCTGCTCATTGTGACCTTACGAAGGTCAAGCGGGGAGTGTGCTGTCTTTACGACAGTTATTTAGTTTATAATATTTTTGCTTAGTAATTCATTCGATAGTATTTTCTAGTTAGAATTAGAAGTGTTTAAAGTATATTCATTGCATGTAAAATATATCAGCATGCGATGACGTCACATCCGGTTTCGCCGCGTCTTGTGGGAAAATACCGGTTTGGAATTAACGCAAGGGTGGGGGCTCACCACGAGGCAGACCCGAGCAGAAGTTGTTTTGCAGGCATGAGAAATCACAGTGAGAGCAACGCTGTGAGTTAATAGATAATCGATATATTGAACTAAGATGTTAATGCCGATCCTGTTAGAAGTAACGACGGTAGATAATGTTTATGCTTTCGTTAGTTAAAGAGTCGCGGATAGTTTGCATGGAAGTGTATTTAAAGTAGTCAATGGAGCAGGTAAACTCTCCCTGTATACTGCACCTTAGTGTAATGTAGTTATAGTCACCTTTGCAAGTATTTACACTTGAAATGTGATATTAAGGAAGGAACAAATACTGTATCAATCTTGTATTGTTTTATCAACAGTTTTCACCATATGTTAATGTGAAGAGTGAACAGTAAATGGTTAATCTTGCTGCGATCTGGTTCTTATTAACTGTGGTTTATCTCGACGTTAAATTCGGCGTTCGTGACACGCGAAGGAGAACGTTACACAAACTGAATGCTTTCATAATCGAATGAGTCACTATTTAGATGTGGTTCTCTTGTCAATAGTTCCCTTGATCTACTTAAGCCTTCCATTTTTAAACAACTATATCTTTTATGGTTTCTGGATCCCATTAATCAGACCTTGAGGTGATATATTGACTAAAAGCACAAATGCACTCACTTTGATTGAAAGAGCTTTCTTTTCAATTAGTTCCTCATGATGTTTATTTTTACTCAAAACTAGAGCCAAAGTTGTTTGAGCAGCTCTCAGGCACATTCTTGATGTTCTGAGCCTCTGGGATTCTGCCGGTGCACAGTATGTGGTGATGCGCAATGATGAATGAAAATGACCAAGTCATGTTTCATCCTGAGTCTTAAATATCCCTGAAGCATTGCTTCCTGAGAACTTCTTTGGCAAGTCAGACTAACACCTCAGATGCTCCATTTGAATTGTGATAACATGAATAAACAAGACCATGTCTGATAGTATTCAATTTCATAAAGATTGCAAATGTAATGGAAGCCGGAGGCCATTATCAGAAGCAAACTCTTCAGGTACATCTTGTTGTATAGATCTTATTGAATTGATATTACTTGATGGTACACATAATGGAACATAATAAACAGCTATCAATCAGTTCCAGGAAAAGAAAGTTCCTCTTTTACAAACATTTGCTGTCTGTTCAACCATTGACAGTGACTCATTACCCGATAGTCTGTGACAGTATCAATTTGCATGTAAATGCTCTGACTGTTTATCAACAGTTTTGATCAAAAGTCTGTTTTCCGCATCACTGCCTATGGCATAGATACAGTGCAATTGTGGTATCTCATTACCTGAAATTCCCAACAAACAGTTATTGGATGCTATTTACTTGGACATTCAGAAGTCCATTGAGAAGGTGCTGCACATGAGGTTACTAAACAATTTAGAGTCTATGGCGTAATGTCTGGATCTATCTCTTTTAGCGCAATGACTCACCCCATAGCAGGTGCTTTGTTCTCTCTCTCTCACTGACATACAAATATACCAGTTAAAGCCACCTCCCGCATGCATGCGTTTATTTAATCAGCTTGTAGTTGTGCACAAACACTACAAATTGGCAACAAGTATGAACCTAAATGCCAGAAAATATCATAAACTGAACCAACAGTTACGGGATAAAACAGCAAAAGTTAAACAGCACAAAAACCCATCACAGACACTACCAAAGGAACACATGAGTAACAGTGGAAGACACGTTGGATTTAAAGTGAAAAAAACATGGCAATGGTTTCGGTCAGGAAAGTTGATGAATTTGATAAAGCTAATGAAGGCTTGAATTGAATATCAAGAGGGTTGAACTGTATGGTAATGTAAACAACATGGAGAAGCAAGAGAAAGCCCCTACACTTCTTAGCTTAACGGACCCAAGAACATAGTCTCTCATGCAACTTAGTAACCCCTGAAAAGAGACCATACATTAGAACTGGCATTGGCCATTGCAAAATCATTAGAGACTGTAGCAAAGGATGTAGCAGAAATACAGAAAAGGAGGTTGGAATGTGAAATGCACAAAATGTCCCTGAATGGTTCAAAAAGCTAAAAATGCTACCGATGTGACAAATGCTCCAATGAAGCAAATAACTGTTGGGATCAGGAAAAAGTCTGCTGTAAGTGTCACAGACAAGGTCACATAGACAGAGTGTGCAAGTCAGACAAAAAGCACAAATGAATGAAAAGTCTCAAACACAAAACTAAGCAAAGGCACAGAGTGACTGAATGTACAACAGAATCAGACAACACAGAGTCAGACAAAGGTGAGCTGTCGTGCCTAGAACTGCATAGTGTTACTGAAGCAGATCACAAAATAATATGGATCACAATAGATATTTCTGGTGTAAAACTGAAAATGGAGCTGGATACAAGGTCAGCTTTGTCAATAATTCCAGAGGCTGACTAGAACGGATTGTTTTCTAAGATACCATTAGAGAAGACCTACGTAGGCGAAAAAGTATCTCCCAAAGGCAAACTGAAGGTGAATGTGATGTATGAAGGCCAAACACAGCAGTTAGAGCTTTATGTGTTGAAAAGTGCAGGGCCAGAAGTTTTCATTCATGAATGGCAGAAAAAAATCCAACGAGACTGGCACTCAATCAAAGCTCTCAGTGTGACATCAACAGGCAACAGCAAATGGTAGCACCAACCCAGGACTGGCACAGCTGCTTAATGCTAGTGAGAAGGTGTTTGAGAAGGGGACTGGTAAACGCAAAGGCACGAAAGCCAGAATTGAACTGGATGAAGCAGCAACGCCAAGGTTCCATAAAGCATGTCCAGTGCCTTACACACTATTTCCTAAAGTGAATGCTGAACTGCAGAATTTCGAGGTACCTGGAATTCTCTCCAAGGCTGCGCAGAGCGATTGGGCCACACCTATTGTCCCGGTGATCAAGAAAGGAAATGCCTGAGCCATTTGCATATGTGCTGATTTCAAGCTGAACTTCAACTCAGTGCTGCATACTGTGTAGTATCCATGATAGAAGACATTTTTGCATCTATGGTAGGCAGGGAGAGGTTTTTCAAAGATTGACGTGTCATCACTTACAAGGGACTGTTCTAGTATAATCATCTCATCATTGGTATCACATCACTTCCAGCAATTTGGCAAAGAGCAATGGACCAAGTACTCCAATATAGCCGAGGAACACAGTGTTACCTTGATGACATCATTGTGACTGGCAAAAATGATGAAGAGGACCTCCATAACCTTGGTAAAGTGCTTACCAGGCTGAGTGAGTATGGTCTGCATGCAAAGAGAGAAAATTGTGAGTTTTTCAAGAATGAAATCTCATATTGTGGACATGTTACTGACAAGCATGGCTTACATAAGTCACGTGAAGATTGAAGCTGTGCTACAGGCACCCAAAGCAGAAAATGTGTCACTACTCAGGTCATACTTGGGCCTTGGAAACTACTATCACTGGTTTCTCTCAAACATTGCTACAGTGTTTGAATATAGAATATCCATTGAATATAGACAGGAGCAAAGTGTGGATGGTCAGACAGATGTGAAAGAGCATTCAAGGAAACAGGAGACTAATAACATCTGATGGACTGCTCTCCTGTTATGACCCACCCCTGCCCATCAGACTGGTATGTGATGCATCCCCTCATGGCATTGGAGCCATTTTGTTACACATTATGAAAGATGGATCTGAAGGCCTGATTATGTTTGCTTCAAGATCACTTACGAGCACAAAACACAACTACGCACAGATAGATGGAGAGGCCCTTAGTATAGAATGGGGAATAAAATAAGTTCCATCACTACCTCTATGGACAAAATTTTACATAGTGACAGATCACCAGACCTTTGTGTCCATTTTCAATCCCAGGAAGGTAGATGACTACCACCTGGTTACAATGTTGGGCACTGTTCCTAGGAGGCCATTCTTATGACAGAGAGCTCAAGGGTAGCAAACAACACAGCAATGCTGATGCCTTGTCACGTCTGCCACTATTGGCAACTGAAGAAGGAAAGTCTTCATACTGTGACCCATCAGAAGTGTTCCACACCGCGTTGGTGGACCATTTGCGGGTAACAAATTCCGAAATACAAATGAAAACAAATAATGGCCTGACATTGTCAGAAGTCTATGGAATCTCTATGCAAGGATATTTCCAGAGCTGTCAGTGAGACTAGTCCAACTGTTGGTATGTCAAAGAATGCTGATGTGTGGATCTTGTGTTGTGATTCCCTCTAAACAGCACACCAGAGTGTTAGAAAATCTGCATGAAGGACAACTGGGTTCAGTCAAGATGAAGGGTCTTACCCAGAGCTATGTCTGGTGGCTGGGAATAGATAAGCAGATTGAAGGCTTGGCCAAAAGTTGTTTGGGATGCTAAAATGTTCAAAATGTACCCTCACAGGCTCCATTATGCCCATGGGAGTGGCTGACATCACCATGGCAAAGAGTTCTTATTGAATTTGCTGGGCCATTCACGGATTCCACATTCCTGATTGCTATGGATGCTCATTCAAAGTGGCCGGAGGTTACACCAATGAAGTCAACCACCTCAGCAAAGGCTGTTTCCAATCCGAGGACTACCGTCACCAGGAAGAGCTTACCCGAACAAATTGTGAGTGAAAACAGACCACAATACACATCAGAAGAATTCTGACTATTCATGAAGAAAAATGGCATCAGACATTTCAAGTCAGCTCCTCACCACCCACCAAAAAACTGGCTAGCTAAAATATTTATCCAAACCTTCAAGAAGTCCACTGAGGGTATTTCTCTGCAGAACAAGGTGGACAACTTCCTTTTGTGCATTGGAACTTTGTTCATGCAATGACAAATCAAACACCTGCAATGCTTTTCATGAGCAGGAATCTGAGATCTTGCATAGACCTCCTGAAACCAGACCTCCGGAGGGAAGTACAGAACAAGCAGATCAACCAATTGACAAGAGAAGCAGCAAGGAGCTTTAAAATTGGGCAGTCCTAGTTTGAGATTACCGAGAAGACAAATGGACACCCAGCAGGATAGCTACAAGAATTGGAACACTGATGTATTGTGCTGTGTTGTGCACAGACACAACACATGGTATTATAGGAACAATTGTAGCATGGAAAGAAGATACTAGCATGGAAGCATTTGCAGGTCTTGGAGATCAGACATGTAGATGTTATGTGGACCAGATACTGGATAATCCACTGAAGAACACACCTGAGTTGACTGCATCCAACAAGATGGACACATTACAGTCATCGGACTTACCTCTCAGTGATGAAGTCACAGACAGCAATGTGACATCGGGTACCAAGAACATTGTTTTAGACAAGACACCTGCCAACCCTGATGCCACTCCACAGTCCAGAGGCATATACTGAAAGAAACAAAGTGTCACCCAAAAGAGTGAACCCTTAGAACTGTGAAGTTAGTTATGGACTGTAATTGTGAAAGCATGTTTATTTGGAATATGGGTTTATGAAATGGAAATTGTTGAATGTTTTCTACATACACAGTTATATCTTGCATTAATCTAAAAGGGGAGGAAATGTAATGCATGGATCTATTTCTTTTATCGCAATGGACCACCCCCCAGCACTACGTCTTGATCTGTTGACTACACGTGCGCTGTTGTCCATACATGTGCATTGTTCTCTCTCTTCCACTGCAATGTGAATACACAAGTTCAAGCCATCTCCTGCATGTGTGTGTGTTTGTTTAATCGATATGTAGGTATACACAGACACAACACATGGTATTACAGGAACGAAGATTGTGGAGTAGATGTTGCCGTACTGATTGGGGTCTGCAGATAATAAATTCAAGGAACCAGTTGCAAAAGCAGGTTATGAGGCCTAAATCTTGGAACTTATTGATTAGTTCTGAGGGGACGATAGTATTGAATGCCAAGCTGTAGTCAATGAGAAGTATCCCGAAGTATACATCTTTGTTGTCCAGATGTTCTATGGTTGAGTGAAGAGCCAAGGAAATGGCATCTGCTGTTGACCTGTTGTGACGGTAGGCACATTGGAGTGGGTTCAAGTCGCTTCCCAGGCAGTAGTTGATATATTTCATCACCAGTCTCTCAAAGCACCTCATCATAGTGGACGTAAGTGCTGCTGGATGATAGTCATTAAGGCAGGTTAAAGTGTGCAGATGCTGGAAATCCTGATTAACACACACCAAATGCTGAAGAAACTCAGCAGGTCAGACAGCATCTATGGAAATGAGTAGCCAGTCGAAGATAAGGACCGAGACACTGTGAGAACAGGTTCTTCTTGGGCACTGGTATAATTGAAGTCTACTTAAAGCAGCGGAGTACCTCAGACTGATGATGTGAGAGGTTGAAAATATCAGTGAACACTCCAGCCAGATCTTTCGTACTCGACCAGGTACCCCTTCAGGGCGGGACACTTTTCATGGGTTCAAGTTCCTGGGTATAAACATCACCAAGAACCTCAGCTGGTCTGTGCATACAGGCTGTGTGTGAAAAAAGCACAACAGCACCTCTTTCACCTCAGTCGGTTGAAGAAGTTTGGCTTGAGTCCTCAAATCCTACAGAGGTACAATTGAGAGCATCCTGATTGACTGTTTCACTGCTTGGTATGGGAACTGTACTTCCGTCAATCGCAGGACTCTGCAAAGCATGGTGTGGACTGGCCAGCACATCTGTAGCTGTGAACTTCCCACTATTCAGGATATTTACAGTGACAGGTGCATAAAAAGGGCCCAAAGGATCATTGGGGACCCGGGTCACCACAACCACAAACTGTTCCAGCTGCTACCATCCAGAAAATGGTACCACAGCATTAAAGCCAGGATCAACAGGCTCCGGGACAGCTTCTTACACCAGGCCTTCAGACTGATTAATTCACGCTGACAAATTGTATTTTTAAGCTATATTGACCGATCTGTTGTAAATCTTACTGTACATACTATTTATTACAAATTATTATAAATTGCACATTGCACATTCCGACGGAGACATTACATAAAGATTTTTACTCCTCATGTATGTAAAGGATGTAAGAAATAAAGTCAATTCAATTCAAATACAAATACTATTCTCTTTGTACCCCAAGCTGAACTCCAAAACATATTGTTTCACTCATCCCTGTCCAGGCAGCTATCTTTCCCAAAAGTATGCTTTTCCCCACCTTGATGTTATTTGTGGCATTATTTGAATGGATGTTTTTGTGGGATTTTGTTAGTACTAATCTCTCTCATCCAACTGTATTCATACATAAAGTGCAGTGAGGATGTCCTAATAGGCACTATATCAGGATAAGTTTTACTTTAATATAAGAAAGATAGCTTCATTTATAGTCACTTCAATGTACCTCGGGTAATCCGGTCCAAACAAAACCCATTGTAAAACTTTGAAGCACTTGTATGATTCAATCAATTTTGTCTAGATGCCACTGGAGCAAGGAACCCTTGACACATACATAATGTGGCAAGATACAGCTAAGTAACCCATTAACCATAGGAACAAGGTAGTTATGAGTGATTTGACAGTCAGTTAATAATAATGTCAGGGCAGTGTATGCTGGGAGGAGCCAGAACTCCATTACATTCTGAATACTTCCTCATTCAACTGCAGTGATTATCTGGTTAAATGAGAAAGGGATCCAGCCTCTCACTACTTCCTCAATGACAACAATGATTTTCTGGTCCCTCAGAGTTAGCACTCTCTCCATTGCACCTTCTCTCTGCCTCCCACCACTTAGTGTTGTTGGTTTGGCTTCCTACCAATTAAATCTGCTTTGCTTGTGTACTTCCTTATAACATGTTCATGCAATATACTTTGAATCCTACAAAAACACAGAAAGTGCTAGGAAAACTCTGCAAATTAGACAGCATCTGTAGAAAGAGGAGCCGAGCAAATGTTTCAGGTCAAAGACCTGAATTGTTCTATCATTTTCTTATCAGAGGTACAGCATGGTAACAACCCCTCTGGCCCGCACTGCCAAATTACTGCCATGCACATTAACATCAATTAACCTACCAACACGCATGTCTTTAGAATATGGGAGGAAACGAGAGCACTCAGAAGAAACCCAGTCATGGAGAGACTGAATTGAACCCGAGTCGCTGGTGTTGTAATAGTGTTATGCTGACCGTAACTCTATCGTGCTGCCCCAGACTCAGATGAAAGGGCTCAGATGCTATTGAATGTTGAAAGGACTCGATAGGGTAGAGTTGGAGAGGATGTTTCCTATGGTGAGAGGGTCTAAGATCAGAGGACATGGCCTCAGAATAGAGGGAAGTCCATTGAGAACAAGATGAGGAGGAATTTCTTTAGCCAGAGAGCAATGAATCTGTGGAATTCATTGCCACAGGTGGCTGTGAAGCTCAAGTCATTGGGTATATTGAAGGTACAGGTTAATAGATTTCTGTTTGGTCAGGGCATGAAGGGATATGGGGAGAAGAGAGAAGATTGAGGCTGAGAGGGAAATGGATTAGCCATGATGAAATGACAGAGCAGAGTCGATGGGCCAAATGGCCTAATTTTGCTCCTGTATCTTATGGTCTTATGCTGACAGACCTGCTGAGTATTTCTAGTACTTTGTTTATATTTCAGATTTCCAGCATCAGTATTTGATTTTCTATAAAAGGATATTATCTAAGAAGTAATGTGCCATTTTCTGAATGTTTTAAAGTTTACATTTTCAGAAGCAAAGGTCCTGCATGCCACAAAGCCCCCGCATAGATGGGATGTTTGTTTGTTACTACTGATTTTCATAGTTCATGGTTTGATAGTCATTCTATCAATTTCAGCTTTCACTTATTTGAGAATCGTATTTGCTTCTGGTAAGTTTTCTTGCGTTAAACATCAGTTAAAGTGCATTTGCAGAATCTAGGGCCTAGAAATTGAATCACTTGTGGTATCTGTGCAATGAGATGAAGTGGAAATGATGTAAAAATAATAGCACTGATAGTTCTGTAAGGACAATGCAATATGGTTAATTATTGCAATGTTTGATGTACCATGTTTCAAGCAGTTGAATATCTGCTATTGTAATGAATAGATTTGTCACCATGGTATTCTGGTCATTTGAGATGTATAATACACCAGAGAACAAGGAGATGAAAAACTCCATGCACTTCTCTAGTAATAGAAAGGACTGTTATGATGAAAGTCTGTATTAGCAGACTGAGAATTGTGACTGGTGAGTTTATTTAAATAAAGGCATACCCAGAAATTGGTCTAAACATAATATTCAAAATCAAATCAAGTTTATTGGCAAGATTCTAGAGTCAAGTTGATTTGTCACATGTACATTTGCACCTACAAAAATACAGACCCGAGTGTGTGGTTAGATTCTGATGCTTTTGATCAAAGGTTCTTACAGAAGTCAAGAACAAGACATAAAAGCTTGGTGCTTTACGATTGGGTTGTGAAACACTAATAGAACAAAGATAATTGGAAACATAGAGTGACAGAAGTCTAGTAGCTAGCAAGTAAGGACAGGAACAGATAGACAAATGGCTGGGCAACATGTTCAGCTCCTCTTATACCCCAAAGGTAAGACATAATTCATTCAAATTTGTAGATAAGAGTTAACAAATCAGATTGCTCCAATTCAAATAATATGATACCAAGGAACCATAGACAGAACTGTGACCACGAGGGGACATACTGAACAATTGCATATACATCCTGTGATCACTAAATATTTACATGTATATAGGTAATTACATAGAATAGTAGTAGCCATTAATTGTTAAACTGCAAAGAAAATAACATTGTCTAATCCAACTTTCCCCCCTTTGATTCTAAAGCACAGATTACATCTGAAAGTTCAAAGGCAGAAAAACTTGTGATTTCTACATTAAGTATAAAATTAATCAAAAATTATGGAAAGTTATGGAAATATCAAAGGGCATATATTCTTTAAACTATTCATAGAATTATGTCATGGTTAAGCAGATTAATAGGCACACTTACATGAATTTGAACTACCCTATTAATGATCACCTTTATACAAATTTTAAAAATGTGAATTATGATAAGTCGTATCAAAACTATTAATATGACTTGTAATATTGAGTAGTCCCAGCTTCTGAGACTTAAATAAATCCAGTCAAAGGAATGCTGTCCACAGATTGATGCATTTTAGTTGCTTCTTTACAGATATGATCAGTCAATTCAGTTATGTCTTATCAGGTATGTAAGTACAATACTCCTTGCCTATAACTGCATGTTACCTCCTTAACTGCTAAGGAAAGATCTGATGCTAAACCATCTTACACATGGCAACTATTTCTATTGTTACTTTTCCCAGGGTATCAGCAGTGACATTGCTGAACGTTTCCAAAGCTGCAGCAACATTTTTAATCTCTCTCATACTCCTTGCAACACCTTTAAATGGAAATAAAGTTGATGCAAAACGAGCTCCTTCTGAAATGCCTCGTTTATTTCTAGACTCAGGAGGTAAAGATAAAGTCTAACATTCCCCAAATAACAAGATCCTAACCAGCAATTACATAGAAAAGAGATATAACCCCTATTCCACACATAAATTACATATTGTTCTATGACTTTGATCATTTCATATTATTTGACAGGAACCTTGTTGAACTGTAATATTTTCTTGACAGATATCGCTATTGAAAATGCTAGAGTCATTATGCCATTTAGGACAATATAGAGTATAATTGCATAAACTATACCCTACTGTGATAGTACCTTCTGAACTCAAGCAAAAGGTAGCTTTTTTCGTGGATGCATGGAAAGATCTAATAGCTTTGCATGAACATTAGCAGGTATAGAGATAGCCCAGGGTAAGACATGAGCAAGGTCGGATATGATATGATTCCCGTCATCATGCTGATTATATTTACATAAACGATTATGTTCATGATAGTATGTGTGGGTAGGGGTATGATCATCGTATCTTTATATCTCCCTTGAGAATAATGAATCATGGGCAAAATGTCATTATCAACATTGCTGAAATGTTTAAGAAAGAGGGCTCATGTTTGTTCTGGAGTTGAGGGAATGCTCTAGCATTGGTGAATATTTTGAAGTGTACGGTATATGCTGAAATACACAACAGCTAGAGGCATTAACAGCATCAGCAAATTCATATGATACTCACGAATACACATTGTCAATCATCTCAATTGGAACATTGTGAGTTGGGAAAACAGCAACCATATAACAACAACTAGTAATATTAGAACAAACTTCATAATGTCGAGAGTCCGCTCTCCTTGAAGTCTTCTGGCTGGTTAGTGATTTGCTCACTGTAGCCCAGCAGCGTAGACACTGGGCCAGAAGCTACTAGGAAGAGTGCTTGTCCTCTGGCTGGAACCATTTAGATCGCTTGCGTGTATCCACCTACTTTCCCACCAAATTAGAAACTAACAGCACCTGATAAGGTCCTTCCCATTGAGCTCCCGGGAATTCATTATGGGCTTTCTTAATCAAGAACCACTCACAAGGAATCAGGGTGGGTCCTTCTTCTATTGAGTCACTCCAAGCAGCAGAAACCTGTTGAGAAGCAGACTGGATAGCTTGGGTTAATTTCATACGATGGTTAACTAAATTGGATGCCATTATGTGATCAAGAGCTCCTGGCAGTGCAGAGAATACCCTGTCACTACCATAAATGGTCTTAATTTAATTTTCTTGTTTGATGTTGCTCTAATGGTACATAACTTTATAGGAGAAGCCATAGAACATAATATACTTCTTCATTATACTTAGTCAGTTGTTGTGTGATGGCTCCATTCATTCATTTGACTTGACTTGATGACAATGAAATATGATGACGACAATGAAAAGACTTTTCAATGGTCATCAGTTAACATAATGCCTGACAAACGTTCCCAGTTAACTGTGTTCTTTGGTCAGAATTGATGTTATATGGCAATGCCCATCTAAAAATATGGTCCTTGATCAGAGTTTTTTCTGTGTGTGTTACAGTACCTTTCCTTGCTGGACTAGATTCCACCCATCTTGAAAACATGCCCACTTTTACTAGTACAGTATGTCTGAGTACCTTTGACAGCTTGGCAAAGTAATGTAGTCTACTTGTAAGTGTCATATGCATATGTATATAGTACATACATGCATAGGTGCAAAGATACAATTACATGAAGCACCATCGCATAGCATCATATAATTACCATTCTCAAGAAAAATATAAACTGAACATAGATTAGACACCAAACACGAGGAAATCTGCAGATGCTGGAAATTCAAACAACACACCCAAAATGCTGGTGGAACACAGCAGGCCAGGCAGCATCTGTAAGGGGAAGCACTGTTGACGTTTTGGGCCGAGACCCTTCATCAGGACTCAGGTCTCGAAGGGTCTCTCCCCGAAAAGTCGACAGTGCTTCTCCTTATTGATGCTGCCTGGCCTGCTGTGTTCCACCAGCATTTTGTGTGTGTGTTGTATAGATTAAACACAGTTTTACGAGAGAAAACATAATTAGAAAAAAAACACAAGTCATAGTGTTTAGGGCTGTTCTAGTGATTAGGGCTGAGCTGGTCTGTTCAAGAACTGAACAGTTGATTAGAAGTAGTGGTTCTTGAACCCGTGTTGTGTGGGACTCCACGCTGGTGGCTGTGAAAAGAAGGCATGAACTGGATGGTAGGGGGCTTTGATGATAGTTGTTGCCTACTTGAGGCAGTGCCTCCTGTAGATACCACAAACGGTATCCCATCATGCAAAGGAAACCAAAGGGTTCTGTACTATACAAGCTGTAAGAGAAGAGAGAGAACAACGGATTGGCAGTTTCTTCTATGAACCCATGTGATTTTGCCCATTGACATGAGACCATAATACGGTAAGATATAGGAGTAGTATTAGGCCATTTAGCCCATCGAGTCTGCTCCTTCATTCTATCATTACTGGTTTATTTTCCTCTCAATCCCAGTCTCCTGCTTTTGCCCAGTAACTTTTAATGCCCTTATTAATCAAACTTTGCTTTAAATATACCAAATGACTTGGCACCATAACTATCTGTGTTAATGAATCCCACTAATTCATCACCCTTTGGTTAAAGAATTCCTCCTCAACTTTGTTATAAGAAGACATCCTCTATTAGACCATAAGATGAAGGAGCAGTAGCAGGCCATTCGGCCAATCAAGTCTGCTCCGCCATTCGATCATGGGCTGATCCAATTCTTCCAGTCATCCCTACTCCCCTGTCTTCCCCCCATACCCTTTGATGCCCTGGCTAATCAAGAACCTATCTATCTTAACCTTAAATGCACGCAATGACTTGGCCATTTGTGGCAACAAATTCCACAGATTTACCACCCTCTAACTAAAGTAATTTCTCTGCATCTCTGTTCTAAATGGACATCCTTCAGTCCTGAACTCATGCCCTCTTGCCCTAGATTCCCCCATCAGGAGAAATAACTTTGTCATATCTAATCTGTTCAGGCCTTTTAACATTTGGAATGTTTCTATGAGATCCGCTCATTCTCCTGAACTCCAGCGAATACAGCCCAAGAGCTGCCAGACGTTCCTCATAAGGTAAGCCTTTCATTCCTAGAATCATTCTCGTGAATCTTCTCTGAACTCACTCCAATGTCAGTATATCCCTTCTAAAATAAGGGGCCCAAAACGGCACACAATACTCCAAGTGTGGTCTCATGAGTGCCTTATAGAGCCATAACATCACATCCCGGCTCTTATATTCTATACCTCTGGTAATGAATGCCAACATTGCATTCGCCTTTTTCACCAAGCTGGAGGTTAACCTTTAGGATATCCTGCACAAGGACTCCCAAATCCCTTTGGATCTCTGCATTTTGAATTCTCTCTCCATCTAAGAAATAGGCTGCTTATTTATTTCTTCCACCAAAGTGCATGACCATACACTTTCCAACACTATATTTCATTGACCACTTCTTTGCCCATTCCCCTAAATTATCTAAGTCTCTCTGCAGGCTTTCTGTTTCCTCAACATTACCCACTCCTCTACTTATTTTTGTATCATTAGCAAATTTAGCTACAAATCCATTAATCCCATAGCCCAAATCAATGACATACTTTGTAACAAACAGCAGTCCCAACACTGACCCCTGTGGAAATCCACTTGTAACCGGCAACCAGCCGGAACAGGATCCCTTTGTTCCCACTCTCTGTTTTCTGCCAATCAGCCAATGTTCCACCCATGCTGGTAACTCCCCTGTAATTCCATGGGCTCTTATCTTGCTAAGCAGCCTCATGTGTGGCACCTTGTCAAAGGCCTTCTAAAAATCCAAGTAAACCACATCTACTGCATGCCCTTTGTCTATCCTGCTTGTAACTTTCTCAAAAATTTCAGTAGGTTAGTCAAGCAGGATTTTCCTTTCAGGAAACCTTGCTGGCTTTGGCCTATATTGTCATGTGCCTCCAGGTATTCCATAATCTCATCCCTAACAATTGATTCCAACAACTTCCCAAACACTGGTATCAGACTAACAGGTCTATAGTTTCCTTTTCACTGCCTCCCACCCTTCTTAAATAGCGGAGTAACATTTACAATTTTCCAGTCATCTGGTACAATGCCAGAATCTATCGATTCTTAAAAGATCATGTTAATGCCTCTGCAATCTCTCCAGCTACTTCCTTCAGAACCCGAGGGTGCATTCCATCAGGTCCAGGAGATTTATCTACCCTCAGACCATTAAGCTTCCTGAGCACCTTCTCAGTCGTAATTTTCACTGCACAAGCTTCACTTCCCTGATACTCCTGAATGTCCGGTATACTACAGATGTTTTCCACTGTGAAGACTGATGCAAAATACGCATTCATTCCTCTGCCATCTCTGTGTCTCTCATTACAATATCTCCAGCATCATTTTCTATTGGTCCTCTATCTATCCTCAATTCTCTTTCACCGTTTATATACTAAAAAATCTTTTAGTATCTTCTTTTATATTAGTTGCCAGCTTCCTTTTACAATTCATCTTTTCCTTCTGTAAGTTTTAATAGCTTCCCAAACCTCTATCTTCTCACTTCCTTGTCTGCCCTTTATTTTTACTTTGGCCAATGTGGCTTGTTTGGTGTTGTATTATGAATGTAATTCCCACAGAAGTTACCATTTCTCCAGTATAAGTTCTTAGTTGGATATCTGTAGGCTTCAGGTTAGTATCTTTGAGATATGTTCAATGACTGAAACAGCAGAGCAAGTGTCTAATGTCATGTTAATTAATTTACCATTCACTTCTGCTGTAAGTCATATTATTTGTCCATTGTTAGTTTTTATGATGTAAATCTCAAGGCTTCTCAGTCCTGTAACAATCTACTTATTATCAGATTTTTCATCAATGGCATGCAGATTACTGCACACTTTGAAACTGCAACTTGATTTTTTTTAATCCTTTTTCATTCCCGTGCAGTCTATGCTTGACATGCTCTTTGTATGTGCCCTGTGCTGTTGCATTTATGTAAGTCTCACCTTTCAATCTGCATTGATCTGGTATATGTGAACCCCTGCCACAATAGTAACACATTTGTTTGGCCAGGCAGGTTTCTGTTTAGACATTGCAATTTTATTCACGCTCACTTTCATTCCTGACTGCAGCTCAGTTGCATCTCTCCCTGCTGTTTCCATTGATACAGTAATTTCAACTACTTTTTATATGTAAATTTTGCTTCAGTTAGGAGCTGTTTTTGAATGCTTCCTTGTATGATTGCACAAACTAAACATTCTCTCAGTGCATCATTAACTGACAGTACTCAGATAATCTCTTCAATTCAGCCACATATGCTTCCTTTTGATTCCACTTAAGAAACATAAAGTATTCTGAAATCAACAATGGTTCTAGTTCTAAATGTTCCTGCATCACTTTCAGTAAAGCTCATTTTGGTTGGTTTGTTTAGACCAGTCAAATTTCTAAGCAAACTGTGCTCCTTTAAATGCAATGCACTCAGCAAAATGCTTTTCATTGACTATTTCATTTGCTTCAAAATATTACTTAAGTCACTTAATATACAATATCCAGTTATCCCTTCTGCAATTGATCACGTCTATCTTTCCAATGTAATCAACCGTTTCTGCTCTTTTATTTATTTATGATTATTATCATCTGATATTCATTGGTTATTAACCTGTCTATTTGTCTGTTTTCTGCCTTTTTTTAACTTGAATGTCTGTTAAGTGCTGTGTTGGTTCTCTTTACACAGTTGTCTCGCCGTGCTTTCTTTAAACTCGAATATCTCACAGTGCTTCACCAGGTAGGTAGTCATCTTGGGTTTGTTTAAATCTTTTTTGCTGCCACTGTTATGTTTTGTAACTTCAAAATATAAAACTAATTGCAAGAAAAATCTGAAGCCAGGAATATGTCTTAGTTTTATTTTTACTTTAAGCGTATGACATGGTGGTGTATTGACATAAGCTAATCACGTACTTTTACATATAACCCCTAATAAATTATTTGAATGAACAAGAATGCTTAATCAAGCAATATATTTACAATATTACTGAAATATTACATACACAGAAAAAAGCATTCCGAAAATCCAAGTAAGCAACATTTACTAACTCTCCTTTGTTTATCAGGACTATTATTTCCCCAAAGAATTCCAAAATATTTGTCAGGCAAGATTACTCCTGATGGAAACAATGCTGACTTCAGCCTGTTCATTGTATGTCTCCAAGTGCCCCAACAACTAATACTCTAATGGACTCTAACATCTTGAAAACCACTGAAGTCAGCATAGCTGGCCCATAATTTCCTGTCTTTTGCTTCCTTCCCTTCTTAAAGAGTGGAGTGATATTTGCGATTATCCAGTTCAGGATAATTGTTTCAGAATTTAGTGATTCTTGAAAGATCACTGCTAATGCCGTCACAATCTTTTCAGCTGCTTCTTTCAGAAATCTGGGGTGTAGATTCCAGGTGACTTACCTACTTATAGATATTTCAGCTTCCTAAGCACTTTCTCCTCAGTAATAGCAACTGCACTCATTTCTGCCCCTTGACACTGTCAAATTTCTAGCATTCTGGTGTCTTCCACAGTGAAGAATGACACAAAACACTTATTCAGCTTTGCTCTCTATTTGTACTTCACGATCATAATCTTCCAGCGGTCCAATGAACAGTCTCACCTCCTTTTTCCTCTTCATATATATGAAAAATATTTTGTCTCTTTTATATTATTGACTAGATTATCTTCATATTTCATATTTTCTCTTCTTATTGTTTTGTTACCTTCTGTTGTTTTTAAAAATTTCCCAATCCTCCAACTTCCCACTAATTTTTGTTATATTATATGCCCTCTCTTTTATTTTTATGCTCTTGTGGACTTCCCTTCTCTTGTCAGCCACAGTTGTCTCATCCTCCCTTTGGGATATTTCTTCATTGAAATGAACCAATCCCGTTTTCCGAATTACTACCAGGAGTTCCAGCTGTTGCTGAACTACCATCATGCCTGCTAGGGTCCCCTTCCAACAACATCGGCCAATTTCTCTCTCATGTCTCCATGGTTACCTTTTTCCACTGTAATAATGGTACATCTGATTTTAGCTTCTTCTCAAACTGCAGGGTGAATTCTTATCATGTTATGATCACTGCCTTCTGAGGTTTGCTTCACTATTGAAATTTAGTTCATTACACAATATCCAATTCAAATCTGCCTTTCCTTTCTACAAATCTGCCTTTCTACAAATGTCTTCCCTTACCATCCAGCATCAACCTGAATCCCTAATCTACTTGCATCTTGAAATCCTCCATGACATTAGGTAACATTCCACTTTTTTTGCATCCTTTTCCATCTCCTGTTGTAAATTGTATCCCACAACCTGGCTTCTGTTCTGAGGCTTTTATATAACTCCTAAGAGTTGTACAGATATGACTCTGAAATTCATATGGCAGTGACAACCTGAACTCCAGAAAATTTGGATTAATCCCAAACAATTTTGGAAATGCTAATGGTCAGATCATTATTAAGATATAAACCCATTTATCACACCTACAGTAACTGAGTTAAGTCCAGCTAAACACTCTTGAATGACGGTAAGTTTATGACTTTAGGACAAGAGACTGGCTAACTTAGGCAATTACAACAAAAATAATAAATAAATATGATGGAGTAGGATGAGGGAAATAGTGAAAGTGAATTTCACTGCTGAAACATAACTCATCTGAAACTGGGCAATATATTGTTATTGCATTTTTCTTCTTAACATTTGATTTGTTTGTGAATGTTTAAAACAGTAATAATAACAAGGAAGGCCTACATCATCTTCATCCACACATGGGATGGGAGAAGACACACCAAGTCTGAAGACCTTTGCTAATCTCCTCTCATTGGTCCGCTAATCCTAGTGTGTCATATGTCAGACATAGAAAACTAGATGGACTGTGCAGTGAGACTGTCAGGAAGGACAGGCAGATGATAGGGTAAAATTGCAGTCAGTGGATGAGTTGCAGTATAACATGGGCACAACATTGAAAAGGGTGATGAATACAGTACTGAAGGTGTTATACTTGAATGCACACAGTGTGTGGAATCAGGTAGATGACCTTATAGCATAGTTAGAGATTGGTAGGTATGACACTGTGAACATCATTGAGACAGGGTTGAAAGATCATAGTTGAGAGCTTAACATTCAAGGATACACATTGCATTAAAGGAAAGGCAGGTAGATAGAAGGGGTGGGGTGGCTCTGTTGGTAAAAGAAATGAAATCAAATCCTTAGAAAGAAGTGACATAGAGGTGGAAGATATAGAATCCTTGTGGTAGAGTTAAGAAACTGCAAGGGTAAATTACTCTGATGGGAGTTATATACAGGCCTCCGAACAATAGGCAGGATATGGCCTACAAATAACAACAGAAGATGGAAAACGCATATCAACAGGGCAGCACTACAATAGTCATGGGGGATTTCAATATGAAAGTAAAATGGGAAAATCAGGTTGGAGATGATTTTGGATCCCAGGAGAGAGTACTTGTAGAATGCCTATGAGATGTCTGTTTTAGAGCAGCTTGTAGTTGAGTCCATGAGGGGATCAGCTATTTTGGCATTTAAGGTGAACAAACTTTTTGGAGGCAATGATATACTTCACCCTGTAATTTGAAAGGAAGAAGCTAAAGTCAGATGTTTAGGTATCACAGTGGAGTAAGGAGAGTTATAGAAGCATTAGAGAGGAGATGGTCAAAGTTGATTGCAAGGGGACACTAACAGGGGTGATGGGGGAACAGCAATGGCTGGAGATTCTGGGAGAAATTCAGAAGGTATGGATAGATGCATCCCAAAGGTGAAAAGCGAAAGAGAGGGCATATAATAGAGCAAAAATTAGTGGGAAGTTAAGGGATTGTGAAGCTTTTAAAAACCAACAGAAGACGGCTTTAAAAACCATAAGGATGAAAAGATGAAATACGGTAAACTAGCCAATAATATCAAAGAGGATACAAAGAGACGTATAAATAGTAAAAGAGAGGTGAAAGTAGATATCAGATTACTAGGAAATGACGCTGGAGAGATAGTAATGGGGGACAAAGAAATGGCAGATGAATTAAGTAAGTATTTTTGTCTGTCTTCATTCTGGAAAACAGATATTCAAGAGTGTCAGAGGGCAGAAGTGAATGTAATTGTAATTTCTAGGGAGAAGGCGTTTGAGAAACTGAAAGATCTGAAAGCAGATAAATCATTTAGTCCTGATAAACTAAACCCCAGGTGTTCTAAAATAAGTAGTTGAAATGATTGTGAAGACATTAGCAATGACCTTCAAGAATTACCAGGTTCTGGGATGGTTCCAGTGGAATGGAAAATTACAAATGTCACTCCACACGTCAAGAAGAGAGGGAGACAGAATAAAGGAAATTATAGGCCTGTTAGCCTGACCTCAGTGTTTGGGAAGATGCTGGAATCTATGTGAAGGATAAGATCTCAGGGTACTTGGGGATACATGATAAAATAGGCCAAAGTCAGCATGGTTTCCTTAAGGGAAAATCTTGCCTGACAAATACGTTCTTATTTTTTAAGGAAACAGCAAGCAAGATAGGTAAAAGTGAACCAGCTGTTGTTGCTTACTATGATTTTCAGAAGGCCTCTGACAAGGTGCCATACATGAGCCTGTAAAACAAGATAAGACCCTATGATGTTACAGGAAAGATACCAACATTGATAGAGGAGTGGCTGATTGGTAAGAGGCAAAGATTAGAAATGAAGAGAGCCTTTTCAGGATGACTACCTATGACTAGAGGGGTTCCACCGTGATTTTTACATTGTATGTTAATGAATTGGATGACAAAATTGATGGCCTTGTGGCCAGGTTTGCAGATGATACGAACATATGTGGAGGGGCAGATAATTTTGCGAAAGCAGAGAGGCTGCAGAAGGACTTAGACAGAGTAGGAGAATGGGCAAAGAAGTGCCAGAATGAATACAGCATTGGGAAGTAAATTATCATGAATTTTGGTAGAAGATCAAAAGTGTAGACTATGTCCTAAATGGGCAAATATTCAAAAATCCGAGGTGCAAACGGACTTGGGAGTCCTTGTGTAGGATTCCCTAAACATTAGCCTGCAGGTTGAGTTCATGGTGAGGAAGGCAATGTTGAAATTTATTTCGAGAGGACTAGAATATAAAAACAAGGATGCAATGCTGATGCTTTATAAGGCACTGTTGAGGTCTCATGTGGAGTATTGTGAGCAGTTTTTGACCCCTTATCTAAGAAAGGATGTGCAGATGTTGTAGAGGTTTCAGAGAATTTCACAAGACTGATTCCAGGAATGAAAAGGTTATCATATGATGAATGTTTGATACCTCTGGGCCTATACTCACTAATTTTAAGAAGAATAATGGGTGACCTCATTGAAGCCTACCAAAACTCTAAAAGCCTTGAAAGAGTGGATGTGATGTTTCCTATAAAGGGGGAGTTTAAGACCAGAGGGCACAGCCTCAGAATAGAAGGATGACCATTTAGAACTGAGATGAGGAGGAATATCTTAAGCCAGAGGGTGTTTAATCTGTGGAACTCATTGCCACTAGCAGCTGTGGTGGCAAGGTCACTGGGTATAGTTAAGGCGGAGGTTGATAGGTTCTTGAAAGGTTACCGGGAGATGGCAGGAGTATGCAGTTGAGAGGGAAAATAGATATGCCATGATGAAATAGCTGAGCATTGGGATGGGCCAAGTGGCCTAATTCTGCTCCAATCTCTTATGGTCTTTTGGTCTTATAACCATATAACCATATAACAATTACAGCACGGAAACAGGCCATCTCGACCCTTCCAGTCTGTGCCGAATGCTTACTCTCACCTAGTTCCACTGGCCCGCGCTCAGCCCATAAGTGCTTATATTGTCAAATATATATCTTATATTGTCAAAAGCCAACCTTTGAAAGTAAAAATAAATGTATGCAAGAATGCAATATTTCCAAGTGCAGCTAACTTTTCACGATAATACTTTTCTGTCATCCTGTAGCATGTTTCTTTGCGTGTACTCATTCATCTTACAATCAGGCAGATAATGATCCTGGTTCCATTTGCTAGAGTGATTTTCCAGCCTCTATTTTAAGATATTCTTAATCACGCTGTAAATACTTCCCTCTGGGGTCCAGGAAGTACCTAACATCCAATAAAATATTTTAATAGTCCATGTGCAGTACAATTAACACTGAACTCTCCTTAATCAGCATTAAATTTATCCCAAACCTATTTTTCTCAGCCTCTGTATAAATAGTTTACTTTAAGCATTTATATTACCAAAGTGGGACTAAGAATATCTTAAAATAGAGGCCAGAAAATCACTCCACCAAATGGAACTAGGATCATATTACCAAAGCCTGAAGATAAATTTTTTGTCAAGTCTGTTAGACATACCTCCAGGGTTAAGCACATTCCTTTACAGAATGCACAATGAGATGGTTAGCATGTTGTCAGCTCAGCCTGGCCAAATGCATGAGATACAAAGGGCATGGTGGAATCCAACTTCCACACCCCCCATCCCCAACCCCAGGCCTTTCAGAATTGTGTGCAGAGCCAGGAGGTCATGAAGTCATGCACATTCTCTTGCAAAGGTCCAACAACAAACGTGTAACACAGTGCCGACTACTTCAGAGAGCTAATTCCTAAATGGCCCATGCACACAATTTCTGTGCAATTTGACCAGATCTAGTTAGAGATCTCTCCGATATGGGAATAGCGTAAAGTTCCTCAGGAGCAGCTGTATACCACCGGGGAGCAGCTTGATATTTTTATGATGGAATTTGTGAAGAGATTACTGCATTCATTGTGTATGGGGCTGCCAACTGTGAGCAGTCTGTGGCTCTGCACAAGCAAAGGGATTTTTTTTGTGTGTGTAAGCAGGCAGCTGTTCTCCACTGAACAGTGGGATGCTGCTCTTCTGCAGTCTGCTGTCCTTTAGAAGCTCATATGACCTTAGCACTTTCCTATGGGGCAGAGATGAGGGATATATAAATGTATGCTTCAGAAAAAGTTCCATGAAGGTTTGCTATACTAATACCTGACCTGCTCACTTTATGACAGACTGCAGGGCTAACTACAGCAATGTCATCTTTAAGTTTGTTGATGTTGGCCAAATCAAAGATGGTGACAAACCTGCATACAGGTGGTAGAATGAAAATATGTTTAAATAGTGTCAAAGCAACAACCTGTCACTCAATGTTAGCAAAACCAAAGAGCTGATTACTGACCACAGGAAAAAGAAACTGGAGTTCCATGAGCCAGTCCTCATTAGGAGATCGGAGATGGAGTAACTTTAAATTCCTTGGCGTTATCATATCAGTGGCTCTTTGTTGAGATCAACATGTAAGTGTGAGGACAAAGAAAGCATGAAACAACACCTCTACTTCCTCAGAGGTTTGTGCAGATTCAGCATGTCATCTGAAAGCATGCGAGGTTGTGGGTGTTCTGACTGGTTACATCATGATCTGGTATGGAAACACCAATGCCCAAGTAAGGAAAAGCCGACAAGAAGTGGTGGATACAGCTCAGTCTGTCAAAGGCAAAGCCCTCCACTGAGCACATCAACAAAAAGCACTATCACAAGGCAACAGCATCCTTCATCAGGGTCCCCCACCACCAGGTCATGCTCTCTTCGTGTTGCTGCCATCAGAAAGAAGATCCAAAAGCCTTAAGACTCACACCACTAGGTTCAGGAACAGTTATTATCCCTCAACCATCGGTCTCCTGAACCAGTATAGTTAACTTCATTCACCTCAACTCTGAACTTACTCTACAACTTATACACTCACTTTCAAGGACTCTACAACCTATGTTCTCAATATTATTTATTTATTCTTCATTTTTTTGGTATTTGCATAGCATGTCTTCTTTTCAACACTAACACTGGTTGTTTTACAATTTTTGTCTGTAGTTTTATCATTGATTCTATTGTGAACACCAGCAAGAAAATGAATCTCAGGGTAGTATATGGTGACATATGTACAGTACTTTGTTAATAAATTTACTTTGAACTTTGAAGTTTTGAGCTTTGAAATTGGTAGGTGTTGACAGGGTGAATTTGTGGAGGATATTGAACTGAGGTCATAGCTTAAAAATAATGAGTTGTCTTTATAAGTCACCGATGATGCTAAATCTTTTTTCTCTCAGAGGGCCTGGGTTTTCAAGATGCTATCCTTCAAAGGATGATGAGTCCCAGCATCAATTCAATGGTTCAGTTTGAAATGCTGACAAATACTTTCCTGATATAAATGCTGCTCCTGCTGAGTTCCTCTAGCAGGATGTTTGCTGCATGTGGTAATGCTGAATCCAGTTTTGTGGTTGGCAAAATTTCAGCTATTTCTGTTTCATTTCATGTTGTGATTAAAAAAGTGTTAAATAATTGAATCAACATAAACATAATGCTGGAGGAACTCAGTAGGCCAGGCAGCATCTATGGAAAAGAGTACACAGTTGGCGTTTTGGACTGAAACCCTTCATCAGGACCTGTTTACCTGTTGACTTTTTACACTTTTCCATAGATGCTGCCTGGCTTGCTGAGTTCCTCCAGCATTTTGAGTCTGCTGCTTGGATTTCCAGCATCTGCAGACTTTCTCATGTTTGTGTTAAATAATTGAATTTCTAGACTTTAATATTATATTTAGTTCAATTTTACAAACAATGTAAAACAAATTTGCAAGTAAAATCATGAACTTCAAATTCAATGATGGATTGATATTTCTTTACTTCTTTTCCTCCCCTTCATAGGTAGTCCACTATTAATTTGCTCACAGAAACTAAGTGGGTGTAAAGATAGTCTGTTTGATGACTCATGTGAGTCCAAACAAACAACAATATGTGAGCCTGCTACGGGCTATTGTGGAAAAAGGGAATAGTTTGTTTTTACCTGAATCGCATAAATGCAATTTATTTGGGAAACTTATTGGAGTTCAACCAAGGATGGCAGCGAAAATATTACTGATATGAAAGACAAAGGGCCAGATTTTTCAGTAATAGTGTCAGCAAAACTGTCAGCTTCACCACCCTCACCTTGTGAAATTGACAGGAAATTCTGGGGATATTTTGAAAGCTGCTGTCAGAGAGATCCTGCTCCTTCCAAAAATGCAGATGGAAGTCCTTTTTGCAGTTATAAAATTGACAAGATCTTGTGTAAGTGCCAGGTGCCCTTCAATTGGCAGCACACCTGACACATAGACATGGACATAATATTCCAGTCTGTAACGTAAGTGGAATACTAAGGGTGTTCTCCACTGTTCGAGGCATTACCTTTTGGTTGAGATATTCACTGGATGTCCTGGCTACTTTCTGGTGGCATAGAAATATCCTGTGATGTTGATAGAGACTGAAAGCACCTTTTTAATCATATAAAACATGAAACAGTATAGCTCGTCCTTCAGTCCTTGGTGCCTGTGCCCTACACAACACCAAAATAATCAATATCTCTTCTGCCATATCCCTCCATTCCCTGCAAATTCATGAGACTATGTAAAAACCTCTTAATGCCATTATTGTATCTGCTTCCACCTCTACCCCGGTAGACACTTTCAGGCATCCGCTTGATTTTCGGTGTGAGAAACATATCTCCTTTCTCTCCTCAAATGCTCGTTCTCTGGTACTTGATGTTTCTACCTTGGGAAAAAGATTCTGACTAGCGACCCTATCTATGCCTCTCATAATCTTCTAATCTTCTATCAGGTGTCTCTCAATCTCCTAAAATCCTGAGAGAACAATATAGGTTTGTCCAACTTCTCAGTATGGTTTATGCCCTGAAATCCAGGAAGCATCCTGATCATTCTCTTCTGTACCCTTTCCAAAACTTCCACAACATTCCTGTAATGGAGTGACCAGAACTGTATGCAAAACTGCAAGTTCGGTCCAAGCAAGGTTTAATATTACGTAAATCTGTAACTTTTATTTTCAAAGCCGCAACCAATGAGGGTGACCATATCTACTTGGATGGCTGCTCTTAGGGAGCTCTAGCCTCAGACTCCAAGATCTAGCTCTACATGAATCCTGTTAAGGATCCTGCCATTATACTTTCCCTTTATATTCGACCTCCCAAAGTGCAACACCTCAAACTTACATGGATTAAACTCCATGTGCCATTTGTCTGCTCATATCTGTAACTGATCAGAATTCTTTTACTGACTTAGGTTGTGAAAGCTGTTGCATGGCAGCAGTTCGAGCTGTGCCTAGCTGATGACACCACTGTTGTCACTGACAATCAACACAGGCACCCCTCAAGGATTTGCAGCCCACTGCTCTACTTCCCCTTGAGATATGCCGGTGCCGATTTTCAGCAATAAGAGATATTATTACCGATCCATGTTGACTGAGTTCCCCCAATAAAGAAGTCAAAGTCCCAGTTGCAGGAGGACATACAGAAGACCAGGTTTTGAAGGTTTTTATTAGTAATGTAGGGATGATGTTGTTGAATGCTGAGCCAATAAGATACTGCCCACTTTAGACCTAGTGTGCAGTGGGCATATTGCAGTGGGCCAGATTGTTGCTCAGGTGGGAGTAAATTTGAACCATCACCAACCTCTCAAAGCATTTTATCACAGTAGATGTGAATGCTACCAGGCAACTGTCATTGAGGCAGCTTACTTTGTTCTTCTTCAGCACCAGCACGATTGATGCCATTTTGAAGCAAGTTGGAACCTCAGTCTGAAGCAGTCAGAGGTTGAAGATATCCTTGAACACTCCAGCCAGCTGATTGGCGCAGGTTTTCAGTACTCTGCCATGTACACCACTGGGGCCTGACGCCTTGCAATGGTTCACTCTCTTATGGGATGTTCTGAAGTCAGATTCTAATCTATATCCTGCTAAGCTTTTTGGCAACCTTCTTCAGTGTCCACAGCTCCACCGATCTTTTTGTCATTTGCAAATGTAATAACTCACCCATTGACATCAACATTTTCATCCAAGCCACAACACAGAGACCCCTGCAGAAAACCACTCATAATGGACCTCTGGCCAGAGTAACATACTTGTATCACTACCCTCTGTCTTCTACAGGCAGGCCAAATCTGAATCCAAACTGCTAAATCACCATGCATCTTAATCCTTTGCCATGAGGGATTTTGTCAAATATCTCAGTAAACTCCATGTAGACAGCAGCTACTGCCTTACCCTCATCAATCACATTGGCACCTCCTCAAAGATTGAATCAAGTTATTAAGACATGACCTGCCTCACACAAATCCATGTTGACTGCCCCTAATTACACCATATCTTTCAAGATGCAGGTAATTCCTATCTCTAAGTATCATCTCTAAACTCACCAGCCTATAATTTCCTGGATTATCCCTATTTCACTTTTTAAACAATGGAAAAACATTCTCTGGTCCTCTGGAACCTTGCCTGCTGCTAGTGAGAATACAAAATTTTTTATCAAGGCCCCAGCAATACCCTCTGTTGCCTCTTTCAGTAACCTGGGATTGATCCCATGAGGCTCCAAGGACTTATACACCTTAATGCTCTTCAAGAGACAAAGCACCACTCAAAATGCTCAGACACAACAGTACGCCTAATGTTGCTCTGCTGGGTGAATATGAAATTACTCGAGTGGTACCTCACCCACAACCTCTGACTCCAGGCATAAATTTCTTCCTTTCTCTTGTCCTCCTACCCACACCCCAGTTACCCTCTGGTTTTTACTGCTAATATAAAATGCTTTGGTATTCCTTTTAACCCTTCTTGCCAAGGACATTTCATGCTCCCTTTTGGACATCCTAATACATTACTTCAGTTCTTACCTGCTTGCTTTATATTCCTCAAGTTCAGTTTCCTAAACCTTACATATGCTTCCTTTTTGACTACATTTACAACCTCTCTCAACATTCAATGTTCCCTTACCTTGCCTTACTTGTCCTTAATCCTTACCAGAACATATCAGGTCTAAACTTTGATCAGCTAGTGTTTGAACAACTCCCACACATCAGAAACCAACTTGCCTGTTAACTGCTGTTCCTAATTGAATCTCTCCTGCTGTTGTCTAATAATGTCATAATTTGCCTTCTCCCAATTTAGTACTTTCTCACAAGGTCCAGACTTAGCCTTATTCATAACTATCTTAAAATTTAAGAAGTTGTGATCACTATTCCCAAAATACTATCTACTTAAAGGCCTGGTTTTAAACAGAAAATTCTAGATCAGCTTGGCTGGGCTGACCTCCTGGAACAAAGTCCAGTATGATACAGGTATTTTTTCCCAGAAATCCTTTTGAAAACACCTAAGAAATTCTGCTCCATCTAAGACTCTTGACTCAATGAAGTCCCGACCAATATTAGGGAAGTCACCCACTGCAGCAACCCTATTGCTTTTACATCTTTCCATATTTCCATATATGTTCCTCTTTCTCCCAGTTGCTGTTGGAAGGTCTACAGTAAAATACCATCAATGTGATTGCATCTTTCATATTTTGGAGCTCAGAGAAGACATAACAGAGGGATCACCCGCTGAGATCCACCTATATTACCTCAGTGCACGAGTCATCCAGTATGTTCACTGGGACAACAGCAAGACATTCTCCCGGATTAGCAAGCTAACTGCTTCACCTTTTTTACCTCCCTCTGTGTCACATCAAAATGAGGAAAAACACTGTCTGTCCTAAGCCTTTGCCACTGTGTATTGGCCACAACATCATGGTTCCATGCAGTGATCCAGGCTCTTAGATCATCTGTCTTATCTATTTTACTCCCTACATTGAAATAAGCACAATTCAATCCATCAGTCCCACTGGGTTCTTTGACCTATTCTCGCCTGTCCTTTCTTTCAATATATTGGCTATGATATTGAGCTTTCCCTCAATCCCTCCACTTGTTGACCTGCTGCTCTGGTCGGCCTCAAATTAACCTAGCTGCAAAAGTAGCATATGCTATGGGCCCCACACTAAATGCTTGCAAGCTGCAGTCTGGTGAAATCGGCGTCTCACCGTATTCTCACGACGATCTGGCAATGCTGTTGTTTTCATGCCGGGGGAGCTGCATGCTGTGTGGTATGCGTGTGCAGGGGTGTGTTGACTCCTTGCTGTGTTGTGGTGACCTTTGTGCTATCTCCCATGCTCCCAAGCCGCTGCAGCATGCGTTGTTACTCTGCTGGAGGGTACGCCGCCGCGATGAGCCTGCGACAAGCAATGTGCGACTCAACAGTTTTATGTGACCCAGTTCATAATTCCTCATTTTTTCCCTGACTTTAGGCAGTCCGAACTGTCTCAGAAACATACAAGATCGGATTAGACTGTGAGTTTCAACCTGTATTTCCCAATCGAAATGAGTTTCAATAAGCAACTAAACAGATAATTTTCAGAACTCTGTTCCTAGTTGGTTGTTGGATGCACGTGATCCACACGCGCTCATAGCCACAACAGTCACGTAAATATGTTATTATTCACTAGTCTTTGTGGATACCGCTACTTAGCTTTTGTAACATAAATTATTTGTTTTTAAACGCATATTTCATTAATTATTTTTCCATTGCACATTTTCCAACCACTAAATTTGGTCGGAAAATGTGCTGCTGAATGTTGTCAAGAAGCATTAACTTTCTTTCAATTTGTAGAAAGCCTGTACTGCACTCATTTTTTCCTGCTTATACTTATAGGTGGGATCTCTGTTCTGCTGATGGGGGTGCTCATTTGCCCATGGTGAAAAAAATGTCAGATACCAGGTGGTCAGCTTGTGCAGATGCAATAAAAGCGCTTTTACAAAGCTTTTCTGCAATAAAGCAAGTCTTGGATGACATTTCAAATTACAATGATCAGAAGGCAGAGTGTCGACAACAGGCTCGTGGACTACATTCAACCATGATGAAGTTGGAAACAGGAATAATGGTTATATTGTGGGATCAAGTATTACAGCATTTTCAGATGACCAGTGCTTCTTTGCAATCTTCTGGCCAAGACTTGAATACAGCTTGGACACTCTCTGAATCCTTGCGTGGATATATTCAAGCTATACGGTTTACTTTTTGAGACATTGAACAAAAAGCCAAGGATCTGACAAAGTGTGAAGATTATCAACAGCAACAAAGACAGACAGACAGATATACCTTATTGATCCTGAGGGAAATTGGGTTTCATTACAGCCGCACCAACCAAGAATAGTGTAGAAATATAGCAATATATAACCATAAATAATTAAATAATAATAAGTAAATTATTCCAAGTGGAAATAAGTCCAGGACCAGCCTATTGGCTCAGAGTGTCTGACACTCTGAGGGAGGATTTGTAAAGGTTGATGGCCACAGGTAGGAATGACTCCCCATGACACTCAGTGTTGCATCTCGGTGGAATGAGTCTCTGGCTGAATGTACTCCTGTGCCTAACCAGTACATTATGGAGTGGATGGGAGACATTGTCCAAGATGGCATGCAATTTGGACAGCATCCTCTTTTCAGACACCACCGTCAGAAAGTCCAGTTCCACCCCCACAACATCACTGGCCTTATGAATGAGTTTGGTGATTCTGTTGGTGTCTGCTACCCTCAGCCTGCTGCCCCAGCACACAACAGCAAACATGATAGCACTGGCCACCACAGACTTGTAGAACATCCTCAGCATCGTCCAGCAGATGTTAAAGGACCTCAGTCTCCTCAGGAAATAGAGAAGGCTCTGACCCTTCTTGTAGACAGCCTCAGTGTTCTTTGACCAGTCCAATTTGTTGTCAATTCATATCCCCAGGTATCGCCAGGTATTTGTAATCCTCCATGTCCACACAGACACCTTGGATGAAAACAGGGGTCACTGGTGCCTTAGCCCTCCTCAGGTCCACCACCAGCTCCTTAGTCTTTTTCACATTAAGCTGCAGATGGTTCTGCTCACACCATGTGACAAAGTCGAAGAAAACACAAGCAAAATTGCATGTTTGATGATTTCCGTGGTTCCAGCATTCCTGATCCACATGTTGAATCTCAAACACTTTCTCAGAAGTTTAAAGTCTGAACATTTCTTGCCATTATTGACAGCTCTGCCCTGTCAAAAAGGCAGAAAGCTTATCTAAAGGTGAATGGTATTTTTGGATTCCTTCATCAATTACAGTCGTTTACACCTGAAGAGATTGTAAAGAGGTCATCAAATCTTACTAATTCATATCCGGAAGATCTGGAAGAAAGTCTGAACTGTTGAAAACTGATCTTGCTTCTCGTATTGGCACGAAACAAGACCTTGTAGAGTTACAGTTGTACCGTTTGATAACTTTGGAGTCATGTTTTCCAAAAGAAGAAATTGCCTTGCATATCTATTTGTCAGTCATGGTTACTAACTGCAGTGGAGAATGCTCATTTTCAAAACCGAAAAGGATTAAAAATGAACTAAGGAGCACCACGGGTCAAAACAGATTGAACAATCTCACTCTAATGAGCATTGGACATGAACTTCTGCATGAAATAGACATTTCCAGTATCATCAACAAATTTGCTCATGCTAAATCTAGAAAACGT
The DNA here is from genome assembly GCF_030144855.1 of Hypanus sabinus. Lineage (NCBI taxonomy): Eukaryota > Metazoa > Chordata > Chondrichthyes > Myliobatiformes > Dasyatidae > Hypanus > Hypanus sabinus. The sequence continues at coordinate 36,565,047 of NC_082709.1, forward strand.
GACTTTTAAATTGTAGTTTTGTTACTTTTGACATTTGAAATTGATGCCTACATGTAAGTAATACTATTACTGAAGTGTCAGACATTTGTCATATTATCTGGCTGTATAGCAAATGAAAAAATTGAATTAATTTACTGTGCAAGTAAATAATTTATGTTTTAATACTAATGTGCATTTTTAAAATTTAGGGCCCTAAATGCACTAGTTTAATCCGTCCGAAGTTGCACTAGGCAATCTCCCTGTGAGGATATTATTCTCCCTCAAGTTAGGTACAACTCATCAACCCAAAACATTGTTTCCATTCAAAATCTGAATGTACCCTTCCATTTCTTTTAACCTCCTGCATTTATCTAGTTGCTCCTTAACAAACCTGACCTGCTATTCCACTTAATTACTCTATGCGTATCAATTTGTGCATTCTAAATGTCATCCAAGTAGAGGAAGTTCTCCTGAAAATTATTCCGGATCTATTGATGTTTATACCATCTATTTCAGGTCTTTTTTATATTCACTTTATCAACTATTGTAATTGTATAACTGTCCAAATACTGGGCTGGTGAAAAGGTCATTGCAATAATATTGACATGAGGTACCCAGCCAATTTAATCAGTTTTGTGTACTTTAGTGCACCAATATCTTTTTTCACATTCTTGTCTGTTAGTGACATCATCTGTTCTCTGATGAAGCTTTTATATGTGTTTGGGAGGGGGGAGCTGGGTGGGGTCTTTGGGGGTCTAACATTTAACTGGCATTCATCCTTTGGGGCACTTCTCTGTTTTCATAGATGTTTGCAAAGAAAAAAAATTCATGATGTATATTGTATACATTCCTCTGACATTAAATGTACCTATTGAAACTTATACAACTTTAAGATAACTTCCAAATTGTAGTTCTATCCCCATAGTAATTTACCCTATTAAACTTTATTCTCATTTTTGCTTGCAAGAATTATTGGCATCTTTGGAGACAATCAAATATCAATTAGGAACTAAAAACTGAAATTTGGTAGTAATAAGAATATTAAAGAACAAAATGTGTTATACTTTTTGAGGAAAAAATGTTGTGCAAGTATTATAATGTAATATTTTGGAAGAAATAAATCTGTTTCCAACCTCCCCACTCTCACAAATTTTGAGCTGTTATTTAACATTCTCCCCAGAAAGCCAATATTTTTTCACACTTAGTACTGCTATCTAAAGACTTTATGATGCAAGTTAAATAGATACTCAGATATATTACATTTCTAGATTAAAACAGTTATTCAGAAGATCAGAAACACAATATGCTCTATGTTAACAACCTTACTTTAAACTACAGTCTCCAAGTATAAAGCATGCTAGAGAAGATGGTTGTTGTGTATTTAATTTTTCAGTAATATTGTAAATGTGTTGTTGATTAAGCATTCTTTGTTGTTTATACATTTCTTACAGATTAATTGTAAAAGTATGTGAATGGCACATGTCATTATGTCATCATGTCACAAGCGGGCAGTTCATTTAAAAATGAAGTTTATGCAAATCTGTCAGGCTCTCCTGTTTTTCTTTCAATAGTTTTGGGTTTTAAAGTCAGAAAACTTAACAATGGCAATGAGGAAATTTTAAATGAACCTGAGACAATTGCCTACCTGTTGAAGTGCAGTGAGACATTTGAGTTTTTTTTAAATGTGCAGCAAGAAACAGTTGAGTAAAAAGCCAATGCAGCATTTGCTTCTTCAGAAAGGAACAGAGATAGTCAATTTTTTTAAAAAGGCAGAAAATGGATGAATTCATAGCTTCATAAATAGTAAGCACTGATTTTACATAAATTTTTTAAAAAGCAAAAATGGCTAGCTGCATCAGAAAGATAGGCGCACATGACCTAATTGATTACACATGATATAATTGGAATTTCTATACAGAATAAATTGAGCAGTATTTTCAAGCAAATGATGTGGTCAATGAAAGGTGGATTTAAACCCACTACGCTCCAGTGGAGTGCTGTGGGTTTAAAGGCATACTGTTTGCTTAGATGTTTGTCAGCTCCAACAAAACAAGCCAAAATGAGCTTTGTTGATATCATGAAAATAAACAAAAGAGCGGGTTGTGGACTACAGGATGAATGGAGACAGGATACCCCCTATTGACGCTAGTCCCCAATGACGTTAATGGATCTGGGGTTGTGAGGGTGAACAGCTTTAAGTTATTCGGCGTATGATGCACCATCAATAACTCTCTGAGACGTGAGGCGAGATATAGGCTTTTATTGGCTGGAAGAAAGAACAAGCAGCAATTGACCACCACACTGCATCCTGGAGACTGAGACCAGGGCTCAGGCTCCAATCGCCTTTATACCGGGGTCAGTGGGAGGAGCCACGGTCAGTGGGAGGAGCCACTGGAGCAGTCAGCGGGGGGGGGCGTGTCCAGACAGGTTAATGTAGTTCACCACAGCATAAACATCACCGAGGATCTCACATGGTCTGCACATACCGGAAGTGTGGTGAAAAAGGCACAACAGTGCCTCTTTCACCTCAAACGGTTAAAGAAATTTGGTCTGGGCACCCAACTCCAAAGAAATTTCTATAGGGGTACGATTGACTGGCTACATCACTGCCTGGTATGGGAACTGTACTTCCCTCAATCGCAGGACTCTGCAGAGAGTGTTGTGGACAGCACAGGGCATTTGTAGATGTGAACTTCCCACTATCCAGACATTTACAAAGATAGGTGTGTAAAGAGGGCCCAAAGGAGTATTTTGGGCCCTCTTTGCACACACTGTACCAGCTGCTACCATCTGGGAGTGGTACCACAGCTTAAAAGTCAAGTCCAACAGGCTCCGGGACAGCTTCTTCCACTGGGCCATCAGACTGACACAACTGTATTTCTATGTTATATTGACTGTTCTGTTGTACATATTACTTATTACAAATTACTATAAATTGCACATTGCACATTTAGACGGAGACGTAACATAAAGATCTTTACTCCTCATGTATATGAAGGATGTAAGTATTAAAGTCAATGCAATTCAATTCAATAACATAGGAACACTTAGAACCATTATTCTGGACATACTAAGGCATGCTAGCAGCTATACGTTGGTCATCTAGGCATGGTCAAAGTGAAAGCATCAGCTTGAAACTTCGTCTGGAGGCCTGGGGAAGATCAGCAGATTGAGCAACTTATTATACGCTGTTCAAGATGACAATGCATCCAGAGGAAATATGTCCAGAGCTGTCAGAACCATTTTTTGCAGTCCCAGAATCAACCCCTACAACCACCATGGAAGAGGCCCCAGAAATGAGTTTGCTTCACAGCCACGCCTCACCTGCCAAGCACAGCGACCCCTTTTGTCAACAAAGATATTATCCCACAAGAATAAGAAATCCACCACACCAATTAAATTTTTAGGCCAGAATGGAACAATTTAAAATTTACTATGCTGTGGATGTCTATATAAGTAGTTGTATTATATACGTGTTATATTTAAAAGTATGTGAATAGCATATGCCACAAATTCATAAGTCATAAGTCATAAGCCTCACTTAAAGTAAAAATGAAGTTTACATGCATCTTTTGGGCTCAGTTGTTTTGTTTTTCTTTCAATTAGTTTTATACCTTGGAGTTACAAAGTGTGACAATGGTGAATGAAAGTCCTGCATGATATGCTTGTTTAAGATCATCTAAATCTCATTAGTCTTGACCATTCTATTTCTGCCATGAGATTTGCCATACTAAGTGGATTCATAATTTGTACTTATGAAATAACTCCCTTATCTACCATTTAATTCATCTCCACTCTATATTTCCTTGAATTCACTGTGTAATGTTTTATAGCACTTTAGTTTGACTGGGAATAGAATAAGCACTTCAACAAATTGATTTTAAAAATAAGCTGAATACAGTAAATATTTGCTGAGTGTCCTGGCTGCAATAGATAACAACTTGCAGCCAACATAAAGCATCAAGGAAGAGCAGCAGCACAGCTCCAACGAACAAGCACATCACACCGATTCGCCTTGGAAATTTTGGACTGTTCTCATCAGTTTTAATGAGCCTAGGAGCCCACTTCCTGGATATCATCAGTGTTTGCCAAAAATAATCTAACATCATCTGCAAAATGTCACTTAATGGAGACTTCTGCAAATATGCGTCAAAGCTAAGAAATTGTATATAAAATAATCCCTGTTCAGAAAATCTTTGAATTTTCTTCATTTACAGTAGATTAAAATGCAATGGCTTCACATTGTGGAGTAAGTAGCTTGCTCTGTTTACAAATGAACCTTCTCTGGAATGGGGCATGGATGGGGAGTGGAGTGTTGCATGATCAAAGCAAAATGATCAGCAGTTTTATCATTGTGACCATAAGGAATCACCAGCAACTAGCCTTATTCAATAGAATATAAAGCAGAGACTGGAGATCGATCCAAATGTGTTACAGTGCATGCAGAAGCTTATGGCAAGTTTGATCATTGTTGCCCTGGTAACATCAATAAGAGTAAACTAACTCTACATTAAGTTGAATTAATTTGATAACATAAAATATATTGTTTTATCTTCTAGTTTATCCTTAACCAATCCTCTCACGAAGGCATTGATTCTCCCTGAACTGTGAATATGTAGATTGGCCTCTGATAGCTTGAACATTCTCTGCTTCTTAAGTGAGTATAGACTCCTTTTATCAAGCACTTAAACCAGAATCTCAGGAGATGTGTGTTGCAGGAGGACTGAAGCAATCTGAGGTTTCTCTGTTTAGAAGCCAAAGTCAAAGTAATTTTATTGACAAAGTATGTATATGTTATTATATTTTACCTTGAGATTTTTGCCTACAAGCATTTACAGGAAAATTTTAAAAATACAATAGAATTTATGAAAAAGTGCAAAAGAAGACATTGTGCAAATAAAAACTAAATAATAATGAGGGCATGAGTTATGGCGTCCTTGAAAACATATCTGCAAGTTGTGAAATCATTTTGGAGTTGTGGTGAGTTAAGTTATCCATGCTAGTTCATGAGCCTGCTCTATATAGTTTAATAACTGCTGCTGAACTTTGTGATGTGGGACCTGTATCTCCTGCTTGATGGTAGTAACAAGAAGAGAGAATGGCGTGGATAGTGGGAATCTTTGATGATGGATGCTGTTTTCTTGCGGTTGTGCTCCATGTAAATCTGCCCCATGGTGGGATGGGCTTTGCCTTTGATGGACCGGGCTGTATCCATCACTTTCTACAGACTTTTCCACTCCTGGGCATCGGTGTTCCAGTACCAAACTATTATGCAATCAGTTAGTACACTCTCCACTATGCAACTACAGAAATCTGTCCAATGAAGAGAAGACAGAAGGTAGAACACAAAATCAAATGCGTGACTAGCATGCCAGAATGACTTTGTAAAATAAATTATGAAATAGTGTTTATTTTGTTAATAGAAACTTCACTGCCCCTTCAAAGCAAAATTGGAGGACAAATGATTCTCCTTTAGACTGCTATTCCACAAAAGAAATAGCTAACATTAATACTCAGAGCACTTGCTTTAATTCTGATCATTGGTCTGTGGAGTAAAACTGTTTCTGGTGTTTCTCTGTAATAACATACATGTTCATAGAGGTTGCAGGTCAAATCTGACAACATCAGAAGGTGCACAAAATTTGGACAACTTGGGCTGGACTATGCTCACAAGGCCCAAAAGAAAACAGGCCTTAATAGCGGGGCTGTTGCCTGCTTTGTTTATTAAGGAGCCTTTCATCCAAGGAACAAAAATTTGACAAGGGTCACCTGGAAATTTCTATCATTACCGATTGTCTCCGCCCAGTCTCTTTGCCAGTATCCTCAGCTTCCCATCACTAACACCTTCCTAAACATACACTCTGAATAAAAATAGATAAAGCTGAAAATATTCAATGGTCAGGTTGTATTTGTCTTTGCACAGATTCTGACTGACCTGTCAAATGTTTCTAGCATATTTCAGATTTTCAGCATCTGTACTTTTTTAAAATTTCCAAACATTATCTTCCCAGGCGCAGCCAGCAATCAGCTAGCCAAAGAGATTCTGCAATGACTCCCCAAATATATTCTCCTACATTGTTCCAAAGACAAATTTTAATGATCTCCCTTAACACATACTCTGAACATCTCGTCAAACCAAGACTCCATCACGAGGACATAAGAAGGTGGGAGCAGAGGAAGCCCACTCAATCCCTCAACCTTGCCCCTCCATTTAATATGATCACGAATGATCTACCCCAGGCCTATCCACACTTCTGTACCATATCGCTGTTGCCTTCAGTCCCCTGATGTGGCAAAATTTTATCCACTTCCATTTTAAATACTTCCAATAATCTACCCTTGACAACCCTCTGTGGTTCACCATCCTCGGTGTAAAGAATTTCATAAACACCTCAGGTTTCAATGGCCACCCCTAAACTTGCAACCCTGTCCACTGGTTCAAAATTCTCCTAGCCTCCCCCCCCCTCATAATTTCATAAGTTTCAATAGGATCACCTATCATTTGTCTCAAACCAAAAGAATGTAGATCTAAATTCTGTACCCTCTCTTCTCTGGAATTTGCTTAGTGAGTCCTTTTTTTGGACCTTCCCATTCCAAGTTACCCCTTCTCTTAAAAGGAAAACAAAACTGCAAAATCTGAGGTGTGGTCTCACCAGTACCCTCCACAATTGTCGCAATACTTCCTCGTTTCTAATTCCCTTGCGATTTATCAACCTAACAATTTGCTGCTCCTGCCTGCTGACTTTTTGTGAAACATGCACAATAGCACCTGAATTCCTCTTTGCTCATCTGCACCATCAGTTCATTTAGATAATTATCTTTCCAAACACACATGCCAATTATTTCCTGAAACACAGATGGCAATCTTCTCTGCAATACACACTCCAGAAGTCTTCACCTCTGCCACTAAAACTGCCCAAAACTCTTCCTGCTGGACACTCCAAATGCCTGGTACCTCCACAGTTATATACTTGGCCACCACCTGCTGGTGACCATGTCTGTTTTCTTGCTGTAGACAATATATACCCTCTAAATCTTTTGAAGTAAGGCAGTACTGTCTTGTGGGAGCAAGCCTGACCTCAGAACACTGAGATTGGAAATGGCACAGAAAGAGATGTCACAGTGCCATGAAAAGCTCCTGGACAAGTTATACTGTTGAATGATCAATCTGATGTATTAATGGTGATAGGTTGCAATGCTGTTAATACTCTGTACCGTATATGATAATAGGCCTATTAGAAATCCCAGCAAAATAGTCTTTGTATACTTCTGTGAAATCTTTTGCGTTTACTGTGTTGATTTTGTTGTGCACCAGTTTTACTAGATTAAAGTATTATATTTGTTGACTCAAGGGATTTCATACAATGGTGTATTATTTCTGTAAACAGAAATAAGCTGATGACAAGGCGGGGCTGTGCGGGAGGGGGCACAAAACATTATTGTACAGACATCTGTGATAGTCATTAACATAAAATGTGCACAATTGTGTGTAGGGTGGAAATACCTGTGAATTCCTTGTATAGAGATCAGAAAATCAACCATTATATTCCAAAAAACTAAGAATTTGTGGGACTGGTCTGTAGGCTGAAATTTTGCACTTAAGAATATCATCTGTGTAAGCTATCACCAAATCATTCATTTTCAAATCTTGAATGAATCAGTGAATGTGTTTAAATGAAAGCTGCAGCCTATTAATATCTGCTGATGTGAACATACTTTATGCCTTAAGTTTAGCCTCAGTTTTAAAACAAATCTGTATAGTTTTATAGAGCAAAGTGGTCCTGGGCACAGAAGAGGCAAGTTCAAATCTTTGGGTAAGTCATGATGACAACAGTTATAAATTGATTTCCATTATCCTCTGATGAGATCCATTTTGCACAAATAGCACCCTCAAGGACATTGCACTCTGGGTGACTATTTGTTTGTCTAATCACTTCTAATGGATTTCAATGTGCTGTCTCCTCAAGATGTAAGATCGGTTACTTGAAAATGTTGCTCCTTTAAAAAAATGTTCTTCAAATTAAGGACCTGTCTTATGCAGACTACACATCCATTCCATTATGCCAAACATTGCACAATTTCAGTGAGTACCACCATTACATAAATTATTTCAGCTTCCTTTGATTCTTGCCTTCACAGCGAACACATATTTACTTCCTGCCTGTTGTGCTGCTGTCATTTAGGGCAGCAATGAAGGTCCTCCATCTATGGTGGAGTCTGGGCTTCCACTCGATTTTCACCACTGTCAGTCACACAAGTCCCAGCTGGAGACTCAGGAATACCATTGCACTCAGATTTAGAATTCTTCATTGCTGTTTCTGTAGCAATTTTACTTTACCACTTAAGTTTGTTAGCCCTGAGCTGAACTCCTGAACCTGAAGGACCATTCTTAGTCCGTCCTCTACCTTTTGACCTCTTTGGCTTGACTCTATCAAGAGCCAAAGCATAAATCCCTGACTCCAGCCAACATAGCTCTCCAGATCTTTTTAAGTATGCAAGCCTCCATACCACAATAAGATTGTGGTCCACTTGGAGGTTTACCATTAAAAGTTAAACCAATAAAAGAGAACAAAATCAATGTCAAGAAATTGGACCAATTCCTATCTGTTCGTATGTGCAAATTACATGCTAGTTTGTGCTAGCAATCTTTTTGGATAATTAGTGGATGAGTGACGAAGGACCTGAACCTGGTGAGGTGAATTGTCCCCTACCATGTTACAAGAAATATGGCATTTTGCTTGTAATAAAGGCTGACTGAGAGAATCCAATTAAGAAAGCATTGGACTAATTAAACCCAGGCTTATAAAGGGAAAGACATGTTTTTCCAGGCAAGGCAGTGTTAGAATATGACCATAAGACCGTAAGCAATAGGAGTGGAATTAGGCCATTTGGCCCATCAATTCTGCTCCATCATTTCATCATGGCTGATCCATTTTCGCTCTCAGCCCCAATTTCCTGCCTTCGCTCTGATCCCTTTGTGCCCTGACCAATAAAGAATTTATGAAAATTTGCCTTAAATATACTCAATGACTTGGCCTCCACAGCTGTCTGTAGCAACGAATTCCACAGATTCACCACTCCCTGGCTAAAGAAATTCCTCCTCTATTCCATTCTAAAAGGAAGCTGCTCTATTTTGAGGCTGTGTCCTCTGGTCTTAGATTCTCCCGGTATAGAAAACATCCTCTCAACATCCACTCTATCAAAGCCATTCACCATTCAAGAGGGTTCAATGAGGTCACCCCTCATTCTTCTAAATTACAGTGAATAAAGTCCCAGAGCCATCAAACGCTCCGTATATGACAAGCTGTTCAAACCTGGAATCATTTTTGGGAATTCCCTTTGATCCCATTCCAGTTTCAGCACATCTTTTCTAAGATAAGGGGTCCAAAACAGCTCATAGTTCTCCAGCAAACATGAGGAAATCTACAGATGCTGGAAATTCAGACAATACACACAAAATGCTGGTGGAACACAGCAGGCCAGGCAGCATCTATAGGAAGAAGTGCTGTCGACATTTCGGGCCGAGACCCTTCGTCAGGACATCTCGGCCTGAAACATTGACAGAGCTTCTCCCTGTAGATGCTGCCTGGTCTGCTGTGTTCCACCAGCATTTTGTGTGTGTCATAGTTCTCTATGTGAGGCCTCAACTGTGGCTTATAATGTCTCAACATTACATCTTTGCTTTCATATTCTAGTCCTCTTGAAATGAATGCTCACAGCACATTTGCCTTCCTCCCCAACAGAGCCAATCCGCAAATTAACCTTCAGGGAATCCTGCACAAGGACTCTCATTGTCCCTTCGTGCCTCAGTTTTTGTATTTTCTCTCCATTTAGAAAATAGTCAAACCTTTCATTTCTTCTACCAAAGTGCATGACCATGTACTTCCCCACACTGTACTCCATCTGCCAGTTTTTGCCCATTCTCCTAGATCCTTCTGAAGTCTCTCAACTTCCTCAAAACTGCCTGCCCCTCCATCTATCATGGTATCATCTGAAAACTTTGCAACAAAGCTTTCAATTCCATCATTCAAATAACATTCACATATAATGTAAAAAGAATCAGTCGCAACTCTGACCCCTGTGGAATACCACTAGTCACTGGCAGCCAACTAGAAAAGGGACCCTTCATACCCACTCTTTGCTTCCTGCAAATCAGCCACTGCTTTATCCATGTTAGAATATTCCCTGTAATACCGTGGGCCCGTAGCTTGTTAATCAGCCTCATGTGTGGCATCTTGTCAAAGGCCTTCTGAAAATCCAAATACACAACATCAACCAATTCTCCTTTGTTTATCCACTTCAATAAATTCCAACAGATTTGTCAGGCAAGATTTATCCTTGCAGAAACCATGTCGACTACAATCTATTTTATTATGTGCCTCCAAGTACCCCAAACCGTCATCCTTAACAATCGACTCCAACATCTTCTCAACCACTGAGGTCAGACTAACTGGCCTATAGTTTCTTTTCTTATGCCTCTCTCCCCTCTTGAAGAGTGGAGTGACATTTGTAATTTTCCAGTCCTCCAGAACCATCCCAGAATCTAGAGATACTTGAATGCTCATTACTAATGCCACCACAATCTCTTCAGCCACCTCTTTCAGAACACTGGGAAGTACACCATCTAGTCCAGGTCACTTATCTACCTTCAGACCTTTCAGTTTTCCAAGAACCTTCTTCCTAGTAATGGTAACCACACACTTCATGAGCCCTGACACCTGGAACTTCCACTTATACATCCTTAGTGAAGACTGTTGAAAAATACTTATTCAGTTTGTCTGCCATTTCCAGGTCCCCATTTACTACCTCTCCAGTATCATTTTCCAGTGGTCTGATAGCCATTCTCACCTCTCACATAAAGATACACTTTATGTATCTGAAGAAACTTTTGGTATCCTCTGTTATATTATTAGTTAGCTTACTTTGATATTCCATTTTACCTTCTTAATGACTTGTTCAGTTGCCTCCTGTTGGTTTTTAAAAGCTTCCCAATCCTCTGACTTCCCAGTAATTTTGTGCTCTATTATATGCCCTCTCTTTGGCTTTTATGTTGGCTTTGACTTCCCTTGAAAAAGTATTTAATGTGTTATTGGTATATGCGACAAATAAACTCTTCTCAGGCTTCCAGTCATGTACAGCTATCAATTTTAACCAACGTTCTGATGATAAACTCTGCCATCTTCATCAGAGATGATGCCTGGGCACGTCCAGTCTGGTGGTATTTATACACCTGCAGTCCATTCCTCCTGATTGGTTAGATCTCATCCAATCAGGTTTCTGCTCTCCCAACTTGCTTCCAATTGAATTCCAGTTTTCATTTAGAGCAAGACCTTCACCTTTATTAAAATTCTTTTCCTCAAGTTTTATTTCAATGGCGGAAAAAAAAGCAGAACATCTGGAGGAAACTAACATGGTCACAGGAAGAATGTACAAAATCCTTGTTGTGCATTTAATACTTCAGTAATATGTAAGTAATCTTGTAAATATGTTGCTGATCAAGTATTCTTTATTTGTTTAAATAATTCCTTACTGGCTATATGTAAAATTACGTGAAATGCATATGTCACAATGCTACCACATGATGAGTACATGCCTCATTTGAAGTAAAATCTGAAGTGCACGACTTATCTCCCTGCTCTCCTGTTTTCCTTTGAACTAGTTTAATGGTTTGAAGTTACAAAACATAACAGTGACAACGACGTATTTTTAAAACAAACCTGAGATGATGATCTAACCCTGAAAGTGCAGCAAGACATTCAGGTTTAAAAAAGTGACACAGCACATGTCTTCAGAAGGGACAGAGACAAATGATTGATTTTTTTTTTAAAAACAGCAGAAAACTGAAGAATTCATGGATTCATAAATGGTGACTACTGGCGATAATAATCATACATAAAAGTAAGAGCAGAAATGACTGGGTACATCGGAAATATTGATGTATTTGAATACATAAAAGATAACTGGATTTTGTATACTGAACAGATTAAGCAATATTTTAAAGCAAATGAAATAGCCAATGAGAAACAAATACCAATTTTGATACCCACATTGGGTTTAAAGGCATACAGTTTATTTTGAAGTTTGACTGCCACAACTAAACCAGCTGAAATTTGCTTTACTGATATTGTGAAAGTAATGTAGGATCACTTAGAACCAAAACCATTGCTGATTGCAGAACACTTTAGGTTTCTTAAATGGAATGCAGTGAGATTTAGGCCAATTAGAAGAGTGGGCTGAATGATGGCAGATGGAGTTTAATGCTGATAAGTGTGAGGTGCTACATTGTGGTAGGACTAATCAAAATAGGACATACATGGTAAATAGTAGGGCATTGAGGAATGCAGTAGAACAGAGTGATCTAGGAATAACTGTGCATAGTTCCCTGAAGGTGGAATCTCATGTGGATAGGGTGGTGAAGAAAGCTTTTGCTATGCTGGCCTTTATAAATCAGAATATTGAGTATAGGAGTTGGGATGTAATGTTAAAATTGCACAAGGCATTGGTGAGGCCAAATTTGGAGTATTGTGTACAGTTCTGGTCACCAAATTATAGGAAAGATGTCAACAAAATAGAGAAAGTACGGAGGAGATTTACTAGAATGTTACCTGGGTTTCAGCACCTAAGTTATAGAGAAAGGTTGAACAAGTTAGGTCTTTATTCTTTAGAGCGTAGATGGTTGAGGGGGGACTTGATAGAGGTATTTAAAATTATGAGGGGGTTAGGTAGAGTTGACATGGATAGGCTTTTTCCGTTGAGAGTAGGGGAGATTCAAACAAGAGGACATGAGTTGAGAGTTAAGGAGCAAAAGTTTAGGGGTAACACGAGGGGGACCTTCTTTACTCAGAGAGTGGTAGCTGTGTGGAATGAGCTTCCAGTAGAAGTGGTAGAGGCAGGTCCAATATTGTCATTTTAAAAAAGTTGGGTAGGTATATGGACAGGAAAAGCATAGAGGGTTATGGGCTGAGTGCAAGTTGGTGGGACGAGGTGAGAGTAAGCATTCGGCATGGACTAGAAGGGCTGAGATGGCCTGTTTACATGCTGTAATTGTTATATGGAGTCAAGAGGAAAGGGAGTCCATTTCAACACACATGGGTGAATTGAAAAAGTTGCCTAAGCATTGTCAGTTCAGTAATGAGATTAATTAAAAGAGGGATTGTTTAGTTAGTGGAATCTTACAAAAATCATTCAAGAATGGCTGCTAACTGAAGTACAACTTACATTGAAAAAACAGAGCAGTTGAAATAGCTTTGTTAATGGAAACAGCAACCTGAGACACAACTTGAGTTACATTCAGAAACGAACGGGTATGTGAGCAAAATTGCGATGTCTGATCAGAAACTGGCCTGGCCACACAAATTTTGTTACAGTTTTGGCAGGGGCTAACATACACTAGACTAATGCAGGTTTAAAGGTGAAACTTGCAGAAAAAGCAACAAAATAAGATACATACAAACTGCTTGTCGAGCAGACAAGAGTAAATGACTGCACAGGGAAGAGAAAAAGATAAAAAGTTAAATTGCAGTTTCAAAAAGAACATTTATCTGTATGTTGATGATGAAAAATCTGATAATGATGAGAGTAATGCAGGACTGCTTAGCCCTAAGATTTACAATGTGAAAACTAACAATAGACAAGCAATATGAGTTACACCACAAGTGAAATGCAAACTAATTAAAATAGAATTGGACTCTGGCACAGCTGTTTCAGTAATTCCACAAAATGAGTTTGAGAGGCATTTCAAAAATACTGAATTGAGGGCTGCAGATATCCAACTAAGAACTTATACGAGAGAGAAGATAACTCCTGTGGGAATGACATTAGTAACAGTGAAATACAACGAACAATAAGCCACATGGGGTTTGCATGTGGTAAAAACAGGAGGACCTGTATTGTGGGGGCATGAATGGCTGAGACGACTACAACTTAACTGGACATCCATACACCATTTGCATGCAACTTCCTCTGCAACGGTAAGCTGAAGGCAAATTAGGAAAGGTACTAGATGATGCCACAACTGTCTCCATGGTATACACTATGAATCATTGCCCAACAGAGGGTAAACATTATATTGGTGTCAACCTCTGTGACTCTGGTTGGAAAGTATATTAGACCAAGGACCATGCTGTTTAGAAGTGTGAAAGTGATGAAAGCTGTGGTCCGATTACAACAGTTTTAGTAGGGAACATATCTGAGAAAGCCTTTGATATGCTAATCAGGCAGTTACTTGCAAAATGTGGCTTTATTTTAAGCTGCAATAGAGTGCAAGGAGCTTCAAGAAATTTGCAAGCATTCGGTTTTGTGAGTATAAAGGACCTGAATCCTCTCTGTGTGCATTAAGGTTATTGAATGAACTTCAAGTGGGAGACAAAAAGTTATTTGTAAAAGTAAGTGCAAAGTCCAAAGTCCGGCTGGATGAATGCAAGTCCAAGGAGAAGGAGTCATTAGAGGTACAAAAACAGAGGATTCATCAGATAGATGGATTGATAGATAGATAGATAGATAGATAGATGCTTTATTGATCCCAAAGGCAACTACAGTGTCACAGTAGCATTACACGTGCACTAATATAAATATTAGAGGAGAAGTAGAAAGAACAAAAAAAAATTACCACAAACGGTCTAACAGGAGGGGGGGCCATCAGTTCCCCGGCTATAGGTTGACTCAATATGGAGCCTAATGTGCGAGGGTAAGAATGACCTCATCTCACGCTCTTTGAAGCAGCTCAATTGCCTTAGACTATTACTACAAATGCTCCTCTGTTCAGCCAAGGTAGCATGCAGAGTGTGAGAAACATTGTCCAGAATTTCTAGGAATTTCCGTAGGGTCCATTGTTCTACCATGGTCTCCAGCGTGTCCAGTTTGGCCCAGATAACAGTTTCAGCCTTTCCAATCAGTTCGGCGTTGTGGATAAGAAAACCAAGAGGACAGATCAGATCACTAAGGCAGCGGAAGAAGGATTCATCAGAGAATTAAATACACCTACCCAAGATCAAGATGCACAAGCTGGAGGAAGAAAAAGGAAGCAGAAGAAAGGTGTCCAGAGCTGTCAAAACCACTTCCTGCAGTCCCAGAGTCAACTCCTACAACCACCACAGAGGAGGTTCCAGAACCTGAAATTGTCTTCATGGTCATGTCTCACCTGCCAAGCAGAGTGACCTCCTTTGTGAGGAAATTTGTTATCCCACAAGAGCAAGAAAATTTCCACAGCAATTAAAGCTTTAGGCCTGATGGAAGAATTTAAAATTTACTGTGCTGTGGATGTCTGTATAGTGGTTGTATTATTAATGTGCATGCAGTTAGTTGAGATGCATTCTATATTGAATTGCAGTTTATAGCTAAGCAGGGAGTAGTGTGTTTATTAAGATTTCAGTAATATTTAAGTAATCTTGTATATATGTTGTTGATTAAGCATTCTTTATTTGTTTAAATAATTTATGTGTTTATGTGTAAAAATGTGAATTGTATACATCCTGACACGACCGCATAACAAGTGCGTGCCTCATTGAAAGTAACATTGAAGTACTGTACATATCTTATCTCCCAGCTATCTCGTTTTCCATTGAATTACTTTAATGATTTAACGTTACAAAACATCACAGTGCTCAAAGAATCAAACATCAATCAATGCCTGCTGGAACTGCACTGTGATTTCACTAACCACTATGCTACCTTGAAACTTGTACTCTACCATACCATCCTAAGTTTTATGTTGCAGCAGCATAAAACTTCAGTAAGGCCACATTAGAGCACTGTGCATGGTTCTGATTGCCTCACTATAGAAAGGATGATGAGGGTTTAAGAGAGGGTCCAAAGGAGACTCATCAGAATGTCGCCTGGATTAGGGAGCAGTTCCTGTAAGGAAAGGTTGGACAAACATGTTTCCTCGTCATTGTCAAAGGCTGAGAAGCAACCTGATAGAAGTATACAAAATGATGAAATGAATAGACAGAGTAGACACTCAGATTATTTTCCCTAGGATAGAAATGTCAAATAGACAAAGGCATAAGTTTAATGTAGGTAGGGAAAGTTTGAAGATGTGCAAGGCATTTTTTTTAACAGAGTAGTAAGTGTCAGGCAACGTGGTAGCAGATTAATAGTAATGCTTAAGGAGCATTTAGACAGACACATGAAAAGGCAGGGAATAGGAGGACATGGACCAGATACAGCCAGAGAAGATCAGTTTAGATTAGCATCATGCTTGGTACAGACATGACGGGTTGAAAGGCGTGTTACTGTGCTGTACTGTTGTATGGTCTATGCATTTTTGCAATTCCATGCATTATTCTCACACAGCATTTAATTTTTGATTAAAATTTAAAACTTAGAATCTGAGTATTTCTGGGCAAGGTTTAATGCAGTCCAAAATCACTATATATCAAATCACTACTGGTATCCTGGTTAGAATTCTGATGAAAGCACAGAAACCCTTTTCAAAGCTTATCAATTTTTATCAATGTACCATAGAAAGCACTCCATCTGGATGAATAATGGCAACTGCTCTGCCCATCACCACAAGAAACTGCAGAAAGTTGTGGATACAGCTCAGTACATCACCGGAACCAGCTCTCCCTCTATGGACTCTGTCTATACTTCTCACTGACTCAGTAAAGCTGCCATCATAATCACATGACCTCACCCACCCTGGACCTTCTCTCGTCTCCCCTCTCCCATCAGGCAGAAGATACAAAAGCCTGAAGACATGTAACACCAGACTCAAGGACAGCTTCTATGCCACTGTTGTCAGACCTTTGAACAGATCTTTTATTTCATAGCATGGACTCTTGGCTGGAAAATCTGCACCATTATTAACTTGTGCTTTATGATTTACCTGCACTGCACTTCTTTTGGTAGCTTTTACACTTTATTTTGCATTATTGTTGTTTTACCATATTCTAGCTCAATGCACAGTGTAATGACCTGATTTATATAAACCGTCAGCACGAGAAGCTTCTCGCTGTATGTGATGATAATAAACCAAAAAAGCTCATAAATAAATAATGTGTTAAAACTGATCCTGTGCATAATGTTGCCCTTCCAGATGTGACATACATAACTGGCCCAGCAAGAAGTGAAGCCATTCTTCATAGCTATGTGTTAGATGAAGATGAAATCCTGGTGCTTGTATGCTGCTGGGAGACACCAAATGTTAGTTTGTTAGAAGCCTGGCCTTGTTCAAAAGAGGGAACTTAGCAGTAATTGGTACATGGAAATTAATTGTTCTCTGACACCAAATTTACAAACTTAAGTTGAAAACTGAGTTTTTTTTAAATTACAATGGTAATCACCATAAAAGGGTAAGGCAGGTTTTAATAGGCCATTTGTAATCCCTTCTAGCTCGTTTCAGCTCTATAATCTTATGTTCCCTCTTCCATCTTCTGTATAAAACTTGCAGAAGTTTACAAAACAGCTTTTGTACCAAAAATGGAAGAGAGAGCATAAAATAATAGCATTTTGCTGTAATATTGACCAAGGCTTCCTCCACAATATCACAGAGTATGTTCATGTGTTAATATCAAGAGGTTTGATATTTCATATTCAGTGTTGAATGAATATTTCCATGCATGACATGCTTGTTAAATAATTTTAATGCCCAACAGTCATTGGTTCATCTAAGTTACTGTTGTTATGGATATTGTTGCCTATGTTGTTTATCCTAGTATGCAATTCAATTCATACCAGTGCCTGCATTGAATGCTCTCACTCCCTATGTTATGCTGATTTGTACCCATGCACTAAAGCAAGTTAGAACACCTTCATATATCAGATGATACAATCTATCAAAGTTGAACCTTCATCTTAAATCATTGCTTAGAATTTCCAGTGAATGGATTCAGTGTTCCTGTTACAGCATAACATAGAACAGATGGAACACTCTGATGCAACAGGTATATGAAGCTTTTGCTCCACTGCATGTGTTAATATTCAAGTCTATTTTGACACTTCCAACAGAACTGCCCATCAAGTTGGAGAAAATATGGATTAATTGACAAGGCTTGTAAAGTACTTACCAAGAAG
The DNA here is from genome assembly GCF_030144855.1 of Hypanus sabinus. Lineage (NCBI taxonomy): Eukaryota > Metazoa > Chordata > Chondrichthyes > Myliobatiformes > Dasyatidae > Hypanus > Hypanus sabinus. The sequence goes on from NC_082709.1 coordinate 36,583,041, forward strand.
AGCCAAATGGCAACATCAAAAATAGAAGATCAATTACTAATGTGCTTTGAACTTAAATCACAGGGCAGGAACATTAGAGTTATATTCTCTCCAATAATATTTCCATCTGACTCCAGTGGAAAATAAAACTGGACATGTTGTCCAGTCAGTCGAATGTTGCATTCAATCTGCTCACCTCATTACAAGGATGTGCTATTTCCCAATAGCTTCCCAGTGAGTGGTTCCCAGATTTCCATTCACCCTCAGGTACATTTTTCAATCAAAATTTAATATCACAGATAGAAGGATGAATAAGCCATATGGCTTCTCAAATGTGTCCCATAACTCAATGAGATCATACCTGACATCAGTTACACTTCACTTTCTTCCCTGCTCCCAATAACCTTTGATTCCATTATATCCTGGCTTTGGTAATAACTGCCTTAGCTATAACTATGAAAAAGTTAGTGGGTGCGTACACTATCTATGCCTTGCATAATTTTATGATCTTCTATCAAATGCCCCCTTAGCCTCTGCTGCCCTAAAGGAAACAGCCTCTGGTAAACCTCTGTAGCCTCTTCAAAACTTGCACATCCATATAACAAGGTGAGCAGACTGAATGCAATACTCTAACTGTGGCCTAACCAGAATTTTATAATATTGTATCATAATTTTCTGGATTTGGACTCGACTAATGAAGGCAAACAAGCCTACATCTTTACTACCTTATCAAACAGTATAGCCAGTTCTAGGGAGCTGTGTACAGTACTCAGACCCCAGAATCACTCTGTTCATCAATGCTCGTAAAGATCTTGTCATTTTCATACACAAAATGATGAGGAGTATAGATAGGTTTAAAGCAAGATGGCTTTTCCACTGAGGTTGAAATATTTAAAAGCCACCTGAGGGAGATTTTCTTCACTCAGACAGTGCTGCAAGTGTGGAATCAGCTGCCAGTGGAAGTGGTTGATGTGGTCTTAATTTCAATATTTAAGTGCAGTTTTGGTAAGTATGGATGCGAGGAATATGGAGAGCTATGGTTGTGCAGATTGATGAGTCTAGATAGAACAACAGCTTGGCACAGATTAGATGGGCCAAATGGCCTGTTTCTGTGCTGCAGAGCTCAATTAATATATTCCGTGATTAGGACTGTACAATCCATTGGTTCATAATTGAAATCCTGAGAATTCAAAGTTCTGTTTTCATTACCTGTCACTGTTGGAGGAAGTGATCACCACACAATCATATTGACATTTCCCTTCAGGGCTTCTCTGAGAGATCAATGATGATAATTTATTTTCTAACACTGGTTCTTTACTAGCAAACAAATTCCATTGAAATTTCATTTCATGTTGCCAAGGCCACTGGTTTGGAACTAGGTCTGCAGATAGCAAAAGAGCCTGCTATGCATTTAAATATAGAACTAAAGAAGCCCTTCAAGTAATTTATAACGCACTTCCAAAAATTGAACCATGCTCAGTGTAAATATTTTAATAATACTTTTATCTCATCCTAAGCTTTGGATACTAAAATTAGCAAGTAAAAGTACCCTGAGCTCAGGAATATTTTGTAAAGACTGTCAATACAGTCAGGTGTAATGTAGCCATTGCAGTAAAATTATTTCAATATGCTATGGCAAAAATGTTGCTGAGCATAAATCATGACCAGTTGATAAATTTAAATATCTTGAATTGTATACTATATCTTTTTCATTCTCTTTATACATTCATATTCAAAATGCTTAACATTTAGAACACAGAAACTTAGAAATCTACGGCTCATTACAGGCCCTTCAGCCCACAATGTTGTGCTGACCATGCAACCTACTCGAGAAACTGCCTGAAATTTCCTTACTGCATAGCCCTTTATTTTTCTAAGCTTCACGTACCTAAGAGTCTCTTAGAAGACTCTATTGTATCTGCCCTATTGAGTGCAGAGAAAAGTTGAAAGCACAAAGGTCAAATACAATCCACAAATTATGTTGGGTGATGTCAAGGTGAAATAAGTCATGGTATTGCAAAATGCATATTTAAGCTTAACACTATTTATAGAATGGCTTGCAGAACCACAATGAATGTAGCAAATTACTGATTGAACGGCTAATAATTGTTGGTAAATTCACAAAGAAATAATAATGCTTTAACATAATAATAGTTCAGGGTTTTATTTTTAGGAATTACTGTATTTAAGGTTCAATTGTCATGATTCTAGTGCCAGCACTCACTGGCCCGCTTGCCCATTTTCTGATTGGCATGGTGTTCCAGTCCTTATTTTGGCAGTCTGCAGCTTTGGCAGTCAGTGTCAGTGATGTAGAAATCCAAGTTGTGCTCATTGTCACATGCACTATGCACAGGTGCAAAGATTAACTTCTTAGCAGCAGCATTGCAGACATTAAAGACATTAATCTGTGCATCAAAATTGTTAAGTGGTGGAAGACATGACCATTCCTTTTTGTGCCTTTTTGACAATTATAAGCTCTGTTAGATACCCTTAAGACTTATGAAAAAATGTAAATAATCCACAACAATGGATGAGATATTGATGTATAGAAACTAGCACCTTTTTGCCTAATAAAAGTTAGAGAAATGCATCATTTTAATTTCATGGAGATATAATCCAACACATGCACTTTGAATTTCTACTGATGGGAATTCTTAACATATGTTATGGAAGAACTGCATTTCATGTGACTGTACGTGAAAGGGACAAGGCTTCTGATTCTAAGTAATTTAATAGATTTCTGCCTGCACAAACATCAATAGCACATTGATTAATATATCATGGATTATCATATATAAAATGGATGATGCAATGCTTACAAAATAATTCATTATTGCTATTCTGAATCCATGTGAATAGAGATGCACACAAAGATTTTCAGCTAGATAAAGAACATATGTATTGATATATAGATATATGACAAATGTCGAACACCCTGATTTTGTGGAAGAACTGCCTACTAAACTTGAATGCTGACATTTTTAATTGATAAACACGTGATTCTGCAGATGCTGCAAGTCCAGAGTAAAACATTTTAAATGCTGATGGAACTCAGCAGGTCAGGCAGTCCCTATGCACAGAAATAAACAGTTAGCATTTTGGACTAAGACCCTTCATAATACCATTTTTTAATTTATATCTACGTTTAATATTTCCATGGAAACCATTCATTTCATCGTGCTCAATTCGTGTTTTCTACAAGTCTATACTGAAGTCAGCAGATATAAAAATATGTTCTGCGCTGTCTACAAAGGAGAAAGTAAGCAATTTATGTACATTCCCAATGTTTGCTGTTTACAATCATGGAGGAAGTAATTTCTGGATTTTTTTTAACTCAGTTTGCAGTCAAGGCGTAATTTAGAAGTTATTTCAAGCTGCTTACTTGTTGGTTGTGCAATATTAATAAAGATCTATGATAGTAGTATAAATACTGTGACTACAAGTCCACCAGGTCTGAAGCTGGGTATACTACAGTAAAGACTCACCTCCTGACTAGACAACTTCTTTCTTCTTGTCTAGAGTAGTATTAATCCACCATTTAAGATGCTCATCACCATCCAGGACAATATTTTTCACTTGATTAGAAAATTTCCTGATTCCCTCCACTAGTGACATACAGTGGGCAAGGTATTGTCCATGTAACCCATTTCCAAGACTTCTTCATGCCATGTCCCAAATACTTACCTCTTCTACTATGTAAAGCATGGTAGCATGACATGGAATCATAGCCATATCTATCTTCTAGTCATTTTCCAATCATGCTTTGGCAATATAATGTCATTCCTTCATTGTTCTTTGGTCAGAAATTGGATACACTACTAACAGCATGAGAACATTCTCATTGTGGGGATTGCAGTGGCTTAATAAAGTATTCCAACATCAACTTTTCAGGGGCGATTTATCCTAGCCTTGCAGGGATCTTTTATAATTCTTAGAAAAAAAAGAATGGAATTGAAAGCAATGGCTTTGCTCAAATCTCAGTGTTCTATTATATCATCCCAGATATCCTGAGGATAAGATAACAAAGAAACATTTTTCATTTCCGGCTCTCTCAACTTGGCTATGTTATTCATATGTCAGCCAAAGTGATTGAGAATAGCCTGGCTCAAAGTAAGTTTGGCTGCTGAGTTTGAAGATGGCAGAAATTATAGTGTGAGTGTAGAGCATTACAGTGATCAAATTGTAGGTACCAAAGTCCCAAAGGATTAGGATTCTTCTGCAAACAATCTGTCTCTTCATTATTGGACCATTTTGCAGGGAAGATTATGAATATCATTACATGAGGCAATTTGAAAGCATACTGTTGAAGGATCTCAGCCCAAAACATCAATTGTATTTTTCTCCATAGATGCTGCCTGGCCTGCTGAGTTCCTCCAGCATTTTGTGTGTGGTGCTTGGATTTCCAGCATCTGCAGATTTTCTCTTGTGTGCACACTGCTACTACTGTTTTTCTAAAAATACCCTAAATTTCACTGGAAAATTTGGCTTTAATGGTTCAATTTGCAACCCATGAAAATACAACATACACCCACATGAATAACTTAATCTTAATTCTCTCAAATACTAAAAAACAACTTTATATCTTTCTTTAAAATGTTATGGTTGTAGCACCCTGCAAAAACACAGATCTGCCATCACATTTAGACACACATGCATGTCATTTCGATATGTTATACTGAAAGCACTCTTTTATTAAGTACTTGACTCTAATATTCATTATCACACATGGTTAACAAATTATTTTGTTTGTAACTAAATGAAACATTCAGCTGTGGTCACAAGCATTTCAATGAAAACATTAATAAACATGAAAATCAAAATAGCCAAAAGTAAGCTATGACATTCATACAGTATAATAGGTTCAAGAAAAAAGATCCACTTTGGTTTGGATGAAAACTGTATTTTAAAGATTTTAGAAACAGAATATGCTTTAAACTGAAACCTTCTGAAAGATTTACAATCTGTCGACTATCATTGCATTAATTCGATCCCCACAGTTAATCTCTATAGCAGACAAAATTTGTCACAGAAGATCATTTCCATATGGTAACAATTGTGCAACAGTGGAAATATCTAGTGGTTTGGAAACTGAAGGTGCCAACTGTCAAATAGATGAAATGATGACATATGTGCCACTTATTAATCTGAATTATTTGTTGCCATTAAATATGCAAATTTTGCTTTTTAATATTTCTTATAAACCATTTTTAAAAAGTATCCTCCATTTCAATGGAAAATCTGTTATTGCCAGTATAAATATATATGCATTTATATATACTTTCTTCAATGTAACATATTTCATGTTTTTTCATAGTTTGGTTTCTTGAAGTAAAATCTGATAGAGAGGTAATGATGAAAGTGAAGGTATCATCGAAAGAGTCCACGAATCTTCAAAAAAAATTGGAGGGTAAGCAGCAAATGAATGGGATTAAACAACGTGTGCAAAGAAACATAAACAGAGAATTAATGGACCAGGGAACTGCATCTACACTGAATATTGTATCATCTAGTGAGTAAATAGTGGCTTTAGTTGCTACACATTGTTTTGTTATGCTTAGAATTTTTTTTAATGTACAAAATCTAATAGAATATGTAAATAGAGTATTTTTAATTAGAGCCAACTGGAAGAAGATCAATCCCTCATTTTCCTCAAAGATTCTCCTCTCTCTCCACCTACAGATGAATTGTAGTGATAGATTCCAAGTCGTGATGGAATCTGTGAGAAGCTTGGCACATGAGAACGCAAAGGCTTATTCCCTTTTTGGCATATAACCTCAAATACACATTGCACATGTCATATATGAAATACAGTCGCACTATCAGGAAAGATCAAAATGTGAAAAGAACCCTTTGCACATTTTGTTACAAGTTTTCTTCACCAAGCAATAAATACACCAAAATTTCACAAATCATATTTACAGAGAAAAGAAAGTGATAATAATTGAATACTATTCTATTTTCCAGCATCAAGAAATTCAAAAGTTCAATACTGCAAGATAGCTATGTTGTAAGGGGTTTCTTATATGATAATTATAAGAGGCTGTTTTAATATAAAATATAGAAAACATAAAATTAATATATCATTAGGGCAGTGAGCCTCAACCCTGAGGGAATGTTAAGAAGATTTTATTCTTCACCAGTTGAAGTTACATCAGACACAGAGATTGGAATTGATCAGCTGTATAATAATGTTGGCACAAGTGAATGATTGTACAATAATCAGAATATTAAGGACAAAGATCAACTTTCTGATAAATTAGAATCAACTATTGCACCTACCTCTGCTGCCTGACAGTTTGTGAGATAATATCAGCTGTTAGTGTGAAGACCAGAGTACAAGAATATTTGTGAGTCTCATATTTCAGTGGAAGAGACTTCTTCCAACAGTGCCACAGGCCATAGTTTTTATCTGTTCTGACTTTTATTTCATCAGGTGAAATAAATAATTGGGAAGTAACAAGAGGATGGTTGATGATGAAAATAACTTTCAGTGGAGATTGAACTAGCTCTTCCACTGGAATGAAAAGAGTAAGTTTGTAGTCATTGAAATCCACATCACTGGCAAGCACTCTTAATTTTCTTTAGGCAGTCATTTCGCCTGATTTCACACCAATGATTTCAATGTCATGAAAATTCTTTCCATTTGCATATTCGCTACTGGGATCATGATTGTACAAGCTCCCATGTACTTCTGTGATAGATGTTCCAGTGCAAGAGGTAGAGCGTAGACCTTCTGAGTGAGTAAGACTGTTTCCAAACTGAATGTTGTACTGCATCCAGTGGCGTCTTAAAATACCTTGAACCTATCACAAGAAGGGAACAACATTTATCATTTCTATCATGGCAACTTCTGTCCAGAGTTTTTCATTTGCAATTTTGATGGAATAAATCAAGTAGAAATTGGTTAAGTATTTGTTTCAGAACAGAACAGAGCGGTTGAATTCTGTCCCATTTCACAATGGGTTCCCTAATATTATGAATCATTTTAACATGAAAAATAGGGGGGGAATTCAGCTTTGCTAAATAGACAAACACTTATTGTGATAGAATATTTATTGTTATTCTATGAATATGATACCACTTATCTCTGGCAACCAAAGACTAATTTTTCTCCATTAAATCTTCATAATAACAATTCATTTTTTATTTGTCTAATGATGGAAAATTATGGTTTTGATTTCATGAAAATTAACTTTATATTCTTTTGTGAAACACGTAACAAGTCTTTTTTTGATGTGCATAATTTCTAAACTGCATTTAAACCCCTTCTAGATTTAAAAACTCTCCAGGATTTATATAGCCAGAAGTTATAATTCATTATAATTAAGGGCGGCAATTTTTAAAAACTGTCTATAACAATTGTGCGTGATAATTTCATGGCTATTCAGCAAAGCAAATTGAACTTGATACATGTCTTTTAACTTCATAAAAGCATTTGTCCAAAGTTTACATAAAAATACTGTATTAAATAGTTTATTTGGGTTATTTCTAGTAAGCTGCATGCAAAGCATTTTATTATTTTTAGTGTTCTTTAATCTCCCAATGATAGAATTATCAGAACGTTTTAAAATTTCTGTGTTGTAGACCATATCAAATAACCTACAGCAGACATTGCATGAAGAATTAAATTCTACCTCAAGAAATAAGCACACAAGAAGATCAAAACCAAGCTGAATCTATAATGTTTAATAAAGTTTAGTTACTCCTAACTAATTCTGGTTTTCCAAAGACTCATAATGCCTGGGAAGCAGGCTTTCTAAAAATAAATTTCTCGAAGGATCTCTTCATGCAGAACTTGCTTAGACAGTTTAAAAGGATTGGATGGCATTATAATGGAACTGATATGCAAAATCAGTTGGGAGTAAAAAGGAAATGGATAGGCTCAAAGGTCTCATCTTAATTAACTTTCTAAACGAGTAGAATTCAAAAGAATGCAATACCTCTCCATTGAAGAAGCAGAATATTGTAGCCACCAATAAACCCTAAGAAAAGAAAAATTACAAGAATATGAAAAAACATAATTTCATTGCTGAGTGTTAGCTAAACAGGCTAAATGGTATAGCCTCAGCATTTTGCTCATACATTATCCATGCTTTGGAGAGCGCGTTATCAGATTGGCATAATGAACAAGAGGACGTGGTCAGCCTCACATTGCTGTATCCTGATCTATTTCCCCAATACATGTGATAGGTGGGACAGAATTTATACAGAAGCCAGTTGCAAATGAAGGAAATATATCTTTCATCACACTTCCCAGTATTTGCATCATTTGAATGTTGGACCCTGAAGGCTAGACTTTGTATTCAATGTCACCAGGTGCCCGGAAGCTTTCACAAGCAAGTCTACAAGGGAGGATAATCTAATGTTGAAAGAAAGGGCAGTTATATGTATATTTGGAAAGTGTCTTGCATTCTTAGAACAGTAAGGCAACATGCATCAATTCACTGAGGAATGCCATGGCTGATTGATGTTCCTACCGAATGAAGTTTAGCAGAAGTTTGACCAACATAAAAGCCCAACCCAAAAAAAGTTACTGATTAAGTTATTTCATTCAACTGAATCAGACCAAATATTGATGTCGATTAATATTTTAATAAATTGTATGTACGCTGTCGAAGTGAAGAGTAGTGAGCTCATGTAGAGTACTAGTCTCAGGTTACCTGAACTTGGATCTGAACTTACATTTTCACAGAACCAGGCTTGTTTTATTTTTATCCAAACACAATTAATAATCAGAAACCTGTAGTACCATGTAATAAAGAAAAATGGTTGTACCACAGCATCTTTACAGAGGACAGATTTTAAAACTATTTACCAAAAATTATGAAAATATTGAACTATTTATTCCTTGCGGCTTTTCAGGAAGTGCAAAAGTCACTGACTAATGCCTTATATTTTTCTTGTACATTACAAAGATTCGAATCCACATCCTTAAATGGGGAGCCTATCCGTCAACTCTAAAAAGAGCAACATTAAAAGTGAAAGCAGTTGCCTTAAAACTCAAGTTCTATTAGATAGAAATATAGACCTACAGCACAATACAGGCCCCTGCAGCCCACAATGCCATGCCGAACATGTACTTACTTTAGAAAATACCTAGGGTTACCCATAGCACTCTATTTTTCTAAGATCCACGTATCTATCCAGGAGTCTCTTAAAAGACACTATTGTATCTGCCTCCACCACCATCACCGGCAGCCTATTCCATGCACTCACCAGTCTCTGCAAAAAAAACTTACCCCTGGCATCTCCTCTGTACCTGCTTCCAAGAATCTTAGAACTGTGCCCTCCCGCGTTAGCCATTTCAGCCCTGGGAAAAAGCCTCTGCCTATCCATATGATCAATGCCTCTCATCATTTTATACACCTCTATCAGATCACCTCTCCTCCTCTGCCACCCCAAGGAGTAAAGGCCGATTTCACTCATCCTATTCTCATAAGGCAAGCTCCCCAATCCTGGCAACATCCTTGTAAATTTCCACTGCACCCTTTCTATAGTGTCCACATCCTTCATGTAGTGAGGTGACCAGAACTGAGCACGGTACTTCAGGTGGGGTCTGACTAGGGTCCTATATAGCTGCAACATTATCATCTCAGCTCCTAAACTCAATCCCATGGTTGATAAAGGCCAATACACTGTATGCCTTCTAAACCACAGAGTCAGCCTGCACAGCAGCTTTGAGCGTCCTATGGACCCCAAGATCCCTCTGATCCTCCACATTGCCAAGAGCCTTACCATTAATACTATATTCTGCCATCATATTTGACCTACCAAAATGAACCACTTCACACTTATCTGGGTTGAACGCCATCTACCACTTCTCAGCCCAGTTTTGCATCCTGTTGATGTCCCACTGTAACCTCCGACAGCTCTCCACGCTATTCACAATACCCCGACCTTTGTGTCATCAGCAAATTTACTAACCCATCCCACCACTTCCTCATCAGGTCATTTATAAAAATCAGGAAGAGATTTTGTTCTGTTCCAGAACAGATCCCTGAGGTACACCACTGGTCAATGACCTTCATGCTGAATATGACCTGTCTACAACCACTCTTTGCCTACTGTGGGCAAGCCAGTTCTGGATCCACAAAGCAATGTCCCCTTGGATCCCACGACTCCTTACATTCTCAATAAGCCTTGCATGGGGTACCTTATCAAAGGCCTTACTGAAATCCATATACACTACATCTACTGCTCTTCCCTCATCAATGTGTTTTGTCGCATCCTCAAAAAATCAGGCACATAAGGCACAACCTGCCTTTGACAAAGCCATGATAACTACTCCTAATCATATTATGCCTCTTCAAATATCCATCAATCCTGCCTCTCAGGATCTTCTCCATCAACTTACCAACCACTGAGGTAAGACTCACTGGTCTATAATTTCCTGGGCTATCTCTACTCACTTTCTTGAATAAGGGAACAACAGATGCAACCCTCTAATCCTCCAGAATCTCTCCCATTCCCATTGATAATACAAAGATCATCACCAGAGGCTCAGCAATCTCCTCCCTCGCCTCCCACAGTAGCCTGAGGCACATCTCATCCGGTCCCAGAGACTTTTCCAACTTGCCACTTCCCAAATGCTACAACACATTCTCTTCCTTAATGTCTATATGCTCAAGCTTTTCAATCCTCTGTCATCTCTACAATCGCTAAGATCCTTTTCCGTAGTGAATCAAGGTATTCATTAAGTATCACAGCTATCTCCTCCAGTTTCATACAAACTTTTCCATTATCACACTTGATTGGTCCTATTCTCTCATGGCTTATCCTTTTGCTCTTGACATACTTGTAGAATGCCTTGGGGTTTTCCTTAATTCTGCTCTCCAAGGCCTTCTCATGGCCCCTTCTGGCTCTCCTAATTTCATTCTTAAGCTCCTTCCTGCTAGCCTTATAATCTTCCAGATCTCTATCAATATCTAGTTTTTTGAACCTTTCGTAAACTTTTCTTTTATTCTTGATTAGATTTTCAACAACCGTTGTACACCACGGTTCCTGTACCCTACCATCCTTTCCCTGTCTCATTGGGACGTCCCTAAGCAGAACACCACGCAAATATCCCCTGAACATTTGCCACGTTTCTGCAATACATTTCCCTGAGAACATCTGTTCCCAATTTATGCTTCCAAGCTCCTGCCTGATAGCTTCATATTTCCCCTTACTCCAATTAAACACTTCCTTAACTTGTCTGTTCCTATCCCTTTCCAATGTTATTATAAAGGAGATAGAATTGTGATCACTTTATTACACCCTATCAGAAACCCCATTATGATAGTAATGTACCTGTTTGCTGGAGAAGTTGTGGAAATCAAAATGCAAACAATTATCATACTTTCTGGGAATGCCCCGTTATTAAAGACTATTGGAGTGGGATACATAATGGCCAACAGAACATCTTTAAATGTGAAATACCCTTAGAGAGTAAGACCATATATTTTGGGGATATACCTGAAGAATGGTTGAAAAGAGATAAATATTTAATGAATATACTGCTGGTGGCTGGTAAAAGGCCCTTACCAGGAAATGGTTATCACAGGAGAGCCCAACTTTAAAGGTATGGATGGAAATTACAATGGGCATTTACAAAATGGAGAAGATAACAGTATCTGTTAATCATAAATTGGAACAATTTGATTCATACTGGGAAAAATGGTTTAACTACATAACATCTCATAGGCCTGATTTTATTCTCACAAGTCAATGAATATGTTGTTAAAAAAAAGATCACTCCCTACTTTGTATATAGTTTTCTTATTTCGATTGTTCTTTCCCTCTTTTCCTTTCTATAAGTGTATACCGCCGATAATTATTATGTGGAGATTTGTGACAAATACAATTATATAATATATATGTACAGTATTTGAAATACATCTTATGGAAATGTTTGTTTGATGATAAACTTCAATTAAAAATAAATTACAAAAAAAAAGAATAGTGATCACTATCTCCAAAATGCTCTCCCACTGAGAAACCTGAAACCTGTCCAGGTTCATTTCCCAAAACCAGATCAAGTACAGCCTCTCCTCTTGTAGGCTTATCTACAGATTGCATCAGGGAACCTCCATGAGCACACCTAACAAACTCCACTCCATCTAAACCCCTTGATCTAGGAAGATGACAATCAATATTTGGGAAATTAAAATCTCCCACCACAACAACCCTGTTATTATAACACTTTTCCAGAATCTCTCTCCCTATCTGCTCTTCAATGTCTCTGTTACTATTGGGTGGTCTATAAAAAGCATCCAGTAGAGTTATTGACCCCTTCCTGTTTCTAACTTCTACCTGCAGAGTCTCAGTAGACAATCCCTCCATGACTTCCTCCTTTTTTGCAGCCGTGACACTATCTCTGATCAGCAGTGCCACACCCCCACCTCTTTTGCCTCCCTCCCTGTCCTTTCTGAAACATCTAAAGCCTAGCACTCTAAGTAACCATTCCTGCCCTTGAGCTGTCCAAGTCTCTGTAATGACCACAATATCATAGCTCCAAATACTGATCCATGCTCTAAGCTCATCTGCTTTGTTCATGATACTTCTTGCATTAAAATAGACACATCTCAAACCATCAGTCTGAGTGCATCCATTCTCTATCACCTGCCTATCCTCCCTCTCACACTGTCTACAAGCTTTTTCTATTTGTGAGCCAACAGCCCCTTCCTCCATCTCTTCAGTTTGCTTCCCACCCCCCAGAAATTCTAGCATAAACTCTCCCCGACAGCCTTATCAAACCTCCCTGCCAGGATATTGGTCCCCCTTGGATTCAAGTGCAACCCATCCTTCTTGTACAGATCACACCCGCTCCAAAAGAGGTTCCAATGATCCAGAAATCTGAAACCTTGCCCCCTGCTCCAATCCCTCATACATCCTCTACCTCACTCCATTCCTATACTCACTGTCATGTGGCACAGGCAGTAATCCTGAGATTACTACCTCTGAGGTCCTGCTCCTCAACTTCCTTCCTAACTCGCTGTAGTCTGTTTTCAGGAACTACTCCCTTTTCCTACCTATGTCATTGGTACCAATATGTACCACAACCTCTGGCTATTCACCTTCGCACTTCAAGATATCGTGGACGCAATCAGAAACATCCCGGACCCTGGCAATTGGGAAACAAGCTACCATCATTGTTTGTTTCCTGTGTCCGCAGAACCACCTGTCAGACCCCCTGACTACAGAGTCCCGTATTACTGCTGCCTTTCTCTTCCTTTCCCTACCCTTCTGAGCCACAGGGCCAGACTCTGTGCCAGAGGCATGGCCACTGTTGCTTCCCCCAGGTAGGCCATTCCCCCCCCCCCAAAAGTACTCAAACAGGAGTACTGATTGTTAAGGGGGACAGCTGCTGGGGTACTCTCTAGTATCTGGACTCTTGCCCTTCCTTCTCTTGACTGTTACCACTTGTCCATATCCTGAGGCCCGAGTGTGACTACCTGCCTACAGCTCCTCTCCATCACCTCCTCACTCTCCCTGCAGGTCATCAAGGTTTACACCATAGATGTTGTAAATATGCAGAATTACAAGGATAACCATTACACTGGTCTTCTAAAATATGGTTCCAGTGATTTAATATAGTAGTTGCTAATTTATTACATGTTTTGTGCACTTCAGAAAGGACGTGTTTCCCACTGAGAGAATCATGCATGGGACAAAAATGCCGCCAGGCTCCTCTAACAATGTATTTATTTTTCTAGAAATATTAACATCGGCTTCAGGTGTGGGGAAAGCAGGAAAAAAATTAACAGTCAAGAGAAAATCTGCAGATGCTAGAAATCCACAGCCACACTCGCACGAAATGCTGGAGGAACTCAGCAAGAGCAGACAGCATTTATGGCCAGAAGTAAGCAGCCGAGACCCTTCAAATTAAGCTTGAAAAAAAATATGCCTTGCCTGATAATGCATTAAAATATGCATCAAATAGTCATAGACTTCTTCAGCTATTCGGCCTTCTGGCTTCCATGGGAACAGGACAAACTGGATCCCAAGCAGTGGGACTAATATCAGGGTTGCCCTCACAGCTTTCATATACAGGTTGGATTCTGTTCGGTGCGTCACTTTCAACTTGGTTATAAGGACACGCACGATGTTCAGCAAGAAAAACAAGTTTACCTACAGATACAAAAACAACTGTTAGGATTTTCCAGATGTAAACACTTTCTTTGTAATTGTGCTGTTTGCATAATAGATATTCCATTGTTCTACCATCTTTTTTTGGTAAACAGATTACACTTACTTCTCATGTAAACTTACCAGTAATGCTGCACAAATAGGACCATGAATGATAAATAGCAGATGAGTTTCTGAACTAATCCAACAGCTGTGTGTAAGAGATTCAATTCAAAATGTGAGTAGAATCCTTTTTTCATCAAAAGATATATATCATCTCTTTTATTGAAATGCAAAAATACACACACATAAACAAAAAGCTACTTACTTATCATTGTAATACAAGACTCTTGCTATTGCATGTATTATGGCAGGAATGAGTGGGAAACCTGCAGAATACAGAATTAATTAGTTTCAGTGATCAACATAACTGGTTGCAACATAGACTATGTTCACTGATCTGTTCTGTAGGGGTTGCAGTAGGCAGCCTGTAGTTTCCTTTGTGTAATGTAAAGTTAATAGAGCACTGTATACATTAACCTTCAGGAACACCACTGGTTACAATAACAGAGTCTCCATAGAAACCACTAATGACCAATTTCCTTGAATGTTACCAGGATGTCAATAGAGAGAAAAAAATGAATGCTTAGATATGTTTTATTCCTGGTACATCAGAAGATGTACTCCCACTGAGTGGGTTCAGCTGCCTTCCACTCACATTTCCTAATGCTGCAGATATGGAGGGAAATATATGACCAAGGGCTCTTCATCTCCTTTGTCTATATTTATTGCTTCATTGCTTACTTATTTATTATTATTTTAAAATTTCTTTTTGAGTTTGCACATTTTGTCAACTTTTGCACGTTGGTTGTTTGTCTGTCTTGTTTGTGTATAGTCCTTCATTGTGTTTCTTTGTACTTATGTGTATGCCTGCAAGAAAATTACTCTCAGGGTTGCATATGGTGACTTATGGATAATAAATTTACTTTGAACGGCCATGCCATGTCACTGGGCACCTTAAGTATCTGGGAAAGGCCTCTTTAAAATTCAGAATCTTACCTTAATTATGTGTTAATTGCCCATTGTAAAAGAATGCGGAATAACATGTGAAATATAACTTTGTAAATTGTGTGTGCACTGTACATAATGGGCATCAGCTGCCAGCAGAGAAAGCTGGCAGCTTTTCCTCATGACCCAATGAGGGACAGGAGCTTTGGGTCCCATGGCACCGCATTCAGGAACTGTTACTACCTGTCAACCATCGGTCTCCTGAACCAGTGTTGTTGAGTTCATTCACCTCAACTCTGAACTGATTCCATAACCTATGGACTGGCTTTCGAGGTCTGAGGACTCATGCTCTCAGTATTATTTATTTACTTAATTATTGTGTTATTTGCGTTTTGTCCTTTGCACATTGGTTGTTTGTCAATGTTTGCTTGTGTGGAGTTTTTCATTGACTCTATTGTGTTTCTCTTTCCTGCTGTGAATGACTGCAAGAAAGTGATTCTCAGTGTAGTATATAATGATATATACTGTACGTACATTGATAATAAGTTTACTTCGAACCTTCCACTGGTCCCAGAAGTGCTTCTCAATGTATCCTGAATTACTCTCCCTTCTGGTTACAAATTTCCCAACTTCTCCCTTTGGCCAGCCTACATGAAGCCTGAGTTTTTTTTTTCCCCGAGACTTCCAATACAGAGGGAATGACAAAATCCAGGACTCTCCCAATATTAAAACAGAAAATGCTGGGAACATAAAACAGATCAGGTAGCATTTGTGGAGAGAGAAACAGTCAATGTTTCAATTAATGACACAGTTGGCCATGCACCCAAAATATTAAGTGTTTCTCTCCACAGATGGTATCTCACATCAGAATTGTCACAAATATACGTCATGAAATGTGTTGTTTTTCAGCAGCAGTATAGAGCAAGTGTCACTTCAACACAACACTGAACTGATTCCACAACCCATGAACTCACTTTTCAGGACTATACAACTCATGTTCCTGATACTTATTGCTTGTTACTATCATTATTATTGTTATTATTTCTGGTTCTTTTGTATTTGCAGTTTGTTGTCTTTTGCACTTTAGCTGGTAGTCTACCTATATCATACTTGGTCTTCCATTGAGTCCGTTGTGCGTGTATTTTGGTGTTTACTATAAATCCCTGCATGAAAATGAATCTCAGAGTGGCATATGATGATATATATGTACTTTGATAACAAATTTACTTTGAACTATCATTATGTATCTAATTTCAAATAAAGATGATCATTTTCAGAATGACAAGCTTTTTCTTGATAAAATTAAAAACTGTGTAAGCATTCCACAAACATTAATGTAATGCAATGCAATTAAATAGCTAAATGCTGTGTGAATTTCAGAGTTTCAAGGGTGATATAACTGACAGTACAGAGCTTTGGAAAGTACTTACCCCATCCAAGAAGATAATACCATACCAAGTGTTGTTTCTCAGCAAAGACAGCAACAACAATCAGCGTGTGAAGATAAATGCCTTCGCACAGCATCCAGAAATAATTGCAGCCCATTAAGTACAAAAGGATGAATGAACACACTTTACAGCTGATCTGCAAGGTAAAAAGACTTACATTAAGACTGTGCGTGGGGCACCTCACTTGGCCCAAGATGAAACTATGGTAACTTTGAGAAGCAAAGTCAGCATTAAATATAGTTTAAGTTTGTGGCAAAGATTTTATTCGAGGCATGGAAAGCAGCCTGTGCTATCCAAGCAATAGCTCTTTCTTTATAATTACATAACGTAAAGTAGTGGGTGATAGTTAATTATACCGATCCAAAACTGGAAACTGTTCTGTAATTAGCTAGGAGGATGACCCGAGCAAACAGCAAAGCACATTTCTCCTGCGTTTCCATGCAGCCTAGCAACACTTGGGAACAATTATTACTATGGTCGACAGAAATTGAGCCTGGATGAAAGAAAATAAGGAAGCTAAGGCCATTTAGTTATGTTGATTGTCCTCCTTTAATTAATCTTGTATCAGAAATACAGGGAATAAACTGTTTATTATAAGAATGAAATAAAGTACAGAGACTTTAAAAAGTACAAAGAAAAAATGGTTGTTCAGGATTACAGAACTTTATTAGTCCTTCCTCATATAACAAAAAAGTGGCAGTGACTGGAGAAAATTAACCCACTTCAAAGATCAGAAAATTCACTTTCTCTTGAAATTTATTTTCCCACTGCAATTAACAAAACATTTAGA
This sequence comes from Hypanus sabinus, assembly GCF_030144855.1. Taxonomy (NCBI): domain Eukaryota; kingdom Metazoa; phylum Chordata; class Chondrichthyes; order Myliobatiformes; family Dasyatidae; genus Hypanus; species Hypanus sabinus. The sequence goes on from NC_082709.1 coordinate 36,600,372, forward strand.
AACTATTTTTGAGAAAGCAGATGTATTTGAACTTTAACTCTAAAAAAAGTTTTGAAGTGAATTCTCCATCGAAAAATTGAATAACCTAATTTGAATGCGTTGGCCTTCTGTTGTCACATCCTGCATGCCAAGTCTGCTGATTCAGTATTAACTCTGTCAGCGCAAGCCATATAACTGTTTGTGTTGATTCTTGTGCATGTGTGTAGGTTCTCATTCCAACCATGTGAGCTGCCAGGAATGCAACAAATCACTACGAGATATGGAGAGCTACTAAGATATGCTTTGATATTATTTGCATTCTCTCCAACTACACTGACCTTGTGAGCACATGTCAAACACAAGCACCATAATCTACACCTCCCCTTTTGAAAAGGATCATTTTCAATACCATGCAGAAGCCTTAGGCACATCTATGTAGCTAGGGTGCCTCAGACTTTTGCACAGCACTGTAGTAATTTTGTGTATTGCACTGTACTGCTGCAACAAAAATGGACAAATTTCATGACATATATGAGTGATGATAAACCTGACTCAGATATGCATCAGCATTGTGAACTGGGGGGGGGGGGTGGAGGAGGGCAGGGAGAAGGGAATCAATGTTGGGAAAAGGGGAGGGAGCGAGAAGTACGAGAGAGACATTCTCTAATGATCAGTAAACCAGTTGTCTGGAATCAAATCTTGTCTGGTATTTCAGGGCTGGGTGTGCTTGCACCCACAACACTCCTTCCCCACCGCCCCTGGCATTCCTTCTCTGCCACCTGTCCCACAGCCCACCTGCAATACTCCATCTGCACCATTCCCAACATTCTTTGCTCCTGCCAGATCTACAAACTCACTCTATGCTCCATATTGAAGAATCTAACACTGTGGAAAAGCCTTAGGCATCCTAGCTATATATCTGTGTATTTAACATTATCTATGTATTTAACCTAACCACAAGTTTTCTGGATCACATTGTGTCATTGACATTATGCTCAGTGGCTACTTTATTAGGTACATCTGTACACCTACTCATTAAAGAAAATACCTAATGAGCCAATCATGTGGCAAAACTCGATGCACAAAAGCATGCAGATATGGTCAAGAGTTTCAGTTGTTGTTCAGGCCACAAGAACGAGGAAGAAATGTGATCTGAGTGACTCTGACCATGGTGCTAGATGGGGGTGATGTGAGTATCTTCGAAGCTGCTGGTAATTTCATGCACGACAGTCTCTAGAGTTTACAGAAAATGGTGTGAAAAGCAAAAAAAAACGTCCAGTGAGCAGCAGGTCTGTGGATGAAAATGAGCCTTTTTAATGAGAGAGCTCAGAAGAGAATGTCCAGACTGGTTCAAGCTGACAGAAAGACAACAGTAATTCAAATAACCACGTGTTACAACAGTGGTGTGCAGAAGAGTGTCTCTGAATGCATGCACATCAAACCTTGAAATGGATGGGCTACAGTAGCAGAAGACCATGATCATACACTCAGTGACCACTTTATTGGGTACAGGGTGTCTCTAATAAAGTGGCCACTGAGTGTATATCCAGTTCTTGACTTACGGGCAATTTCACTTTTTGACTCAATTCAGTAAAATAATGAATCAATTCTTTCCTCTGTATTTATCCAGAGGAGATGCAACACTTTTCATTATACCTACACCCTCACCATCATCCAGGGACCTAAACAGACCTTCCAGGTAAGGCAGAGATTCATATGCACCTTCTCCAGATCGGTCCATTGCATTTAGTATTTGTGACGAGGCCTTTCTACACCAAGGAGACCAAATCTGGCTATCCTGAGCTTCTGGTTGTGTGTCAGTTCAACTTTCCTTCCCAATCCCACACTGACCTGTCCTTAGTCCTCTCCACTGCCACAGTGAGGCCAAACACAAACTAGAATAAAAACTCATATTCTGCTTGTGTATCCTTCATCCCAATAGCACGAATACTGATTTTTCCAATTTCAGATAATCCACTCCACCTGTATTCTCTTCTCACTGAAACCTGTTCACCTAGGGTGTCTCCTTGTTCACCTTTTCTATTCATCCCCCCCACCCTCCATTGGTAATTAGGTGAATCATGCTCCCTCACCTCATTCCAAGTGTTCATTACCCACATACCTGAGTCTCCCACAACCACCCCCTTCTGACCCCCTTCCCCTTATGGTTCTATCTGTCCATCGTTCCTCTTATTTGCTTCCACTTATCAGCTTCCAACTTCTGTCTCACCCCTCCCTCTCACCTATATATACTGACTATCCTCCCTTTACACTCTTATACAGTATACAGGTTTCTTCCCAAAATTTTTACTGTCCTTTTGCCCCTGGCTGAGCCACTGATTTTTCCAGCTGTTCCACATTCCAGCATCTACACCTCTGGTGACTCCATAATTTTATTGACAGGCTCAGAACACCACTGAACTTAGCTCAAGCAAATATCGATGGAAGAATAGAAGAGAGGTAGCTGAGGTGCAAACAAAATTTTGATGCAGCCATGCTAAAGGACATTTTAAACAGGGTGGTAAAATTCAAGTGTAATTGGCAAAGGTGATATTGGAGAGAAAACTGCACAAAAATAGGAGACATAATGAGAAGTGTTTGTTCTCCTTAAACCTTTGACATAACATTTCCTTCTTTTCCTTGTCTGATAACCAATTGAACATTCAACTTATCTTGTATTTCTGCACTCTTTTCACTCTTCAAGCGAAAATATTTCTCCTAAATTTCTATTGGATCCTGATATTTATGGTCTCCTATTTTGCTTTTCTAACACCTTACTGGAGCAAAACTTTTGTCTATTTTCAAGCCGATTATCAGGGGCATCCCTTGGTCTCCTAGTTTAAGAGCCCCACCTGTTCTGTCTTGGTTTGCTTTACTAGCCCAAAGTAACATTTCAGATAACCTCCTGGGAATTTCGAAGTCACTTCCTTGAAGTCTCAATAGTGCCATAGGACTATGCAATTAAAGACAGCTAGTCACTTTGACCTCTACACCCAAGTTAACAACTATGTTTTTTTTAAGTTGTTTAGCATGTTTTATTGTCATGGCAATGGATGTATGCTTGAAGTGGAAAGGATTGAAAGGTTATGTGAATGTGCAAAGGAATGAGACCAATTAGGATGCTCTTTCAAAGAGTCACATAAATTAAAATGGGCCGAATGGTCTTTCATTGTACTGATTGACTCTAAGATAAAGTATACAGAATATTAATCTAATTTTAAGCTGGAAAGATGGGAACAACACATTGATTGTTGCTGGAAATACTGTATATAAAACTCATTAATTTCTGTCTGATGGGAACATTATTTCCAAAGCTAAACCATATCTGCCAGCAAGATTAAGATCAATAATCATTACTGTCATGAGAACACAGCAGGTGAAAAGAGTTCTGTGAATACTTGGTGACACTCTAAGCAAGATCAAATTATTTTCATGCTTTTCTGGTAGCTTTGATTTTTATTTTAAAGAATATTTTTAGAAGTGTAATCTTTCAAAATCTCATGTTTATTTTTGACCTAAAGTAATTTGTAGTGTATAATTTACTTCCATCAAAACACTGGCAGAAGTTTAGGCAGGTTAATGGTTCGGTGCATATTAGATGGACTGAAGGGCCTGTTTGTGTGCTGCGCTGTTTCTATGACTTCATTGGCCAGAAGTATAAAGGATATTAATATTGAGAGTCAAATAATTTTGAATTACTATTTTTGTTATAGTAATATTGGGATCAATTGCACTACTAGATTAAAATCAAATAAACATATTTAACACATATTTCTGATAGAAATTATGCCTGTCATTCTTCACTTTCATGGGATTTAGCAAATGTGAAAAATGTACGCAAATACGTACATAAGCTGAAAATCAGAACTTGGTAGTCAAATGCATTTTTGTTATTTAGTATTTTGTGAGCAGATATTTCTGTTTAATTTCTCAGTTAATTGGGAACTACTGTCAGTAACCTGCACTTCCACAAAAACAGAAAGAAGTCAGGTTTGAGAACTGTTACCCATGGGAATAAGGCAATAGAAGACTAACAAATGCAATTCACTTTTGCTGAACAATTCTTGCTGTCATTAAAATAGATGGACGCAGCTTAAACAAGCTCAGTAGATTCCATAACATTACAGGATTCTGATACACTTTTCTCGCGTACTGATTAATGGTCTTGCCGCAGAATCACCCATCTGCATTTACCTATCTACCACTCGGGGAGTAACATAACTGTGTAGAGCAAAAGACAATGCAGAAACGCCAGGGCAAGCCTAAAGGTTGCATCACTCTCCAGAAAACTGACCCTTTCATCTTCTCCATGGTCACGGGCCATTTGTTGAAGAGTCCTACATAGTTGTCCATTTTTTTTCAACACTTTGTGGAATGTGTATAAGTGAAACTGAAACAGGTTGTTAGCAGCATTAGTGATGAGCTTTTCCTCGCACTTCCACCACTGTAACTGCATCAGATTCTATCCCTGTCGTAGTCCTTCCTGGACAAGGATTATCCAAGGGTACTGAGTCTCAGTAGAGGATACAATGATTGTGTTACACTTCGCGCCAGGCTTTCTCCTTCTATCATTTGTGAATGTGTGGTCACTTAAACCCGACTGCCTGAGTTCCAAATCATATGAAGTCCATTAGCCTCATGCTTTCTGAACTACAGTAGCATGCAGTAATGCAGTGTTTTGTTTATAAAATTCTCAGCCTTGTAACTAAACTGTTCACAGTCATGCCTCTCACTCCCCAGCCCCACAACCTACTCACATTTCTACATTCCTCCTTGATTATTCTTTGATGTAATTGCCCCTGCTGTCAATAATCATGCTTTCACCTACCAAGCCAGAAGCTCTATAATTGTTCACTAAATCTTTGTACCCTCATTCCACTCTTTCCTCCTTTAAGTTGTTCCAAATTCTTAGACGAGTTACCTAGGACAATCTTTTGGACACTTGCCTGAAAGTTTTTTTATGAAATTGTGTTAAAACCTAGCGTCAGTGATTAAACAGACCTTTTGGCCCATCAAATCCATTCCAACCATCAACTGTCCTATATTAATTCCATTTTTTTATGCCCACATTCTTATCAAGGGCACACCTCCCACCCAGCTCCACATTCTATCACTCACCTAGGGCAATTTACAGTGGACAATTAACCCACTGAACCACAGGTCTTTGAAATGAAGGAAGATCCAGTTCCTCCAACCTGCTCACAAACAAAACGGGCAAATTCTGAGTTGTGCATTGAACCTAGGTCAAGGTATAATATTGTGCCACCCCTCCATTACTTGTATTTGGCACCTTGTGATGTTTTGCTACATTAGAGGAGCAGTATAAAAAAAGTTGTTCATTCAGTGGCAGTTTTCCTCCACCAGAAACATTCAGGACTTTGATGCTCTCACCTCTGAGGCAAAGGGTTCAGAGTTCAAGTCTTACTTCAGAAAATGAGCACAGGAGTCTGCACTTATATGCTAATGCAGTTATGAGAGTGTTTCGTTATCAGAGATGTCATCCAGAACACGGGACAAGAAACAATGTTCACATCCACCTTTGAAGAAAGCTGTGAAAAATGCCCTGGTAAAATTTCACAGAAGACCTGTGTCTTCCCTCAGTTCCTCTATTACCTTTCAGTTGTTTTTACCAGAATCCGATTATCTTATATTCATCATTCAGTTGTTTCTGTAGTTTTGTACAAATTTGCATTTGCTACATTACAATAATGACTACCCTTCAATGAAGTGTGAAGCACATTATGATATTCTGGAACTGTAAATATCGCAAGGTTTAAAAACAAGCTTTTGCTTTCCTTCAGATATCAAACTAATCACTGTATTTTTCAATAACTGTCTGATAAACTTACCGGATTACTTTCAACAAACTTTTGGTTATTTGCCACAGCTGTTAGCGAGATGATAGTGACAATGGAGTTACAGACAAATGAGAAAAATAGATTTTTGTGAAGCGTTATCCTCTGGCAACTTAAACTTCTACAAAAGAAAAATGGAAGAAAACAGATTAATTCAACTGTTCGCTCTTCTCTTTGTTCTTTGAATGTTATCATTAAAATCACTCATTTTGACTCATGCTGTCATTGCCTTGCTTAGAACTGGCAGCTTCTCTATTTCTGCCTGAAATCAAAAGCAGCGAAGCGTCATTTGTAATTCTACAAAAACACCATGCCTAAGCTCTGATAACATCTCCTTGTCTAAGCTGCTGGCTCTAGTCAATTTAATTGTCAAGTCCAAGTATATTGTCATCTGACTGTACATATACACAATCAACTGAAACAACCTTCCTCCAGATAACTGTGCACCCACAAAGCATATATCACACACAGCACATAAAACAAAAAAATTACTCAATCTGTTAAAATATAATTCAAAGTTCATGTAGCGTGCAGCACAGGTAAATAGTAACAGTAAGCAGTTTGAGGTCCTAGTGAGGGATCTTGGTGGTGGCAGGGTATTTATTAGTCTCACAGCCTGAAGGAAGAAGCTGTTCTCCAGTCTTGCTGTCCTAGTCCTGATGCTCCTGTACTTCTTTCCTGATGGTAGTGGATCATAAAAATTGTGGGTTGGGTGGTAGGGATCCTACACAATGCTTCAGGCCCTTCATATACAACTCTCCTGATAAATGTCACAAGTAGTGGGAAAGGAGACCCCTGTTATCCTCTTGGATGTTTTTACTAAGTTCTCTAGTGTCTTGTAGTTTGCTGACTCGCAGCTTCCATACCACACAATAGTGCAGCAAGACATGACACTCTTGATGGTGCTCCTGTAGGAAGCGGTTAGAATGGGATGGGGAGCTTTGCACACTTTAGTCTCCTCAGAAAGTGTAGACACTGCTGTGCTTTCTTGTCTAGTGAGAAGTGGTGTGGGGACAGGTTAGATCGTCCATTGGTGCACACCCAAGAATTTTGTGCTCTTCACTCTCTCCACTTCTATATGGTGATGTGTTGGGGCAATGGCATCAACTTGGCTGATGCCAACAGACTCAATAAACTGATTAGAAAGGCTGGCTCTGTGATAGGTGTCAAACCAGACACACTGGAGGCTGTGGTAGAACAAAGGACCCTCTGGAAAATTCTGGCAATTCTGGACAATGTTTCTCACCCTCTGCATGCCACATTGGCTGAACGGAGGAGCACTTTTAGTAATAGACTACAACAAATGCTCTGCTCTAAAGAGTGCTAAATGAGAGATTTCTTACTCTCAGCCACTAGGCTCTACAATAAGTCGACCTATAGCTGGGGAAGTGATGACCCCCTTCTGCTAGACTGTTCGTGGTAACTTATTCTTCTTTCTACTTCTCTTCTAATATTTATATCTGTGCACTTGTAATGTTACTGTGACACTGTAAGTTCCTTTGGGAAGTACCTATCACATGGAGAGTGGTCAACCTGTGCCTTCCTGAGGATCATAATCATCTCTTTTGTTGTCATTGAGAATCAGGTTATTATTCTCCGCCATTGAACAAACCTCTCTACGTCCTCTCTGTATGCCAATGAATCATTGTTGTTAGAAACGTAGAAAACCTACAGCACATTACAGTCCCTTCGGCCCACAAAGCTGTGCCGAACATGTACTAACATGTACTTGTTGATGAGGACAATCACTGTTGTATTATCAGGGAATTTGATGATGTGGTTTGAGCTGGATCTGGCATGAGTCAGGAGTGTGAACAGCAGCACATTGAGCATACAGCCCTGGGTCGCACCAGATCTCGGCGTGATGGAGCTTGAGATGTTGCTGCCAACTCAGACTGACTGGGGTCTTTCTGTCAAGAAGTCTAAGATCCAGTTACAGAGAGGCTGTTGAGACCCAGTGAGAGGTTTTGAATCTCGACAAGGATAGTCTCAGAAGGATGATCTTATTAAATGCTGAGCTGACGTTGATGAACAATGTATGAGACATTGTTTTCCAGGTGGGACAGGATGGAGCAAGGAGCTGAGACTATGACATCATCAGTGCACCGGTTCAAGTGGTAGGGAAATGCAAAGATTTCAATGTAGCTGGAAGGCGGGATTTTATTCAATCCATTACCAACCACTCAAATCACCTCATTAAACATAATCTAAATGAGGTACCAACCCATTACACAGTACTGTCTGCACATTAAACAACAGAAGCAACACACCATGGACAAAAGAGACAAAATACTGGTGATATCTTCCTCATTCATCTGTGAATGACATTGGATAATAAAACAAATAATAGATACAAAGCTCCAGTGAACATCCCCACCACTAGCAGTGTCTCAGTCCAGGGTGAAACATCTGTAACCATTGTCAGATAGATGTACCAAACAGATAATCCATTGTTGCTTACTTCTGAGGTCCATTTTGTCACAGAAGCTAATCTTCAGCCATTTTGATTCACTCCACATATAACCATATATATAACCATGTAACAATTACAGCACGAAAACAGGCCATCTCGGCCCTTCTAGTCCGTGCCGAACGCTTACTCTCACCTAATCCCACTGACCTGCACTCAGCCCATAATCCTCCATTCCTTTCCTGTCCATATACCCATACAATTTTGCTTTAAATGAACCTGCCTCTACCACTTCTACTGGAAGCTCATTCCACACAGCTACCACTCTCTGAGTAAAGAAATTCCCCTTTGTGTTACCCTTAAACTTTTGCCCCTAGGTCTCAACTCATGTCCTCTTGTTTGAATCTCCCCTACTCTCAATGGAAAAAGCCTATCCACGTCAACTCTATCTATCCCTCTCATAATTTTAAATACTTCTATCAAGTCCCCCCTCAACCTTCTACGCTCCAAAGAATAAAGACCTAACTTGTTCAACCTTTCTCTGTAACTTAGGTGCTGAAACCCAGGTAACATTCTAGTAAATCTTCTCTGTACTCTCTCTATTTTGTTGACATCTTTCCTATAATTCGGTGACCAGAACTAGCCACACGATATTAGGAAATGGCTGAGAGCACCAGATACAGAAAAGACTATGATTTTCTAGCTGTGGTACTGAAAAATTGTGTTTCAGAACTATCCTGAGATCAAGCTAAGCTGTTCCAATACATTTACAACACTGACAGGCACCCAAAATGTGGGTAACAGGCTGTGTGTTCTGACCTGGTGAATCACCCACCAAAGTCATCCTACTACAAGCCAGGCACAAAGTAGAGTGCTGCTCCATCAACACTCAATAAGCTCAACACCATTTGAGGCACCACTCAGGACTGGGACCCATCAACTCACTCTACCTACTTGTTCCCTCTAACAGTCAAGTAACTTGGTTACACTGTGTATCATCTATAAATATATGAATGAAATCCACCACAGTTACTTGGACAGCAATTTCCAAATTTGCAACCTTTACTTTGAGTTGCAAATGTAAAAAGGAACGCCAGCATCTACAAGTACCTTCCAAGCTGCACAATATCCTGACATGTAAAATCAAATTGTCACTGGGTATGAAAATTGGAGTTCACTACCTAACAGCACACTGATTGCTGTTGTTTAATAAAGTGTCAACCTCCTCCTGAAGTACAGTTAACAATAGCTGTTCAATGCTCACATCGCCAATGACACCTATTTCCCGATGAATTATATTAAATTGTCTTTTGTGCTGAAGACTGTAACCCATATGCTGACTATCACATTGTCATTTTCCTGTTACCTCCTCTGTCTCATTAATTTAGCCCCATGTTGCTGAAATATTCATTACTTCACTATTAAATGTAAAGTCCAATGCATCCATAGCTCCACGTCTACAGTACATGCTCATTAATATTGCTTCTCTCTTTGATAATCTTATTAAAGTTCTACTTCGTCTTGGGCTGAATTCAAAATCTGTTTCATCATCATTAAATCCTTCCTTAACCTGATCACAAGCTGGCCAGTGGTGTAACGGCATCAGCACCGGGACTTCAAGGCCAACTGTCCCGGTTTTGAACTGAGCCGTGCTTTCGTTCCATGCTGGGTTGAGCATTGAGCTAGCAACCCGGCTCATAAAAAACAGACAAAAGCTAAGAAAATGGCAAAAAGTTGCCACTCAATACACCATGAGGTGTGAAAAGGAACAACAGCAGCCTGATCATCTTCTGCAGCTACCTTTAAACAGCATTTCATATTAGTGTGGGAATCAAGACTAGTATAATAAGACACCAATAATTCGGTATTCAGTGACCAGAAGTGTTTGATAAAAGGAATGTTTTGAGTGACCTGATTTGCAGCATTCTGATGATAAGGAGTAAAATATATAATAGGGCTCTCAGAGCACCTCTTCCCTTCAAAGCAGTAGGCCACTAAAGAATTTAAATCCTTGGTGGAAAACATTTTTTCTTTCTACACTGCAAATGTCAGAAAACAAATCAATGCACTAGGGTTTTACAAATGACAGGCTACTACATTTCCTCTGTAGATCCACTGCAAGGAAGTGGTGTCGCAAGATAAATCTAAGATAAACAACCATCATTGTTTTCAACGGGAGTGAATAATTAATCTCTGACCCTTCTTTGAAATGAGATTACTAACGAATAAATGTACTGTCTTGACCTGATGTCTTTTCTCTTTTACTAATTAGTAACTTATGCAAAGTTCTAATATTCTTCAGTACCTATCTTGGTGACACCCATGTAAACCCAGCCAGATGCTTTGTCTTGTATATCTCCATTTCCTCCCTGGGACTCGCAGCAACACAGAATTTAGCAGAGGTTTTAAAAGTGCATTGCAGCATTTCTGACTCCCAACTAATCTTGTACAGCAAGCCTGTAACAGTGATATACATAACAGAAGCCCGCAAAGTACAAACTAGCAATTTTTAAAATTTCTGTTGGACTTTACATTTTCAACACTGACGTATAAAATGCATTACAGCTCCAGGGATCTGTGTTCAATCCTGACTCTGGAGCTGTTTGTGCAAAGTTTGCCTATGTTTTGTTACTGCATATGATTTCCCCCTTGTTCAAAAAGCACTGGTAGGGTAATTGGCTCCAGTATGTTAGCCCTCATATAGGTAAGCGGCTTCAGGGATTGAATGGGGAGTTGTTGGGCATGTGTGCAGGGGGAAAAAAAAGCAGAGTTACAGGGAAATAAGAAGAGGGGAAATGGGACTGATGGGATTGCTCCCCTGGATCAAATGGGCTGAATGATCTCTTTCTGCACTGCTATGAGTATATGGAAAATATTCTGCATATGTACCCATACTGCTTATTTAGCATTGCTACTTAAATAAAATAGGAAAATAACATTCATTGAAATTTATGTTACAAAAATTTGTTTTATTATTGAATAGTTTCAACGTCACAATACAAGCTTGGTTACTTAAACAGAGTCTACTATTCCAATGCATCACACTAGAGCACGTTTTGAGCTCAGCCTCAAAGAGCATCTATATAATGGATGAGTAACATAGACAAAAAAAACTAAAATACTTACTTGAAGTAAAAGAATATGCCAAGAGAAATCAGCAGCGAAGCCACTGATAATCCATGCCCAATCACTGCCAAGTACAATAGATTCACTGCTGTCTGTATTGACAAGAAAATAAGGTTCATTATTATATAATTATTCTCTATTAATTTAATAATGAAGCAATGAATTGCAAACAGCAATCTTACCTTTAGCTTCTCCTTTGTGTGTGCATTACACTGTGTGTAGTTTGTCCAGGTTCTGTTACTCTCTGGGTGTCGAAACCATTTTCCAGTTTTATCACAAATCTTTACTGCTTTCTCTATATAAGAAATGAGCAGAGTAAATACCAGCCAAAGTATAATAAACATCATTCCAAAACTTATGTTAAAAGTTTTACTAAAGAGAAATGATAGTTCTACCAGAATGGAAAGCTGAAGTTAACTTTAAACAGCAGGCGAACCTGCAATATAAGGAAACTTGAACGTATAGTTTGCCACAACCAACTCCCATTGCATAAATATTAATTACATTCACATTTATTCTTTCCATTTGCAGATACCTACTCAATGAGACTTTTTATTAATCATCTAAAAATGGCCTGAAGCCACAAATTGAGTTTCTTAGGCTGTACATTATTAATGGAAAAGCAAAATACGATATCCTCAGTTTCCATTTGGTTTCAAATCATAAACAACTTTGTTAATAAGTGTGTTTAAATACTCCAATTGTATCAAAATTATTTTTAAAAATTTAGCTTTTATGTATCATGACAGTTGCTACACTGGCTATTCTTAATGTAATAAACAAACATATTTAATGGCTTAATATTATAGACAAATATATTTAATAGTTCAAAATGTTAATGAACCACTTCTTATTAATAATGGATTCACTGGTTATTCTACTAAATATTAAGTACAACTTTTCCTAATTTTAGGAGTAATGATAAAAAGATGAATTACCAATAAAGATTATTTTTATTGTAACAGAAGCTTACCATTAAGAAGTGAATGCGATGTGCTATTCTAGCACTTAAGTTATTGTCAAACCCAAACAGAACTCCTTACATAAAGTGGAATAATATGGGTATCCAGCTTTCGGTAAGCGTCATACAATATATTACAGTCAGCCCTCCTTATCTGTGAGTTCCGCATGCGCAAATTCAACCAACCGTGAATCGAGAAAATCGGGAAGTGCTCTTCCAGCATTTGTTATTCAACCATGTATAGACTTTTTTTTTCTTGTCATTATTCCCTAAACAATGCAGTATAACAACTATTTACATAGCTTTTAAACTGTATTGGGTACGATAAGTAATCTAGAGATGATTTAAAGCATATGGGAGGATGTGCGTAGGTTATCGTGCATTGGGATTTTTAAAAAACTGGAAGTTCTCTTACTAAGTAAGTCGGAACAGGTACATCCAGTATTATTTAGCATCAATTAGTCAAACATTTGTTTTAGTATATATTTTACCTTTTTATGCATATATTTCACTTAAGAAATGTATGTATTTCAATAATTAAACCACTGCATTGCTTAGTAATAATCGTAGCTTTCATCGGGGTAGGGCCTTTATCACTCTATCCTTTAAAATTGCTCCAATCATTGACTGACTGTAACCTAACGCTTTTCCAATGACCAATGGTGTTTCACCTCTTTCCAATCACTATTAATTCCAATTTATTTTCAATCATGATCGTGATTATTTTCATGAACAGAAACACTGCGGATTCAGAACTTCGCTGGGTCCTAAAGACCACCGCACTGAGACAGGTTAAATAAGGGACTTGAGCATCCGTGTTTTTTAGTATCTGTGAGGGGTCCTGGAACCAATCCTTCGCAGATAAGGAGGGCCGACTGTATTCTACTCTGTAATACTGAACTTGTTTCATCCTTGCTGAGGATTCTGGTTTGTAACAATATTCTTTTGGAGATGCATTAAATGTTACTCATCAGGAATGAAATCAGTGGGTCTGCTTTACAAATGTTCTTCCCTGGATTGCAATTTTTATGATATACAGTAGATTCTGGTTAATTGGGACATATTGTGACCAGTACACTTTGACACAATTAAGCAGATGCCACAAGTAACCAAATTTTCATGGAAGTAGTTAAAACGGTATTTAAAAAATTATCATTTAACAGAGTAACAAATTCAGTATTTAAATGAAATACAGAACCAATTAAAACATGATCAATAATACTACAGTATTATGAAACTACGTATTAGTTTCTCAACTGAGGACTAAAGCTGCCGATGAACAAAATCAACGGAAGCATCTAGTGTGGGTAACAGACTGCTTTCACACAACTTTTGACAACTGCATCCTACAAATCGTCATTTTCATTGCAACAGTCAAGATGATTGCTGATACTTCAACTTCTTCATAGTTCCCAACTTGCTGAAATAGTGAAATTGTTTCACTTTCACTCCTGACCGATTCTGGCATTTCCAAGCCTGAATGCTTGAAACTGCAGTGAGCAAAACAGTTTTGAATTGTCTTACTGCTTATTTCTCGCCAACCATCATTATTATTGATAAAAAATGCAAGCACATGCAAATAACACTATTTGAAAACTAATCACTCTAAGCACAGTGCAGTGTAAAGCAGCTGTACAAGTCCACGTATCTATTGCTAGTTAGAAATTGTTTGGTACAGTAACAGTCTTCTGCCCCAATTAAGTGGCACAGTGCCACAAATAAACAAAGGGAATCAGGGTTATTTTCTTGATAAGTTTTTGTTCTTTAAGAATTGTCCCAAATAAGCAACTGCTCTGTTTAAGCAATGGCCCAATTTACCGGAATCTACTGCACGTTCAGAAGTCAGAATATTCACCATAATTGAAATGTTGTTAAATGTTGCAAGAACTGTGTGTATTAATCAAAATGAAGCCCTACAGCTAAAAATGAAGGAATGAAATAAATCTCATCCATTTATAAAATGTTCTATCCTTGAATAAGTTTTCAATCTTGATGAATACACAATGGGTAAGGCATTCATCATCCCAATCTGACAGCATCTAAGCATAATGGTCAATAGATATCCAATCTGAATTTAGAATATGCTCAAGGCTATAAAGCTGTAATATTTCTTGATGCAGATTAATGACATTGGGATCACCTTCTCATGTTCCTTTTATTTCAAAATAATGTAATTTAGTCTTCAAAGAAGCTGTGGCTTTATTACAACCAGCAGAATACATCACGCTAACCAATACCTGCTTTGCTCCACTTTATCGGGTTTGGAAATTGTGTCTTTAATTCATCTGTTATTGGTTTCTGGGCATCTTCCCACAGAGTAAAAAGCAGTTACACTATTTAGGGAATCTCAGAGTCATAGAATCATAGAGTTATATCGCATGGAAATAGGCCTTTCAGCCCAACCCATCCATGCCAACCTGCATGACTACTTGAGCCAGTCCTATATGCTTGTGTTTGGCCCGAGTCTCTATAAACCTTCTGACCAAATATATTTTAAATGGTGTTATTGTATGCATGCCTTTGACCAAGTTCCAGCAAGGAAGCATAATATACTACTTATTTTCATGTTAGTAGATACTATTTCTTTTTCATGTTATGCACCAAATTTACTATCAAGGCTTCTACTTTAATTATTGGTTAATGTAAGCATCCAAGATGAAATTTGTTAGATTGGAAGTATTTCCTATTATGTACATTCAGTTTCAATGAAATATGCAAAGATGCTTGAGCCTGAAGGCATATGTACACAAATTATTCTGTCCGCAATGGACAGTTGGAGCTGCTAGTTGCAAGCTATTTCAACTTCCATTTCTATTCCAAACCATCTGCCCCTGAACTTCTCTACTGCTCGGTGAGGTCAAATGCAAAATTAGAAGAACATCACCTCATATTGCACTAAAGGAACAGTGAATACTCCAGTTTCAGGAAATCAGCATCCTCTCTCTCTTGCTTTATCTCTCCTTTTGAGCAACGTAGGTCCTTTCACACATACCCTTCTCCCAGACCACACACACAATCCCCTTTTATGCACTTTATTCCCCTCTACCCCTGGCACACTGCTTTCCCCTCTCCCTGCCCACCCCACCTCCCTTATTTGGTTACACTCTTTTTTTTAAGATTTCATAATCTGTCCCTATTTGTCGCGTCCACCTAAATCCTCCAAGTCTTCATCACTCTCTCTGCCCTTTCCTCCCCACCTAACTTCATCTGCCAATCAACCCCTCATCCGTTGTCTCCACCTATAGTGACCAGCTCTTGACACACACCTTTGGCCTCAACTATTCATGCTGACTATCCCTGCTCTGCTGCGTCAGTCCAAATGAGGGGTCTTAATCTGAAAAATGGGCTGGTTATTTCCTCCATAGATTCTGATTAAGTTCCTCGTGTGGCTTTTTTTTGCTACAAAAGTATTCTGGTCCACTTATGCCATTGAATAACGGGAAACATATTTACCTTCAGGTACTTCATGGAAAGTAAGGGAAAGAGCAACATACAATGCCATCAGTGTAAAAAGAAGTCACAAAGAATGTTAATGACATGCTTTTTTCACAAGATTCAAACGCTCAACCCATCATAATATCATACAGTTTTTTTTTCAGAAGGAAGTTTTAAGGACTGACTTCAAAAGAAGGAATGAAGCAAGTTTTAGGAAGGGAATTTGAGAAGTTACAGTGTAGAAATTCAAAGGAAAGATGAAATACAATGAAAAAGAATTTGAGTAATGTAGGATTATTGCGTTGGAGGAACAGAGACTAAAAGACAATGGGGCTAATGAGGCTGGCAAGGAAAGTCATGCAGAGACTGAACCAAAAAGTTAGATAAGTCAGAGTGGCGTACAGAAAGGTGAAATGCAGAAGGCACAAAAGTTACTAAATTCTTAAAGGTTAATGAGTGTAAGGGCGCCCTATCTGAATGGCCATAGTATTTGAAACAAGGTCAGTGAATTAATATCATAAATTAGTACAAATGGACATGAGTTGCTGGCCATCACAGAAAAGTTGCAGGTTGGAGATAATGGAGAATTAACATCCAAGGATATTAGGTAATACTGCAGGAAATAAACTTGTAAAAGTCTTTGGTGAGGCCAACTTTGGAGTATTGTGTGTAGTTCTGGTCACCTACATACAGGAAATATATCAGTAAGATGGAAAGAGCACAGAGAAAATTTACAAGGATGTCATCAGGACTTGAGGACCTGTGTTATAGGGAAAGGTTGATCGGTTAGGATTTCATTCACTGAAGCACATGAGAATGAGTGCAGATCTTCTTGAGGTATATAAAATTATGAAGGGCTCTTTTTAAATTATGCAGGCTCTTTCCCCCTCAGGTTGGACGAGAATAAGTTGGAGGTTAAGGTCAAAAGATGAAATATTTAAGGGGAATTTGAGGCAGCACTTTTTTAATGAGAGGTAGTGCTAGTGTAGAACAAGCTGACAGCAGACGTGGTGAATACAGATTCAATTGCAGCATTTGAGAGAAGCCTGGTTAAGTATAAGAATTGGAGGGGTATGAAGGGCCATGCTTCAGATGCGGGTCAATAAGACCAGGCAAAATAGCAGTCCAGCAGGAACTAGATGAACCGAAGGGCATGTTTTTGTGCTGCCGTGCTCTCTGACTCGATGGAAAGCATGAAGGTAAAGGAGGTGGAATACAGCTAATAATTAACATTAATTCCTGGGTGATTATGAGAGATGATATAAGATCTAATGAGCAAAATGTTGAGTCCATCTGGATACAGATTAGGAATAGTAAAGGGGGAAGATCTCTGGTGGGAAATGACTGTAGGCCGCTGAATAAAATCATTACAGTGGCATAGACATAAACCAAGATGTACTGTATCTGATGTATGTAAGAGTGGGATGGCAGTTGTCATTAGGGACTTACAAATCCCAGCGTGGTGGATTGGAAGACACTGAATGTCACGCTATTGTTTCAAAAGAAAAGATGGAGGCAAATGGCAGGTTATTGTAGGTCAGCAATTTAATGTCCGTAGTTGGGAAAATGCTTGAAGCTACCATTAAGAATTAGCAAGACATCTGAATAGAACTGGTTCCATCAGGCTGACACAGCATGGATTTAAGAAGATCCTATTTTTGACAAACTCACTGTGGTTTGAGAATACAATGAACATCGTGGATGGGGGGGGGGGGGGGGTACTTAGATTTCCAGAAGGTGTTTGATAAGGCGCCACATAAAAGGGGAACCATGATAGCGCAGCAGTTAGCGCAATGCTGTCACAGCTCCGGGTCTCGGAATTTGCAGATCATTTTCGGTGCCTTCTGTAAGGTTTTTGTAAATTCTCCCCGTAACTGCGTGGGTTTCCTCCATATGATCCAGAGGAAACAATCCCACAGACTAAAGACGTACCAGTTAGTAGGTTAATCGGTCTTGGTAAAATTGTACTGTGATTAAAATAGTGTTAAATTGTTGGTTGACTAGGTATACTGCTCATTGGCTCAGATGGGCCTGTTCCATGCTGTTTGATAGTTATATGATATAGATAGATAGATAGATAGATAGATAGATAGACAGACAGACAGACAGATATATGAGATAGATAGATAGATAGATGGCATCGATCAACTGCTTGACTCCATCCTTACCTGAACTTCCCAAATGTATATGTCTATGGAAATGACTACAGTAGGTGTGTATAGTACTGCAAAACTCTGTAGGTCTCCAAACCTCTTCTATGACCTGAATTACAGGTATACAGTTGTTGCTACTTCATGAGTTAAGGGATATTATTAAAATTCTTAGTGGCACAGGGGGCTTTGTCCCTATGTTATAAAGATGGCTAAAATTAAATAGACTGCTGAAAATAATCTTAAAGGCTTTGAATGGTGAGTTTTAAATTTACACGAGTAGAATACAAGTTCTTATAAATTATACTGCAGCTAATACAACTTGTTTGGAGGATTGTGTTCAGTTGAACACCATGCCTTTGGAAGGACATAGCAACCTTGAAAGCAGAGGAAGTCCTAGATGGAAACCATTTGTTCTGATTGGGAATACAGGAATAGGAGGTATGGCCTAAAAATCAGTGACATTGAGAAAGAATTCAATACTAAAAAGAAATGAACATTATGCACTTCCTTCTGTAAACAACAGATGGCTCTTCGCCAGTTGTTAGATAGCTTTATGCTGAGCAAAAGTATCATGGGAGCTGGGAAAAAGACAGGTATTTGAAGTAAAGTTACAAATCCGTCATAATCTCAATGAATGTCCGAAAAGGCTTAAGGAGATATAGTGGCCTACCCTGCCTTGTATGTTCATTCTACAGCTGTTGAATATTCACATCTGGACAAACATATAGGGAGTGATGACATCCTGAAAAAGACCCATCATAGACGTACCCTGTATACTATTGTGAGCCAGTAGAGCAAAGCGTCGGAAGGGTGTTACGGTAATAAATAGTGAGCCTTTCAACACAGGAGAGGAAAACACATAGGTCTTACAATTTTACAATATTTTATGGCAGGTCTCCAATTAGACTGAGCAATTCATTCTTTTGGACAATAAATCAATTCAGAAGCTGCTTCTTTCAGTTTGCCAGTTCTGAACTAACCTGCCTGTACTGCCACAGAAACAGCCTTCCTGTGATCCGTTTGCCAAATGTATTTAAATCAGGGCCAGTACACTGCAGCTCTGAACTTCCTCTGTTCATGCCTGTCACATACTAAGGAAAAATTATGAAAGGAAATATGAAGCACAGCTGTTGTTGAGATTAGGCAAGACTAATGGAGATGATTGGTCTTTTAACCTGAACTTTGCCAAATGTTAGCACGGTGATTACTTCAGCTGAGAATGACAATTTATTGGGTGTTCTTACCTGATGGATCAAAGTCTTGAAAATAATCTGGACATTTTTGGACAGCCACTGTCCCTGGAGGGGTATCATCCCAGCACAGCCAGCCATCCCATGTTCTGTTACACGCAGTGCCATTCCCTGGTGAAAAGCAAATATGTTTGACATGAGGTAATAAATATTATGGTTGTAATCCATATAATTAATAACTGCAGCACTTTCACAACTATTGCACAGAGACTAGTGGAATTACATCACCTCTTATTCAAAAACAAGAGATTCTGCAAATCTTGGAAATCCAGAGCAACACACACAAAAATGCTGGAGGGACTCCGAAGGTGAGGCAGCATCTATGGAATTGAACATGCAGTTGACGTTTCAGGCCGAGACCCCTCATCAGGACCAAATCCTGATGAGACTGAGCCAGCAGCCCATTCAGTGCCAACCTTAAGCTATTTATAAAGCTTTCGTGGCTATGAAGTAAGTACCTAAAAGTTAAAAAAAGGCTGCAGATAGTGCTAACACTATTCCCAGTCACTGTGAGGATGATTGGGACATTGTACTGTTAGCTAAGCATTGCTGTAAGAGACTGAACTTGATTTTGTACACCCGGATCTGATTCAGACAACAAACAAGTTACAAAACTTGCGGTTAAGATGGTGCCGAGCTGCGTCGCCACCAAGATCATGGCTCAGACTTAGCCGTTTTTTTTAAATGTTCAGAGATAGAGGGGTTTAGGGGCCAGAGAGTGATGTGGGGGAGTTCGAATTCAGAGTAGGGTTAGGGACAGTGACGTGGAGAAGTTAGTAGTCAGGCCTTTGTCCTGCGTTTTAAGGTCAGTGATGTGGAGGGTCATAAGGGCCTCCCCTCCCTGCTGGTAGGTGAGGGATGAGGATAGTTGATGAAGGTCATCCAGTCCCTCTGCTCAGTGTTGGAAAGCCATCGACATGGACGGGTGATATTGGGCTGTCCCAAGTTAGTGGATCCTGGGATTGGATGGATCCATGGGAGCAGGAGGCATGGAGACAGAACAGTCTTGAGAGTCCATCTGAAGCAGGCCAGGCACTCATGCTTGGAGTCTGGGGTCCGATCTTTGATTAGTACAGGGGTTGATACCAAACACCTGAGCTTGACAGTCATTATCAGAAGGCCAGAAGCCCGATGGACAAAGCCAGGAGACTGGAGTGCTGTCCCGGAGCTGGAGGACTGTCCATATGTGTGAGTTGATGCATGGTGACTGGGAGGGAGGAAAGAGGCTTGTAATGTTGTTTTGTTTCTTGTTGTGTTCCATTTTGTTGTTTGCTGTGTTGCTCTGCCAAGCATTGTAGGCATGCTAGATTGGTCCTGGAATATGGACAGCCCCAAGTACATCTCTAGGTGTGCTGGCTGTAAACACAAATGGTGTATTTCACTGTTTCCGTGTATATGTGCTCAATAAATCTGAACTTGAATCTGAATCTGAATGAACCTCAGAATCAAAGTAATTGAATCAGAGTTCCATGTCCATTCAGAAATCTGATGGCAGAGGGAAAGACGCTGTTCCTGAAACGTTAAGTGTGTGCTTTCAGGCTCCTGTGCCTCCTCCTTGATGGTATCAATGAGAAGAAGGTAGGTCCTGGGTGACAGGGGCCCTTACTGACAGCTGGGATCTAGTGACGCTAATGCCCATGATGGAGATGTCAGAGTTTACAACCTTCTGCAGGGTTTTCCTGTCCTGTGCAGTGGCCCCTCCATACCAGACAGTTGTGCAACCCGTTTGAGAGCTCTCCGGGGTACATCTGTAGAAATCTGCGAGTGTCTTTGGTGACATGCCAATGCATCTCAGACCCCTATTAAAATATAGCTGCCATTCTACCTTCTTTGTAATTGCATCAATAATTGGGCCCGAGACAGATGTTCAAAGATGCTGACACCCAGAAACTTGATCCTGCTCACCCTTTTGACATCTAACCCCTCGATGAGGACTGGTGTGAATTCCCTTGACTTCCCCTTCCTGCAGTCCACAATCAACTCCTTTCATTACCAGCTGCATAGCAGAAATAACAGCATTAACTCCTCTTACTCCCTTGATTATGCAGATCCCTCAAATTTGGAGCATAAAGCCAACTGACCATTTGAACTGCAGAAAAATGACTCCCTTTGCAGTTACTGTAATAAGGTTCCATTGCATTGTTTGAACAGAATATGCTGCTGGCTGCAGGGCAGAACCCTGAACAATAAAAGCAATCACTGACACAACAACACAGTTTGCAAGCAGTTATTCATTTTACCATTTCCAGTGTACATGGAGTTCTGCATAATCTTTTGGTAGCATTCATACTGCGCCGTCATTATCTTCTCCCTGGTTAAGGCAAGCCCATGATATCTTTCCACTGGCAAGCTCCCTGTTTCATTATCCTTCTGGGCTGCAGCAAATTGCTGCTGGAAAACAAACACAATATTAGAGACATGAAAGAGTTGCTTGTACTAAGCACTCAGTATAAAAGGAACAATGTGTTGTTATCCTGGTTTTGAAGTTCTGTTCTACTAAGTTTAATTGAACTTTACATTACAAGTTGAATGTGATAGTGTTATTTTTGTTGTTTAATATGAATAGCTGGGAATAAATCTCTCTCTTTCACCTGCAATGCACACGGATCTGTAGGGGTAAATAGTATTCCCAGAAATCTGTAGGGGTAAATAGTATTCCCAGAAATCATACATCACAACCAGCAAAAATTTGTACAAGAAATGTTAATTTTTTCAAAGTTGAGCGAGAAGTCTCTTATGTACCACAAAAAAGGGTTCATTAGTTTGCTGTTGGAAGCTGTAAGCCATTATCTACAAGCAGTTCACCCAGCTCCCATAGCAACCCCACTACCATCACCTGAACATCTTCATCTTCGATAAAGTTTACAGTGAAAATCTGCTGAAGTAATTCCCCATGCAAGCTGTGACTTAGTACCTCTAATGTATAACATGCATCCTCTCTAATATAAGCAACTCAATAAGTAGTTATTGAATAGTTTTTTTTTACTGAGTAGGTGAGCATTAAGGTAAAAATCTATTCTAACAATAATGGCGAAGCTTCGGGGCATTATAAACAAAGCCACTGAGTATAGAGTGAGATATGTTTGAATCTTATAATAGTAAATCTGGCACATAAATAGTTTGCATCACCACATAAACAATGTATGTCTTCTACTGCAAATCTGCTGTATTAAATGGGTATCACAGTGACTAGATTTACATCGTGTATACGACAGTGGAAGATATGAAACTCAACAAATGAGAAATGCTAAATTACATTTAACTATCTCAACAAATTAGTTTAGTTTCAGGATTTTTTAGGGCCTACCTTTGAAATTGAGATAAGGAACAGAATCCGATACACATTTTCTTTCATTGAAGACATTGTCTGGAGTAACTCACTATTGAAGATGACAGCCTGTAAAAGGGATAGCAAAAAAACAGCCTGCATGACAAATGGCAGCAGGAATATATTAAAATCAGACTCATCACATAATAAAAACTGCGCACATTTTGTGCTCGATATCATATATCATAGAAATTCTACATTTCCTGCTTAATATCACAATACAAAGTGATTGTGTGCATTCCCATTTTGTATTATACATCCAATGGATTAAAAACTTAGAATGTACACTAAAGGACAATTTGTCTGAAGTACAAGCAGTGGATTCTCATTTAAATTTGAGAAAGCTGCTGGCACCTGCCTATTTAAAAACACATCTACATTGAAACTTGTGATGAGAAGTGCTCTCTACTTCACATTAATGTAAAAATGACAGTTTAATGCTGGGACGGATCCAGAAAGAAACAGTATAAAACTCCCTGGAGGAGACAATCTCACGCTATTCAGGCCTGATGATGGAATGAATTCACCATGTGGCTGAGTCAATCTGGATGTTAAAGCTGTTCCATATGACTTATTTGACTATTCATGGGCACTTTGTAAATGCAAAAATCGAACTGCTGGAGGAACTCAGTAGGTCAAGAAGTATGTGTGGAGGCAGTGAAATGGGCAATGTTCTACATCCAGCTGAGCATTGGGACAAGGTGTAAAGGGTAGAAAGCCACAATAAAGAGGTGAGTTGGAGGGCTGAGAAAGATACTGGTAGGTGATAGGTGAAACCAGAGGTGTTTGGGGATGATAAACAGATGGAGCCAGGTAGAAAAGAGAATGCAGATGGGAAGGCTTGAGACTGAAGAAGAGGGCAGTCAGTGGAACTTCAGATATACACAGAATTTTAAATGTTCTGTGAATCCTGAGTTCGGCATCTGTACTCTTCCTGCTAAAATTTTAATAGTCATCTGTAATTTTATGAAAGGATACAACAGGGAAAATTCCATAGATATTTTCCCACTCAACAGAACCAATGCACGTTTTGATTTCAGATTGCTTTCTACAGTATATACAGTGGATTCTGGTTAATTGGAACATATTGAGACTAGTACATTTTGGCCCAATTAAGTGGTTGCTCCAATTAGCTGAAGCTTCATGGACATAGCTAAAAAGGGGTTAAAAAAGAAAAACTACTGTTTAACTGAGTAACAATTTATGTATTTAAATTAAATATACAACAGATAAGAGCACTACCAATACCTGTAGAGTGCTATAAAACTGTGCAATATTTCCTAATAGTTATCGACGGAGGAATTCATCTGCAATGTTCTTTTGATTGACTGTAAGTGAACAATATCAGTGCAAACACCTATTGAGGCAATGGACTACCTTCGTACAATGTTTTATTTAGTTACTTCATTTAGAAATTTAACCCTAACCTAATCATGGGTTAATTTACAATGGCCAATTAACCACCCCAGTAAATCTTTGGGTTGTGGGAGGAAATCGGAGCACCCGGGGGAGACCCATGCATTCCGAGGGAAGAATGTACAGACTCCTTACAGATGATGCTGGAACCGAACTCCAAACTCCACTGCCCCAAGCTGTAATAGAATTGCACTAAGCCCTACACTACACTGGTACCTAGATGATTAGTTCAGATGCCTGCATCCTCCAAATCTTCATTCTCATTGCAACATTCAAGATGATTGTCAATACCTTCACAAATATTAATGCTGAAATTTCTGGCATCTGCAAGGCTGAATGCTTGAAACTGCGGTGAGCAAAATAGTTTCAAATCATTTTACTGCTTATTTCTCACCAACTATCAGCAACAAATAACACAAACGCATGCTTTTGACATTATTTTAAAACTGATCGCTCTTTTTTCTTTGTCTCAATAAATGGCTGCCCTGATTAACTAGAGTTCATAATACCTCTACGCAAACATAATAGAAGGGAAATTGTCATTGTTATCTTGTGATTATATTTCCTTGGTGGTTGGAGTGGTACAGCAGAACATTACAAATTTAACACAGAGCAGTAATCTTAGTGATCTAACTATCAAACTGGGATTGTTCATGCTGCACGCATGCACACATACACACACCTGTTTTGTCTTTCCAAAGATTACTCCCAAATACTTTCAGACATTTGCCTTAACATAAATATCATTAAATCCACTACATAATCCACAGCTCCTGGAACTCCTCATGACCAAGTCTATAATGTATACACCAGAATGTTGGCCATCTCTTGCTGCTTAACAGCAAATCACCCAACTCTTTTATTCATGTTACATTCTAAATATATACACATAACCTGGAAGTATGCCAAAATAATTTTGCACATTCTAAAGAAGAATATTTGAAGCATTTATAAATGCATGTGCTTATTTTACATGGTATCCCTCATTTAGAAAGTATTTTTAAAGATATCTTTCTAAAGCACAGAGGATCGATGGCATCTTTTTAAATAGGAACTATAACATGTCAGAGAATACTCTAAAATGTGTGATTAATGTGCCAAGGGCTAAAGGTCTTTCCAAGCATGTCCGCTGTAAACAAGTAACATTATTTATAAAGTTCCTTAAAGAAGTGCAACAGTGCTTTTACTTCCCCTCCTTCCCAGAAGCAATGAACTTCAACATTTTCCCTGTAGGAGATGCGAATTGTAATTCAAATTTTACATGGATTCAGAAGTAACACCAGAGAAGGATGAGGATTAAGAAATTCTGATACAGAATTTCTGCTGAGAAACATTAGTAACAGCATTCTCAGAGACTGGGCACAAGAGACTCTGTTGATGCTGGAAAGCCAGAAACAAAATGCTGGAGGAACTCAGCAGGTCAGGCAGCATCAGTGGAAAGGAATTAACACTGGACATTTCGGGCCGAGTCCCTTCATCAGGACTGGAAGGGCAGGGGAAGAAACCAGAATAAGGTGCAGTGCGAAGGGAAGGAGTACAAGCAAAAACCTGATAGGTGAAGCCAGGTGGGTGGGGGGGGGGGGGGGCGTGGTGAAGTGAGAAGCTGAGAGGTGATAGGTAGTAAAGGTAAATGGCTGAAGAAGGGGGAATCTGGTATGACAGGAGAGTGGACTTTGGGAGAAAGGGAAGTAAGAGGGGCATCTGGGCGGGGGGGAGTGATAGGCAGGTAATGAGAAGGAAAGGGGAAAAGCGGGGAGCCAGAGTGGGGAATGGAAAAAGAGGGAAAGGGGAGAAAGAAATATTTCTGGAATTCAGAGAAATCGATGTTTATGCCAGCAGGCTGGAGATGTTCAGCTAGATGGACAATGAGCTGTTTCTCCTCCAACCTGAGAATGACTTCACCATGGCAGTAGAGGAGGTCACAAACTGACCTGTCAGAATGTGAGTTAGGGTGGAGCAAGTGCAGATTTTGTGATCGAACATCTTTGCTCCATCTGCAACATGCAGCAACTCCCAGTGGCCAATCATTTTTATTCCAAGCTAAATTTGATTACATCCTTGATTTTTCTTTCCTTTTCCTGCCTAACAAAAGTTTCCCTGACAGAGCAAGTGATGTGGACTATGCAACGTAGCTGGATGCAGTCAGGACCTTAACATGAGCAACGAGAGCACACTGTCATTAGTCTGCTTGTCCTTCCAACCAATCTGGATAAGTTTGTTTAGAATATTAGCTTTATTTAATACATTGTTTGCATCAACAGCCCACGAGTGTTGCCACGCATACTGCGCCAGCATAGCATCTCCACAATCCACTAACCCATACGCCTTTGGAATGTGGGAGGGAACTGGAGCACCCAGAGGAAACTCTGCAGTTGTGTACGATGATGTAATGTGGAGACATACAGAATTCACAACCTCCGACATTGGCTGGGGTTCACTTTAAGAGGCTGGTCTGACATGATGAGATAATTTACCATGCTTTCTGTTCAGTTTTTGGTGTTCAATAAATGAATTGCTATGGCTTTTCTTTAAACATAAAATGTCTCCGCTGTTTCATTTGTGGAAAAACTACACGGTCCCAGGGAGAACACATAAACTCCTTACAAATAGCAACTAGAATTGAACCCTGATTGATGGCACTGTGAAGCATTATACTACAGATTACATTACCACTGTTGAGCCAATATTGGTGGTATTTTTCTAGGACCTTCAAATGCCTGCTGGTAGCTGGTTCAAGATTCATAAGTATATAAGTGAGAAGGGATTACTGCTACCAGTTAGGTCTAGGTGTCTTCCTTCGTTGAAGTCCAGTTAGACTTTATTAATAGTGCATAGTTGGGGCTGAAATCCCAAGGTCTGGCAGTCCAAGTGTCAAAGTGTCATTCACTCTCATCTAACTGAACACAATATGGATTAAGCCTCCCTGATCAAAAAACAAGCAAGGCTGGGATTGACACCTAGTAGAGTAGGGAACTGTGACTACAGCACTCAAAAGCAGCTTAATTATTGTCTTCAACATTCCTGGTGGCTTACGATGGATGGACGGTTTTTAACAACCGTCAAAAAATATCAGTGAAATAAAGTATCATGCTTTAAAGATGCTGAGAATATTTTAAATTTGCATAAGAAAGGAATAGTTTGCAGAAACCTCAGCATTTATTTCAGAAACTGAAGAATTAGTGCACTTGGGACTTGGGCTGAAGACAGACAATAATCGCCCATGTGGATTCAGAAAGAGGATGAACAGAGCATCGAATAAGATCTTTTTCATTCACATAACTACATTTTCGTGGACCATTATGGTAAAGGACGCTGGAAAACAAAGCTATAACTTTCCCGTGATATTCTGTTGCTTTGTTGCAGCTTACGAATTAAAAAATGTTGCATTGAACATGTTGAGAATGATCATTTTCCATAGCAGAAAGGACTGATTGTAAGATAAAAAAAAATGTCTCAGCTCTCCAAAATCAGCTTTCCCACTGTTGCATTTCCTGTATAAAGACAGATATTATAAATGCCAAAAGTGATACTCTAAATCTTAAATGACCTGGTATTAAACAGTCATAAATATTTGATTAACTGGAAGCTTTGATCATCATTTTATTTAACAATTTTATTTATTTAACAGAACACCTTACTCTAGGGGTGCAAACTGTTAGCCATTGGGTGGATGCAACATGCAACCAGTTTGCCTAAAATTAACTCTCCTTCAAGAGAAGGCAAAATCAGCTCTTGCCCACAGCAGACTTCACACTGTGCAAGGGGTCACTGGATTAATAGATGATATTCAGCAGAATCTCACAACGTGAGAGAGACACACCATGAGAACATACCCTACAGCCTATTCAGTGTGGGCTCACTGTCAATCACCTATTTACACTAATCCTATATTCATTCCATGTATTTTTTTGTATTCTTATCAGCTCACCCCAGTTTCAGTTATTCACACTATCCGCAATTTTCAATGGCCAATCAACCTACCAGTCTGCGTGCCTCTAAAAGCAGAGCATCCGGAGAAAACCCAAGCAGCCACAGGGAGACCGTGCAAGAATCAGCATGCAAAATTGGAATTGAACCAGGCCACTAGCACTGTGAATCTGTGCTTTACTAGTTCAGCCGTTGTGAACGAGTTGTAATTGCCTGGGGAATTTCTGAGGAAATTGTCATTCCTTGCCTTCACTTGATCTGGGTTTCTTTGCAAGGTTCCCCTTGTAGCTTGATAACCAAACTACAAAGGAAGCAGGGAGGGATATGAGAATGTAAAGCATTACCTTAACATGACCATGAGAGTGATAAAAACTGGTCTTTTCCTGTTCAAGGTCTTCACTCCGTTCCTATCTTTAAAGACAATTAACAAAAATTGAGATTCCAAATACTGCATTTTGTTTAATAGGATTACAGGCCACAGAAAAGGTATTTCCCTGCTCTACATATGTTCCCAGCTTCTCAACGCCAAGCTAATAATCTTGAGGAAATTGAAAGCTGACTTCCATATGATAAATATGTAGCTATTCAGTGATGACAGAGTTCAAGTCCAAGTTTATTGACACAGCCATACACACCCAAGCTATACAGTTAGTACCAAGAAAATTACCTTTATGCAGCAGTTTATTACAAGCAAGAAAAGCATAAATTACATAAATTTAAATTAATATGAATTATGCATAACTTTACAAAACAAAATAAACATAACAACATTAGTGCAGGTTGAAGAAAATATAGTTCGACATACTATTAAAGTTTTTCAGGTTGGTGGCGTAGTGGCAACAGCGCTGGACTTCGGGGCGAGCGGTTCTGAGTTCGAATCCAGCCGGCTCCCGTTAACAGCTGGTGATCTCTTTAAAAAAATCTCACCCGGCAGAAGGCAATGGCAAACCACTGTTGTAACTTGCCTAGTATGCGATTTCCTAGTAAGTCAGAGCAGCGTGGAAAGAAATTGTCCACTACCTGGAAATAATTCCAGATGTGACATACCTACCCACAAGAACCTGAGTACAGTGGAGAAATGGGTCAGAAATGATTCAGTCCATTGGGTATATTAAAACAGCAGCTGCTGATGGCTAATTCAAACCGCAAACCAAAATGACTCCAATCCCTCCAAGTGGCTCTGTTATTTTACTGAGAGCCTTTCTCCCTCGAGACTGTCAAGCTACTTGTAGTGAATTGAATACCGTACATCAATGTTGTTTTAATAAAGCCAATGGACAATTTGAACCAAAGTCCTGCCATCATCTTCAGTAGATGCTGCACTGCAGTCATACCAGTTTCAGGTGCAGACTATACTCTCACAGCTAAAGGTCTATGTAATTTGGTAACGCATGTTATCTGTCGTTTGTCGTCACATTGCAGAAAATACAGCATCGTTCATGATATCTTAGATTTTGTAAATTAGTAAGACATTAGGTGGTGCATTTTGATTCTATTAATAAATATTCAAGTGAAAAGAATCTACTCTAATTAAGAATGCGCAATGTGAACTGTTCCCTTCTGAGGTCTACTGACAAGACAACATGATGAGTGTGTTTATTAGACCTGCACAAGTGATATGATAAGAATTTACAGTTTGGAAATTTTTACCCTGATATCTTTTGCATAATTGTAAAGAACAATGCACTCTAATGTATATGCCGTATTGCAGTGATATGTTTAAGATTGATTATTTGGTACAACAGCTTACTGACACTTGTGTGACTCCACAGCTTGGTTGGTCACGACATTGGGCCCCACCTTTCTGCTCCAGGGAAAGCAAATCATCTCCCACAGGATGGGAGGGATAAATAGGAAATGAATCATGCTGGCGTAGACTCATCTACCACTTGACAGCTTGTTTGGGAATGGTACTAGCAGAGACAAAAATCCAGATTGCCTACCACCAGTAAGGTATAGGAATGGTGAGGGATAACAGTGGACCAGAGACAAAATGCCATGTAGACTTCCCCTTCTGGGGCTCACAGCATATCCTAGTGCCAAAACTCACGTTAAGATTGGCACAAATTTTATAAACACTAGAGTTGCAAATCAAAGCAAGAAAAATAAAAATATTAGTAATAGTTTAACATGGCTTTTAAAGCTATTCTGCAACTGCAAGAAAGCTATTAAAAACACCCCTTAATACTATTTACTGGTATTACTCCAATGCTTCACTGGATCATTATTAAAGATGTTCCTTAATATTATTTTGTTAGTATTACTCCAATGTTTCAACAGATTGTTTGCCCTTAAACAGCTATAAGAACCATCAAGACAGTTAAAAAGATAATCAATAATAAAGAAGAATTTGCTCTATGTGTTCATTATTGTAAAGTCATAACTGTTTTTATAAAGAAGGCCTTATAATTTTACTGCTCTCAGAGGACTGAAGAAATCCACCACAGTAATACTGAAAGACAGCTAGCGTACACAATGCTGAGATTTGATGGACATCAATATAAAGGTCATTTGGAATAACAGCACAATGTACAATCATGAAATAAGGTGCCTGGTATGTAATGTTTTAATATTCAAATGACATAATTGAAATGAGTGCAAACATTAATATAAGACTATCATCCATATCTTAGTCATTTATTCCAAATATTATGGAAATTTACTTTATGTTATTATGATTAATCAGCTGAAACAGGCAACATCCCAAGCATTCAAATTATGTTTCAATATAATTTATATTTCAGCTCAGGGCACAAATGTGGCATATACATAACTCTGATAAAATAACTGACAATTCACCTAAAGCTAAAATATACCTTCACATAAGTATCTTATAATAATAAATAGTTTTCCTAGATAGCTGTGCTGTACTAATCTGAATGAGAATATTTAATCACAATTGTACACTCAGCGGCCACTTAATTAGGTACACCTTCTCATTAATGCAAATATTTAAATCAGCCAAATGTGTGACAGCAACTCAATGTATAAAAGCATGCATGACACGATCAGGAAAAGAAATTTGATCAAGCGACTTTGACCACGGAATGATTGTTGATGCCAGACAGGGTGTCTTGAATATTGCAGGAAGTGCTGATCTCCTGTGATTTTCACACACACCAGTCTCCGGAATTTACAGAGAATGATGCGCAAAACAAAAATCATCCATTGAGCTGCAGTTCTGTGGTCGAAAATCCCTTATTAATGAGAGAAGTCGGAGGAGAATGGCCAGACAGGTTCAAGCTAACAGGAACGCAACAGTAACCTGGCATGACAACAGGAACAGGTGTGTGCAGAAGAGCATCTCTGAATGGAGAACATGTCGTATCTTAAAGTGGATGGGCTATAGCAACAGAAGACCACAAATATACACTCAGGAGATACCTCATAAAGTGCCCACTGACTGCCATTTAATTAAAAAAATTATCCAGGTCAGTCTTAATTGGAAGAAAATATAGCAGAACTTGGTTCTTTATGTGTTCACTCTAGCACAGCCACATGGGATTCAATACGATGACTCCATGTAGAATGAACTTCATTAATATCTTATACACAATGCTATGTTATTGTAGATATCTGTAATGCTCCTTTTTATATTAAATAACACTAAATCAGAATCTAGTTTATTATTACTAATGTACATCCTGAAATTTGTTATTTTGTGACAGCAGTACAATGCAAGACATAAAACATCTGTCATAAGAAATTATGTAGAAAGTTGACTAAAATCAATTATATTACAACGTTGGAAGGGATGAGTGCTGAATTCACTCATTCTCCATGATGGCCATCTCCATGGCACTGAGGCTATGAAGACTGCCCTGGCTGCTGTGCTCAGTGCGTGTTCACATGATGAACTGATAAGTGAGACTTTGGGCCTACTTGGGGCTGCTCCAGGGTTCGGATCAGAAGATGCATTCTTGGTTCAGAATACTGCTTTTTGCTTTATTTGCTTACATGACTTGTATTTTTTTTTCTTTCTCTTCTGCATTGAGTGTTAGTCTTTTTATTTTTATTTTTTTTCTTTAATTGGGTTATTTTGGATTTCTTGCTTTGTGGCTACCTGTGAGTACGCAAATCTCAAGGTTGTATAATTTATACATTCTTTGATAGTAAATGTAATCAAATCATAAATCATAAATTGCGATTCTTGAATGTTGTTCTGTGAATGACAATGTTTCAGTAAGTGTGTTCCATTTTATTTCATATGTCAACAATGTCTACTTTTTAATAGTCTGGGCCAATTGCATCACAGTACACTGGTTAAAAATATTGGTTGAAAAACTGCACGATGGACTATTTACTGATTGTTTAAAATAGCTTATTCTCATGATTAATCAGCCAAAATTATTTCAATTCATATTGACACACAAGACAGTAACTGATGAATTTGCTTTTACATACTGAAGATGCCACAGACTTGTCAATGACTGACCTAACTAATTCAGCACAACTTTGCTTAAAATAATTAATTGCTTTTATGTTGTTGCTGTCTACTTAAAACCAAATTTGAAGCTCTTTGATTTGTTTTTAAGTAAACCAGTAAAAATATCAATTGCAAGAATCTTAATACTACTGCATCATGAGATTGTTTTTTGGCACAGTAACAGTTACCATTTTTGGAGCGTTAGTTTTTGAGATTGCACATAAATCAATTAGAGAAGTATGACATTCAAAGATCTATAACTGGAAAACAATGGAAATACAGTAAATAAGATGCTACTTTTAGCTATAAACTGGCTTCAGTTTCCATGATGTATTACGAGTTAATGCAATAGAAAGTTTGATTTTATTAAATGCAATACATCAAATTTTTAAAATCCTATTAGAGCAAAAATGTTATAAGTAAAGATAACAGCGCTATGAAATATTGAAGGAATTATTGCTGGGAAATTCATGGCCTCTTAGGAGTATTTGCTAAGACATGACTGTGCGTGGGTTCCTAGTTAGCTTGATCTCATATCGCTGCGTAATATTTTTGTGGGCGTACATCAAGGCGCTGTATACGCAAGCAGCATATTCCTCACACAATTACGCACAGTGACAGCTGTAATTTCAGGAGT
Organism: Hypanus sabinus; assembly: GCF_030144855.1. Taxonomy (NCBI): domain Eukaryota; kingdom Metazoa; phylum Chordata; class Chondrichthyes; order Myliobatiformes; family Dasyatidae; genus Hypanus; species Hypanus sabinus. The sequence continues at coordinate 36,633,275 of NC_082709.1, forward strand.
CACAGATTAACCTGTATGATGCGACACAGTAGCTTGAGCTCTTAAAGCTACAATGCTAAATCTTAGAGTAATTTCAGGTGAACTGATATTGGTTTGGATAGCTACTTATCTAACATAGAACTGGAGGTCAGGGCACAAGAAATAAACATCAATGCCCAAGTTCCCAGACCCCAAAAATATAGAGGTCTTCACCTAAGTAATGATCTGAAATCTGATTCATTATTTTACACAACTGAAGCAATCAACTGCTTCTGTTATACACTCACCAAAAGGGATTGCTAATTCCACCACATCCTCCCCATACCTTAAGCACCATATGCCTGATTACTTCTGATAGAGCAAACTGTTCTAACCACCATTTGATCAAGAATTTTTGATATATCTGATTGCAATTATGTAAATATTACAAGTTCAGAAAACAAAATATGACTATAAGATATAGGAGCAGAATTAGGCCCTTTGGCCCTCTGAGTCTGCTCCACCATTTCATCATGGCTGATCCATTTCTCTCTCATCCCAATCTCCTAGCTTCTCTCCATATCCCTTCATGCCCTGATGAACCAAGAATTTATCAACCTCTGCCTTAAATATATCCAATGACTTTAATTCCTTACTTTTATATTCTAGTCCTCTCAAAATAAATGTTAACATCGCATATGCCTTCCTAACCACTGACTTAATGTGTAAATTATCCTTTAGGAAATCCTGCATGAGGATTATGAGATACCTTTGCACTTCAGCTTTTTGAAGTTTATCTCCATTTAAAAATTAGTCCGCCCTTTCATTTCTTCCACCAAAGTGCATGACCATACATTTCCCAGCAGTATGTATTCCATCCACCACTTCTTATCACACTCTCCCAATCTGTAATGGCAACTTCAACCACTTCTACCCTCTGCCACTCTTGAACTTTTGGCATACTGCCAGTGTCTTCCATAGAAAGGCTGATGCAAAATACTTATTCAGTTCATCCACCATTTCCTTGTGTGCTATTACTTCCTCTCCACCCTCCAGCATTTTCCAGCAGTTTGACATCTACTTTCACCTCTCTTTTACATTTTATATTTCTGAAGAATCTTTTTGTATCTTCAGTTCTATTAGCTAGCTTACCTTTGTCTTCAATCTTTTCCTTCTTTATGAGTTTTTATTTACCTTCCATTTGTTTTTAAAAGCTTCCCAATTCCCTGAATTCCAACCAATTTTCACTCTGTTATATGCATTCTCTTTGGTTTTTATATTGGCTTTGACTTCTCTAGTCAACCATGGTTGTGTCATCCTGCCTGAGAATACTTCTTCTTTGAACTGAATCTATCCTGAGCCTTCCAGATTGCTCCCAGAAATTCCAGCCATCAACCCTGCTAGTGTCCCCTTCCAATCAGTTTTGGCCAGCTCCTCTCTCATGCTTCTGTAATTCCCTTTACTCCATAGTGATACTGATACATCTGAGTTTAGCTTCTGTTCAAACTGCAAGGAGAATCCTATCATATTATGGTCACTCTCTCCTAAAGATTCCTTTACCTTAAGCTCTCTGATCAATTCCAGTTCCTTGCACAACACCCAATTGAATACAGTTGATCCCCTAGTGAACTCAACCATGAGCTGCTCTAAAAAGCCATCTACAAATTCCACCTATTGGGATCCTGCACCAACCTAATATTCCCAAAATTGAAATCGTCCATGACTATCATCACATTCCCCTTTTCATACGCATTTTCTACTTCCTGTTGTAATTTGTAGACCATATCTTTACTACAGTTTTGAGATCTGTACATAATTCACATCAGGGTCTTTTTTCCTTTGCAGTTTCTTAGCTCTACCTACAATGATTCCACACCTTCCAATCCTATGAATTCTCCTTTGCCTCCCTGCCTGTCCTTTTGATACAATGCTTATCCTTGGATATTAAATTTATCAATATAATCTTCTTTCAGTGATGCTGACAAAGTCATACACTCAAATCTATAACTGTGCTACCAATTCATCTGCCTTATTACATATACTGCATGGGTTCAAATATAACATCTTCAGTCCTGCATCCATCACACTTTTTGATTTTGTCCACCTTTTACATTGCATCTCATCCCGTTGACTGCAATTTTGCCTCTCCTTGCCAGCAATTTCACTACAAATGCCTCTGTTTGTAAACCAACTACCCCATCCTCAGTCCACTCAGTGCAGTTCCCATCCCACTGCCAAATTAGTTTAAACCCTCCTGAACAGCTCCAGCAAACTTGCTTGCAATGATATTTCCCCCTCAGGTCCAGGTGTAAACCCTCCATTTTGTACAAGTCGTACTTTCCCCAGAACAGATTCTCAAATCTGAAGCCCTGCACCAGTTCTTCAGCCCACATTCACCTGCCAAATTATCCTATTCTTACCATGACCGGCGTGTGGCACAGGCAGTAATCCAGATGTTACTACCCTGGAAGTCCTGCTTTTCAACTTTCTACCTACTGTAGCTCCCAAGAATCTCTCTTCATGACATCCTCGCCTTTCCTACCCATGTCATTGGTGTCAATATGTGGCAAGACTTCTGGCTGCTCCTCTTCCCCCCTTAGAATACCGTGGACCCAACCTAAGATATACCTGACCATTGTGCCCGGGAGGCAACATACCATCTGGGTGTCTCTTTCACATCCACAGAATCCCATCTCTATTCTTCTAACGATGGAATCTCCTATCACTACTGCAGTTCTATTCACCTCTCTCTTCTCCTGAGCCGCAGCATCAGACTCAATGCCAGAGACCTGGTCGCTGCAGGTCCTTCCATGGTGGGTTGTCCCCCGAGAACAGTATCCTAAGTGGTATGCTTATTATTGAGGGAAACTGCCACAGAGGTACGCTGAACTGCCCACCATTTCCCTTTCTTCTCTTGACAGTCACCTAGTTACCTGCCTCTTGCAACCTAAGGGTGACTGCCACCCTGTAACTCCTATCTTTAACATCCTCACTCTTTTGTATGAGTCAAAGGTCATTGAGCTGTAGCTCCAATTCCTTAACACGATCTCTGAGCAGTTGCAGCTTGGTGCTGTGGTGCAGATGTGGTTATCTGGGAGAGTAGAGGTCTCCCAGAATTCCCACATTTCACGCACAGAACAAAACACAGCCTTTCTGATTAATCCCATTCACTGATTGGGTGCAGTCCAACTCTGAAATGACATCATCACATGATGATGTAAGTAGGACTGGAGTGTGTTCTTTGCTGGGAAACGGTTGACTTGAGCAAACATTCTTGCTCAAAACTCCTGGGCCCTGCTTACTCCAGCAGAGATCTGTCACAATCTGCAATTCATAACGAGGATCAGGAAAGTTAAAAAGATAAGTACCTGGAAAATGAAGTGGAATTACAGCACTGAGTTACTTAACTCAGTATGGGAATTCTGTGCAGGTTATTTTGGGTCTGCTCAGAACTATTTTCCCAGTGAATACCAACAACTATTCTTAAAGCTACACCAACTGACTAAAGCAGAATTAAGCAAGGAATACAATGCAAGTCTGTATCTGTGAAATGAACTAAGAGGGTAGATGTAAATGCACAAAAGACTTGAGTGCTGCAACATTGTTTTAGTGGAAAGAGAAGATCATAACAGCTCCAATAAAAGAAGATTTAATGGGTAGCCTGGGTGTATGAGCCATTATATATGAGTACCACAGGCAGGGAAGAGACAGCCAATAATATCTTTGACTTAGAATGCAGTCGTGAGTGGGAGAGTAGGAGAAGAAAACAATATTGTTAATAGAAATCAATCTCAATATGTGTGGTACATTTATTAATTTTGTAGTTCCTTGGAAAGTTTGATTGTGGAAACACTCCAAAACAATCTGAACTGTTTGAGATCACAGAGCGCTATAAATATGACTCATGCGATCAAAACCTGGGACTATCAGTCAGTGATTATTTGGGAACCAGGCATCAAAAGTGCAAGTTGCTAAATTCACTGACAACACAAAGCTGGAAAGTAAGTTGTAGGAGGAATATAAAACACAAAGGGATATAGAAAAGTATCATGAGTGCACAATGATCTGTCAAATTAAGGATCGCTTGGGAAAACATGAAATTCTCTATTTGGCAGGAAATACGAAAATCATTTTATGGTTGCATAGATTTGAGATGCAGAGGGATCTGGTTAACTGACTGCATGATTTATAAAAAGTTAGTGTGAAGGTACACAAGTAAATAAGATACCTAGTGGAATGCTATCACTTACTGTTAGGGGAAATGAATGCATTCCTACATAAATTAACAGAAGGATCCAATATACCATTTTTATTACTTCAGGAGAGAATACCACTTAGAATTATGAAGCCTCTGCAAATCCCAAACAGAATAAAGTTTGTAATGAAATTCATATTGCTGTTCTTATTGCGAATGAGGGAGGTTACTCTTCAGTTGTGCAGACCATTGGTGAGACCATATTTGGAGTACATTATGCAGTATTTATTTCCTTATTTAAAGGATGGTGTGCTGGCCGGGGGTATAGTGGCACCTGCACCAGACGTCACGGCGAAGGATCCCGGGTTTGAATCTGGCCAGCTTCATGCACACTTACCATCCCTGCTGGGTTGAGTGTCAAGCCAGCAACTCGACCTCGTAAGAAACAGACAAATGATGTGCCACAAGGCACGACGAGGAACAAAAACAATTAAGGAATGATACTAAGACATTGGAAGATTTACTGGACTAAAATGTGGATGGTGGGCTCACTAATGAAGAGAGTTTGGACAAACAAGGTTTCTATGCAGCAGAACTTACAAAGGTGGCCCAACTTAACTGAAACATGCAAGATGCTAAGAGGCCATTTCAGATAGATAGGGAGGGAAAGCTTCCTCTTGTGTTTGAATCTAGAACCAGGGTCACTCTTTGAGATAATTATAGATCATTGGACAGGTTATTCAGCACACAAAATTGCTTTGATCTTAATACCCATTTATGCTAAATGTCTTCTTCCTGTGTTTCATCACACCCCAATACCATTCATCTTTATGTGTTTGTCTAAAAGTCTCTTCATTCCACCAAATTGCCTGCTTCCACTACTACCTCTGGTAACTCATTCCACATATATACCACTCTGCATAAAATAATTTTTTCCCATGTCACCTCCAACCTTAAAGCATGTTTACCCTGGGGAAAATATTACTGGAAGTTTGAAAATTGATTTTCATGCCGGCAGGTTGGAGTTTGCCCAGACGTAATATAAGGTGGTGTTCCTCCATCCTTAGCATGGCCTTATCACGACAGTAGAGGAAGCCATAGATTGACATATCGGAAAGGGAACAGGAAGTGGAATTAAAATGGGTGGCCACCGGGTTATCCCACTTCTTCTGGCAGTTGGAGCATAAGTGCTCTGCAAAACGGTCTCCCAATCTACGGTAGGTCTGTATCTTGCTCTAGGCCTTTGGTTACCTCTATTAACATGAAGGAAGCCCAATGAGCTGGTGATTCCTTAACCAAGATACCTTCAGATTAAGCACATTTCTTGGCACAAAAAGATTAAGCACAACAGCGCCTCTTTCAACTCAGAGGGTTGAAGAAGTTTGGTATGGGCCCCCACATCCAAAGAACTTTCTATAAGGGCATAATTGAGAGCATCCTGACTGGCTGCATCACTTACTGATATTGGAACTGTACTTCCCCCAATCACAGGGCCCTGCAGAGAGTGGTGTGGACAGCCCAGTGCATCTGTAGATGGAATCTTCTTATTATTCAGGACATTTACCAAGACAGGTGTGTAAAAAGGGCCTGAAGGATCACTGGGGACCAGTATCACCTCAAGCACAAACTATTCCAGCTGCTACCATCTGGGAAATGGTACCGCAGCATAAAAGCCAGGACCAACAGGTTCCGGGACAGCTTCTTCCACCAGGACATCAGACTGCTTAATTCATGCTGATACAGTTGGATTTCTATGTTATATTGACTGCCTTGTTGTACATACTATGTATTATAAATTACTACAAATTGCACATTGCATATTTAGACAGAAGCATAATGTAAAATTTTTTACTCCTCATGTGCATACTGGTAATAAAGTTAATTGAATTCAACATTTCCATTTAGCCTGACTCCCGCTCAGGTATGTGCACATTCAAGGTCTTAATTGCCACAAAGAAACTCCTCAGAACAACTTGCATTTCAAAATTCCGTCATCAATCAGTCCTGAGCAACTCATTCAATAATTTTCAGTCTTCTTGCTTTGTAGTCCCTTAACGTTCTCTGCAAACTTCTCAGACCATTAATAACTCTTTCATGGAACTGCCTCCAGATTTTTGTTAAAGCTGTAGACAAGCTTTGTTTATCTTCACCCTGATGGTGCTTTTAACCCTCTGACTTCAATAGTTAAGACCTACTGAAAGAAGAGTCTAGCCCATATTGCAATTGAAATTGTACAAATACTTATTCTGAAAATATGCTTCCTAGTTTGAGATCAATAATGAGGGGAAGCACCCTTTATTTTTTTCTATACACCCCAGAATCCCTATCATTCAATAAGACAATCTTTCTTATAAAACAGTCCAACCTCTTTTCAGGTTTTAACCTTTGCATTCCCAAGAATCAATCCAATGAACCTCTTATGTCCTGTGTCCAAAGCAAACACATCCTCAAATATAGAGACTAAAACCATGGACAGTAAGCCAGGGATGATCTCATTCTGTAAATCTGCATCACAGCTGCCCAATTTTAATTTTCCATGTTCTTACAACTAAGGCCAATGATGCCATAATCTTCTTACTTATTTTCTCTACCTGCAAGGCAGATACTTTTGTGTTTCATGCACTAGGATCCCTCTATGCCTCAACATTTTAAGATAGGAAACCTACAACACAATACAGGCCCTTCAGCCCACAAAACTGTGCTGAACATGTCCTTACCTTAGAAATTACCTAGTGTTACTCATAGCCCTCTATTTTTCCGAGCTCCATGTACCTATCCAGGAGTCTCTTAAAAAGACCATATCGTATCCACCTCCACCACCGTCACTGGCAGCCCATTCCACACACTCACGACTCTCTGCATAAAAAAAAACTTACCCCTTACATCTCCTCTGTACCTACTTCCAAGCACATTAAAACTGTGTCCTTTCATGCTAGCCATTTCAGCCCTGGGAAAAAGCCTCTGACTATCCATGCAATCAATGCCTTTCATCATCTTATACACCTCTATCAAGTCACCTCTCATCCTCCATCACTCCAAGGGAAAAAGGCTGAGTTCACTCAACCTATTCTCATAAGACATTCTCCCCAATCCAGGCAGCATCTTTGTAAATCTCCTCTACACCCTTTCTATGGTTTCTACATCCTTCCTGTAGTGAGGCAACCAGAAATGAGCACAGCACTCCAAGTGGAGTCTGACCAGGATCTAAATCAGTTTAAATAATGACTTTTTAAATTCTTCCTCTGAAATTGATAACCTCACACTTTATTCACTCCAACATTAAACTCTATATGACAATTTCCTGCCAACTCTGTAACCTTTCTATAGCTCCTTGCAGCCTCTTTGTGCTCTTCACAACTGCCTACTCCACCTAACCTTGCATCATATGGCAAAAATGGCAACAGTAGACCTGGCCCCTTCTTCCAGTCATTAGAAATTATTGTAAGTTGTTGAGTCCCTGGCATTATGATATTCCACTAGTTTCAGATTGCCAATCCAAAAAATGATCCATTTATCTCAACTTTGTAAAAACATGGCAAACAGGTAGACTTTATTAAAGTGGTTTTAGACCAGCATGTCCCCACAAAATCATTCAGAATCTTCTTCAACTGGAAGCATTGGATGAACCATGAGATCTGCAATCTGTCGAGGGCCAGATCAGTGGCATTCAGGTCTGGAAGCCAAGTAGGGTACTAAAGGCATCTCAAATGATGTGGCAATTACAGACTAAACTTGAAACTATGAAGAATGCTGGACAGCTGTGGCAGGGCTTGCATGCTATTACCTCTTACAAAGTGAAACCAAGTGACTTTGCTCTCAGATGAGCACAGTACCTTCTATACTCGCTTTGACCATCAAGACATGGAGGAAACTTAACAAACTCCCACAGCACCTGATGACCCTGTGATTTCAGTTTCTGAGGCTGATGCGAGAGCATCCTTCAAGAAGGTGTACCCATGGAAAGTATTTTGCCAATTGGGGTGCCTGGCCATGTACTAAAGACAGCTCACTGTTCCCTTTAACCTATTGCTTTGGCAGTCTGAGCTACCCAACAGCTTCAATCAGGCTTCATTTATACCAGTGCCTAAGAAGAATGTAGTAACCCCTCTCAATGACTATCATCGAGTAGCACTTACATCCACCGTGTTGAAGTGCTTTGAGAGATTGTTGATGAAGCATATCAACTCCTCCCCAAGAAGCGACTTGGATCCACTCCAATTTGCTTATCAGTGCAACAGGCCCTCAGCAGATGCCATATCATTGGCTCTTCACTCAACCCTGGAACATCTGGACAGCTAAGATGCAGACATCTCGAAGCTCTATATCGACTATAGCCCAGCATTCAGTACCATCACCCCTTCAAAATGAATCAATTAGCTATGATTGTATGTACTTAGCTATGTACTTAGCTCCCTGCTCTACACACTTTATTCTTTTGACTGTGAGGTTAAGCATTGCTCCAACACCATATTTAAGTTTCTTCAGCCTATCATTTCAGAGGATCTGTGCTGGGCCCAGCACGTAAGTGCAATTATGAAGAAAGCAGTGCCTCTACTTCCTTAGAAGTTTGCAAAAATTGGGCATGACATCTAAAATGTTGACAAACTTTCACAGACATCTGATGGAAGTTATATTGCCGGGTTGCATTACGAATTGGTATGGAAACACCAATGTCCTTGAATGGAAAATTATACAAGAAATAGTGGATATGGTCCAGTCCATCATGGGTAAAGCCCTCCCAACATTCGCTCTATTATTTTTTTTAAAAACAACTGCACGGACCAACCATTGCTCTGAGCAGGAAATTTTTACGTCGCCTGAAACCTACATGCCACTTTAAATTATTTCTTTTGCAGTATCTATACTATGAACATTGAGAATGAAAACTGAAAAATCAGATACATTTGATTTTATTTATTAATTGAAGTGTATAATGACATGTAGTACAAAGAAATTCATTCATGTTTCCTATACTTTTTCTTCATCTATCTTCATTACAAATTCATCGGCTATGATTTGTCTTATTTCTCATCAAATGAAAAATTTGTCTTACTCCTTTTCATCTAAATGTTCCACTTCTAGTCTGTTTCTGGATTTACATTTGATTGAATTCATTAGACTGAATCCATGTTCACAGTCTGCAAGAGAAGGCTGAAATGTTCCAACGATGTCAACAAGAAATAACAGTTCTTTCAAACTCTTCATTTCTAAGCACACAATTCAACCTATCAGTAAACATCTTAATTAATCCAATTCTAACTTTCTCAGAAACGACAAATTTGAGATCAGAATATTGCTGCAATACTTTACAGGTAACATTTTTCTCAGAATTTGTAATAGTAGCCAAATATGTTTATGTCGGTTATACTACATTCTCTTTTTACAAATTTAAAATTGGCTGTATTTGCAATAGCAAAATTGTCAAAAGCTTGCCATTCTCATAACTCATCTTCATGTAATCTGTTATCCAAGTAATTACACACGTTGAATGAATCAAATAATAGATGCACTATCAATGTCAGAATTTATAGATGCAAACATCTATAAGTTTCATTTTTTCACTCCAGTAAATGGTATTGCTCAGATAAGTTGTTAATTTGTTTTTCATACTGCAATGCTTCAATTGTATTCAAACAGCTTTTCTGAAGGAATTTACAGAGATGCCAGATCTACTAAAACATCATTAAGGACAGTGATTGCTACTCGATATTGTGGAGCAGTCAAACTCGTCAGACAGCAGTTGCTGACTAGATCATAACATTCATTAACGTGCTCTTTACAATACTGGATCAAAGCTTCATAGTTTCTTATTTAAGCAGTAACAGCAAAATGTCTTGGCAGCCATCTTACTTTGTTTAGTGGTCTAAATGACACAATACCACATGCCGTCATTCTGTAACATTAGCTAATTCTTCGTTTTCCTTTTTTAACCAATGACCTGCAGTACATTGCATACACTGTTCATAGCAGTGTTTCTATATCCTGCGTAACTGATGCTTTTTTCCATGTGTCATCCAGTTCCAGATCTTCTCTGTGTGCAACACAATGTTACCCAGACAGTTGCTTTATTTATAGTCGAAGAATTGCTGCCACAACATTATTCTTTCCAAGCTTAATATTTGCCCAGTCTGACATAAATATCACTATTTTTGAATACCGTTGTTGATGTAATTTTTTTACAGATTCAACAATAGTGATATTGTCACATGTAATTAACTTCAAATCACCAACAAACACAGCCATATAAGAAATTTCACTTTACGGTCAAAACCTAAAATACAGAATTAACATTTTCTGTACAGAAGTATTGGTACTTTCTTCAGCAGTTAGTGTATAGAAAGCAAATTTCCACAATTTTTCCATTAGCTGTTCTGAAGCATAAATCTGATGCACTCAACAAATTCAAATGCATAGTTCTTGCTGAGCCAGCTCTCTGCTATATTTACATATTTGGCCACGTGCATGAATTTCTTGCATGAAATGCATAGAAGCATTAGTAACAACTGTTAAGATAATGTTATCAATTACAACTTTGACGGTATCAAAGTCAGACATTTTTCATGCATCTTGTTTCACACTCTTTTGAAGTTTAAGTCAACATGCACAAAATTCCACATTTCCTCTGGTTGTACAATTTGGTAACTATACAAATTCTCTGGTTGTTTTAAGAAACTAACTTCTATTCTTCTCCTTTCTTTGCACTGCTAAACAGGTCCCCAAACTTTCATTTCAGCATAAATAATGCATACATCGTCAACATCTTGATATGTAAAAATATCACAAATTTTATTTGTTTTTGATACAAAGACTGTAGTTCAGAATCTACAAGTTGCAAAAGCCATTCTACCTTAAGTTTTGTACAAGTTTTGTTCTTCACTGCATTTAATTCTTAGACCATAAGAGATATGAGCTGAATTAGGCTACTCAGCTCATCTGCCATTCCGTCCTGGTTGATTTATTATCCCTCTCAACCCCGTTCTCCTGCCTTCTCCCCGTAACCTTTGACACACTGATTAATCAAGAACCTATCAACCTCATCCTTAAATATACCCTTATATTCTTCTTCTGCTTTCCTTTTTGATATGCTTTGGATATTAAAAATATTAATAATTAGAGATACTAAAAATAATCATTTTTGAATAATTCAACAAGTCAAAAACTTTATAATTTTAATAAAATAACCAGTCATGCAAACAATTTTATAGAAAAATATTTTTACTTTGTTCTAACAAATTATTAATTTAAATAATCTTACTAGATCGTGATTTTTTTTGAAAGATTACTTACTGAAGAAGTCAAAGTATAGAATCATTCTCATCAAACAAACACTCACAACACAAGTAAATTATGTCAGGCAGTCAAAGCATAACAGGCACAATGGGAAAAGTAAAATATTTCGACTAAATGGCATCCGTGCTCAGCGGTCCAGCAATTTATTAACATAGAGCTACCTAATTCCATTCTGTTTATTGTTACAATTTGTAACAATATTGTAACTTGAAACACTGACAATGTACACAGGTTGAAGCTCGAAAGGTTCTGATACATTTATCATTTAGAATATTTATGAATTATATTCATTCTCACATAATTAGTTACATGGTATCCACAATCATTTTAACATATATTTCAAAATAATATTTGCATCATTTTGAGATATATTAACATTATATAAAAGAAATTTTCAGCTAGACAGTGACAGATCGGGTGATTTGAGTGTCTCAGAAATTGCTTATCTCCTCAGATTTTCAAGCACAACAGCCTCTAGAGCTTACAGAGAATGGCATGAGAAACAAAAAGCATCTATTGAGCAGCAGTTGTGGTTGAGAATGCCTTGTTAATGAGAGAGGTCAGAGAAGAATGGCCAGACTGGTTCAAGCTGACAGGAGTGTGACAGTAACTCGAGTAACCATGTTTTGCAACAGTGAGTCTGTAGAAGAGCATCTCTGAATGCACAACATGGTGAACGCTGAAGTGGATGGGCTACAGCAGCAGAAGACCACAGACATACACTCGGTGGCCACTTAATCAAGTGCAGGAGATATGAGTGTACTCATGCCTTAACATCAGACATAGTGACCCAAGTTTTGTACAGTACTGTCCAAAAGATTTTGGCACATATATATATCTAGGGTGCCAAAGGCTTTTGCACCGTAATGTACTAGTCAACGTGGAGTGAAGAGTTTGTAAATCTGGTGGGAGCAGAGGATGTTGGAAATGTTGAGGGCGGAGTGCTCCAGGAGGAATGTGGGATAGTTGGCAGAGGAGTGCCAGGACAGGGGCAGTGCAGGTGCAGATACACCAGGCAAGGTCACTTAATTTCAAACAAGTGGGTTATTTATCATTACAGAACATCTCTCTCCTGCTTCCCTCTCCTCAACCATGATTCCCCACTCCCTGCCCCCTTCTCACTCTCAATGCACAATAGAGAACCATATCAGATTCAGGTTTATCGTCACTCACATGTCATTAAATTTGTTTTCTTTTTTTGGAAGCTGTACAGTACATAAAATAACTACTGTGTAAAAGTCTTAGGCACCCTTGCTATATACATGTACCCAAGTCATTTGCACAGTACTATAGGTAAATGTCCACAGTTTGATACTGAACTTACAGTCGTTCTCAAGGTGAGTTTGTGTGAATGAATATGTTCTAAACTTACTGGTCAACCTTCAAGTGTTATTCTCTGACTGTTGTTCACAACATGAATCTCTGTCGAGCCTTGATGCAGAATTGGATCTTACTGAGTATCTACAAAATTTGTGCTGGGGAATTTGCCCAATTCTAGAATATTCTATATAAACAAGAATGGAATTCTGAATTCAGCTAAAGCAAGTTCTAGGGAACAGCAGTGTGGGCTGTGGTATGATGGTAGTAAAATCCAGGATTCATGCTTTTTCAGCTACATAACATATGCAATTTAATACTTTCATCTCACCTCATTTATCTTTCCAATCTTTCATTAATCTTTTATTATAATTTCCATTAAATTCTGTTCATTACATATGTGAGGTCACTTCTCAGAACTGTCCACATTTCGCAAAGGCCTGTGCATCACCTGGGAATACTCCCAGCGCCCTGTGAAATCTTCCATTTGTAATGTCATGTCAGTGCTCAAAGAAAAATTTCTGATTTCAAAGGCTTTTGGATTTTGGATTTGTGTATAAGCTTTTTTTCAAAACCATATTACTTTTTACACACATTACATTGCCAAAAAGAAGTTCTGATTGTGAATAAACAGAGTATTTGAATAAAAACACTGTTTACATGCTTGATGTTTCATCTAAATGCTGTTTATCTGAATTCAAATGATGCATTCAGAAGCACAAGTTCTACATCAGTTGGATCTAACAGCTGGTAAACAGGCTATTGTTCACACGCATGATTTAGCATTATTCAAACTCATCGGTGTTTAGCATTTTTGCACTTGAAATGGAGACTGAAATCTGAATCAAATAAAATAATGGCTCTGAAATACAGCTAACTGGGGCACTTGGGGACCAGCACATTTAAGTGGCTGAAGTTTCATGGAAATAGTTTAAAAGTATTAAAACAAATCAAACTGCCATTTAACTGAGTAACAAATGCTGTAACTAAATTAAATGCAGAACAAATTAGAACAATATCAATGAGACAAGCACCCATTACCTACTAAATGCTCCCAATGACATTTGATTCAAATAGCCTCTGACAACCAAGTCCACCTGCTGGCCTTCGTGTGTGGCTTTACCACTAAGTCCCGCAGAAACATTTCGACTGACAAGAGGAGGGGTAAAGGTGGGATACTGATGCCTTAACATCAGTTGCTTTGGGCAGAAGGGGCTCCTCAGCAGCTTATCTAGGAGAAGGAAAACTCTGAGCTGACTGTGAAAACTTTTATAGATATGTGAAAAGAAAAAGATAGGTTAAGACAAATGTAGGTCCCTTACAGTCAGAAACAGGTGAATTGATCATGGGAAACAAGGACACGGCAGACCAATTGAATAACTACTTTGGTTCTGTCTTCACTAAGGAGGACATAAATAGTATTCTGGAAATAGTAGGGGAATGAGGGTCTACTGACATGGAGGAACTGAGGGAAATGCATGTTAGTAGGGAAGTGGTGTTAGGTAAATTGAAGTGATTAAAGGCAGATAAATCCCCAGGTAGAGATGGTCTGCATCCCAGAGTGCTTAAGGAAGTAGCCCAAGAAATAGTGGATGCATTAGTGATAATTTTTCAAAACTCCTTAGATTCTGGATTAGTTCCTGAGGATTGGAGGGTGACTAATGTATCCCCACTTTTTAAAAAAGGAGGGAGAGAAAAACTAGGGAATTATAGACCAGTTAGCCTGACATCGGTGGTGGGGAAAATGCTAGAGTCGGTTATCAAAGATGTGTGTTACGTACCCCGTAACTGGGTCACTTACCAGCAAAGATAGCGAGGTCTGTTGAAGTCTGATGCTACTATTTTTAACAGTATTTATTGATAAAAATACACAAAAATAATATCAATGCAAACAGACAGATAATATACGTCGTTAATACTAAATCTAAAGGCGCTGGTATAATAATAATCAATAAGGAATAGCTCTATCATTGTCTAGGGCGGGGGTCGGCAACCCGCGGCTCCGGAGCCACATGTGGCTCTTTTACGTCTGTGCTGCGGCTCCCTGTTGCTTTGGGAAATAATTGGTTGTGGCGACCCTTTTCCTGGCACATCCGAACCGACTCACAATTAGATAGCCTACGGGGGTTTGCGAGCACAGAGCTTTGGAGCCTCTGCGCCATGGGGGGCAGGTTGAGGGAGGCTTAAAAGTGAGGCTGAAGATTTCGAATAAAGTTTTATCCTTCGACTGCAGTTACCGACTCCGTGTCGTAATTTTAGCGCTGCGTTTAGCACACCGCTACATGGTCAGTATTTAATTAAAATGTATTTTATGTTAGTTTGTTAGTTTTTGAAATGTAATTCTAAATTTGAAGATTATGGTGATCTTGTACAATCTAAATAAGACGTTGTGGCGACCCATTTCCTGACACATCCGAACCGGCTCACAATTAGCCAGCGTTCAGGCTAAGGGAGATAGCCTACGGGGGTTTGTGAGTACGTGTCTTTTGCAGCATCCGCGCCCATGGGGGGGCGGGTTGAGGGAGGCTTAAAAGCAAGGCTGTTTAGTTCGAATAAAGCTATCTTTGACTGCTGTTTACTGACTGCGTGTAGCACACCGCTACAACGTTTTTTTATCGCTGGCTGTCCAGAGGGGAGGTGCTGAAACGGTTTGTCGCGTGTCTGGAAGAAGTGAAAACTTTCCTGGGCAGCAAAGGGCTCAACTTTCCTGAGCTGGAACAGCCAGAGTGGCTGGAAAAGCTACACTTCATGGTAGACATGACAGCGCACCTGAACACGCTGAACACAGCTCTTCAGGGGTAAGGACGTACAGCCCTGCACATGTTGGAGGATGTTTTGGCATTTGAGCGCAAGTTGACAGTGCTTGCCAGAGATTTACAGAAAGGCACATTGTCTCACTTCCCCAATTTGAGAGAGTTCAAACAAGGTCACGACATGATAAATTCGGAGTATTTACATTCTGCAATCATCGCAATGCAAACATCGTTTGGGAAACGCTTCTGTGAGTTCAGAGAGGAAAAAAACACATTATCCTTCCCGGTCACTCCCCTAAGCATCGATCCATCCCTACTGAATACGACTGCATTGTCAGGTGTGAGTCAACCTGACCAAGTATGATAAATATTTTAATTGCCTATTATTTTACATATATTCATATGTTTTCATTGTTCAGTGAAATAGTCCTTTTATTTTTCAGGTTGACAGCTGGCTGACGTTATTTTTGGTTTGCTGCTGGCGGCAAATTTAAGTTTGGCGTTTTTCATAAATACAAGAAGGACTCAAATAGACGTTGAGTATTTTACTTAAAAGTAACCTTCAACCCAACGTCTTTTTTTCGGAGTTCAAAATGTTTTTGTTGCATGCAGAAATGTAATTTCGTTTTCTCTGCAGGAGTTCATCAATTTCATAAATGCAACACATTATAGTTTGTTTATACATAGCATAAAGGCAAAACAAAACGTTATATGCAGTGTTATTTCATTTTAAATGTCAAACGGGTTTTGCGGCTCCCAGTGTTTTCTTTTCTGTGGGAAACTGGTCCAAGTGGCTCTTTCAGTGGTAAAGGTTGCTGACCCCTGGTCTAGGGGTTAATGTATTGTCCGATGGAAATATAAAAGTCACTTTAGTTCATTCAAGGTGCAGCATTCTGGTTGGAGAGAAAGACGGGTTAAAACTTGCCCATTCCTTTTATGATGTCAATCCTTCGAGAGTCGTTGGGAGTTGATTTCCCCGTTGTTAGCTAAAAACCGTTCATCCGTGGTAAAGGACCACCAATTCTGGGGCAAATGGAAACGGACGCACATGGCCTTCCCACCGGCTTTCGCTATTACGGGATCGCTAACGTTTCTTCTGGTGTGTCTGAGGGGCTGTTCCCACAGACCCTCTTTTATCCTAACTCACAGGGTCTCAGATGTCAATCAGGTTGAGATGATGCAATCCCTCCAGCAAATCTCCCCCTCGGTTCATTGCCTGGGGGCTTCGATGCATCGTATCAGATTCAATACACAAGTCCGTCTCCAAGAGACAATAGCCGGTATCAGTGGCTCCGCCTTTCGCAGGCCAGGACACATTCCAGCTCTTTGTGGATTCTGCATGTCTTTCTCTCATTTCCTGGGTCTCTTGAACTGACTTAGTGATCTTGCGATTCTGACAAAGGAGGGGGCTACCCCGCACCCTTCGGCCCCTCAGAGCTGTGGCACATTCGTAACATGTGATAACAGCACATTTGGAAAGCGGTGAAATCATCGGACAAAGTCAGCATGGATTTGTGAAAGGAAAATCATGTCTAACAAATCTTATAGAATTTTTTGAAGATGTAACTAGTAGAGCGGATAGGGGAGAGCCAGTGGATGTAGTATATTTGGATTTTCAAAAGGTTTTTGACAAGGTCCCACTCAGGAGATTAGTGTGCAAATTAAAAGCACACAGTATTGGGGGTATGGTATTGATGTGGATAGAGAATTGGTTGGCAGACAGGAAGCAAAGAGTGGGAGTAAATGGAACCTTTTCAGAATGGCAGGCAGGGACTAGTGGGGTACTGCAAGGCTCAGTGCTGGGACCCCAGTTGTTTACAATATATATTAATGATTTGGATGAGGGAATTAAATGCAACATCTCCAAGTTTGCGAATGACACGAAGCTGGGCGGCAGTGTTAGCTGTGAGGAGGATGCTAAGAGGATGCAGGGTGACTTGGATAGGTTAGATGAGTGGGCAAATTCATGGCAAATGCAATTTAATGTGGATAAATCTGAGGTTATCCACTTTGGTTGCAAGAACAGGAAAACAGATTACTACCTGAATGATGGCCGATTAGGAAAAGGGGAGGTGTAACGAGACCTGGGTGTAATGGAGAAGCTACCAATGTACTCGGTAAAACCTAATGCAGACACTTCTTGCAGATTCCCCTCAGCAATTTCCCATTGCATAGTGAACTCCATAGCATCTGACACTAGTTAGAACAATCACAGAAAACAGCTGACTGTAATTTAGGGTTGTCTGTTTTCATGTGTGCAGTCAAAAAGTCACTGGCAAATGAGAACTGCTGACAATTTTGTAAACACATCCTCACAGAATTCTATTTAACAGTCATCAGATTCACCATCTTTGCTTCTCTGGTGCCTGGCCTGTTGCTTGAAATTCCTGGTTATTTTATGAAAAATGGTCACTCACTTGACTGTTTTAATTTTAATGCAGCCTCAGTTTTCACAATAGAGAAAATGTTCATCTTCACATTTTTTAATGAACAATTGTTCTTTCCCATGAAATGATCTGTATTTTCTGTTAGTTAAAAATAAATATAACTAGGAATTAAATATGCAATATCAGGCAGGTGAAACATATTGCATAATATTTTTTGAAAGATTCCCTGCTTTGGATTAGTGTTCTAACAATATTAACCTCCAGCTACTGTTGTGAGGCAACAAGTTAATTAGCATTGAATTGGAAAATTAGCTTTGAATTAGAAGCCCTCAATTATTTTTTACAGCTCCAATTTCAAAGAAACCATCAAAATTCCATTATTTTAGTCAGTTATCAGAAAAGCTCTTGAAGATAACATGATTTTAATTTATCATTGTCTCGATATGGATTTGGATATCATTTAGATTTTAGACTCCTCTGGGTACTGATCTTCAAAAGAATATTTTTCCGAATGAAAATCATGTTAATCTCCTCTGTTGCATAAATCTGACAACTTTCATTCACATGAAGTGAATCTCACTCAATTTGGCTGAAATACTTATGGTCTTTCAGTGCAATAAGTAGAAATACACTCATTTCCACAAAACTGGAATGATTTTCATGGGAATGTCATAGAACAGTAGCTAAGAAATTGTTGAAAAGGCAATGTCAAGGTGATCTATTATAGTTAGCGATTTGGTGAAGGAAATAGAAAATTTACCAATTGCTGTTTAATGTCATCCCAAGGAAATTTACAGACAATGGAACGCTTTTAGAAATGTTGTTTTGTGGGAAATGGGGCAGTCAATCTGAGCACAGTATTAGCCAATAAACAGAAGTGGGTAACAAATTTTTTTGGAAGTGCTGCTTCCTCAGAATTTTTTTTGTTTATTATAGACCATTTGCAGCTGAACACAAATATAATTTCAAACTATTTGTATCACGTAGGGATTTGGAGAAACAAAAAATTAGCTTTTATTGGACATAATGTGTTTAATTGCATAATGGTGCAAAGTTCTACTTAGCTTAAAGTGCTTTTTAGATGATTTTCATTTATGTTCAGTTTTGGAGGCTTCTCATTTAAGTGTCCAACAATAATCAGCCAGCATTGATCGATTCCATTTGCCTGGATATCGTTTCTCCATGACAACAATGTCCTGGTGAAACCTTTCATCATGCTTGTCACTGACAGTGCCAAGATTTGCAGGGAGGATGTCTAAATGGGAATGCCGAAAATTAACCTTTAGTGCAATGGTTTTGTATGTTTGTATGTTTGAAACATGTTGTCAACCAGCTGCACATAGTTTGGTGATCTGTAGTTGCCAAGAAAATTTTCAACAACATTCTTAAATGACTTCCATGTGATTTTCTCTGGTCCCACTAGAAGTTCTTTGAATTGCCTGTCACTGATGACCTGTTTGATTTGTGGACCAACAAAAATGCTTTCCTTAATCTTGGCATCAATTATTCTGGCTTGAATTATGAATTGAAATAACAAATACAGGCAATTTCATAAAAATGGAGCGTGATAGGAAAATATCATTGTGATTTTCATGATCAACAGCCCAAAATTTTATTAGACACTCCCAGAAGTATTCAGGAAGCAAAATCATAGTTGTCTAGCGTAATGAGTGATGAAGAAATACTGTATAGAAAATTGTTAGTAACTTCCTTGCTCTTCTTCAATACAGAGCCATGGAATCTATTAAGGCAATGTTCAAGAGTAAATGGGCATCTCATTAGAAGACTATGGCAATGCAGCATCCCCTTGATATCACAATGAATTGGCAGCCATGATGACAGAACAAGCAAGGCTAGTTCAGAACTGAAGACACCAGGATAAATGTGCTTATGTAACGAACAAGAAAATTCAGCAGTAGTAGTAGTTTTGCATTTTGCCATCTTGATTGCCTTTCTAACTTACAAATTATTGTCACATGGGAAACAATAAATATCACTTCACAAAACACAATCAAACAGTTTATATTTCTTAAAACAGAGCAGCTGGCTAAAAATCTGTATATTTTTTCAGCCCTTATGTCTTTCCTGAGTAACCACAGATTTCATCTGGTGAAAATCTAACATTTAAGATTTTGGTTAATTTGAGAAGAATCATTACCAGATGGAAGTAAAAAGAATCATATGATAACATTTAATAGGGAGAGACTTCAGAGTTACCAACACATGAAGATTCTTTGTCTGCCAGCAACAGTTACTGTGTTTTTTCCCGATACCATTATTAAATTCAGATCACTGTGTGTATTAGGTTAGTATGACACTTTTACTGTATGCATTAATTGTATTATTTCAATCCAAACTAGATTGTCAGGTTGCTTTTAACTGCTTGTGGATAATGAGTGAGCTATACGTTAATTCAAAAATTAGATGGCAGTTCAAGCTTCAAAGATCAAGTCTTAGCTGCCTTGAAAACAAATTCACCAAACACAGCGTCATATCTCCATAACTGCTTTGCATATTTTAAGGTTGTTCAAATAGTCAGAAATGCTTACTAGTAAAAATATAACATTTTCTTAATAATCTTTGTAAGTTGATCACACATTGATAATTCAAACTCTCAGTTTATTAATTTTAAGACAAATTAAGTGTTTGATGTTAATGAAAATCCACTTTATTAATGTTGTCTTCCTTACCAATTTTGATGAGTTAATTCTGTCCATTCAATAAAAAAGCTTATTCTCATTAATTAGTTTTCCTTAGTGTATTAGCTTATTATTATCTGAGCTGCTAAATATTCATTGAAGAGTTTGATAACACAGAAACAAGCATAACCTTCTATTCACAATCTAGTTAAATATGAGTCAATTATTGTCTTTTATATGTGTTTCCAAAGGCGTATATTCTATAGAACCAGAAACCCAAGTATCCACAGCAGAATATTGTGTCCTATATTAATAAGGCTGCTGTTATATTCTAGGAATCTGGCATTACTGTGTTCTGCAATATGTTAAAACAATGTTTCACATCATTTAGCAGCTGGGGAAAAACAGATCCCACTGACATCTGCAAGTCAGTGAATATGTAATAGCTGCAAACAGACAAATTAAGTTTAAGTATTCCCTGATGGTCGATAGGATTGCAGTCACTCTCCCTGGTGTAAAACTACCCCTGAATTATCTCACACCACTTGGCTATCTGGTTGTATGAGTCTCACTATCAAGTCGCAATGCGCAGTTGCTATTGACATCAAACGTATCAATGCTAGATACACAGTTGTGCATGAGTCGTGGACGAGTTTACATTCTTGTGTCATTAGCATTTGGAATCAACATACTGGTATCATTATCTCAAATAACATCATGAAGAATATGCTGTTCCAAACAGAATGATGTTTGTAATGAAAGACTGGATTTATGTTGCAGTTCTTTTCTCATTAAAAAGTAGGGCAGTTATGCTTCAATTAAATAGAGCAATGGTGAAACCATATCTGAAGTACTGATCTCTTTATTTAAAGCAATATGTCAACAAATTGAAAGCAGTCCAGTGAACACTGGAATAGAGTGTACATGTGCGAGTGGTCTTTGGAAGTACAGAGTTGCATTACGGTGAAGGATCTTGAAAGGGAGGATATAGAGAAGGTATTTTCTCTTTAAAGAGAAATTAAAAAAGGAAAGGGATGATAGGGGGGGGTCTGTTTGTGATTGGAAGCCTATGTTCAGCAGTGTACTGTCTGGATCAGTGCTGGGAACCTTGCTGCTTGCTATGTACATTAACAACTTACATGAGCGTGGAGCAGTTACTGATGACATGGGAATTGGTAATGTTGGTGATAGTGAGGAGAGCAAGCTTAGGCTGGCAAATTGAATACAGTAAAAGCAAATAGAATTTAACCCTTTAAGAGTGAGGGCTGTATCATTTAGTATCATTTATGGGTAGGGCCTGTACCTTACATGATAAGACCCTACGGAGTATTGTGGGTAAAAGGTAAAGTGGTGTACAAGTCAACGATCCATTAGGTGGCAGTGCAGGTAGAAACTCTGATGAAGAAGATATAAAGGATACTTGTCTTCATTAACTGGGACATAAAATAAAGGGTGAAGTGGACTTGCTAGAATTTTATAAAATATCAGTTAAACCATAGTTGGAATATGTTGTACGTAGCCCTACAGGAAGGACGTGATTGTACTGGAGAGAGTGTGGAGGCAATTTACCAGGATGTTGTTGGCTTGGATGGAATAGTTCAGTTATGATGAGAGACTGAGAGTGTGTGTTTGTTTTCCTTTGAGCAGGAGATGTCTGGATTGGGGTGTGTACCTGATACAGATAGACGAAATTATGAAATGCATAAATAGGGTAGGTAGAAATATTTCCTGTGACAGAAGTGTCTAGCGCCAGACAACTTTGGTTTAAGGTGAGTAATAAGATGTTTAGAGGGGATCTGATGAAGGATATTGACGGAGATGCCTGTTTTTGTTTCTGTGCTGTATGACTTCATGACTCCATAATAATTGGCCAGTGTTAAAAAATAAAGCATGGATGAACAAAGGTAGAGATTAAATTATTTGTCCAACTCCTGTTTAGTTGTCCAACTAAATTGTGCGCTTGCAGAATCCTTCTTGGATTTGGCAGAACTACACTTACCATAGATTAAAGAGGGAGATTAGATTGTCACATATACATTGAAATATACCATGAAGTTTGCCATTTGTGTCAAATCAAACCAGCAAGGATTGTATGCCCACAACTCACTAATCCTAACTGTAAATCTTTGGATTGTGGGAGGAAACCAGAGCACTCAGAGGAAACCCACGCAGTCACAGGGAGAACGTACAAACTCCTTATAGACAGTGGCAGGAAGTGATCCCCAATCAGTGATTGCTGGTACTGTAAAGCCATCTGCTAACTGCTTTATTGCTTTACCCTGCTGTGATGAAGTCACTTGCAGTTATATGGACCATACACAGTACTGGAGCTACTAGTCGTAATCACTGATAATTTAAATTTTGATGATAATAGATGATAGATGATAGATAACATGACAACAGCAGTCTGAATCAGGCAATGTAAAAAAGCAAACAATAAAAGCATAAAATGCTGGAACCACCCAGCAGGTAAGGCAGGTTCTGTGGAAATTGAAACAGTTTATGTTTCAAGACAGAGACCATTCATCAGAACTGAAAAAGGGAGATGCAAAAGGAACTGTTGTGTTGAGGAGAGGGCAGAAGGGATTGATAGAACAAAGGGAATATCTGTGATAGGGTGTGACCAAGTCAAATGGCAAATGAGATTAATTATGTTTTTATGTCTGTATTATGTGTTACTAATGGCAGGAGTGGCTAGTAGGCCTGGTTGTGCAAATATCAAAAAAAATCTAAGCCAAAATCACAGGTGAATGACTTACAGCTGAACTGGCAAGTATGGTACAGACAAAAAGAGAAAGTTACTTGAAATTGGATAATTTAACATTGAGTCTAGAAAGCTGCAAAATGTTCAGATAGAAGATGAGGTGTTGCTGCCCAGTCTTGGCATGAGGCCTCATTCATCACAGAGATGTCTGAGTGAGAATGAGATAAAGAGTTAAAATGGTGGGCTAGGAGTGCCCTGTGAATGGAACGCAGCTGTTCTGCAAAGCAATACCCTAATCCATGTTCAGTCATTCCCAATGCAGAGGAGACAACATTGTCAACAATGAACGAATACACGGGAGTACAAATGTAAGTGAAGCATTACTTCACCTAGAAGAAACATTGGGTTACCTGACCAGTGGGAAAGGTGGAGGTGAAAGGACATGTGTTGCATCTCCTTTAAAAAAGTGGCACGGGGGATAAGTGGCTGATGAGACAAAAGGGTCATCTAGAGATTTGCAACAGGACAATTTCTTCAGAATGCTGAAAGAGGAAGTGTTGGAATATGCAGTAGATTCGTAGAGTCATAGGACATTACAGCAAGAAAACAGGCCCTTCAGCCCATCTAGTCCATGCCAAACCAGTAACATCCCTAGTCCCATTGACCTGCAGCCCAACCATAGCCCTCCATACCCCTCCCATCCATCCCAACATATCCAGATTTCTCTTAAACGTTGAAATCAAACCTACAAACAGTTGCGCTGGCTGCGCCTTCCAACAGGAACATACAAACTCAGCACTCTCAAAATTTCACTTTGAAGGCCTCCCACTTACCAAGTATACCTTTACCATAAAGCAACCTTCCCCATTCCACACTTGCCTGATCCTTTCTGATACCATCAAAATTCACCTTTCTCCAATTTAGAATTTTAACCCAAGGACTAGACCTATCCTTTTCCATAATTACCTTGTAATTAATCACATTACAATCACTACATGCAAGGTGTTACCCTACACAAACTTCTGTCACCTGCCCTAGGTGAATCTCTCTAGTTGGGACTTTTATGTACTGTTAAAAGAAATTTCTGTAAACACATTTGGCAAACTCTTGCCCATCCTCTTTTACAGTATGGCAGCTCCAGTCAATATGTGGAAAGTTAAAATCATCTACTTTATGTTTCTTGCAACAGTCTGTGAACTCTCTACAAATTTGCTTCTCCTCTAAATCCCATGGAATGTTAGGTGGTCTGCAACATAATCCCATTAATGTGATTATAGTAGACAAGTTCTCCAGTTGGTCCTGTCTGAGCACTGCCATGACAATTTTGCTAACTGGTGATGTCACCCCTCCCCTTTTAATCCCTTCCACTCTAACACGTCTAAAACACTGGAATACTGAGCTACCAGTCCTGCCCCTCCTGCAGCCAGATCTCACTAATGACGACAATGTCATAATTCCACATGTTGATTTATGCCCTTAACTCATCCGGCTTTCCAACCACAGTCCTTGTATTGAAATATCTGTAACTCAAAACAACAATCCCACCATGCTCAACCTTTTAGTTCCTTGACTTTGTATGCAGGCTTAACAACATCTTTCATCACTACCATTCCACTCTCTGTTCTGGCACTCTGTTTCCCACCCTCCTGCAACTCTAGTTTAAACCCATCCCACCCCCAGCCCCCCATGCAGCACTAGTAAATTTCCCCCCTAGGATATTAGTCCCCCTCCAGTTCAGGTGCAAACCGTCCTTCTGTAAAGGTCCCACCTTCCCTGGAAGAGAACGTAATGGTCCAAAAATCTGAAGCCCTCCTGTATGTGTCCAGTGGTGGAATCTTCATGGAGTTTGTAGAAATTGTGTAAAAAAAGACCATATGTTTTGGTATGGTCACGAAAGACCACACTGACCATACGTTTTGATCTGATGGATGTAGTCACATTATAAATACAGAATACTGTACATGAAAGCTTAGACCATACATGGAATATCTGCTCATTTATTCAAGAAGAGAGCCTTTCATTGTCTATCAAACACAAGAAACTCTTTGAATAATTGCCTTTGATTAATGTAACTTGACCCTAATTTCTAAATGGAAAAGTGGTTCATTCTCCTTACCTTGGTCATTTCGTGCAAAAATAAATCAATAAATAAATCTGTCAAACTCTACAGGAACCTGCATTTTTAATGAGATTACCCCTTCACAGAAAACACATCTGTGACGCACTTTGAATTTTCCTAAGTCAAAGTCAACAAGTTGCAAATGAACAAGCAGTCAGAAGTGTTTTAAAGTTGAATGGCAAGGCTATAGGGCCACAGATAATTTCAATATGCAAATATTTTTGCAGAAATGGAAGATTCATTCTTGTAATACAAAATGCACATCTTTTACAGTGTATAAAGAAAGAGAATGGAATTAAAGTGTGTGATAATTTGATTTATTTGACTGGGTGTGCTCCTGTAAGTCTGATGTAATCTGAAAGTAAACTTCTAATTAATTTCTGATGTAGAGCAGCATTTAAAGTCAGATGGCTATTGCAAACAAAACTGTCCAGCATGTCAAAAGTTTCCCTTTAGTGCAGGTGGTTTCCATTAGCACATGGCTGTGAAAACAGCTGGTCCTGGCTGTGAAAGATCACCCTTGTTAACCTGTTGTTGACTTCCACAAATCCCAAAACTAGAAGACTACTAAATTTGAAGAAGTGAATCAATCCCTGATGCACATTGTCAAAACAATAATGTGGAATTAATGTTTATACATGCAAATTTTGGAATTTTCTGTCCCAGTTTTGGCTCACTGACTGAACTTAGACTAGCCAATTGGATGGATGTGAATTTATAATCTAGCCTGATAGTTCAGGGCAGAACTGGATGAGCGTGATTCTAAATTGTTGCAAGGCTAACAGTTTGGATGAGAATTAATCAGGACATGGATGTCTTCTCAAAAAAATTTAGAAGATTCCATGACAAACGCAACTTCTCTGGTATCTTGACCTGCACTTTTCTCTTAAGTAGGCATCACTCTAAAACACTTTTTTTTTGGTTAGCATTGATATATGTGAGACCCCGCTGTAAGCAATTTGCTTGTTGTGTTTCTTACATTACAAAATTATCTCACTTTAAGAGTACTTATTCGCAATGAGCTTTTGGACGTCCTAAGGTCATGAAGACTGCTCTATAACTCTACCTTTTTCTCCCTCCAGCTTCCTTCTCTCTGCTTTTCTTTCTCTTTCTCTCTATTTCTCTCTCATTCTCTCCCCCACCTCTTGTCACATCATTGTGGTTTCCAGCGGTCTATTTCTGCTATTAGCTCCTTTAAAAAAGATGTGGAAATAATCCTTGAAAACTTGAAAAAAGTGGCTTTCATCATTCTATATATTTCTAAGTATTTTGTCATAAATGTCAAACTGCAATATTTTTGTTGAATTATGCACACTAGAGGTTTATTTTCATAATGAGTGAAAAGTGTTGTTCTCTCCTGATTATTTTTTATCTTCTAAGTATATACCATACACAGCTGTAAACAAACTTTGAAATTATCCAGTGGATCTGTAAGATAAGAAAAACCATGAAGAATCTCAAAAGCTCAAGGAATTAATATTTTAGAACCATTTCTCAAATGACAAATAAGAAGACATTTCTAAGTGAGTAAGATCAGTCTTACTCAGTTGCACTTCCTGGTTCACTTTCTACTCCCTTCCTAGTCTTCTTTCTTGTGCTGCCTCTCTCTGTTAAATCACACCAGGTGTTACAGCCTCATACAACAAGCAGCATGCAGTATATTCTAGGAATCAACTCAACTAAAACCAAGGGGCTATTCCACAGCAGCCTAGGAAGCAGGAATGTTACTTGAGGAATCCTGTGAGAGGCAGCATGAAAATGAGGAAGAGAAGGAAGGAAATGGAAAGTGAATAAGGAAGTGTAATTAAGAATGGAGAAACAGGAAAAGAATGGGCCATTTACACCAGGAACTGTCTCAAGATGAAGTTATTCACAAATAACTTCAGTAACTTAAAGTGACACTCCATTGACCACTGGTCCCATACTCTTCATTTTACCATCATCACGGTCATCTTTCCAAAAAGAAAAAGCTACCAGGAAATACAGTTAACAATCTAATAATGATGCAACTATTGTTGGTAGAATCTCGGATGCTGACAAGAAGGTGTACAGGAGTGAGAAATGCCAACTAGTGGCACATCTTTGCAGTAAATGGCAATCTGCATTATGGAAAAATTCTGCAAATTCGTCAGCTCATTCTACTTGCCAGCCTCTGGCAAGGAGGTATGAGGAAAATTCCAATCAGCATGCTATAATGTTCCTTGTGGCATTTCTCTTAATATAGCCCTGGTAAGGGATATCCTAAACTAATCAGAGTTCTTTATTTCATTCTCTCGGCTGTACTTTTGTCTTTCCAGTCACTATACTTTCACTCACTACAGTGGGTTCTTGAAGCATAAACTATAGCAACATATCCACTATGTTACAAGTGGGTTGCTAACTGGTAACCCTTGATTTACGTCATGGAGAACAGTCATGCGAAATCACTGCCTGACTCTGCCACAAATAGTAAAGGCTCATGTGAAGCATGTGCAAGGCAATAACTTAGCAGTAAATGGCAATCTGAATTATGGAAAAAATTTGCAAATTCATCAGCTCACTCGACTTGCCAGCCTCTGGCAAGGGGGTATGAGGAAAATTCCAGTGCACAAGAATGCAAGAGACTGCCCAGAGTACTGGATACTACCCAACCCATCGCCAGCAAAGCACCCCTCCCCCACCACCATTTACGGTGTTGTTTATCATATAACGATTTCCACCATCTGGGACATGCCCTCTTCTCACTGCTACTATCGGGCAAAACGAAGAAAAGCCTGAAGTCCCGCATCACCAGATTAAGAACAAGTCCTTTCCTACAACCACCAGCTTCTTCAACTGATCTGCATGACCCTAATCCTACCTCAGCAATGGAACAATGCAGACCACATTTTGCACTACCATGGATTTGTCCCTGATTGCTTCTTGCACTAACGTCTTACTTTGCACAGTCCTTTACCGCTTATACAGTTTATGTTCTGTGCGTTATCTGAACCTACATGCTTGGGTGATGTTGCAACAAGCAAGTTTGTCACTGGACTTACATTTCACCCCACTTGTGCAGATGACAATAAACTCAACATAGCTTAAAAGTCTTCTGAGTTAAGTGACATCCTGTACACAGCTTTGATCTGCAGCCTGAAGTTATCCCAATCCCCAACAGCTGCCTGGAGGAACCCGGTGCACTTTAAGCTAACAGCATTGCAGCAGTCAGCAGTATTGCAGTCAATACTGGAAAAACAAGCTGCCAGGGGAACTCGGTAAGTCAAACAACACCTGTGGAGGTAAAAGGATGATCGACACTTCAGGCTGAGATCCTGAACGTCTCAGGACCGCATCACGCTGTGCTTTACCTTCACAGCTGTGCCTGCAGCAGCTGAGGCACTTTAGGAAGACATTTCTCAACTTTGGTCATGTTTAGAAATGCTCCAGAAATTTGCACTACTGCACTAACATCTGGATGAAATCATTCAATAGCTACAGTGATTGCTCATGATCCTATTGTATTGTTCTGCCATCAGAAGCTTAGAAAAAGGAACATGGAGCTTAGAAAAACAGAGGGCTATGGGTAATCCTAGGTAATTTCTAAAATTGGTACCTGTTTGGCACAGAATTGTGGACCGAGGGGCCTATATTGTGCTGTAGATTTTCTATGTTTCTATGTAAGAACAGCTGTCATGAATATGTGTGTATGCAAGTGTAGTCTTCATACTACTGAGGATGGATGTTCCCAGGGGCACATACATGGAAGATTTTTATGACAGTCCTCCAGATTAGGACACCTCTAGTGAGAAGCTGTTTGGAGGAGAGGTATCATATCATAGCAAGAAACCTTGAAGAAAAAGTCAGTGCCTTGATCCAGCCTTGCTTGACACCAGTCTGCTCTGGGTTTGGCACTTATGGAACTGTTAGCTTGGATGGCAACAAGAAGCAAAATAAGATGGGAGCTTCTTTGGGTAGCCAATTGCCCACTTCACAGCTCCTACCTATTGCTAGCTTGCCAATGCAAATGCAAGTTCCAATCCTGGTTTAGAATTTAAGGCTTCTGCAGCTGTCTCTCCCGCAGAAGAATGGTTGTTTGGAGGGTGTAGTACATCTTCTGACTGAATCATATCCTTGGAAAAGACCAATTACTTTGTTTTGTTAATTACGTAAGTGGTTGTTGCCTTAAACAGTAATTTGTAAACAAAAACGCATTGTGTTTCTAAATTACAGGGATTTGCAGTCACTGTGTCAGTACATTCTGAAGGCCCACAACCTTGCTGTGACCCTCAGAAAAATCACATAATCAGAGTGTAACATTAAACCTTGTAGGTCTTTTTAACGGCAACGACACATAGCAACACAAAAACTGAAGTATGCTTTCAGCAAGTTGATCTTCTCTGCCTTTGTGGTAGGAACTTCTGTCAGATCACTGACTTCTGTCTCGAAGCTCTTGCCGTCTAAGCCGACACTGTGATAACACTCGTTCTAGACATCCTAGCCAAAATAAACATTCTTTCCACATCCATTGTGTCCAGCTATGCCAGAATTGTGTTAGCTTCCACCAGATTTTCTTTCGGCCTTTTTAAATTCCAATGAATCCTTATAAACCTAGTCAACGTAATTACTCCTCATACAGCAATTCCTCTGCCCAGGAAACAACCCCATGATCCTTGGTTGCATTGCCTTTGGAGCAAAAATATCTTTTTGTGGATAACAAGTTAAAACTGCTCAGAGCACTCTTGAGTATGATCACCAAATAAGGCTCTTTTTATTTGTAATGAGACTCTATTGATCTTACACTCACTTTTTTCTTGCAATGAAAGTCAACATAACACTTCACAAAACAAGAGAAAATCTGCAGGTGCTGGAAATCCTCCAGCACTTTATGTGTTGCTCAACATAACATTTACCTTCTCAGGTGCTTCTCAGTATACTGCAAATACATGTTTTTACATGCACTTGTAAATACACTTGGAATATTGTGTTCAGATCTGGTTGCGTGAGCTAGGGCTTTACTCTTTGGAGTATAAGTTTAAGGTGATTGGAGGAAAGTAAAGTGGGGGATGGTAGAGGCATTTTTTTTCCCCACACAAAGAGGATGATAAGTGCATGGAACGCCCTGCCAGGGGTGGTGTTAGAGGCAGATTAATTCATGGCATAGATTGAGTAGATCGAGTCTTTTTCCCAGAGTAGAAGTGTGAAAAACTAGAGGTGAGAGGAGAAGGTGAAAGGAGATAACCAAGGCAAAGAGTGTTGTGTCAAGGGACATGGTAGAAAGTAGATTCAATGGTAACCGAAGAGTCAGTCAGACAGGCACATGTACAGAACTGAGGTGGAGGGATATAAAAAATGTACAGGCAGCTGGAATTATTATAAATTGCTTTTACGTTTGGCACAGTTGTCTTGTTTTGTACTGTTCTATGTACTTTTATGTTCCCTTCAAATTTACTTCCAAGCTCTAGTTTTTCTCTCCTAATCAATTTCTTCATCCTTCTTTACTGAAATCTAAACTATTGCCAATCCTTATGTGTGTTACTTTCTATGGCAATTTAATTTAATCTCCCCACACGGTAATCCGTCCATTAAAGCAGGAATGTATAACTTCCATATGTCCAACATTCACTTAGCAGCAAAGAAAAATCATCTCATCCCTGAATTACAACTGTATGCTTCAATTGAACTTCCTAACAATGGCAGTGAATTTGGGTGTTCATTAAGTTAATTGTGAATCATTATATGCAATTGTATAAGAAAAGATTATTTATAGCTAGAGTAGTTCTGAGAGTTTAACTCATTCAGTTCATTCAAATATTTCAAAATATGCCAGCCGTTACATCACAACGTTTTGCTTTGTATTTGTTATGTTTATTGTTAATAAAGGGCAAACTTAATGTGGGTAAAACTAACATATTTATTTACAGTAAAATGGCTAACATTCGATATGAGTGTAACATTCGATATGAGTGTAACCATTTGCATGCAACCATCTCACATGATGTCACTTCCAGTTCTAGGTGAACCACCTGCATTGCACAATGGGAATTGAAGTTTATTATGTGCAAACATAATAACACCATATCTTGCTTTCCTTGTAAAATTTGAATGCCATTTACTTACTCTCTCTCTCTCACTCTCTCTTTAATACCAGAAAATGTGAGGTCATACTCTTCGGTAAGAAGAAATAAAAATAATTAATCTGCTGTAGCTAAACAGATTGGGTCTATTTAGAGAACACAGGCATATGAGATCCCGCAGGAACATGATAGGATAGATGTTGAAATGGTTTTACAAGTAGGGAGTCTTGAAGGTGGAACGCAGTTACAAACAAAGGAGAGACTCATTTAAAATTGAGATGCATAAACATTTCTTTCTGCAGAAATGCTGCATCTCAAAAATTCTCTACCTTAGAGGTTGCTGGAGGCCATTTTTTAGAAGTACTAAAGATCGATGAAGATATCTTTCTGAAAAAGAAGAATTCAGGCTGGCACAGATCAGCCGTGTTCATACTAAACAACAGGGGGTAGCTTTGAGGAGCCAGGTGCCTACCCTTTCTCTTGCTTTCCGTGTTCTTGTGCAGTTGGTAGCACTCATTCCTTCCCGGCCACATCTCAGTCATGTATATCACATTCACAAGTTGTGAAGTTCACATGCATGTCTCCTTTGTGAAGTTATTCACAGAAGTGGATCAGTTTCTTCAACTCAAGTGACATTGATACCCATCTCTACCTTCCCACTGCATCTGCTGACCCCCTACTGGCTGCGCTATCTGACCGATTATCTGACATCTGGCAGTAACTTTAATGCAATTCCCTTAAAGGAAAGTTAATAGGGCCAGATTAGTCCCAGATTACTCACAATTGACGTAGAATGGAAAACATGACCTACATTTTCAAGGTCAACAGTTTTCATAAAAATCTTTTCCCTCTGAAAAGACCTACTTGTCTGGTCATTATTCATAATCCTGATGCCCATGTGATATCCCACATAAATTCATGCTTACCAAACATATTTGCCTACCCTAGTCCAACATATCCCTGTTCCTTAGATTTTATCCTCGTAATTAAATCCTCTTTATCTCTGTAACTTCTTTAACCATGTAAGAATCTCATCAAACCCCTGTGTTCCTTTGCATTCTACTTATGTATTCTCTTCACACAAATGTGCCCCAACCCACCAACTACGACATTGCTAACTATTAACAAATCTACTTTTAAGCATTTAGGATTCACAATCGACAACTCTCTCCCACGTTGCTTTAAAATTCATAAAATAAATCACTTTAATCATATTATTTTCACTTTGCTTAACTTCTCCTTGCTTTTCCTTGTGACATCATGAACAATGCCTTGGCTTTCTATATTAAGGAAGTGTAATAAATTTAAGGTGGTGACATAGTCATGTTTCTGTAACCTACATCCAGCCTAATACTGTATATCATAAAACATTGCCGTCCAGTTTGATTACTATTATTTAATAATTAATTATTAAAATTTTAAAAAGCTATTTAGCTGACGAGACCACGGCAAGAGGCAAACCAGACTTTAAAGTATATTCAAGACTTAACCTATGTTAAATATGTCAGCTTTTAAAGGTTTCATTTAAAGATTCATGAAGCTTATTGCAGGATAAATGCCTAAAAGGCGAATACAAAAAGACAGCCTTGCATGCAATTTTTAAAGGCTAAAAATTAATTTTCAAACACATACCCAGAGAATAAGATTTCTATCAAATTTATCATAATTGAAAGCTGATTTACAAAGTCTAAGCAAATATTAGGTGATGTATTCCAAACTAGAGACAAAGAAGTCGGATGTAGAATTGGATTTTAAGTTGCATCAAAGAACATGAGTCTAGATTGGTGACTGTATCCAACATCAACGTGTGCTATTGTAACACAAAAAAGGTTGCTAACAATGTAGAGTGGGCAATGTTACAATTGACAGCTGCAAAATCTGTACTCTCAGTACAGAGAATATAAAAGTCCTGAGAGTAATTTATCATTTAGTTCACAACAAAGTCACCCATACCTATCAGATTTCCACTGTGCCCTTTACAAAGACTTACAAGATTTTTTTAAATTGCAATACATGCAGAATAGGCCCTTCGAGCTGTGCTGCCCAGCAATCTCTGATTTAACCTTAGTCTAATTACGGGCAATTTACAATGACCAATTAAGACCATAACAACTTAAGATATAGGAGCAGAATTAGGCCATTTGGCCCATTGAGTCTGCTTCGCCATTTCATCATGACTGATCCAATTTTCTTCTCTGCCTTGATCTCCTGCCTTCTCCCCATATCCCTTCATGCCCCCACCAATCAAAAACCTATCAACCTCTTTTAAATATGCATAAAGACTTGGCCTCCACAGCTGCCTGTGGCAAAGAATTCCACAGATTCACTACTCTCTGACTAAAGAAATTTCTCCTCTTCTCCATTCTAAAAGGACACCCCTCTATTTTGAGACTGTGTCCTCTGGTCTTAAACTCTCCCATCAAAGGAAACATCCTCTCCATATCCACTCTATCAAGGCCATTCACCATTCGAAAGGTTTCAATGAGGTCCCCCCTAATTCTTCTGAAATTCCAATGAGTACGGGCCTAGAGTCATCAAACACTCTTCATATGACAAGCTATTCAATCCTGGAACCATTTTTCTGAATTTCCTTTGAACTCTCTCCTGTTTCAACACATCCCTTTTAAGGGCCCCAAACCTGCTCACAATACTCCAAATGAGGCCTCGCCAGTGCTTTATA
This sequence comes from Hypanus sabinus, assembly GCF_030144855.1. NCBI lineage: Eukaryota > Metazoa > Chordata > Chondrichthyes > Myliobatiformes > Dasyatidae > Hypanus > Hypanus sabinus. Next base: position 36,667,352 of record NC_082709.1, read on the forward strand.
AAGCCTCAACATTACATCTTTGCTTTTATATTCTAGTCCTCTTGAAATGAATACTAACAGAATAAACCTACAAATTAACCTTTATGGAATTCTGCACAAGGACACCCAAGTCCCGTTTCCCGTTTTATATTTCCTCTCCATTTAGAAATTAGTTAACCCTTTCTACCATAGTACATGACCCTACACTTCTCGACATTGCATTCCAACTGTCATTTCTTTGCCCATTCTCCTCATTTGTCTAAGTTCTTCTGTAGCCTCTCTATTTCCTCAAAACTCCCTGCCTCTCCACCTGTCTTCATATCGTCTGCAAACGTTTCAACAAAGCTGTCAATTGCATCATCCAAATCATTGACATATAACTTAAAAAGAATCAGTCCCAACGCAGACCCCTGTGGAACACCACTACGTCACCCATAGCCAGTCAGAAAAGGCTCCCTTTATTCCCACTCTCTACCTCCTGTCAATCACCCACTGCTTTATCCATGCTAGAATCTTTCCTTTAATACCACGTTCCTGTAGCTTGTTAAGCAGCCTCTCTACCAACCGGTCCATCATTGTGCCATGGGAGGAAACTGCTGCACCTAGAGCAAACCCACATAGTCATGAGGAGAACATACAAACTCTTTACAGACAGCAGTGGGAATTGAACCCAGGCTGCTGGTCCTGTAAAGTATTGTGAGAACTACTACACTACCATACATGTTGGAGTGTCCTTTCTCATAAGTGTGATATGTTTATATATTTGGGTTTCTATAACGTGCATTTAAAGGAAAGTGGGTAATTACAAAAATATGAAATTAATAGAAGTTGTTGATTTGATGAACTTAAGAAAAAATAGATTAGCAGGATTCAAAATATCCTTTTCCATGCTGAGCGATCTATGGTAATTTGATACACCTGATGGTTCAGAAGATAGTGCTTACCTTCCAAAAGCACATGGACCTTTTCTGCTCAGATATAATCATTGATGGAGAAAGACATGGTTGAAGACTGTGGACAGTGCAAACCCAGAAAAAACAACTCGGCTGTACCTTGATATAAAAGATGAAAGACACCTCCATTTCAAGAAATTCATAGTCTTCAAGCAGCTACCCACATCCCAGAATTCAAACTTTCAAAGTGAAGGGAGTAGAACTACCAAATAGGGATGAAACAAAAAGTTGCAATGTTATCAAGTTTCAGAACTCCAACATCATTGTTGCTATGAGAAGTACTATTAAGGTAATTACAATTGTCCTACTGAAACTAAGAAATGCCAGTATTAAGATATTTGTAGACATGGCGATGCTGAGGAGTCTAGAACTTTCACAACTGAAAAGCCATTGATTTAAACTGTATAGGTTAGGCTGATTATTGTAGATGTTTAAGGACTCTGATGTGATCAGACTTTGCACAAGTCCTTACATACAGATTTATTGTTTAGCCCTTTTCCATTGAGAATTTCATATATGCCCTCCACATGTTGAAGTTCTCAAGTCCCGAAGGCCACAGCTTCTTAAATTGATTATGTTTCAAGAACCTCAGTTTCCAAGTTTTTCAATTGTGCCCAACTGCAGAAGACTCATTATGTTACAATTCACAAGGTAACATAAGGAGCATACTTAAGGAAACCTATGAATCTGTCTGTAAATTGAAGTCTTCCTTCTAAGCATTCCAAAGGTATCTAGAATTTGATTCTAAGTGTGAATCTGAGTCTTCCATAGCTTTTTTTCTGCTTTACTGGGAGTTCTTCTAAATGCTGTTAACAGTCAGAGAAAAATCTGTTATATCTTATCTGAAAGAAAGCGTCTGCTTCATTCTGAACAGATTGCACAGATTTGGCATGTCATGTAAAACTTTAACAAACTTCTACAGACGCACAGAGGAGAGCCTCCTGACTGGTTGCATCACAGCCTAGTATGGAAACAGCAGTACTCAAGAACAGAAAAGTTTACCAGAAATAGTGAATACAGCCAAATTCATCACAGGAAAAGCCCGCCCCACCATTGAACACATCCACGAAGAGTGCGCCACAAGAAAGCATCAACTATCATCAATGACCATCACCATCTATACCATGCGTTGTTCTTGTTGCTACCACCAGGAAGGAGGTACAGGAGCCTTGGGTCCCATACAACCAGGTTCGGGAACAGTTATTACCCTTCAACCAACAGGCTCCTGACGCAGCATGGATAACTTCACTCACCTAGACTCTGTACTGATCATTGAACACAACTTATGGACTCACTCTCAAGGACTTTACAACTCATGTTTTCAGTATTGTGTACTTATTTCTTTGTTGTTGTTCCTTCTCACACCTTGTGGCACATTGGGCAGCATTTTAGCCACTTGCATAGCATTTGACTGTCTTTAACGAGGCTGAGTTGCTAGCTGAACACTCAACCCAGTGCGGATGGAAAACATGCAAGAAGTCAGCTGGATTCGAACTCAGGACGGTTTGCCTCAATGTCCAGTGCTGATGGACCACCACCAGCTGGCTATTTATCTATTTATTTATTTATTTATTTATTTATTTTCCTTTGTATAACACAGTTTGCCTTCTGTTGCACATTGGTTGTGTGTAGTCTGACATTCATTCTATTGTACTTTATTTGTTCTACTGTGTAAAATGAATCTCAGGGCAGTATACTTGATGACATGCTGTAAACATACTTTGATAATAAACTGATGTTGAACTGTGAAAGGATAAGTAAATTGTGGCAATCAGTACGCTGGATACTGATGGGGCACTCGTCACACTCTTAGATTTTACATGGTATGAAGATTTTAGTTGCATTGCAATCACTTTTGTCAATTCAGCAATCCTGCTCACTCATTTGTTCTTTTATTAAATAAAATGAGCTAGGTGGTCCCGTGTGCCAGGAAATTGGATGATAGCAGAATCAGACCGGAGCTGATCAATATGTTAGCAAGAATAGCTTATAGAAGTGGAGGAATACAATTGGCAGGAATTCTCTGAGGGCCAGCGTAAACTTGATAAATCAAATTACATCATTTAATACCATAAGAAAATATGAGATGGGTGCATAGGGATCAGTGGTTGATCTGCAGCTGTTTACAATATGTATTCATAACTTAAAGAAAAAAAATACAAGTATGTGGGATGAAAAGTTGTGAGCAGGATACAAATGCTTTACAGGTATATATTGATAGGCTAAGTGAGTGGGCAAAATGTTGGGAGTACAATATGGAGAAAATGTGAAGTTGTTCTCTTTGGAAGGAGGAATAATAAAACAGGTTATTATTTAAATGGAGAAAGACTGCAGAAAGCTGCACCACAAAAGGATTTGGGGTCTTCACACCTGAAACATGAAATGAAAGAGTGTTGTTAACAGTTTTGATCTGCTTATCTGAGGAAAGATAAATTATGATTAGAGTTAGTTCAGAGAATTGACGTAGAATGAAGTTGTATTATTATGAGGATAACTAGTTACAGTTTAAAAGACTGATGTGTAATCTTACTGAAGGTTCTTTGGAGCTTAACAGGTTAAATACTGGGAGGATATTCCTCCTCATGGGAACGACCATGAACCAGAGGGCAGAGTCTCAGAAAAAAGGGTCATCCAATTTGGATTGAGATAAGCGAGAATTTATACAGTAAAAGGTACATGTGTCTTTTGAATTCATTGCTCCTGAATGTTGTGCACCCTGAACTCTGGAATGCATTGAAACCAGAGATAGATTTTAATTCAGTAAGACAATCAAATATTGTGGAATTAGAGGGGGAAGTGGACTTGAGGAAAGTTAAATTAGCCACGATCTTACTGAATAACAGGGCAGGCTCAAGGAGCCAAGAGGCCTCGTCCTGTTCTTATCATTGATTTAAAAGGCATATTGAAAGAAGTCCAATTATACAATTAGCTTTTGCAGGCAGATTCTGAAATAAATGAGATTTTATAATTGTGTTTAATTTTATATATTCGAGTATTTTTTTTTCTCAGTCCAGAGTTGGAAAGATTGGAAGACATTCTATGCAGGTGCAAAGAAGTAGAAGTATTGAGTTCATATCATGCGAGCATGGTACTCTTCCAGCCTTGAGCTACCCTATAATTAGTTATTTGGGAAAGTGAGCCAACCGCACCTCTGATTAAAGGCCAGTGATTTTACGGAATACAAATGAATATCTAAGACAAAAACCTACAGCTTGCAACAGCCACCTGAATGTTATGATTCACGTAAGAGGTTTTAGAATTAAATTCTCTGAGAGATCAAACAAAAATAATTAAAATTGCACATCTAAAATAAAAACAAAAATCTCTGAAAATTACAAAATATTTCTGGTGAATGATTAAAATCTCTAAAATAACATTCTGATTTCACCTTCTAAATTCTCATCAAACTGCTCAGTTTTTAGTATTTTGAATGGTAAATAAATCATAAGACCATAGAACATAGGACAGAATTAGGCCATTCAGCCCATCAAGTCTGCCCTGCTATTCCATCATGGCTGATTCTGGATCCCACTCAATCCCATTTACCTGCCTTCTCGCCATATCCTTTGATGCCCTGACCGATCATGAAACTATCAACTTCTGCCTTACATATACCCACAGAGTTGGCCTCCACCGCAGTCTGTGGCAGAGTATTACACAGATTCACTACTCTCTGGCTAAGTCATTCCTCCTTAGCTCTGTTTTAAAAGGTTGTCCCTCAACTTTGAGGCGGTGTCCTCTAGTTCTAGGTACTCTAGGCAACCCTACCATAGGAAACAACCTCTCCACACCCAGTCCTTTCAGTATTTGGTAGGCTTCAATGAGATTCCAACCCCCCGCCCCACATTCTTCTAAATTCCAGTGAGTTTAGGTCCAAAGCTGCCAAACGCTCCTCATATGTTAACCCCTTCATTCTCGGAATCATCCTCATTACCTCCTCCGGAGTTTCTCCAATGACAACACATCCTTTCTGCGATAAGGGACCCAAAACTGTTGACAATACTCCAAGTGCAGCCTGACTAGTGTCTTATAAATCCTTGGCATTATTTCCTTGCTTTTCTATTCTATTCCCCTTGATATAAATGCCAACATTGCATTTGCCTTTTTTACCACAGAATCAACCTGTAAATTAACCTTCTGGGAGTCTTGCACGAGGACTCCTAAGTCCTTCTGCACCTCTGATGTTTGAACGTTCTCCCCATTTAGATAATAGTCTGCACTATTATTCCTTCTACCAAAATACATTATCGTACATTTCCCAACACTATTCCATCTGCCACATTTTTGCCCTCTCTTCCAATGTGTATACATCCTGCTGCAATCGCCTAGCTTCCTCAGCACTACCTACCCCTACACCTATCTTTGTATCATCCACAATCATGATCACAATGAATTCATAAGAAAGAGAAGATGGTGTATTAAAGGCACAAATTTCCAGAAGTCCAATATGTCCACCTAAAAGAGATATCAAACTCCTTGCATCTATCAATCAAGGCAAAGAAAACCACATTAGGACTCTGCTATCAAGTTCAGCCAAAGCTGAATGGAACGTGTAGTGTGACGCAGCACTTATTATTTTTCCAGTGCGTGATTCAAAAGAGGCTGGTGAAGGCTATCAACAAACAAATGCTAATGTTTATTTTAACTACCTGATCTAGAACCAGGAGCAGTAAGAATGCTTTGCCATGCTCTATATCAACACCGTAGGTTAACGCTGGCCCAGTTTCACGCACATTTCCCTCCTTCCCTACTTCAGACCTTACTTTCAAGAAGTTTGATTCACACCCATAGCCTGGGGCTCAATTCTTAGCAAGCCTCTGCCTGACATATTTGAATAAGCAGCATCAAGATCAAATTCAAAGTCAAAGTAAATGTATTAACAAAATCCATATACTGTAAGTCACCATGCACTTCCTTAAGATTCATTTCCTTGCAGGCATTTGCAAGAAACTAAAGAAATGCAACTGAATTTATGAAAAACTATACATAAGAAGGACTGGCAAACAACCAATGTGCAAAAGAAAACAAATAGTGCTGATAAAAGAATAAAGAATACTGAGAGCGTAAGTTGTAGAGTCCTTGTAAGTGTGTTTGTAGGTTGTGGGATCAGTTCATCAGTAAGATGAGTAAAGTTATCCACGTTGGTTCAGGAGCATGATGGTTGTGGGTAATATAAGTTCCTGAACTTAGCGGAGTGGGCCCTCAGGCACCTGTACACTCTGTTGATGGTAATGGCGAGAAGAGGGCATGGCATGAATGGTGGCAATTCTTGAAGATGGATGCTGCTTTCTTGTGGCAGCACTCCACGTGACTCTGATCAGTGGTGGGGATGCTGTGCCGTGATGCATGAGGCTACATCCACCACTTTCTGTAGATATTTCTGTTCTTGAGCATTGGAGCTTCCATACCAGTCAGTAGTGCAAGTAGTTAGGACACTCCCCAACGTGCACCTACAGAACTTCAGCTGCGACACCTCATTTTAGACCAGGCAATGCCTGCACTTCATCTCCTATCTCGCTCTGCTTGAACAAGGCAATAACTTCACAAAACTCTTCAGTGATCCTTTACCCGTTCACATCCATCTACTGGGCAGGTAATCGAGACGAAAAATATTCCCACTGGCTGGCTGTGGTGTTTCGCTCTGTGTCCCCTCATCCCCCATTCCTGGGGGAGTCTTATTCTCCCCTCTCTGATTTCACCTTGTCCCTTTGCTCCCTCGCACCAGTCCCACCCCGAGTTCTGTCTTTGGTGCAATGCAAGTTTCTCAGCATCTACTCCACACCCACCATCCCCTCCACCCCTTGCACCGACATAAACAGTATAACATTCCTATCTTTATGCTTGGAACTTGTTTTGGTCTCATCCCTTCTTACTCAATGATACATTCCTTCTGACAGTTCTACTTTACCCCATCCTGACTCAGATCATCCAGCCAGCATCCTCTTTGCTCACTAAGTTCTTCTGTTGTGTCCCTTCACTCCTAGTCCTCCTTGCTTAAAGCCCAGAACTTCAACTAATTTGTTTTATTACTTGTGCCTAATTTATTCTTAGGCTTGGCAATCAGGTTTTTTTTTACACATTAAGCCTCCATGAAGTGCCTGGAAACATCTTATTATAGTAATAGCATCAAGCAAGTTATTTTTATATGTAATTATATAGTTTACACTACTGTTTCTGTGCTTTGCTTTTGTACTCGGCAATTTGCAGGTTGTAAATTTAGTTTAAATATAATGAAGCAACAACAAGCTGTGAGGGGAGCACAGTGGGTCATGCAACATCTGTGGCAGATTATGGACAATTTATTTCCTACAAGTTGATACCATTGACAGTATTACTCTCCACAGATGCTGCCTGATCCACTGAGTTTTTTGCTGCTCCAGATTCCAGGATCTGCAGCCCCTTGTGTCTTGGCCTTAAACATAATGAGCAGCATTACAGCATGAAAGGCATCTAGTGTACGATTACTTTCATTTTTCTTCTTAAATCAGATTTTTTCACTTATAAGAGTGCATTAAGCGTGAATCCTCACTAAGACCAGGTGTGATTATCACTAACAAGCTACATGTGTCAAAGCTCCAGACTGAAGGTGGCAATAATGAACAGATATTTTCTTTCCCTGCATACAACTTCAACCTTTTCTTCACATGTTATGTGAATGAATAACATAAAACATTATCGATGGCATTTCCGTAAAACAAACCTTACGGTCCCCCCTCGAGGACGTACGTTGTACTGCACCACACCGGGGAATGCTGGTAAAGAGTTAAACAGCCTTTCCAGGCAAAGCTAATCCGTATTTATATCATTTGAAATAAGTCAGTTGCTAATCCTTGCAGAATACATTCTAGTATACCCGATTTATTTCTGCAAAACAGCTTTGGTCGTGAGATTGGCTATTTGTCTCAGCTAATCTATCAACTTCTTTTTCACGGTAGCCTTAATATTGTTTTACTCCCGTTATGTAAATAAAAAGCACACAAAATGCTGAGTTCCTCCTACATTCTGTGTGTATAGCTCTGGACTTCCAGCATCTGCAGATTCTCTTGTGTTTATGTAAATAGAGAGAGCTCCCAAAGGGCATCACTACAGTGATGACGATAATTATACGAATAAGTTAAAATATGCACGAGTTCCAACCTGATCGCCGAATAGTTGTGGAGTCAATATTGTATTTTACTCGGACATTTCAAATTTTATTCCTATACAATTAACCCTCTCCAAATCAATTGCTAGATGGTCTTCCTTTCTATTTGCCCGGCAGTTGCTAACTTAATCCAAGCTTTTTTTAAGTGCTGAGCCGAGACAAGTACAGACTACATCCAACTTTTTAAGAATTTACAACTGGCAGCGTTAAACACGGTGCTTTCTTCTCTTCACATACCTACTTCAGACTTCGGCAGACTGCAAAACCAATGTGATTTCATATTATTTTTGCATTAATGTTTAATTCAACGTAAAAGTGACAGATCGTTGCCTTCACCCCTACAAACTCCTGTAAATAAACAACTACTTGCAAAGTGTGTAGAGACTTTGGCGCATCATTAGACAAGGTTAATTAATATATTCAGTTAAAAATATTTGTTATGTTTACTAATGCGTTTTATTTTTGTTAACAATGGACGGGGAGGGTGTCCACTGCTGGTTGTAGTAGGTTGCTAAACTCTTATTCTGCCAGAACAGATGGACATGAGGTCTGGGGTCTAAAATAGAAAGGTATGCTACAATCTCAAACTGCTTTCAACAATTAACGCCTGTTTCCTTTGCAAACGAAAACAAAACACAAAACGTGCAGCCCGCTTACTCCACAGCCTAAAGAGAGCGGACTAACGATATAATCTGTCGCCGAGAAGTCAAACGCCAAACGTGAGGAAGCAGCTTGCTGGGAGTCGGAGGGCGAGTTATGAGGACGCGACTCATCTTGCTAACACTGGCGACTGCAGTTATTTTTACAGATGCTAATTCCGCTGTGGAAGATCAGCCAACATACACTGTATAATATATCAGGACATGGCTTTCGCGGGAGATTCTGGAGCTCCGGATAAATCTGGTTTTAGGTGACAGAATAAACAATTGTGTGTTGTACTTACCAACCAGAGCAGGACTGGGTCGTCAAGAATGGGAGGGGGAAGGGGGGCGGGGATTCTCTCTGCTTCTTTCCAAGCTGCAAATAACTGGTCCTTCTGCTTGAGATTGGAAAGTGAGGGGGGTGCCGAAGGGTAATCCAGACAGAGACTGCCAGTCAGCGTGCCGTACACTCTCAGAGTGTGTAGCAGCTCCTCTTGGGCTGCCTGCTTTAAGTTTAGTGCTGGAAACACTGTCAGGAGAGTGAGTGATCAGGACAAGGGCATCATCATTAGCGGGCAAGCCTCCGGCTTCCTGTTACATCATTCTCACCCCGCCTTCAGCTCAACATCAGTCCTGGGGTGGGGGTGGTGGGGGTGCTGAACTCTGGCTTTACCCGGGAGCACCCCTGCACCTGAGGTGCAGCCTACCCCACTCCTCTCCGGGGGAAAACCGGCGGTGGGGGAGCGTGATCCGCGACAACCACTGCTCCGTGCCAATAAACTTCACGAAACATAATCAGTACTAAATAATGAAAGGCCGATCACGACCTAGAGCCTGTCGGCGCATTATACACCAACACGCACACGGTGCTGGTCAGAAATTAAGTTGTCCGAAGAGTGAGGCATACATTAACTTGGATTCGCCGTCATTCCCACCGGCTAGAAATATTAATTTCGGAGTAAAGGGGAATAAACAGAAAGGCGACGTTACAACTGGGAGGGAGTAGACAGCGACCGTCCTTGCAGTTAGGTTGTTTCAAGCGTTGTTGAACGTTAAGGTTGCTGAAGGCTATAAGGCAAGAGTGTGCGACACATCCGCACAACTACAGTTCTGGTTTGTTTTACTCAGTAACCTGGTCCCCAGCAGAATCAGAACCAGGCAGTAGCAGAGAGAGACACCAAAATCAGTCTACGAAATGTGTTAATTTAGCAGCAAACAGTTCAATGCAATACATAATCTAGCAGAGAAAATAATAATAAATAAGCAAGTAAATCAATTTCAGTATACGTATATTGAGTAGATTTTAAAACGTGCAATAACAGAAATACTGTATATTTTTTTTAAATGAGGTAGAATCCAAAGATTCAATGCCCACTTAGGAATCGGATGGCAGAGAGGGAGAAGGTTTTCCTGAATCGCTGAGTGTGTGCCTGTAGGCTTCTGTATCTCCTACCCGATGGTAAGAGTGAGAAAAGGGCATGCCCTGGGTGCTGGAGGTTCTTAATAATGGACGCTGCCTTGCTGATAAAGGGATCGCCTCGGCTGCTAAGCCAGTGGTTAGCAGCGATAACATACTTCAGCGCAGAGACGGTTAGTGCCTGCTCATAGGGAATCGGTGCCAGTATGATGCGAGTTCCCTCGTCGAGAATTGCGGAATCTTATGCCAACCACTCACGCCTATGGCATTCATTCTGGCATCGTCGAAACCACTGAATTCAAGGAGTTACCTCAGACTGATCATAGGAAGGCCAATGAACCAACAGTGCATAACACCCGAATATGGAAACCAAACCAATAGATCTCCAACGATTCACGATATCGAGATAATATGGATACAAAAATGAGCCTGGTACTCGGGTTGCTATCGCTGTTAGTGTCCACCTCTGCTTCTGTCTGTATTGCTGCTGTCTGCCTTAGCTGGTATCCACTTCTCCGAATGTCTGTTACTTTTGGTGGCCATCTTTACTATGCTGGTGTCCATTTCTGCCTGATCCATATAGATGGGGTCCCACTCCACCCTTGTTAATGTCCATAATTACTGATATCCATCTTTGCTAGTGTCTACCTCTACTGGTGTTCCCTTCTCCTGGTGTCCATTTCTGTTAGTGCCCATCTTTTCTGCTGAGCATATTTTGCTGATGCCCACTTCTGGTGTCTATCATAGCAGGTGTCCATCTCTGCTAGTGCCAGTTTTCCTAGAGTAGATTGACTTTGGTGTCTCTCTCTGCTACTGCCTGTTTTGCTTGTGTCCATCTCTGCAGGCTTCTATCTCTGCTAGTCTCCCATTCTGTCCATTCCCACTTCTGCTGGTGTTCATCGCAATTGGTGTCCTCCTCTACCAGTGTCAGTCCATTGCAGTAATCATAACCACCATGTCGGTGGCGTGAACTGCTGTTGTCCATATTGCTGACAACTAACTCTGCTAATATCCTTCTCTATGGGTGGCCATTTCTGCTAATGTTCTCCAGCTAGTTTCCACCTCTGCTGCTGTCTACTTCCACTTGTGCCACATCTGCTGGTTAGCCTCCATCTCTGCTAGTGTGTCTTTCTGTTGAAAAACTTAGTGGGTCAAATAAGATCTGCGGAGGCAGAGAGAGAGTCAATGATTCGGGGTAGTCCACGAACCGTCCCAAGATCCTCGACTCCAGCTTTTGCATCTCTTACGTTTCACTTCTGTCCATCGTTTCTTGCTACTAAAACAATCTTTACCTCACAGCGAAATGCAGATGGATTTCTCTGAATAGCCTGGGCATTCAAAACATCTCGGGAGAGCTCGCTGATCCCGCCGTAGTGCAGGTGCAGCATCGGACAACAGACAAGATATCAGAAGAGAAATGTTACCCGTTCTGCAGTTTGACTGAAGTTTGAGCGGTGCTTTTGATCTATTTTCAAATATCTTTTCTATACGAGACTATGTCAGTTACAATTTCAGTATCAGATTTAGTGCGACGAGTTGGAATATTTCTTGCCTACAAAGGATGTTATTACTCGCCCCTGACTCCATACCCAACCACCCTGGTGTCCCGGTACTGAATGATAAATCATCGTTAAGAATGGTCTTTCTCTGTCGTTTCGCACTGCTACCTCACTGGCTGAGTGTCCCTAGTATTTTCCGTTTTTATTTAAGGATACGCTGGCTGAATCGTTACCTGCTCCAAATTCTACATCAGCGGCAGTTTTCAAACACCGGCTGGTTCGCAGAATGATACGCGAGCGGCTCGGCAGGGTCCGAATGGACATGCTTTTAATTGCAACCCTTGTTCAAAGAAATCTGATTCAGATCTGGAAACCGCAAAGCGTAATCCGCATTCCCCAAAAGAGCACATAATTACCCCGGCTGCATTCCGTTCGTTTACTATTAAGAAAATAATTGCATTTAACAGGAAAAATGAAGGTGCTTTCACCCGATTTTAATTTTTAAAATCCTGTTACATAGTGGATCTTGACAACTTTCTAGCAGGTGGAAATGTCACAAAACTTCATCAACAACTCCCCCCCCCCCCCGGCCCATACCCCTCCCCCACTATTTTACGGGTACATGGCGCCCCCCAGTGTCACTGGCTCAAAAGCTGTAAGAAGCCCCTGGCTGCGAATCTATCTGGTCGCATTCCCTCGTTTATTTTCGGGGGTTGTTGCTTGCAGCTATGTTGCTGAGAACAAGCTTTACATTTTGAAAGAATCAATTACCACTTGTTCTTCTTACGAAATATTTTGATTGTTTAGATTTTGACTTTGATTTACTGCCGATAGTTAATGGGGAGCTAAGTACTGTTAACTTTTTTGGCGATCTTTAAAACTAATCTGGGTCGGATGGAGAAGAGGTTATTTAGTGAGATTACGCCGAATCGTGTCCAAAGCATTTGAGGTGTGCAGCGTCTTTTGGACACAGTAGCATAAAGGAGACAAAGGAGTAAAATAGACAAGGAACACTTCCCGTTTGAATAAAAGGAAGTGTAGTTTTTACAAGTAGTTCTCTCCGAATGACTGTTTCGAATACCATATTAAAACTTACTGCACTGCCGCAGTAAAACAACCTACTTCCTCTTCACTTTCTTAAAATGCTGAAGACAACTGAGTAGCTATCCCACTAACACCCTCCCGTATCTTGATCTTCAGATAATCCACTTTGACGTATCTTCGCCATTCTTATTTTCATAATCAAATCTCCCCGGCTGTTTTAGTGTTTTTTTGTATTTCCATGGGATGATTTTTTCTGAGCTTCTCACATGGACCGGTGCCCCCCTGGTGTTCATATCAGGAATGTAAGATTGTGAGGCAGGTTATTCCCAAAATAAAATTAGTCCTCTTTCCAAAGTTCTGGTAGCTAATTCTTGACTTCAGGAAAGGAATGTTGTGCATGTTTTTTTTTACCCTGAATCCATCATCTGCTGAAACCTTCGTTAATGTCACACCCAACCTTAATACTTCAGTTACCTTCAGACTGATCATCATCAGTCAAAAAGACACAACAGTGCCTCTTCAAAGATTTCAAAGGTACGTTTAATGTCCGAGAAATGTATACAATATACATCCTGAAATGCTTTTTCTGCGCCTTAGAAGTCTGAAGAAATTTGGTATGCCCCCCTCCAAATTCTAAGGACGTTGTATAGGGGTATGATGGAGAGCATCCTGACTGGCTGCATCACTGCCTGATATGGGAACTGTACTTCCCTCAATCACAGGACTCTGCAGAGAGTGGTGTGGACAGCCCAGAGCATCTGTAGATGTGAACTTCCCACTATTCAGGACATTTACAGAGACAGGTGTGTAAAAAGGGCCTGAAAGATCATTGGAGACCCGAGTCACCCCAAACACAAACTTCCGGCTGCTGCCATCCAGGAAGTGGTACTGCAGCATAAAAGCCAGGACCAACAGACTCTGGGACAGCTTCTTCCACCAGGCCATCAGACTGCTTAATTCATGTTGACTCAGCTGTATTTCCATGTTGTATTGACTATCCTGTCATACACAATATTTATTATAAATTACTATAATTGCACATTGCACGTTTGAACGGAGATGTAATGCAAAAATTTTTACTCCTCATGTATTTGAAGGATGTAAGTAATCAAGTCAATTCAAATCAATTCATCATCAGCCATCCTGCTGAAGGGGCTTGGCCCGAAATGTTGACTATACTGTTTTCCATAGATGCTGCCTGTTCTGCTGAGTACCTCCAGCATTTTCTGTGCTAAAGCTGTATCATAACTGACACCATCTGTCCACCCCATTCTTAATCTAAATGAGCTCCAGTGTATCCTGCATTTAAAATTCTCACTAACCTCCACCAAGCTACAATCCTCCATTTGTTGTGTTGTATGGCACTGAGGATAAGGAAAGAGTATGATATGAATATTGCAGGCAAGATTAAGGAAAATCCCAAGAGATTCTATAGCTACTGAATATAAAAAGCAAAAGGGTTGCAGGGGAGAGGATAGTTGCCAACAAGTGATCAACAAGGCTGCCTAGTCTCAAGCCATAGGAGATGGGTAGGATTTTTAATTAGTATTTTCCTTCAGAGTTCACTGGGAGAAAATCATGATTGCTCAAGAGATAAGGAAAACAAATAATGAAGTTGTCACCGGGAGGAGGTAGTTACAGCCATACAGAACATTAAACTGGATGAATCCACAGAGCTCATGAATTCACTGAGCTCATACGTCCTTGGACTTTATGGGTGACCAGAGAGCAAATTGTGGAGGCCATTGCCAAGATATTTTCTTCATTGTCAGTGAAATTCCAAAAGGCTGTAAGGTGGCTGATGTTGCTCCATTGTTAAACAGTAGCAAAGACAAGGCATGGAACTACAGGCTAGTCAGCCTGACATCAGTAGTGGAGAGGTTCCTGCAGTACAGAAACTAAAGCATTTGGATAGATGGAGTCAACATGGCTTTGTGTGTGGGAAGATGAGACTGACAAACCATTTAGAGTTTTTTCTTGAAGAGGTAACCAAAGGCAGAGTGGTGGATCTTGCCTATTTGGACTTTGCAAGGGTCCTGCACGGTCAGCTGGTTTAAAAGATTAAGTCCCATGGAACTGAGGGAAAGCTAGTTAAGTGGATTCAAAATTGGCCCCGAGGTAGGAAGCAGAGGGTGATGGTTCAAGGTTGTTTCTCCAAATGAAGGACAGTGACAAATGGTATGCCACAGAAGTTAGCGTTTTGGCCCTAGCTATTCATTATTTATATAAATGATTTGGATGCAATTGCATAAAGCTTGATCAGTAAGTTTGCAGCTGCTGAAAAATTCAGAGATGTTGATAGCAAAGAAAGTTATCAAAGACTACGGGGGTATCTTGATCAGTTAGGGAAGTTGGCTGAGGAGTGGCAAATGAAGATCAATACAGATAAATGTGAGAACATGCATTTTGGAACGCAAAACCAGCATAGGATATACTTTGAATAGCAGAACACCATGGAGGGTAGTGGAACAGATGAAGCTTGGAGTATCAAAGCATTGTTCATTGAAAGTGGCATCACAGGTGATAAGGGTGTTTAGCATGCTGGCCTTCATCAGACAGGGTATTGAGTACAGGAGATAGGACATTATGTTGCAGTCGTGTAAGTCATTGCCGAGGCTGCCCTTGGATTGTTGTGTACAGTTTTAGTCACTCTGTTACAGGAAAGTCATGGTGAAAACGAAAAGAACACAGAAAAGATTTACAAGGATATTGCCAGGGCTAAGAGTGCCTGAGATACAGGGAGAGATCGGTGAGGCTAGGGACAGAGGAGAATGAGAGGTGACCTTATTGATATGTTTAAAATTATGAGAGGCATATTTCAAATTATGAGAGGCCCAGGTAGGAGAATCCAAACCTAGGTGCATAGATTTAGGATGGAAGGGAAATAGCTATACAGGACCTGAGAGGCAGAGGCTGGTGACTGTATGGATGAGCTGTTAGAGGAAGTGGTTGAGGCAGGTAAAATAATATCAGTTCAGAGCACTTGGATAAGGGACATGGAGGCATAGGGCTTAGAGAAGTACTGTCCAAATGCAGGAAATTAAAACTAGCTGAATAGACACCAGCATGGACCTATTCGTCTGAAGGGCTTGTATTGTTGCTGCCTTGCTCTGGCACTCTACAGTGCCGATATGGAAGCCCAAATGTGGGCATCCATGAGATGCTGTTTACCACCACAATCTGAACCATCATGGTCTGCATCCTTCATTCTATCAATACTGTCAGCTTAGGGGGATCAACCTGGTTAAATGAACAACACGGAAGTGCATGCTGGGAGCAGCACCAAACATATCCAAAGAATGGTGAGGGGCCAGCCTAGTGACCAGCAGAAGCCCTTTGAAGACTGTAAGAAGAACCTCAGTGGTAAGTCATTTCCTGCCCCAGTAGAACATTCAAGTTAGCATGTAATTCCTGAATTATGAAAATAGCATGGTGATTATTCCTGTAATGGATGATGGGACAGAAATTGCTTTCAGAATTTTGATTGCCCTATTATTGTTAACCCACAGAGCATTGCCCTCCAATGTAAATTCTATGCCAGATATATTATTGTGGTTTCCATATCAAGGTAGACTTGCAAGGTCAGTTGGTTTGTCCATCTGCTTTCAGCTAATTTTCTCATTAACTATCAATGTTCATCATGTTGATGATTTTCTAATTGTGGCAATAAACATCACTTTTGCAATCCTGAAAGATATAGTAGTCACCTAAGTGTGGAAGTACTGTTTACATAGGCAGACTGATAATGATCATTGCCTTCAATGAGAATTACAGCTGATTCTCAGCAAGTCATTTCAGCTCTCAGTCAATCTGGTGTTTTTGGCATGGGGCCATCATGTCAAAAGAATCAGCCCACTGTAAATGCTATAAGCAAAATCAAAAACTTTGGGTACTGGCCTTGACATGAACATAACCTGGGAAAATTAGCAGTGGGCTGCACTTTTCGGGCAGTGCACACCTTTAAACAAGGTCACATCCAGTTCTGGAAATGGAAAACCAGATTATTTTGGTACGCATTGATTATTGCCAGGGAGTGGGTGTTAGAGTAAATGTTCTTTACTTTGACAGACTCAATTTCAAAAAGCAAAATGACAACCAATAAGAAGCTGTCAAATAACTCAGAAAGCTACATTAATTCTCAAATAAATTCAACGGTGATATTAACCTAAATTTCTTACTGCAAGTATTATACGTTACCGTATATTGCCTCAAGATTCATTTTCCTGCAGGCATTTACAGGAAAATAAAGAAATAAAATAAATAAAGACTGACAAACAACCAATGTCCAAAAGAAGACAGATTGCGCAAATAAAAAAATACTGTAAATACGAGGTGTAAATAGTCCTTGAAAGTGAGACTGTAGTTTGCAGAATTAGCTCAGAGTTGTGGTGAGTGAAGTTATCCATGCCGGTTCGGGAGTGTGTAGGGTAAGAACCATTCCTGAACCTGGTAGCGTGGACGTAAGTCTTAAGTTGCAATTGTGGCCTGAATGGTGGGAGTCCTTGATGATGAATGCAGCGTTCTTGGAGCAGTGCTTCACGTAAGTGTGCTCAGCAGTAGGGAGGACTTAGCCTGGGATGGACTGGGCTGAATCCATCAGATTTTGTAGACTTTTCCTGTCCATACCTGGCCAGGATGACACACTTCACTGTATGTTAATACAAGGCTGTCAAAGTTTTGTTTGACATGCTGAATCTATGCAAAACTTCTGAGGAAGTAAAGTTGCTGACATGCTTTCTTTTTGTAAACACTTGCGTGCTGGTCCCAAGATAAATCCTCTGAAATGAGAACACCAAGGAATTTCTCTGCACCTCTGATCTGTTGATGAGGACTGAGTATCTTCGGTTCCTTCCTCCTGTAATTGATAATCATTAGCTCTTTACATTTACTGATGTTGAGTGAGAGGTTAATGTTGTGGCACCATAGAAGCATAGAAACGTAGAAATCTACAGCACATTACAGGCCCTTCAGCCCACAATGTTGTAACCTACTCTAGAAACTCCCTAGAATTACCCTACTGTATAGCCCTCTATTTTTCTAAGCTCCATGTACCTATCTAAGAGTCTCTTAAAAGACCCTATTGTATTCACCTCTACCACTTTCAGTGGCAGTACATTCCACACATCCACTACTCTCTGAGTGAAAAACTTAACTCTGAATCCCCCTTGTACCTAAGTCCAAGCACCTTAAAACTATGGCCCTGTGTGTTAGCCATTTCAGCCCTGGGAAAAGGCCTCTGGCTATCCACACAATTAATGCCTCTCATCATCTTATACACCTTTACCAGGTCACCTCTCATCCTCCATTGCTCCAAGGAGAAAAGGCAGAGTTCACTCAACCTATCCTCATAGGGCATGCTTCCCAATCCAGGCAACATCCTTATAAATCTCCTCTGCACCCTCCATAGTATCCACATTCTTCCTGTAATGAGGTGACCAGAAATGAACACAATGCTCCAATGGGGTCTAACTAATATAGTTATAACATTGATATAGCTATAACATTACCTCACGGATCTTGAACTCAATCCCACAGTTGATGAAGGCCAACACACCATATGCCATCTTAGCAACACTGTCATCCTGCACAGCAGCTTTGAGTGCCCTATGGACACGGACCCCAAGATCTTGCTGATCCTCCACACTGCCAAGAGTTTTACCATTAATATTATATTCTGTCTTCAAATTTGATCTACAAAAATGAACTACTTCACACTTATCTGGGTTGATCTCCATCTGCCACTTCTCAGCCCAGTTCTGCAACCTATTGATGTCACACTGTAACCTCTGACAACCTTTCAGACTACCCACAACATCCCCAACTTTTATATCCTCAGCAAACTTACTAACCCACCCTTCTACTTTCTCATCCAGGTCATTATAAAAATCACAAAGAGGAGGGGTCTCATAACAGATCCCTGCAGAACACCACTGGTCACCATTCTCCATGCAGAATATGAACCATCTACAACCACCCTTTGCCTTCTATAGGCAAGCCAATTCTGGATCCACAAAGCAAGGTCTCCTTGGATCCCATGCCTCATTACTTTCTGAATGAGCCTCACATGGGGGACCCTTCAAATGCCTTACTGAAATCCAGATACACTACATCCACTGCCATTCAACCAGATTTTCAATCTCTCTCCTATATGCTGATTCATCACTACTTCTGTTTCAGCCAAGAACAGTGGTGTTGTCAGCAAACTTAAATATAGCATTGGAGCTGCACTTACCCACACAATCATAGGTATAAAGCAGGGGGCTAAGGACACAGCTCTGTAGGTTGAAGGTGAGTATGGAAGGGACGTTGCTCTGATCTATACTGACTGACCCTACATGAGAGGAAATTCAGGATCCAGTTGCACTGGGTTGACTCATGTAAATTTCTTACAGAAGTGATAGTTTCGCAAATAGAGCATCAGCTATTCTTATAATGGCCCGCCATATTAGCCTTCATCAGTTGATTTTTATATCTGCTTATAATTTATGGGTATCTTTGATTATCAAGCCAACAAGCAGAGATCATGTAGAACACGTCAGGCTATCGTGAGACTTACTAAACTGAGTATTGCATGAAATTTTCCCCTCTACCAGGTGTCCTGTTGTAATTCACACAAACTGGAATGGCATAAATCTATAAATCTACATCCGAACAATTCTCATTCTGAAACTATGCCAATGTTTTGACGTTGATAGTGTTGCATTATATAAAAGGTAGAAACTGATCCATCATTGTCTTACCAGAATTTGTTTAATGAACAGTTCTTATTCAGTGGGAATTTATTACAGTGGGAAAACTTATTAGAGAGTGCCCTCTGGTGTACAATTACACACAGAACACCAGCAGCTAATGCAGAGGATCATCATAGTACGCTAATCCCAGTTTTCATAACGTGCATGCTTGTAAACGTTAACTAACTTTAAAAGCCCTCAGAAGTAAAATGCATTTCACTAATAATAGGTGTCCTATTTCGTAAACACTAATACTTGTAATCTATAGAATCAAAGACACAGAGCAGACACAGCTGTTCAGATGAAGAGCCTTTGACCTCAAATGTTAATGCCGTTTAACATTCCATAGATCGCCTGGCCTGCTGTGTGTTTTCAGTACTTTCCATTTTAAAGGTATTCAATGTTTAAAGTCAAAGCATATTGTCCAATGCACAAGTATGTGTATGCACAGGTGCAACAAAAAATGTATTTGTAACAGTTTCACAGAAACATGGCATCATATAAGCAGCATCCTCATGAAAGGCAAATTAATCATAAGTTTTACAAAAACAAAAAAGCCATTTAATTGCAAAGTGATAAAAGTGTGCATAGCGTTGGTAAACTGTAGTGATTATGGTTTTGCCGGTTGAATCAAGAACCGCATATAACATATAACAATCACAGCACGGAAACAGGCCATCTCGGCCCTCCTAGTCCGTGCCGAACTCTTAATCTCACCTAGTCCCACCTACCCACACTCAGCCCATAACCCTCCAATTTTACCTTAAATGACACAACTGAACTGGCCTCTACTACTTCTACAGGAAGCTCATTCCACACAGCTATCACTCTCTGAGTAAAGAAATATCCCCTCGTGTTTCCCTTAAACTTCTGCCTCCTAACTCTCAAATCATGTCCTCTCGTTTGAATCTCCCCTACTCTCAATGGAAACAGCCTATTCACGTCAACTCTAGCTATCCCTCTCAAAATTTAAATACCTCGATCAAATCCCCCCTCAGCCGTCTACGCTCCAATGAATAGAGACCTAACTTGTTCAACCTTTCTCTGTAACTTAAGTGCTGAAACCCAGGTAACATCCTAGTAAATCGTCTCTGCACTCTCTATAATTTATTGATATCTTTCCTATAATTTGGTGACCAGAACTGCACACAATATTCCAAATTTGGCCTTACCAATGCCTTGTACAATTTTAACATTACATCCCAACTTCTGTACTCAATGCTTTGATTTATTAAGGCCAGCATTCCAAAAGCCTTCTTCACCACCCTATCTACATGAGACTCCACCTTCAGGGAACTATGCACTGTTATTCCTAGATCTCTCTGTTCCTCTGCATTCCTCAATGCCCTACCATTTACCCTGTATGTTCTATTTGGATTATTCCTGCCAAAATGTAGAACCTCACACTTCTCAGCATTAAACTCCATCTGCCAACATTCAGCCCATTCTTCTAACTGGCATAAATCTCCCTGCAAGCTTTGAAAACCCACCTCATTATCCACAACACCTCCTACCTTAGTATCATCGGCATACTTACTAATCCAATTTACCACCCCATCATCCAGATCATTTATGTATATTACAAACAACATTGGGCCCAAAACAGATACCTGAGGCACCCCACTAGTCACCGGCCTCCATCTCGATAAACAATTATCCACCACTACTCTCTGGCATCTCCCATCTAGCCACTGTTGAATCCATTTTATTACTCCAGCATTAATACCTAACGACTGAACCTTCTTAACTAATCTTCCATGTGGAACTTTGTCAAAGGCTTTGCTGAAGTCCATATAGACTACATCCATGTCTGAAGGAAAGTAATTATTTTTGAATCTGATGGTGACTTCAAGCTTCTGTACCTCCTGCATAATGGTAGTTGTGAAGAAAAGGACATGGCCTGGGTGGTGAGGATCTTTGATGATGGATGTTGCCTTCTTAAGGCAGTGCCTCGTGTAGGTAATACCACTAGTGTGGAGAGCTGTGCCTATGATGCATTGGGCAGAGTCCACTGATCTCTTCAGCTCCTTGAGGTATTGTGCATTCAAATTCTGGTACCAAGCGATGATTCTGCAAGTCAGGATACTTTCAAAAGTATATCTGTCAAAGTTTATTAGAGTGTTTAGTGAAAAGCCAACCCTCTTTAGCCTTCTAAGAAAGTACAGACACTGGAGCACTTTCCTCATGTTTGCATCTATATGCTGGGCCCGTGACAGGTCACCTCATATGTCAACACCCAGAAAATTAAACCACTGCTGATCCCACACTTGGTGGCGCAATAATATCAGCCGGACTCCAGAGCGAAGGTTCCTGAGTCTGAATCCAAGTTGGGTTGAGCATTGAGCTAGCAACTCGGCCTCGTAAAAAACAAGAATAGCTAGAAACACCATCAAAAAACGGTGCCCCGATAACTCCACTGCCGAGTTAAGGGCTATTCTTCTTCTTCTTCAGATCCCCCAATGTAGATGGGTATATGTTGGCCCTCATTCCCTTCCTGAAGTTAACAATCTTTAGTTTTCCTAATGTTAAGCGGGAGGTTGTAGTTGCGACACCACTCAACCAGGTGACCTACCTTGCTCTTCTAAGCTGACTCATGACCAGCCCTGAATCATCCAACAACAGTGGCGTCATTGGTCAATTTGAAGATGGCATTGGAGCTGTGCTCAGCAACATGGTAATGTGTGAACAGAAATTAGAACAGGGAGATAAGCATACAGCTAATGAGGTGTGCCTGTGCTGATAATCAGCAAGGAGGAGATGTTGTTACCAAACCTCAAAGACTGAGATCTACTGATGATTAATTTAAATATCCAATTGCAGAGGGAGGTACAGTGGGAAGTTTGATAATAGATTTGGAATTGATGATTTTGTTGTAAGTCAAGCTGCAGTCAATGAACAGTTGTCTAGATGGTCCAGAACAGAGTAAAGAGCCTGAATAATCACATCTGCTGTCGATCTGTTGTGGTGGTAGGTAAATTGGAGCAGATCCAGGTCATCTCTGAGGCCGGTGTTGATTCACACCATAACCAACCTCTCAAAGAGCTTCATTATAGTTGACGTGCCACCAGTCTGTCGTCACTGAGGCAGGTCACCAGTGGGCACTGGTAAAATAGAGGTTTTTTCTGAAGTACAAGTGTGAAACTGAATGTGTCTGTAAACACTCCAGCCATTGGTCCATACAGATCTTTCGTAGTTGGCAAGGTTCACCAATAGCATTATTTCTTTCTAACTATTTGCCTAGATTTGAATAATTAGTGTGCAGGAAAACGAGCTTATTTTAAAGCTTGACAGAAAGATAAAAGAATTTGATGTTAGCCTTATCCAAGACAACTCAGTACATTGATATGCAATTAAAAGGCATCATTGTTCAACTACTAAAATCCTTCAATTCGTCTGACCTTTTGATTGACAGGAGGGTCAATCCTGCTGATGGATATTCTTTCTTTAAAACTTGCTTGATCCAGAATCAAACTTCAAATGTAATATGGAACCTAACCAGTTGAATCATTGCTGAAGAAATTGGCTGATCATACTCAATAGATGATAGCTTCCCTTAAAACCAAGGCACTATTACAGAAAAGAGAAGTATAGTTAATGTAGCCCCCTGGCTCGCCTCAGGCTCGCTCAGCTCACATCCGTCTAGAGAGGGAGCAGCCTTCGGCCCCACCAAACTGGATAATCAGCTTGTGTAGATGCTGTGTGATGTCCCCACCTCGCCAAATAACAGACAGTACACCATATGCGATTAAACGATGACACTTTATACAGATTACTAAAACTAAGTGATTAATAGCGAAACAGTATATATAAAGGAAAAGAAAATAAAGAAAAGGCGCCAAACTTATCAAAGTCCAAACCACTTCGTTCACAACCGTTGGAGCTCAATTAATGAAGTCTTCTGGCCACAATTCGATCCCCTCAGATCTCCTCGACTCACAGCTCAGGACCACCCGAAGTGATCAACCAAGCAATCCTGGCCTCGGACCCCCCGTACTAGGTCCGTTCCGTCGCCCAGCTTACAGCATCGCGTCCTCTCTCTCTCTCACCCCCTCGCGCCGACTCCCCAAAATGCCCGACAACGAACAGTTTACAGACCCAGAAGAAAGAATAACATTAATCCCAACTGGTTAACAAACAAATACAATTCACGATATCAATAATTTTAACCCAAACAAACTGCGAGAGAAAGCACTTATCATAACAAAGCAGCATTCCTACTTTTAACAAAACAAGGAAGCCATTTTGATTAACATACCCAGTAACATAAAGAAGAAACCCCAATACACAAAGAAAACCCCCACAAAAGAAGAAACCCCCTTACACTAATATAGGAATTGAGATAACTTCAGCGCAATATCTTGTTCCTGCAACATTTTCAAATAGAACCAGTTACCTATTCTGTTACTAACAAGCCTACTAGCAACATGCATATTAGGAGATAATATATACAAAGGCTGGGGCCATGCTTTTACTTGTGCAGAAGTAGGACCAATTTAAATAGGTTTCTTCTTTTCACAGACAGCTTTCTTCCCAGAGTAGGGATTTGTGGTTACAAGAGTGATCTTCAATCTGGTTAATCATACGGAGCTGATTTCTGTGAGGCATTACTGAATTTGGAACTCTCATCGGTCATCATATTGGCAAATACCCAGTGTTAATGTACAGAGAGATCCTGGGATCCATTTCCGTAGCTCCCTGAAAGTGCCCGCACAAATCAAAAGGATGGCAAAGAAGACATATAGCATGTGTCCCATGTAAGTTGAGGCACTGGGTTCAAGAGTCAGCAAGATATGTTGCAGATTTTTAAAATTCTGGTTAGAACACATTTGAAGTATTTCATTCGATTTTGGTTGGCCCATTAAAGACCATAAGACATAGGAGCAGAATTAGGCCATTTGACACATCAAGTCTGCTCCAACATTTTATTATGGCTGATGCATTTCCCTCTCTGTCCCAATCTCCTTCCTTCTCCCTGTACTTCTTCATGCCTTGACTAATCAACAGTATATCAGCTGCTGCCTTAAATATACCCAATACCTTGGCCTCCTCAGCTGCCTGCAGCAATGAATTCCACAGATTCACCACTCTCTGGCTAAAGAACTCATCTCTGTTCTAAATGGTTGTTTCTCTATTCTAAGGCTGTGTTCTTTGGTCTTAGTCTCTCCCACCATAGGAAACAAATTCTCCACATCCACTCTAAAGGTTCAAAAGTTCATTTATTATCAAAGTATATATGCAGTATACAACTCTGAAATTGTTCTTCTCCAGATAAAGGCCTTTCAACATTCAATAGGTTTCAATGAGATTCCCCCCTCATTTTTCTGAATTCCGGTGAGTAAAGGCCCAGAGCCATCAAACACTCCTCATTTGATAAGCCTTTCAATCCCAGTATGATTTTTATGAACTTGTTTGAACCCTCTCCAATGTCAGCACATCCTTTTTTAAGAACTGCTCACAATACTCCAAGTGAGGCGTCACCAGTCCCTTATAAAATCGTAGCATTACATCCTTGCATTTGTATTCTAGTCCTCTCGAAATGAATGCTAACATCGCATTTGCTTTCCTCATCACTGACTCAACTTGCAAACTAATCTTTAGGGAATCCTGCATGAGGACTCCTAAGTCCCTTTGCACCTCAGATTTTTGAATTTTCTCACCATTTAGAAAACAGTCTAACCTTTTGTTTCTACTACCAAATTGCATGGCTGACACTGCATTCCATCTGCCACTTCTTTGCCCATTCTCCTAAGTCCTTCTATAGCTTCTCTGCTTCCTCAACACGACCTGCCTCTTCACTTATGGGAAAGATGTGGAAGCTTTGGAGAGAAACTAGAGAAAAAGTTTGCAAGGGTGCTACTGGGATTAGAGGGCATGTGTTATAAGGACAGGTTGAACAATCTAGGGTGGCTTTCTCTGGACTGTCTGAGGCTGAGGAGAGATCTGATGGCATTATCAGATTATGAGAAGCATAGATAGGGTAAACAGTTAGAAACTGATTCAGGGTGGAAATGTCAAATATTACAGGACACACGTTTAAAGGGAAAGGAGAGGATGTTCAAAGGATTGATATTTTAAGCGGAAATTGGTGGGTGATGGTGAAGGAAGATATGATAGAGGCACTTAAGAAGCTCTTAACTAGGCACTTGAATTTGCAGTGAATAGAGGAACATGGACCAATTGCAAGCGGAATGGATTAGTGCAATTAAGCATCATTAGCTTAATTATTTCAGTACAGTGTCATGGGCTGAAGGACCAGTTCCTGTGCTGTACTATTCTATGTGTGTTGTTCTACAGCAAACAAACAGAAACATCCTGTGAAGCTAAAGCTGACCAGAATTGGAAAAGTATTAATAACTTCAATAAGTATTTTTTAAAGTTTAAGTAATATAACCATTGGTTCAATAGGAAGTTAGCCTGGGGAATAAATAATGAAAAGCAAGAAGCATTATTCTTCATGGTTGATGATATGAGCAATATTCCAGAAACAGTCGTTAACCAAGAACTGGCAGGAAGAGAAGAATTCAAAAAATCTACAATATCCAGGGAACTGATTCTCAACAAATTCTTGGAGAGTTTCAAGCTGATAAATTACTATGTCCTGAGGGATTTCATCCTAGAGTTTTAAGAGATATTGATATATTGAATTTAGTTTTCCTAAATCCCCTGAAATTCATAGAGGGTTCATTAGATTTGAAAAGAGCATTGCCAGTTGACTAAACATTTGTCATGGGAAAATGTCAGAAGCTATTATTTGCAGGGCAAGAAAAATAAATAGCTAATCAGAAAATCAGAATTATCCTATAAAAGGGAAATTTTATGTTTAACCAATTCATTGGCATTCAGAAGCAATATTTCTGAATGGACTAAATGTAGATATCCAGAAGATAAGGTGCTGCATCAGAAAATAAAAATTTGGATGTTGAAGGTTACTTGGCTTACTGGAAGCAAAGAGAAGACAAAAAAAATCTTTTTTATGGGTGGCAAGATGAACAAGTCAGATGTATCAGTATTACAATGCAGTAAAGGGAATTACTGAGGCATGAGAGAGGACCTGGCCAAAATTGATTGGAAAAAAAACACTGGCAGGGATGACAGCTGAGCAGCAATGGCTGCAATTTCTGGAAACAATTCAGAAGGCACAGGATATATACATTCCAAAGAGGAATTAATATTGTAAAGACAGGATGGCATAACTGTAGCTGACAAGAGAAGTCAAAGCCAACATAAAAGCCAAAGAGAGAGCATATAATAAAGCAAAAAAAATGGAAAAGTTAGAGGATTGGGAAGATTTTAAGAACCACAGAAAACAACTAAAAAAGTAATTAAGAAGGAAAAGATGGAAACTGAAGGAAAGCTAGCTAGTAATATTAAAGAAGATACCAGGAGTTTCTTCAGATACATAAAGTATAAAAGAGAGGCAGGAGTAGGTAAAGACCACTGGAAACGATGGGGAACAAGGAAATGGCGGATGAACTGAATAAGTATTTTCAGATTCAGATTCAGTTTATTGTCATTTAAAAACCACAAATGCAATGCAGTTAAAAAATGAGACAACATTCCTCCAGAATGATATCAACAAAGCACATGACAAAACAGACTAAACCAGAAAATCCACATAACGTTTGGCAATCCCCAATCCAGAGTCCGGAGAGGCTGCTGCGTATTAATATCGCACTACCGTCTAGCGCGTTCCCCGGAAAGAAGCTCCAAATCCACCAGACAAAGCAAGACCAAAAACTAAAGCTACAAGACCTGCACAAAACCACATAGTTACAACATATAGTTACAACAGTGCAAACAGTACCATAATGGATTAAAAAAAAAACAGACCATGGGCATGGTAAAAATAGTCCAACGATGCTAAAAGACTGTAAGTTCAAAAGTAACCACCACACAGTTTCCACAAGTCCTCAGGGTCCCAATAGACTTGTCATCCTACGCAGCTGGCAGAAGGGAATACCTCCGCTATGGACTTCCATGGCGCCGCCCGACTCAGCCTCACAGATGCAGCACACAATGAAAGCGACCTGATCGCAGCGGACCCCAAGTCTGTCAAACCTCCGAGCCTCCGACCATCCCCTCCAGCAGAGCTTCTCTGAGAACCATCCTCTGCCGAGCGTATTAAGATGCCCCCGCAAACGGCCACCGGCAACGTGACCCCGAGGACTGGGGTCCTGTTCTTCTCAGCAGAGACCCAAAACTCACAGCAGCAGCAGCAATGAAGAGGGCCTTCCTGGAGATTTCCAGATATTCCTCCGTGCTCCGTTCTCCCACGTCCGTTTTTCATTAGATTAGGATTACGCACGGCACCCTGCTTAACCACTAACATATCAGCTCCGGAGTGGCCGCTGCAAGCTGCATTGCACCGCCATCTTGATGAAACAGTGCATCAGTCTTCACTGTGGAAGACACTAGCAGTGTACAAGAAGTTCAAGAGTGCCAGGGAGCAGAAGTATGAGAAGTTGCCATTGCTAGGGAGAAAGTTCTTGGGACCTGAATGGTCATAAGATAGATAAGTCACCTGCACCAAGTGGTCTAATCCATAGAGTTCTGAAAGGGGAGGCTGAACAGATTGTGAAGTCATTAGTAGTGAACTTTCAAGAATCAATTTATTCTGACATGGTTCAGAGTCGGTGGTGAGGAAGCCAAATGCAATATTAGCTTTTATTTCAAGGGGACTAGAATATAAAAGCAAGGATGTAACATT
Organism: Hypanus sabinus; assembly: GCF_030144855.1. Classification (NCBI taxonomy): domain Eukaryota; kingdom Metazoa; phylum Chordata; class Chondrichthyes; order Myliobatiformes; family Dasyatidae; genus Hypanus; species Hypanus sabinus. The sequence continues at coordinate 36,695,467 of NC_082709.1, forward strand.
GAGGCTTTATAAAGCAGTGGTGAGGCCTCACTTGGAGTATTTTGGCCCCTTATGTAAGAAAAGATGTGCTGACATTGCAGAGGATTCAAAGAAGGTTCTCAAAAATGATTCCGTCTTGTCATATGAAGAGCATTTGATGACTCTGGGCCTCTACTCAATAGAATTCAGAAAAATGAGAGGTGACCTCATCGAAGCCTATCAAATGTTGAAAGGCCTTGATAGAATGGATGTGGAGAAGATGTCTCCTATGGTGAGGGAGTCTTAGACCAGAGGACACAGTCTCAGAACAGAGGACCATCCTTCTAGAATGGAGGTGATGAGAATCTCTTTAGAGAAAGAATGGTGAATCTATGAAATTCGTTGCCACAGGCAGCTGTGGAGGCCAAGTCATTGTGTATATTTAAGGCAAAGGTTAATAGATTCATCATTAGTCAGGGCTTGAAGGGATACAGGAAGAAAGTAGGAGATTGGGGCTGAGCAGGAAAATGGATTAGTCATGATGAAATGGTGGAGCAGACTCAATGGGCCAAATGACCTAATTCTGCTCCTATATCTTATGGTCTTGTGTGCCATGGGGATCAGTGTTGGAACCTCACCTTTTATAACTTAATATTAATGACTTAGATGATGACACCATTGATGTAAACATTGATGAGCAAAGGCTGGTGGGAAAGTAAATTGCGTAAAGGACATAGGAGGCTAGTAAAGGATATACTGTAGCTAGCTTAAGTGAGAGGGAAAAGATCAGGAAAATAACATATAATCCAGTAAAATGCGAAATTTGCAAAACAAAAGTAAAAATATTCATTTTCATGAGATGTAGAGTGGCCTGTTTGTTGTAATGCATGATTCACAAAAGCTAGTATACTATAATTAATTATCAACACAATATTTGTTCATTGCTAAAGGATTCAAATGCAAAAGTAGAAAAAATGTTTTATTTCAATTAATAAAGGTATGATGAGAAGTGATCTGAAAAATGGGTCCAATAATAGTCTTTATATTTAAAGAAGGATGTAAAATGTGCTGATAACAGTTGAGAGGTTTACTAGTCCTGGAATGGGCTGGTTGTGTCATGAGAATAAGTCGGACAGGCTAGGTTTCTATGTTCAGAAAAGTGAAAGATGACTTGAAAGAACATAAATGACCTTGAGGGCCTTATCAAGGTGGTTGTGGAGAGGTTTCCTCATGTAAAATTATGTAAAACTGTGGGTCATTGTTAAAAAGATAGGTAGATCAGCATGGTAACCTGTCTCAATTGCTATCGTCCAGTTACATCTACAGTGATTAAGTGTTTTGAGAGATTGGTGATGAAACATACCAACTCTTGCCTGAGAAGTGACTTGAATCTGCTTTAATTTACCTACTGGAGCAACAGGTCCACAGCAGATGCTGCTTCATTGGCTTTTCACCAACTGTGGAATATCTGGAGAGGCAAACATCAGGATGCTCTTTATCAAACACAGCTCAGTATTCAATACTATAAATCCCTCAAAACTAATCAATAAGCTTCAAGACCTTGGCCTCAATACCTCCTTGTGCAATTGGATCCTCGATTTCCTCGCTTGCAGACCATGGTCACCAGATTGGCAACATCTCCTCCATGATCTCCATTAGCATAGGTCCACCACAAGGCTGTATGCTTAGCCCTCTGCTCTACTACATTTACACTTATGATTGTGTGCCTAAGCATAGCTCCAAAGTAACATTCAAGTTTGCTGATGACACCACTGTCATAGGCCGAATCAAAGGTGGTGATGAATCAGCATATAGGAGAGAGATCGAAATTTGGTTGAGTGGTGCCATAACAACCTCTCACCAATGGCAGCAAGAACAAGGAGCTGGTCATTGACTTCAACAAGAGGAAACTAGAGGTCCAGGAGCCAGTCCTTGTTGGAGGATCAGAGGCGTCAGCAAATTTAAATTCCTCAGTGTCAGTATTTCAGAGGACCTGTCCTGGGCTCAGTATGTAACTGCAATTACAAAGAAAGCACGGCAGTGCTTCTATTTCCTCAGGTGTTTGCAATGATTTGGCATGACATCTAAAAGTTTGATAAACTTCTATAGATGTGTAGTGGAGTGTAGTTGGCTGCATCACAGCCTGGTATGGAAACACCAATACTCTTGAATCAAAAATCCTACAAAAGGTAGTTGATATGGCCTAGTCCACCACAGGCAAAGCTCTCCCCACCATTGCGCACTACATGAACCACTGTTGCAGGAAGCAGCATCCATCATCAAGATGCCCCCACCCCCCAGGACATGCTCTCTTCTCATGGCTGCCATTAGGAAGAAGGTACAGGAGCCTCAGGACTCACACCACCGGCTTCAGGAACGGTTATTACCCATCAAGCATCAGGCTTTTGAACCAGAGCGGATAACTTCACTCAACCTCACTTGCCCCTTCATGAGTCCACAATCTATGGATGCATCTTCAAGTATTCTTCAACTCATGTTATCAGTATTTATTGCTTATTTATTTATAATTATCATTTCCTTCTTTTTGTATTTGCACGCTGGTTAAACACCCAGGTTGGTGCAGTCTTTTATTGAGTATGCCCACAAGAAAATGAACATCAGGATTGTATATGGTGACATACAATTATTTAGAAAATAAATTTACTTTGAAGTTTGAAGACAGAAATGAGGTGTTTTTTTAACTTGGTGGTTGTTGCAAATTACCTTCTTTAAATGGGGGAGGGTGGGTTGGTTAAATTAGTTTAATGAAGACATAGGCAATTGATCAACAATGAGTGGAAGGGTTACTGGGATAGGCACAAATATGGAGTTGAGATATCTTAATTTGTATGCTCATTATGTTAATTTCTCTGGACTTTTAAACAGAGACTCGCTATCACCATGTGCCTGATACACACCAGCACACTCTATGGAGAACATATATTGTTTGTGAGGAAGCGAAAATAGTGAGATTCTTCAACCTTCAGATTAAAGTGTCCTCACAAAGATATGCAGAATCTTAAAATGGAAGGAAAATCATGAATTTTAACTTTGATCTGTATAGAGAAAATGTTAGGGATGAAAAATTTGGTCAGTTTAGATGAACAATCATTCTTCTTAAAGCTGTCAAATCAGTTTTGCAGTTATTATTTATAGCATCCAAAGATAATTGCAATATGATCCCACTAATATGCCATGCTTGAGACTCCGCTGGTGCCAGGCCAGATGATTTTCTGAACTGTTGGACTCGGGACATTAGTACTTGAATGCAAGGAGTTGTGGCCAACAGCACAAGGTGATCTTAAAGGAACATGGGAACTAGGGCCTGGACAGCAGGGGAGAGTGGAAACAGGGATCCCAAAGAGTGGATGCGGAGTGTGAGAACTGGAACCAGAGTGAGTGGGCAGGCAATGTGTGAACTTGGGGCTGTGGTGTGTGGAAGGAAATTGTGGAGCACAATACCCTGGTAAGCAAATGGGGAACATAGCAAAAATTATCTGGTACGCTAGATGCTCAACTACTGAGATTTGCAAATGGTTGGTTATTGGATTAGTGGAGCTTTAGCGTACTTGCATCTGAAAACGCTAACGCTTACCATCCCAGGTGAACTTAGTTGCAGAGTACTTCTACATCTGGTAAAGATTAGTTCCGTGCTAGATGTATTATAATAGGGCTCTTGGAAAGTTATAGCAATGCTGGAAATACTTAACTGATGTGAAAAGAGAAATAAACATTATCATTTCAGCTGAAAGACCCTTCTTCAAACTAGCATTTTCAACCAGTGTTTTCAGCTTGTTGTTGGGCAAATCATAGATGGTGATGAGTCAGTGTACTGAAGCAAGATAGGATACCAGGTTGAAGTGCTGCTGTAACAACACCCTCTCACTCACTGTCAATAAAGCTAAGGAGCTGATTGGTCACTTCAGAAAGAAGGTGAGTAGGCAGCAGTCAACATTGGGGATTCAGCAGTGGAGAGCTTGAGCAGTTTTAAATTCCTGGGTGTTGACGTATCAGATGACTTTCCTGGGCCAAGCACATAGATGCAATCAAAAGGAAAATACACCACCGTTTCTTAGGATTCAGGCCATTCAGGTTGGCAACGACATCCCTTCCACAATCTCCATCAGTACAGGTGCACCAGAAGGCTGTGTGCTTAGCTCCCTGCTCTACTCACTTTATACTTAAGACTGTGAGGCTAAGCATAGCTCCAATGCTGTATTTAAGTTTGCTGACAACACCATTGTCGCAGGTCAAAACAAAGGTGGTGACGAATCAGCATATAGGAGGGAAACTGAAAATCTGGCTGGGTGGTGTCACAGTGACAACCTCTCATTCAATGTCAGCAAGACCAATGAACTGATTATTGACTTCAGGAGGAGGAAACCAGAAGTCCATTAACCCATCCTCATTGGGGGATCAAAGATGAAAAGGGTCAACAACCTCAAATTTCTCGGTGTTATCATTTCAGAGGACGGGTCCTGGTCCTAACATCTATGTGCAATTACGAAGAAAGGACAGCAGCACCTCTACTTCCTTATAAATTTGGGATGATTTGGCATGACATCTAAAATTTTGACAAACATCAGTAGATGAGTGATGGAGAGTATATTGTTTGGTTGCATCATGGCCTGGCATCGAAATACAATTGTCCTTGAATGAAAAATCCTACAAAAAGTAGTGGAGACAGCCAATCCATCACAGGTAAAACCCTCCCCACCACTGAGCACAGTTACATGAAATGTTGTTGCAGGAAAGCAGTATCTATCATCAGGGACTCCCCACCACCCATGTCGCATTCTCATATCACCAAATTCAGGAACAGTTATCCCTCACCCATCAAGGCTCTTGAACTAGAGGAGGTAACTTTGCTTGCCCCATTGCTGAAATGTTCCCACAATCTAGGACTCACTCTCAAGGGTTCTTCATCTCATCGTCTCAATGTTCTTATTTATTTATTATTATATTTTTATCTTTTCCATTTGCACATTTTGTTGTCACTTGCACCTTAGTTATTTGTCCTACTGGGTACGGTCTTTCACTGATTTTGTTGTGTTTCTTGGATTTACTGTGTATACTCACAAGAAAAGCTATTTCAAGGTTATATATGATGACACTTATATACTTTGGTAATAAATTTACTTTGTACTTTGAGATTAAGGAGGTTCGGCTTATCACCACACACTAATGAATTTCTACAAAATGAATGTTGAAGGTACCCCGTATGGTTGTACCTGTGTCTGGTACAGCAATTTGAATGTACAGGAATGTAAGAAGTTCAGGAAGAAGTGGACTCTGCCCAGAACATCACAGACACTTCCCTCCCCATTAGTGGTAGTATCAACATCTATCACAAAGGACCCCACCATTCAGGCCAGGCTATCTTCTCACAGCCTCCATCAGGCTGAAGTTACAGCCTGAAATGTCATGCCACCAAGTTCAAGAACAGCTACTTTCTTCCATTTGGTTCTTGTACAAACCTGCGCAACCTTAATCACTACAATTAACTGACACAATAACCACTTGGATAACCACAAGATATTCTGCAGAAATTCAGAGCGACCAATAAAAAGTGCTCGATGAACTTAATAATTCAGGCAGCATCTATGGAAGGGAATAAGCAGCTGTTAGTTCAGGTCGACACCTTTCATCAAGACTGGAAAGGAAGAGGGCAGAAGCCAGGATTAAAAAGTGCCAAATCTCCAAAGGACTCCTACCCCGAGCACATCTTTTCCTTCCCCCCTTCACTGCAAGCATGACAAGTGTTTTAGCTGCCCTACATTACCTATCTGAGCACCATTCATGGCCCCCAAATTCCTTCCAGATGAGGTGACATATCAACTGCAAGTCTTTCAGGGTCATTTGTTGTATCCTGTACTCACAGTGTGGCCTCCTCAACATTGGTGAGACCTGACACAGATTGTGAGAACACTTTGCTGGAAGTTTTCACTCTGCCTACTCAAAAGGCAGGATCTCCTGGTGGCTACCCATTTCAACCTCACATTCCCATTCTCACCTGTCTGTCCTTGGCCTCCTCTAATACCAAGATGAGGCCAAACTCAGGGTGGAAGAGTAACACCTCGTATTCTGTCTGGGTCACCTCCAAACTGATAACATGGAACAATTACTTATTCAACTTCCGGTAACTTATCACCTCTCCTTCTCTCTTTATCCATTCCACATTCTGTCTACCCTATCACCCCTTCTTATTTCCTCACCTCCCTCTGGTTCCCCTCCTCCTTCCTTTTCTTCCATAGGTCCACTGTCCAGTCCTATTAGATTTCTTCTGCAGTCCTTTACTTTTCCACCTATCACCTCCCAGCTTAGTATTACCTGTATATCCCTGCCTACCCAGCCACCTTCATCTTCATCTATCACCTACCAGTTTGTACTCCTTACTCTCTACCCACCTTATTCTTGGGCCATAGTCCAAAATATTCACTGATTATTTTCCTCCAGTGATTTTACCTTACATGTTGCGCCCCTCTATCATTTTGTGGGTGATGAACCACTCTAATCTCTTTGTCCTAAGAACCATTTTTTGGTTCTAATTATGTTCTTTCTTGTAAAAATTGTATCTAATTTATTTATGAATGCATGCCTTCAAGAACGTACTGGACATACCCAAACCAGCCATGGATGAACCAGGAGATTTGGTGTCTACTGGTGTGTGTGTTATTCAAGACTGGTGATCCAGAACTACACAAGAAATCCAGAAACGAACTTCAGAAGGCTATTTTAAGAGTGAAAGAATAATCCTGTTTGAGGTTAAAGGCAGAATTGGATGCATGTCAACTCTGGCAGTGTTTACCTGCCATTTCCTCCTTCAAAATGAAACTTAAAATCATGAATGGCTGTGATGCTTCTCTTCCAGATTTCTGGATAATTGGGACCTCTTCCAGGGCAGGTATGATGTGTATAAAAAGGGACGCATTACACTTGAATACGATGGAGACCAATATTCTTCTGGGCAGATTTATTAGAGCTGTTGGGAGTGGTTTAAGTTAATATGGCAGGGGGATGGGAACAAATATGATCGAGCTGAGGATGATAATGGGTGTAACATGAATGTAAGGAAGGACAAGCCAATGATTGGGTACAAATGCAGTTAAATTGTACCACAGAGGCAAAATTCAAAAGGGTGAAGAATGCAGGACTGAAGGCACTGTTTTTAAATGCATGTAGCATTCGGAATAAAGTGGAACTCGTGGCGCAGTTAGAGGTTGGATAGTATGACGTTGTGGACATCTCTGAGTCATGGCTGAAAGAAGGCCATAGTTGTGAGCTTAACATCAAAGGATATATTTTGTATCAGAAGGACAGGCAAGAAGGCATAGACAGTGGTGTGGCTCTGTTGGTAAGAGGTGGGATTAAATCTTTAGAAAGAGGTGATGTAGAGTCGGGGAATGTTGAATCTTTGTGGGTGGAGTTAAGAACTTGCAAGGGTAAAAAAAAGTTAAGGGAATCATAGATAGGCCTCCAAATACTAGCCAGGATCTGGGGTTGAAACTGCAAACAGAGCTGGAAAAGATATGTAATAAGGTTAATGTCACAATTGGAATGCAAGACTTCAATATTCATATTCAGATTCAGTTTATTGTCATTTAGAAATCACAAATGCAATGCAGTTAAAAAATGAGATAACGTTTCTCCAGAATGGTATCACAAAAACACATGACAAAACAGACTACACCAGAAAATCCACATAACGTTTGACAATCCCCAATCCAGAGACCGGAGAGGCTGTTGTGTTTTAATATCACGCTACCATCTTAGTGCATTCCCCAGAAAGGAGCTCCACATCTACCAGACAAAACAAGACCAAAAACTAAAGCTACAGGACCTGCTCAAAACCATATAGTTACAACATATAGTTACAACAGTGCAAACAACAGCATAATTGATTAAAAAAACAGACCATGGGCACAGTAAAGATAGTCCAAAGATGTTAAAAGACTATAAGTTCGAAAGAAACCACCACACAGTTTCCACAAGTCCTCAGGGTCCCAATAGACTCATCATCCCACGCAGGCAGAAGGGAATACCCCCGCTATGGACTTCCAAGGCGCCGCCGGACTCATCCTCACAAATGCAGCATACAATGAAATCTCCGTCCGACCCAGCCTCGCAGACGCAGCACACAGTGAAAGCACCCCGACCGCAGCGGACTCCGAGTCCGTCGAACATCCAAGCCTCCGACCATCCCCTCCGGCACAGCTTCTCCGAGCACCATCCTCTGCCGAGCGTATTAAGACGCCCCCGCCAATGGCCACTGGTAAGGCAACCACGAGGACTGGAGACCTGTTCTCCTCAGCTGAGTCCTGGACCTCACAGCAGCAGCAGCAATGAAGAAGGCCTTCCTGGAGATTTCCAGATGTTCCTCCATGCTCTTGCGTCTGTTTTCCATCTGATTAGGATTGCGCACGGCACCCCGCTTAACAAATAACATATCAACTCCAGAGTGGCCGCTGTAAGCTGCGTCGTGCTGCCATCTTGGCTCTCTAATGCAAGGGGATTGGAAAAATTAGGTTGGTGTCAGTTTGCAAGAGAGGGATTTTGTTGATTGCCTAAGAGATGGTTTTTTAGAGCAGCTTGTGCTTGAGCCTACTCTGGGAAAGGCTATCTTAGATTGGGTGTTATGTAGTAACCCAGATCTTATGAGGGAGTTTAATATAAAGGGAGCCTTAGGAGGCAGTGATCATACTGCAATTTGAGAGGGAAAAGCATAAGTCAGATGTATGAGTTTCACAAAGGAATAAAGGGGATTACAGAGGCATGAGAGAGGAGTTTGCCCAGGTGGATTGGAAGAGGATTCTGGTGAGAATGATAGCAGAGCAGAGGTGGCTGAAGTTTCTGGGAGTAGTTCACAAGGTGTAAGATAGACATGTCCCAAAGAAGAGGTTGTTCTCAAATGACAGGGGTATGCAACTGTAGCTGACAAGGTAAGTTAAGGACTGCATAAAATCCAAGGAAGTGGAGGAGCAGAGTCATTGGGACCTAACAGCAACTCCTTTGCTTGCATCTTCATTTCTGTCTTTAATATCTTTATTTTTCCTTTCAGGGTTTTTTTGAAGACCCTGACTTGGAGTTACATACTGACTATGGTTCTTTGAGGGAATAGGACCCACTCTCGCAGTTTCACGACTGGCCATTATTCGACATGCCAAGGGTGCGGCCTAAGAGAATAAGGTGTCCTGGCAGGAGATCGGTGTGTCATGAGAGTCAGAAGATCTAAGTCTGTGGGCATGGAGACCTGAGATTTTTGAGCACAGAGCTCAGAAAAAGTGATGCAACAGACTTTTAATGCCGTAAACCAGCGAGTTGTTTGCTATGTCTCCCCTCTCGCTGTGAAACAGAGACACCTCTTTCTCCCTTATTCAGGAGAGAGAGAGAGCCTGTGATATGTCGAATACTGGGTGAATGAGTAGACTTTGGGGTATTGCAAGTCTGTGTCTTTGCTGAACACTTGAGTGCTCGGTGGTGGGTACCAATGCTTTTTTTTTGCTGGTGAGGGGAGGGGGGATCATTGCTTGCTGTTGGTTATATGCAGGAGGGAGGGGAGCTAGGGGACTTTGGGGTTCTAACATTTAAGTGCCATTCATTCTTTGGGGGCACAATATGTAAAATATATAAGCACCTGCACAGATTGATTAAACAGAATATATTGTGTATTTTCAAGATATCCTTCTCAAACCCGATTAAGTGACTTTTGAATAAATAGGAAGGAATAAAAACTGATCCAAACAATGTAAAAAGGTTTGTGATGGTAGTTATAACTTCCTTATTCCATGCCTTCTAGATTTTATGATTTTTATGGGGTCTATGCTGAATAAGTGGATGACTGTGATGAAAAGGCTTACCATACGTAATTAATCTATTGACGTAAAACCATACAATCATTGATAGCTAACAGTTGGTCCCACCCTAATATTCATCATTAGTTGCCGATACATCTTCACATGTTGACAGTCATTTCAGTTGTATCCTCAGTCTGTTTGATGTTTGCATTTTGGCAACTGCCTGAGCTGATACAAAAAGGCAAGTTCTGTCAAGAGCAGATGTAGAGTGTCATTCAGGTTCAAGAAATGATTCACTGTTAAAATTTAGGTAGAGGATTAAAATTACCTCCTGAGATTATTTTCAGTATTGATGCTGCACTACTAGTGATCATTGACACCCAGGGATCACTACAGAGTCAGGGTGCTGGCTAGCTGATTGGCATCTTGCCTCAACAGCAGTGGCTGCAAGGTACAGTTTTGTACAGAGTCCAGCATTACTAGGAAGGTGATTTTGATGCCCATGGAATGGAGTGATGAGTGATCTGGCTCCTACCTACAGGAAGAGCTTCTGTGCACACAAAACATTTACATATTACATTGCCAGATGAGTTGGTGAGACTAAAAGAAAGTGTTTCATTTATCTTTGACTAATTTTACTGTGGGATCTTATAAATAATCCTTCAGTTCATTCAAATATGTTCCTTCGTCCTGCCACTAATGTTTCCAAAATACCTTAAAGCCTGAATTCAGAGTCCTGCAGTGGAGCCCACAAGCTTAGGAGTGGGGATAAGGCCTGACTCTTTGGCATTTAAACATGGACTTTATAAAGTGAGCAATGCTGGAAAATAAGCTTTGCTTCAGTCTCTTCCACGGCTTTCTCTCCTTGTTTTAGTGATGTGTTAAATTGTTGATTTGGTTCACTTTCAGCTGTCTCTGACAGTAATTATCTTTCCAAATTCTGTTTCCTTCAAATGCAGAAAAGTGAATAAGTTGATATATTCATTTGGTTTTTGGAAGGGGGGGATTTGATTAATGGTATTATGGTAGCAAAAGAGGGAAGGACAATAACTGAAAGGACAAGAAGTGCATCACTTACTCATCCATCCCAACATTTCCACATATTTGCTCAAACAATCCTGCCTGAGCTTCCCCGTAAAATCAAATTGCCTCACACATTCTCTGGAACCCAACCTGAACTTTTCACATCGTGAAGGTTACCAATGTATTTCCATGACTGCATGCTTCCAAACCACTGATGATGCATGCTTCCCAGACAATAGCTAAACACTACTTCCAGAGCAAGTGCTGATCACTTTTACCACTGCAGTAAGAGAGTGTCTGAGAGGAGTCTGCTCTCTGTGAGAGAGCAATAAAGCAGAACACTATAAATAGCAGCAAAGTACCATTCAGCTTGACCACCATTTCCCAACAAGTATGGTATCTTTCGGAAGTTTAATCAATGCAATAAGATGTTTCCTGTTTCCAATTTCAATTTACTTTCATTTTTATTTTTCCCATTTCAGTTTTGGCAAATATGTAAAATGTCTGTGATGGTAGAATGTGCTTTTAAAGGTGACATACAAGTACTTCTGCAAAATGAGTTTCTGTTCAAATACTGTATGTTATCTGTTTGACGAACGGAAAATGAAAAACCAGAGCTGAGTTGGGTTTTGCTAACTATTCAGATCAGCTGACTACCAGAACATTTCTGCCCATCTGCATAGTGGAGTTTCAATAATCTGGTCAGTAGCTATGTGCAAGCTGCACACAGATAATATTGGAGATTAGGGCTGTGAGGTAGTTATAATGTTCTCAGCTTTAGAAACATAGAAAGCATACAGCACAATACAGGCCCTTCAGCCCACAAAGCTGTGCCGAACATGTCTTTACTTTAGAAATTATCTAGGGTTACCCATAGCCCTCTGTTTTCCTAAGGTCCACATACCTATCCAGGAGTCTCTTAAAAGACAGTTTTAGACTGGGACATGTCCAATATTGACAGAGTGATGTGCCATGCGATTCAAACATACCATTTACAATTCATGACAGGCTGTGTGTTATTTAAAGCAAAATTCAGCCTGCATTGCTGATTTGTAGATTCATCGATTTATTCCACGTGGGAACAGGCCCTTTGGCCCGACTCATTCATGCTAACCGAAATGTGAATTGAAGCTAATTCCATTTGACTGCTTTTAGCCCATATTCCCCTATATTTTCAGATTGTTTCATTCACAAAGTGTTGGATGTAAATTTCATGGGATGAATAAATAGTTACAGAAGGAAACCTATCAGCCCGCTGTGTCAAGGCATCGCTCTAATTCCACCATCTCCATAGCCTTTATTGTTTTACCACATTAGATGTACTTATCTCATCTTCTTTTGAAGGAAACTATGAAACCTGGTTCTATACAACTTGTAAACATGAGCAGTTCTGCAGATGCAACTATCACAGCTGTAGGCTGAGGAATTCCAGATTTCAATGACACCCTGCAACCTACCCTTAGTCCTCTTTCCCTGTAAGGTTAACTTAATTTGTCACACGCATGTACACCAAAGCTTATAATTAGTGTAATTAAGCCGATTGAACAAAATTAGTGTTCTATACATATTTAAGCATACTAATAATGGTCAACGCAATTGAATTAGTTAAGATCACAAAGATTCTTTGTTAATCATAACCGCTACCTGGAACTCATTATTTCTCAAGTAAACTTAGATTCATTACTTTGAATCTGTTTTCATTTAGCCTTTCAATTTTCTTCCACAAGTAGTCTTAAGCCTGCACTTGTGGTCTACTTGCAGAAGTATTGCTAATAGTCAGGCTGAGTCAAGAGTGACATAACCTACTCATCAGACATGAACTCACTATTTGTCTTAATTCTCTGGTTTAATGGCTAAGATATTAGTTCTGATTTACTCGCTGGATTAATTTCAGTAAAATATTTGTACCACCGTGGTTTAATTTCTAATTTGTTTCCTGATAGAGGCTTTAATAATACCTAACAAAATAACAATACATGCCAAAACAACCATGATGAATGGTCAACCTCAGCTGTGGGTCAAAATAAGTTTGTGGTTTAGCTTTGTTGTAATTTTGTAAGTCATGCTCTTCATAAGTGACAGATGAACAAGTAAGGAAGGTGGACAGCAAGTGAGACAGACTTTGTCCTGCTGCTCATAGCATTCAAGGTGCTGTCTGGGAGGAGTTTGCATGTTCAACCCAAAAATGCATTGGTGTATTCATGATGCTCCACTTTCCGCCTGCCTTCTAGTTAACTGACTACCGTAAATGACTTTTTAGTGACAGACATTAACAGGAATTGATACACTTGCGAGACAGAGTAAGTTGCAGACTGCAGGGAAATAAGGTTTTATGTATTCTCTGGTGGGAGCCAACATGGATTTATTAGGCCAAATGTCTCACTGTGTTATGTGAGCCAGTTAAAATCATTCTGTTTATAAGATTTCACAGCAAATGTCACTCAAAGCTTCAGAAGACGTGGATTGAATACTATTTGTTTTTACTAATGTATATGAAAATGAAGGAATGAAATATAGCAGCTTCTGTCTCTACAGGCCATTCTGCCTCCTGAGCAGTGCGCTTTGCAAATCCTTTCTAAATCACATCTCCCCCTTGGCCCACGTCCCTTTCCTCCTTGAAGACCTTTCAAAAAATTATCCAACTTCTTAGAAAAGGCTTTTGATTATTTCTGCTCTTTTTCTGCTCTGTGGCCTTAAAGGAGGTGATTTCAGATGAGGTAAATGCCAGGCGATTGAATGCTTTGTGAAGGTGACACAACAGCAGACAAGCCAGTACTATATTAACAGGAGGGCAGGTTTGATGGACCAAGTGGACTCCTCCAGTTTCTTCATTGTTTTTGGTGTCAGTGCATGTCACTGTCAATTGTTTTCAGTTGTTGCTGTCTCCAAAATGATCTTTTGACAAAAAGATAGTTTTTAAAAATATACACAATAAGCATTTTGTACTAAAACTTGCAATTATCAGTTTATTTCTTTTTTTTCATTTTTCTAATTGCTAGCTATAAAGAGTGGTCTCCATTGTAATTGTGATGGGCCTGTATTCACTGAAGCAATGAAGAAAATCTAGACTTAAATGATATGAAGAAATGCACAACTGATTGCAGATGTTATGTGAGATCTTGCATCTTTTTTAAAAAAGAGATTAAACTGAGGCTTTCCTTCTATATCCTCATAGTTTCCGTCAGTTTAACTGCTATGTTTGATCACTGATGTTTTATTTGTGTGAAGGTAGCCTGATGCAGTTTATTCAGGTATAAGCACTTACTCGTCTGTTAAGTGCGAAGTGGATGTGCATAATGACTAAATCCGCAAAACTTTAAGCATGGTTATAAAAAATTGTAAACTTCAGTTTTCATTACGATTAACACAATTAATTGCACGAACATTCATTTTTTGCGGTAGTGTAGCAGTTATTTTAAAATAAACCAACTGCTCAGAGACTGAGTCAGGAGATCGACACTGGATGACACACTTTGAAATAACAAATACCAAAGCCAAAAAGTAACAAAACTAAATTAGTGATGTAATGAAGTAACAAAGATAACGTTTGAATTAACATATTTAAGTGAAGTTAGCAATCTACAAGACCATAAGCCATAGGAGCAAAATTAGGCTATTTGGGCCATCATGCCTGCTCTTCAATTCAATCATGGCTGATCCTGTTTTCCCCTTGTCAGCCTGCTCCCCAGCATTTTCCCGGTGTCCAATCAAGAACTCTTCAATCCCTGCTTTAAATAGACCCAATGACCTGGCCTCCACAACTGCTTATGGTAACAAATTCCACAATTTCACTACCCTCTGGTATAAAGAAATTCCTCTGTATCTCTGTTTTAAATGGGCATCCCTGTATTCTGAGGCTCTGCCCTCTTGTCCAAGAAATAAACCCTCCATGGGAAACATCCTTTCCACATCTACACTGTCTAGGCCTTTCAACATTCGAAAGGTTTCAGTAAGATCTCTCCCCCCTCCCCCCCCCCCCCCCCCGCCCCATCCATCTAAATTGCAGTCAGTACAGACTCAGAGCCATCAGACGTTCATTGTATGATGACCCTTTCATTCCTGGAATCATCTTTGTGAACTTCCTCTGAACCCTCTCTGATGCCAGCACATCTTTTCTTAGAAGAGGATCCCAAACTGTTCACAATAGTCAAGCTGAAGCCTCACCAGTGCCTTATAAAACCTCAGCATCACATCCCTGCTTTCGTATTCTAGGTCTCTTGAAATGAATGCTAACAATGCATTTGCCTTTCTCACCACTGAATCTACCTGCAAGTTAACTCTCATGATATTCTGTACAAGGACTCCCAAGTCCCTTTGCATCTCTGATTTTGGATTTTCTCTCCATTTAGAAAATAGTTTGCACATTTATTTCTACTGCCAAAATGCATGGCCATGTATTTTCCAACATTGTATTTCATTTGCCACTTTCTAGCCAATTCTCCTAATCTAAGTCCTTCTGCTTCCTACCTGTTTCCTCAACATTACCTGCCCCTCAACCAATCTTTGTATCATCTGCAAACATTGCAACCAAGCCTTCTATTCCACCATCGAAATCATTTATATACAGCATAAAAAGAAGTGGAGCCAACACCGACCCCAGCGAGATACCACTAGTCATTGGCAGCCAATCAGAAAAGGTCCCTTTTATTCCCACTTGCTGCCTCCTACCAATCATCCGATCTTCCAACTATACCAGTAACTTCACTGTAATACCATGGGACCATGGGTTCTTAACTTGGTAAGCTGCCTCATGTGTGGCACCTTATCAAAGGCCTTCTGAAGGTCCAAATATACATCCACTGCATCCCCTTTATCCATCCTAGTTGTAATTTCCTCATAGAATTCCAACAGGCTTGTCAGGCAAGATTATCCCTTAAGGAAACCAAGCTGACTTGGTCCTATCTTGTCCTGTGTCACCAAGCCTTCCATAAACTCATCCTTAACAATTGACTCCAATATCTTCCCAGCTACTGAGATCAGGCTAACTGGTTGTCAGTAGCAAACAAAACTACTAGCTACTTTATTAGTCACCATTTTTCTGGTAAATGATCCCTGCAATTTCTCTTTCAGAGAAGAACTTTTGAAATGCCTGTCTATACAACCTGGCATTTTTTCAGTGTAATCTTAAGCCTCGAAGGTGCAGGACAGTTGAGATGGGGTGTGTCCAGCTCGCTCGAGGTGGCAGGGCCCAGGCCCAAGAGCGGAGAATGTGCCAGGGTTGAGCCATTTGACATGGCAGAACCGAGGCGAGGTCAAGTCGAAGTGGGGTGGCCCATGCCCAAGAGCGAGGAAAGACCTGAGATTTGACCAGGCTGATCTGGAAAGGTTGGGTACAGGCCGAATCGAGGTGGTGGGGCCCAGGCCCGAGAGCATATTGAAGCTGCAGGGCCAGGGTCTGAGAACAAGGAATAACCAGAAGTTTAATTGATTTAACCACCGGGCTAAATTGGAAAGGTTGGGCATAGACCCAGTTGAAGTATTGTGGCCTTGGCTCGAGAGCATAGCAAAGCAGCTCAGCAGTTCAGCTCACTGCCCCCCAAGGTTTACACATCTCTGTGCTGAACTGAGGGAGGCAGTGGCCTGCAACTAACAGGCTACTGGATCAGTTGCAGTGACGAATGGCTTTGTGGCTGTGGACTCACCTTCATGAACTTCAGTTATTTGCTTTCGTTTTTTGCTTGCCTGATTTGTTTTATTTTCTGGGCGTTGTGCATTTGACGGTCTTTTTTTAAAAAGTGGGTTCTATTGGGTTTCTTTGTTTGGCTGCCTTTAAGGAGATGAACCTTAAAGTTGTATATAACATTATTCTTTGATAATAACTGTACTTTGAACTTATATACCATATTGTAATTTATAGTTTTTAAATTATGTATCACAAAACAACTAATTTCACGACATATGCTAGTGATATTACGGAATACCCAATTCTGATTTTTGTGACTGCAGCTTATATGCTATCTGCCTGTGATGCTGTTTCAAGTTAGTCTTTCTTATACATGTAATTGAGCACAAGACACTAATTTTAATTTGGCCGTTGAGATTTGTTTTTTGTTCAATACTGTATCTGTAGTTTGAGTATTTGCATTTACTGTTGGGGTGAAGCACAACAATGAACCAAAAAACCAGTTTAACAAGTTTCTACATAATTGCATACACCAGACTTTTCTGATCTATCCCATAAAAGTGAACTCTGTTATTCTCACCATTATTCTCAAAGCCCCAAGCATTCACCCATTCCAATGAGTTCCCATTTTAATAATCGAACTGTGACAGTAAAAGTAACCATTGCCAGAAGATGAAATGTTCAAAATGGCTTTAAACCTAATTACCTTAGGAAGTCTCTTCAGTAACCATGGAACTAGAGATCCCTCTTCAAATAACAAAAATATATTGCATCGTAAACACTATACCTCCCGAATGTACCATGACGTTCAGTTGATACACCAAGTGGTTCAGAATAAAAAACACCAATGCAGGAACCATCTGCGGTCAGATCGATGGGGTCTATCATCAAGGGAGAATGTTTCTGTTTGTATGGCTTAGAAAAAAATAGTGCAAAGGAATTTAGAACTTCTTTTGCTTTAAAATACTTAATCTTCCTGTTATCAGGGCGATAACAAAGAGCATGTAATATAATCCGCCTTTGAAAACTGTGCGTTGCTAAATTCAATCTTGTCAGCATTTGTTGATCAAGACCACAATTCCACCAATTCAGGGAGTGGGTAGCAGTTTATGATTATACAAGTTCATGGACAATAGTTGCATCTTATGCGGGCAGCGCAGTGAGCCGGGAGCAGAGTGAAGGCTTAAGGGCTTTGGTTCAACAGGCTTAGGTGGAAATGGCACCAGGGCCACGGGATGCAGACAAGTGGGTCACGGTTAGGAGAGGGAAGGGGGAAGAGTCAGGTACTAGAGAGTACCCCAGTGGCGTTACCCCTTGATAATAAGTACTCCTGTTTGAGTACTGTTGGGAGGGACAGCCGACCTGGGGGAAGCAACAGTGACTGTGCCTCTGGCACAGAGTCCGGCCCTGTAGCTCAGAAGGATAGGGAAAAGAAGAGGAAGGCAGTAGTAATAGGGGACTTGATAGTTAGAGGGTCAGATAGTTAAGAGGGTTAGAGGGACGCAGTCAGGAGACCCAGATAGTAGTTTGCCTCCCTGGTGCCAGGGTCCGGGATGTTTCTGATCACGTCCAAGATATTCTGAAGTGGGAGGGTGAGGAGCCAAAAGTTGTGGTACATATAGGTACTAATGACATAGGTAGGAAAAGGGTAGAGGTCCTGAAAGGAGAATATAGGAAGGGGGGGTTGAGAAGAAGGACCGCAAAGGTAGTAATCTCGGGTTTACTGCCTGTGCCACGCAACAGTGAGAGTACAAATGGAATGAGGTGGAGGATAAATGCGTGGCTGAGGGATTGGAGCAAGGGGCAGGGATTCAAGTTTCTGGATCATTGGGACCTCCTTTGGGGCAGGTGTGACCTGTACAAAAAGGACGGTTTGCACTTGAATCCTAGGGGGACCAATACCCTGGCGGGGAGCTTTGCTAAGGCTACTGGGGAGACTTTAAACTAGAATGGTTGGGGGGTGGGAATCAATTTGAAGAGGCTAGGGGAGAGGAGGTTAGTTCACAAATAGAGAAAGCCTGTAGACAGTGTCTGAGGGAGGATAGGCAGGTGATAGAGAAGGGGAACGTTCAGACTGAAGATGTAGGGGAGAAGGAAGAAAAAGAAGATAGTAAAGTTGTTTGCACCATCAGGGATAAACAGAGTAAGAGGTGCAGAATTTCTTAAATGCATTTATTTTAATGCTAGGAGCATTGTAAGAAAGGTGGATGAGCTTAGAGCATGGATTGATACCTGGAATTGTGATGTTGTAGCTATTAGTGAAACATGGTTACAGGAGGGACAAGAGGGGGAGATGTTGCATTGCTTGTCAGAGAAAATATTACAGCGGTGCTTTGGCAGAATAGAGGGCTTGTCCAGGGAGGCTATTTGGGTGGAATTGAGGAATGGGAATGGTGTTGTAACACTTATAGGGGTGTATAGACCACCTAATGGGGAGCGAGAATTAGAGGTGCAAATTTGTAAGGAGATAGCAGATATTTGTAAAAAGTACAAAATTGTGACTGTGGGAAATTTAATTTTCCACACAGACTGGGAAGCCCATTCTGTAAAAGGGCTGGATGATTTGGAGTTTGTAAAATGTGTGCAGAATAGTTTTTTGCAGCAATACATAGAGGTACTAACTAGAGAAGGGGCAGTGTTGGATCTTCTGTTAGGGAATGAAATAGGCCAGGTGATGGAGGTATGTGTCGGGGAGCACTTCAGGTCCAGTGATCACAATTTTTCAATATAATTATGGAGAAGGATAGGACTGGACCCAGGGTTGAGATTTTTGATTGGAGAAAGGCTAACTTTGAAGAGATGCAAAAGGATTTAGGAGTGGATTGGGACAATTTGTTTTATGGGAAGGATGTAATAGAGAAACAGAGGTCATTTAAAGGTGAAATTTTGAGGGTACAGAATCTTTATGTTCCTGTTAGGTTGAAAGGAAAGGTTAAAAGTTTGAGAGAGCCATGGTTTTCAAGGGGTAATGGAAACTTGGTTCAGAAAAAGAGAGAGATCTACAATAAATATAGGCAGCATGGAATAAATGAAGTCTCGAGGAGTATAAAGAATGTAAGAAGAATCTTAAAGAAATTAGAAAAGCTAAAAGAAGATATGAGGTTGCTTTGGAATGTAAGGTGAAAATAAATCCAAAGGATTTCTACAGTTATATTAATAGTAAAAGGATAGTGTGGGACAAAATTGGTCCCTTAGAATCAGAGTGGACAGCTATGTGCAGAGCCAAAAGAGATGGGGGAGACTTTGAACAATTTCTTTTCTTTGGTATTCACTAAGGAAAAGGATATTGCATTGTGTAAGGTAAGGGGAACACGTAGGGAAGTTATGGAAACTATAATTAAAGGGAGGAAGTACTGGCGCTTTTAAAGAACATAAAATTGGATAAGTCTTCAGGTCCTGAGAGGATATTCCCTAGGACCTTGAGGGAAGTTAGTGTAGAAATAGCAGGGGGTCTGACAGAAATATTTTAAATGTCACTGGAAATGGGGATGGTGCCGGAGGATTGGCGTATTGCTTGTGTGGTTCCATTGTTTAAAAAGGGTTCCAAGAGTGAACCTAGCAATTATTGCCCTGTAAGTTTGATGTCAGTGGTGGGTAAATTAATAGAAAGTATTCTTAGAGATGGTATATATAATTATCTGGATAGACAGGGTCTGATTAGGAACAGTCAACACGGATTTGTGCGTGGAAGGTCATGTTTGACAAATCTTATTGAATTTTTTGAAGAGGTTACAAGGAAAGTTGACGAGAGTAAAGCAGTGGATGTTGTCTATATGGACTTCAGTAAGGCCTTTGACAAAGTTCCACACAGAAGGTTAGTTAGGAAGGTTCAATCATTAGGTATTAATATTGAAGTAGTAAAATGGATTCAACAGTGGCTGGATGGGAGTTGCCAGAGAGTAGTGGTGGATAACTGTTTGTCAGGTTGAAGGCCGGTGACTAGTGGTGTGCTTCAGGGATCTGTACTGGGTCCAATGTTGTTTGTCATATACATTAATGATCTGGATGATGGGGTGGTAAATTGAATTAATAAGTATGCAGATGATACTAAGATAGGTGGCATTATGGATAACGAAATAGGTTTTCAAAGATTGCAGATATATTTAGGCCAGTTAGAAGAGTGGGCTGAAAGATGGCAGATGGAGTTTAGTGCTGTTAAGTGTGAGGTGCTACATTTCGGTAGGAATAATCAAAATAGGACATACAGGGTAAATGGTAGGGCATTGAGGAATGCAGTAGAACAGAGTGATCTAGGAATAATGGTGCATAGTTCCCTGAAGGTGGAATCTCATGTGGATAGGGTGGTGAAGAAAGCTTTTGGTATGCTGGCCTTTATAAATCACAGCTTTGAGTATAGGAGTTGGAATGTAATGTTAAAATTGTACAAGGCATTGGTGAGGCCAAAATTGGAGTATTGTGCACAGTTCTGGTCACCGAATTATAGGAAAGATGTCAACAAAATAGAAAGAGTACAGAGGAGATTTACTAGAATGTTACCAGGGTTTCAGCACCTAAGTTACAGAGAAAGGTTGAACAAGTTATGTCTTTATTCTTTGGAGCGTAGAAGGTTGAGGGGGGACTTGATAGAGGTATTTAAAATTATGAGGGGGATAGATAGAGTTGACGTGGATAGGCTTTTTCCATTGAGAGTAGGGGAGATTCAAACATGAGGACATGAGTTGAGAGTTAGGGGGCAAAAGTTTAGGGTTAACACAAGGGGGAACTTCTTTACTCAGAGTGGCTGTGTGGAACGAGCTTCTGGTAGAAGTGGTAGAGGCAGGTTCGATATTGTTATTAAAAAAAAAATTGGATAGGTATATGGACAGGAAAGGAATGGAGGATTATGGGCTGAGTGCAGGTCGGTGGGACTAGGCGAGAGCAAGCGATCAGCACGGACTGGAAGGGCTGAGATGGCCTGTTTCTGTGCTGTAATTGTTATATGGTTACACAATACTTGCAGAATCCACTACCTAGGCTGACAAATGAAGGTCAGCTTGGGAACAATCAACAGCATGCGGCCATGCTATTGCCTTTTGGGCAAATTCAGGATATCTTGAGTTTTTCCAGTAAATCAGGTGGAATGCTCAGAAAACTTTATAAAGCTAAACACATTGATGGATTTTGAAGTACCTCATGTCATAAAATATATTGGATTTTTGCTTAATAATTGTTTTTTTATTAATGCACAATAGAATATTTTTCATCTTCAGTTTAACATGGCAAGCCTTACCCCAATCTGGAAATATGTACATACATTAAAAGTTTGTTTACCTCAAAACATAATAAAAGCTACATATTTTAGATAAGATTATGGTTACCATGTAACACGTTCTTAAATTGCAGGCTTTATCCAAACAAGCAGCATTTTCAACATTGCTATCGGTAAATGGTGATATTTTTATTTTAAGAGTAGCAAGTTCAACGACAACGCATTATGATTTAGAAAGCTAATGTACTTCAGGTCCGGTTCTCAGAGCAACCTATACTCATATCATCTTACTCCTTTGGGAGGATTCTTGCTACAGTAAAATGTAGTTACCTAAGGGCAACAGCCGAGCCAAATAAGTCTCAAATATTTCATCAGTTTGTTTAATAAATGCTGAACTAAGAGAATTAAGAACCACTCATTTTAAAACCTAATGCAAACATGAAGACCAATGGTGTGTTTCCCAGTAAGTTGTGTTACAACAAATGAGGCTGACATTATAACCAAATTATTCATCACAGCCTTCAAAATGATATGGTTATTGTAATCTTCAAACAATAATTAGATATTAGTTTTATTGGATTATAGACATAACATTGATTTTACATGGAAATGTGTAATTTAGTTATACAAATAATATTTATGCCACCTTAGCTCATGTATGTCTTGATGCACATGTGACAAATAAAACTAATTTCTACCTCTCTGCTGAGTTTGTAAAACACATAGAAGAGATGATTTCAGATGAATAAGACATTGGGTGGCTTTTTACCCCCCAGTACTTTTATCTAAACACGATTTGTGGCTTTATATGATGTCTGATGCAAGTTGCTCAGTAATGTGCCATATTCAATTCCTTAAAGATATCTATGCCACCCTGGGGGAATCTCAGACCCATCATCCTGTCACTGCTTACACAGTTTGGAATTGTTTTCTTTCTAATTACTTTTTGACAAATATTGTTAAGAGTTATCATGTTAACTTAAACTGCCTTGACAAATATCAACAGCTAAGCAGAGAAATTAAAACAAAGATATTAATAGTGCAAAACTATCGCATCTTTAATGCCAAATGACTCCAAGGCTTCCTGCAGTCATCTGATTTTCTTCAGAGTTTCTTTGAATGTTGTCTGTATTTACAGCAGTCTTAAGAGCTTCAATTATTGATTTCTGAAAATAAAAGTAATGGAATTTATTTAAACATGATTGTAGAAACACCGTAAATGTGATCACATTTGCACTGTGAGGTGTATAAAGGCATACACAAGAATGTATCCAGCAAAACTGGGAAGACAGGCTAGGGAGCCCTCTGCAGCCCTTAGGTAGAATATTCTTCACATTCAGACTTCCACATCATGCAATTCAAAAATATCTAGTTATTGAAATGCAATAATTCAAAGAGGAGATGAACAAGCAAGACATGTAATTACTCAGCTGGGTTTGTAATCTGCATTTACAGGTTAGGCTCAAATTCTGCCCATAAAGTTTGTGGGGAGTAGTATGTAAATACAATTAATTTTTATGGAATAGAAAAAAGCATCTTTTACTCAATTTAAGTTTTTGAGATTATTCTTCCATAAATCAGATAGAGTACAATTCTATTGTTGAGATGATGGTGATGCAATCACAAGGTGTGTTAGTTAGGGAGGTTAGGAGTGAAAGACAGGAGACAGAGCAGACAGACAGAACAAGAGGTGATGAATACATATGACTGCTACTCTTGTTCTTGCTTAATTTAAGGATATTTAAGTTGCAATTTAAATCAGTTTTGTGAACCACCCATCATCACAACTACCCCCGCTCACCATAACCACGTCTTTATTTTCCTTTTGAGTCCGCCCACCACCAACCTGTTCTAAAGTTACAGGATATGAGCTGAACCCTTTCCAGTGCAGTCTCCACTGCTTGTTGTAACAGGCATGTGCTGTCACATGTGCCCAGCAGCAAGTCCAAGGGCAATGTCTCCAGAGTGGACCTCTTGGCTGTACCCAAACCAACTGGCCCTCTAAAGTTTAAGGGGTCAATTGGTTTAGAGCAGGGGTTCTAAACCTTTTTTATGGCAGGGACCGATACCATTAGGCAAAGTGTCTGTGGACCCCAGGTTGGGAACCCCCTGGTTTAGAGTCTAAACCAATGGCACCATAACCATGATGACTTGAGGTTGGTCTCACTGCATCATATTTGCCAGAGCCAGAATTACAGAGAAGTTACAGGCTGAAAGGAGATCATTCAGCCCAGCAAGCCTGTGCAAGAGCAATTAAGTGAGCCCTACTCACCCAGACTCTTGCCACAGCCCTGCAATATTTATCCTTTCAAGTACTTGTCCAAATGATGGTTGGCACACACTGGAATTGTGCTGTGCCAGTGATGGAGTGTGATAATATTTAGCAGATGATGGATTATTAATTAAGCAAACTACCTTGTTGAGCTTCTTATAAAGCTGCACTCATCCAGGAAAATCTAGATATTTCATCATCTCCTGAACTTGTAAAAGCTTTAGAGTGTTGCCGTGGGATACCCAGGCTGTAACAGTTTATAGCTAGTTTCTGGTCAACAATGGGACATTCAGCAAGGGAAAGTCAATGACCATCATAGGAGGTGATTAAACACTCTCTCATTACTGCTTTGCACTTGGGTGATGGGAATAACATTTGCCACATCACAGGATAGCGACTGCTTCATTCCCTGAGCTGCAGTAATTCTGGTAAGGCTTCCCTTTACTGGAAACATGATTTTTTAAAATTATTTTGTAGACTCAGCCAGCTCCATTATGGGCAAAAGTTCCTCACCATCCAGAACTTCTTTAAGAGAAGGCACCACAAGAATGCAGCATTCTTCATTAAAGGACGTCCTCTTCTCATTACTACAATTGTGGAGGAGGTACAGAGACCTCTTGTTTTAGGAACAGATTCTTCCCACCTGTGATTTCTGGTGGTCCATGAACATCACCTCGCTATTCCTCTCTCGCATTATTTACTTTTTGTATCTTATATTAAATCTTATATATTGCACTCCAGACAACAAACAACAAGCTTCATGACACATGTCAATGATAATAAATCAATCCTGGTAACTTTGTCCCAACTACGTGACCAATGGGGACTTCCAGAAAAGCTACTTCTGTTCATCATCCCCCTCTTCCCGAACCCTTCATCTCAAAGATTCTTTTCCCCTGATGTTCCTGAGGATTGTGCCGCATTATTGCTAGCAGATGGATAAAGCGATGGGCAGTAAAGGATGCTGTATTATACTTTAGAGAGAAAAAATAAAGCAGTAGTGTGCAGTTCAATTGCTCCTTACAGTTCTTTGAGACAATTTAACCATTGCTTAGGACCCCGATTTTCTTCTCTATTCAGGTGAAAGTGAAAATTTAGTTAAGTGACTTTTCTAGACAACAGAAAACCCACTGAGGATCCAGCATTCTAATAAGAACCCCTCTCCAACTACCTCCACTACCTTTAGTATGCTGCCTTATACTTCTAGCTCTTACTCTTCTCGTCTTTCATCCCCACTATGCTGGAAGACCAAGATACATCACCATCAAAGCACCAAGGTCGTATTTCAATTGGTCTAATGAAACACAACTATTATTTCAAAAACCATTGGACTTTGGCATGATGCCAGAGGACTGGAAAATTGCAAACGTTACTCCACTCTTTAAGAAAGAAGGGAGACAGCAGAAAGGAAATTATAGACCGTTAGCCTGACCTCAGTGGTTGGGAAGATGTTGGAGTCAGTTGTTAAGGATGAGGTGATGGAGTACTTGGTGACACAGAAAGAGATTGTACGAAGTTAGCATAGTTTCCTTCAGGTAAAATCCTGGCTGGCAAACTAATTCTTTGAGGAGATTACAAGTAGGATAGGTAAAGGAGATGCAGTGGATGTCGTATATTTGGACTCAGAAGGCCTTTGACAGGGTGCCACACATGAGGCTGCTTACCAAATTAATAGCCCATGGTATTACAGGGTTACTGACATAGTTAGAGCATTGGCTGACTGGTAGGAGGCAGCGAGTGGGAATAAAAGGAACCTTTTCTGGTTGGCTGCCAGTGACTAGTGGTGTTCCGTAGGGATCAGTGTTGGGACCACTTCTTTATATACTGTTTTTCCACTGATTTAGATGATGAAATAGATGGCTTTGCTGCTAAGTTTGCAGATGACATGAAGATCGGTGGAGGGGCAAGAAGTGTTGAGTAAACAGGTAGGGTGCAGAAGGACTTAGTTTAGGAGAAAGGGCAAGAAAGTGGTAAATGAAATACAATGTTGGAAATTGCATGGTCATGCACTTTGATGGTAGAAATAAACATGCTGACTATTTCTTAAACGGGAAGAAAATCCAGGAATCTGAGATGCAAAGGGACTTGGGAGTCCTTGTGCAGAATATTCTGAAGGTTAACTTGCAGATTGAGTCAGTGGTGAGGAAGGCAAATGCCATGTTAGCATTCATTTCAAGAGGTCTATAATACAAAAGCAAGGATGTGATGCTGAGGCTTTATCAGGCACTGGTGAGGCCTCACCTTGAGTATTGTGAATATTTTTGGGCCCCTCATATTAGAAAAGATGTGCTACCATTGGAGAGGGTCCAGAGGAGGTTCACAAGGATGATTCGGGGAATGAAAGGGTTATCACCCGAGGAATGTTTGATGGCTCTGGGTCTGTACTCACTGGATTTCAGAAGGATGGTGGGGGGGTGGGTGGAATCTCACGGAAACCTTTCAAATATTCAAAGGCCTAAATAGAGCAGATGTTGAAAGGATCCATGGTGGGAGAGTCTAGGACAAGAGGGCATTGCCTCAGGATAGAGGAGCGCCCTTTCAAAACAGGGATGCCGAGAAATTTCTGTAGCCAAAAGGTTGTGAATTTGTGGAATTTGTTGCCACATGCAGCTTTGGAGGCCAGGTCATTGGGTGTATTTAAGGCAGAGATTGATTAATTCTTGATCGGATATGACATCAAAGGTTACGGGGAGAAGGCTGGGAACTGGAGATAGAGGAGGAGATAGAAAAAAGGATCAGCCATGATTGAGTGGCAGGCAGACTCGGTGGGTCAGATGGCCTAATTCTGCTCCTATGTCTTATGGTCTATTCATTGCACTTGAAACTCTGAACCCCTCTCTTAGGGTAAAAAGAATGTAACTCTAGCATATGGTGCAATATCAATTCTCCTTCCAGCTATCATCACAGGAGATCTCTTTTTTTTTGTACTAACTAAACAACTGGAGTAATCATCAGGTTAGGAGGCATCTGCGGAGAGAAAGAGACAGCCGGTGCATCACCTATTTCCCACCTCAAAGGCTTCCTGACCCAATGAGGCAGTTAGCTTTTTCGGTCCGGATTCCAGCATCCGCAGTCCCGTGTCTCTGAATAGTACGGTTGCGTTGTATTGTGCGTGTGTGTGTGTGAAGGAAGGGGCAAAGCTCGTACCAGTGACTAAATTCAGGTAGCTAATACATGTTTAACACCTGGAAGTAACTGGAACATTGCTGTCTAATTTGACTTTGATATAACACAATTATTGTCAGTTTGCACACATTGTACAACTTTACCTCTCCAGATTATTTTGAATGCAAATATACATTTCACATTCTAATTTTGCTTTTAGAGTCTGGGAAGGACTTAGAAGCAGATCAACCCTCCTAGCAACAAAAAAGAAGAGGCACAAATTCAAATCTAGACAAAAATTTGAGGTATTTCCCAGCTCCCTCAGTAGGGGGAGCTGTCTGCTTTTGATTCACCAAAAACATGTCTGGAGCATTTTGCTCTCAGTAGAGGAACATCATGAAAAAATATACACTTAAAGGTGCATTTAGTGAGATGCAGCCAAGCTATCATTGAAAACAGATGGTGGCCGGTTTGGACCTTACTGTCAACTGGCAGAATTTGTGCTCAGCTTTATGTCATGTCGTTTGCACTCACTGCTGGCATTCTAAATAAATTCAAATGTTACTGCAGTAACCTTGCCTGCTGGAATAGGCACAAACTGTCAGCCAGACACCACTAAAGCACTGACGGCAGCTTTGGGGCTTCTGTATTTGTAAGTGCATACAGAGGAATCCTAAGCTTGCTGACAATCGTGTGCAAATAGCATTGGCATGAAATCCAAGTCAGTTCAGTTCATTCATTGCTAAATGGAACATCTATTCAATACATGACTTGGTCTATTACTGTCCATTTGTATAGCACAGCGGTTAGCATGGTGCTATTACAGTGCCAGCAATCCAGGTTCAATTCTGCCAGTCAATAAGCAGTTTGTACGTTCTCCCTCTGAATGTATGGGCTCCCTCCAGGCGCTCCTGTTTCCTACCACATTTGCAGTAGGTTAATTGGTTGCATGGGTGTAAATGGGTGGGCGCAGGCACGTTGGGCCAGAAGAGTTAGTACTTGTTCATTGTATTCAAAGTAACTCAGGCTCTGGTGTTATAGTTATCTTTGCCCACCAGTTTCTACTTCAGAATCAGGCAGCACAATAGATAGTATAAATTTGCATTACCTACCTTTTCTGCAGGTCTTATTACATTGCCGTTTTCTTCTAAAATTGTTTTGATTTCCACCACATCCACTGTAGGTAAAGGTCTCACAGAGGCCAGTGAGATGATTATAGAAGAATCTAGACATAGTTTTGTTGCAGTTGCCTCTGTCTGCCGGGGGCCTGCAGATGACTGGGATATCCGCAGGCATTCCTGTATAATGAAGAGATACAGAACAATTAAGCTTAATGCATTTGAAAGCCAGAAATTTACATTAACATAATTGTCCATTCAAAGAATGTCATTCTGTGAAATTGCATGGGCCCCATTGATTATCTAATGCTTGTGTTTCCTAGCAGGAGTTAAATCAGCCACTTTTATTAGCACATACTTTGACAGGAAATATCAAAGCTTCAGGTAGCACACCTTCCATCACCATTTCAATTAAAATATTCTTTTCTCTGCAATAAACAATCCAAATGTTTTCATTTTATTCCAGTGATAGTCCAGTCAAAATGGCACCAGTGAATGATTCCTCAGGCAACATCTTCCAGAGAGTAAATCTCTCCACTTCCTTCATTTTTTCCTACACTCTGCTTGTTTCTTCATGTTATTTGTGTTACAGAAACTGCTGGAGCCTGTGATGTACAGCTTGGAGCTCAGTCACAGGATCCAATGCACTGCTCCGTCCAGAGAGCTGCCTTGTCGAGGTTAGAGACAGGAGCCGAAAAGGACTGAGAGTACAAACTGACTCGTCAGGAAGGTGAGTCGCGGTGTCATGAATGACTTCAACTCAAAGTGGCGAGGAAGAATGAAGCATCAAGGTGACCACTAGGGCGACAAAGGTCAGCAGCCAGATTGGCGCATTTGGACCGGGTTGGCAGCATTCTGACATGGGTGGCAGTCACTCTTCACAGAAGGGCTGTTAGTGCAGCCACTCTCCTCTTCTGTAGATGTAAGTATGTTTATAGTATTCTGAGATTTGATTATTGAACTGTACTTCATATTGGCTTCCTTCAGTTTTTCGGTGTTTTCTTTCTTGTGCCAATTGGCGGGCAGGTGATTGGCCATGTTTTGTGTGTTACAGGGGAAGTTGGGGGGGTTGATCTGTCACAATTCTTTTCTGCAAGTGTGGGGATCAGGAATTGTTATTGTTTTTTTTCTGCGGGTGAGGGTGTCAGGTTGGGGATTGTCATCGCTGCTTTTTCTGTGAGCGAGGGGATCAGGAATTGTTATTGTTGCTGTTTTTGTGGGGGACGGGTGGGGATTTAATGCTATTACTGTTTTTTTCTGCGGGGGGTATTTTGGGGTCTACGAGGTTTGTTTTTTTTCTTTCTCATGCCAGGGGTTGGGGGGCGGTGGAATTAATGCCTTTTATTTCATCAACTTCCACAGTCTTTCTGTGTTACTTGGCTTTTTGGAGAAGACAAACATCAGACTTGTATTGATCCTTTTGCCAATTTAACCGTGCTTATGAGGGAGCAACCCAAAGAGAGCAGAAAATCATCCTGACATTAATACGAGATCTTAATTACCAGAATCAGTTGGAACCAGAAATTGCCCCAGTTGTGCATTCCATGTCTCCTCCTAATAATTATACATACTGAAATAGCTGCTTGTTTTCTCTTTACTTTTAATAAGCTGTATTTCTCATCATGTGAGTTGAATTCATCCTCAAGTATTCCGTCTTTCTAACTTCTTCCCTCTATGATTACCTGATTGAAAGACTATGAAATATTTAAATAGAGAAAGGAAGTCAAATCAAAACACCCCAAAATTAAAGGCCAAATCCCATTGTACTCCATTTTCTGGAAACACAGCGTTCAGGTATTCTTGGTCTAAGCTATTATTGTACTCTGGCAATAATATAGCTTTCAGCTTCTGCTGTTCTATTCACCCATTTGCAGATAAGGGCCAATGTTACAATTTTGTGCTATGAATATAAAGTTTCCTGCCCAATCCCTGCAGTGGCTGGACAGGTGAATGGAGCTCAGAAGCAGGCAAACCATCCATCTGAGAAACTCCAGGGACTGAGTGCCATTGGTTTGTACTCATGAGCGTCTGAGTATGGAAGAAAATTCTGTAGCTTTATTAGAATAAGTTTGATGCGATTTTATAGGAGAAGCAGCACACCAGACTTTTTCTAGTAAAGTCAGGGCTTTAAGAAGAAGCTAACAAATTTGTCACTCTGTATTCAGGGAGTTTGGAGCCTCTACTGGGGCTTGCTGGCACCTACACTACCTTCTGGTCAGTGAGATGGAAAAGAGCAAAATCCCCAAGATCTGGTCATTACCAAGTATGTGTAGCAGGCAATGTTAAGCAGCCACATTTGGTCACGGTGAGATTATAAACATTGACCCAGTGGTGAGGTCACCTTATCCAAATTTGCCAAAACCCATGGGTCCAAGTGCACTCTGTGTAAAGCGAGAATGTTGAGGAGTCTTCTCAATCTACAGATAACATTCCATCATGGGCTACATCATGAGGGATGAAGAAGCATCAGCAATGAAACCCAAAACAGACCATTAGTGAAACTGAGCCGTTAACATTTGACAATGTACACAATACAATCCAAATAACTGAGGATCTTATACAGTGAATGTATTAACTTTAAAAAAAATTGAGGAATAATTTTGAATGCTTTTACAGTTCGTGTGTTATAATCAGTGGCCATTTTATTAGGTACCTCTGCTCGTTAAAGCAAATATTTAATTTGTCAATCACTTGGCAGCAACTCAATGCACAAAAGCATGCAGATATAGTCAAAAGGTTCAGTCGTTGTTGTTCAGACCAAACACAGGAATGGGCAACAAATGTGATCAAGGGACTTGGACTGCGAAATGATTGTTGGTGCCACTGTGGTTTGAGTATCTCAGAAACTGCTGACCTTCTGGGATTTTCCAGAGAAAGGAGTGAAAGACAAAGCAACATCCAGCGAGTGGCAGTTCAGTGGGTAAAAGTGCCATGTTAATGGAAAAGGTCAGAAGAAATTCCAAACTGGCTCCAAGTGAGGGAAAGGCGAGAATAACTCAAATAATGATGTGTCACCATAGTGGTGTGCAGAAGAGCCTCTCTAAATGTCCAACCTTGAAGTGGATGGGCTTCAGCAGCACAAGGGCACGAACATACACAGTGCCCACTTTATTAGGTAAAGAGGTACCTAACAAAGAAGCCACTGAGTGCATTTATAAATGCTATTGCTCAATAGCTGCTACAATATTCCATTAAGTCTTATTTATCCAATTCCCATGATTCCCTTCGAATGTGTCGCAAGCGAAAAAACACATTGAGTTTGGAGACAGAGGCAATTTTATGTTGATGTTTGCAGGTTGACAGCAAGGTCACACCATCTAGATTCCCAAGCAGAGATAATAGCTGAAAAATTACCAGCATGACAAGAAGATTACTTTCAGATAGTTATCTCTTAATATTACAAGATAATGATAGAGTTTTATAATGATTGCGTTTGGGAAAGGCTCTTATCGATATGTAAATGAATTCTTAAATAAATGTGCAACAATTGACTCAAAAGTCAATTTCATTGGCTAAGTAAAGACTGAAGTGATCATTAAAATGGTCATTTTAAATAATAAGCCAAAACTTCTCCCTCACCAACTGGCAAAGTCTGAAATTACGAAGGGAACAACTCCTGGGTGTCTGGGCACTAAGTGAGAATCAAAAGTCAAAATTTGGCCTTGGGCTTCACTGATATCTTATCTGGTGTGGTATATTTGTAGTTGAATAGTTTTTGACATCTGAATATTACTGAATGGTATAATAGTCAAGTCAGTCATTTGACTCATTTAGATAATTCCTAGAAATGGTAGGTTGGATTTCAAATAAACAATGAAGTCAAGGGCGGGGGGGGGGGGGGGGGAAGGCGGCTTGATAAATTGATGTGAATCAAAGGAATAATCCTTCTCTGCCCGACTCCATTATAAGACTTTCACTAAGAATCAATAAATATACATTTAGGTAGTAGCTGCAGCACCTTCAGAGGACTCTGGGGTTAAGGCTGTCAACTTTTGCACCATTTACTGCTTCTTTGTTTCACAGAGGGTTCCTAAAGCAAATACTCAGTCCTCATTTACAAGAGAACAAGACCTATTTTAGAATACGTAAATAGCCAGATCAATTTCCACCTGGAACCCTTCAGGAGTTGTTAACTGAGATCCCAGCAAGTTTTCTTTTAAGTACAGTATGGGACAGTCTACTTGGCTCAGAATATTGTACCTGCCTTGATGCCAATTTATACAAAATGTTTTCTTCTTGTTAAATATCCACATCCCTCCATTCCCTTAAGTATTTATCTATTGTAACTCATTTATTATTTTAGAAATGTCCTTTGCTTTGTAAATTCAACATTTTGACATCAATATTATGACTATTTTTAATTTGCAAAATGGGTCCGTTTTAAATTAAGACCAATTTTCTATTGCACTCTGGTTTTCCGTTAGCAAATAATATCTTCTACTTGCACATCCTCAAAATTCAGTCTGCAGTTTTCTATGTCATTATTAATAATTATTGCCCAGTAAACAGTGTATAAAAGGAACAGTACTGAATCGGATTAAGGGGTGTATGCTTTATACACAAAACAGTGAAAAAGCTTGGCTGAAAACTTCTGGAATCTGAGATAATAGATACAAATGTCATTTAAGTTTTGCATCAGAAGTTAACGAAGCTCCAATTTCAAAAGAACCCAATTAATTTCTTGTACATGAAGTAAAAATGCATTTATGTTGTGGCTATGAATGGAATTGATTAAACTGTAGTAGGGATTTATTCTATAGTTTATCACAAATCCACAGCTCTCTTTTAAACTCAGATGAAAGCAAACAGCGCTGTGTAATGTACTGCAACAGGAGTTGCAAATGCGGATTCCTTGTGCTATCACTCAAGGGTCTGGCTGTTGTCACCAGCAACATATTCCATCACCAACCTTCCACCAACTCTGTTACAAGTATAAATCCTATTGCAATGGGAATAACACAAATCAAACTTGATGATGGTTTTGAAATGCTATGTAAAAAAAACAAGATACGTGGATAGTGCTCCTATAGGTAGCAAAACGTACATCTGGAAACCAATGGACAAGATGGTGAGTAGGAGTCATACAGGAATGCCACAGGATGACTGGTTGAGTGGAGTCACAAATTCTGCAGGACCAAGCAACTGATTATGGAGTTCAGACAAGGGAAGTTGGGAGAAGATGAACTACACACACACACACACACCCTCACTGAGAGTTCAGTGGTAGAACGGGTGAATATCTTCAAATTGCATGATATTTACACTTTAGAGCAGGGGTTCCTAACCAGGGGTGTGAGATGGAATTTCACGGGTGCAACAAAGAGTGGCTTGTGTCCTTGAGTGACGAGTCACAAGTCATCACTCAGCCAGTTGCCAGTGTGCCTTGAGAAGTGGTAGTAACATTTGTCCCAAGCACACTCCAGTCTCCCACTGCCCAAGTCAGCGTTGAGGATTCTCATCAGTGTTCCCTGGGAGTTACACCTCAGAGTTGAGGAGTCTCATCAACGTTAACTAGAAGGTTACATCTCAGAGTTAAAAATCATCTCATAATGCCAAAATCTTTATACATCTCGAATCAACCATCAAGTAACGACTATGCATTAAAACCAAACCCGCAGACAGTAGGTAAATTATTCAATTATAAAATTTTAAAAAGCCGCATTTTGATTAAAAGCAGCTGAAGTCATTCATTCGTATTTGTCTCAATGCATTAAAGAAGTTTTTGAATTTCAAAGGTTTTTTTTCTCTTAAAAGGTTTTTTTCTTGAATCGTTGATAATTTGGAATTGTGTTAGTTGAGGAGGTATCATGGTTAGCACCGAGGACTTTGAATCGTGTGATGGGAGTTCATATCTCTGGTAATCATTGGAAATAACTGTGCAAATTCAGTAGAGAGTAGCCTAACAAGTCGCGTCACGTCCCCGTAGCATTTCCAGCTGATGATTTATCTTGGCGTAACCGCAGATAATATCGTAACATAATATTTGGAAGCATATTTCTTGCAATACTTTGCTATAGGCGTGTCTGGTTGAGTAAAGCAGTCATCCCTGACTTAGCCAGATAGTTTTTCACATATTATCTCATATTTTTCTCTTTACCGTTAACCCTTCATTAACCCTTCATCATGTCAAAAAGAAGGAAATGGAATGATGACTACTTGTGCTTTGGTTTCACTTGCACAACAGGAAATGATGGCTTGCAAAACCCCAGTTCATTCTTTGTAGCGTTGTGTTTTCCAACTCAAATCTGAAGCCATCCAAGCTTCAGGAGCACTTCAAGAACAAATATGGCGGAGCTGATGTTGAAGGACATGATGTTGGGTCATTGAAAATCAAAAGGGCTCGGTTTGATTCACAAGGAACTCTTCCAAAATTAGGTTTTGTTTCTATTGAAAAAAACCACTACTTCTTGCTTCATACCAAGTGGCACATAAAGTGGTCAAATCCAAGAAGCCCCACACAATTGCGGAAGATCTCATCAAGCCATGTGCACTGGAAATGGCAACAATTATCCTGGGCAAAGAAGCAAGAAAAAAATTTGAACAGGTGCCCCTATCAAATAATGTCATTCACAACCAAATCAGTGATTTGAGTGAAGATATTTTGGACCAAGTCCTCTCAGATGTCAGAGCTAGTCCTCTTAAAATCTCTATTCAGTTGGATGAGTGAACTGATGTCTCCAGTTGTAGTCAACTCATCACATTAGTGAGGTATATCAATGATGCTGCTGTGAAGGAAGATTTCCTGTTTTGTAAAGATCTGAAAACAAACACAACTGCAAAGGATGCGATGCAGCTGATGAAAGACTTCTTTGCCAAACATGATTTAGATATCAAAGTCATTGGTTCTGTGTGCACTGACGGGGCACCTGCAATGCTTGGAAATAAATTTGGCTTTTCTGCATTGATGAAAAAGGAGATTCCAGACTTGCAAGTTACCCATTGTTTTCTTCATCGGCATGCTTTTGCATCAAAAACATTGCCTCCAAATTTGAAGAAAGTCCTTGATACTTGTGTGAAGATCATCAACTGGATTGATGACTTACTTTGAACCATCACATCTTCAAATCATTTTGAGAGGATCTGGGAAGTGAGCATTCAGTTTTTCTTTTCCACACAGAAGTCCGTTGGTTGTCATGAGGACAAGCTTTAACCCGCTTCTTTGAACTGCGGGAAGAAATCCAAATTTTTCTGGAGGAGCGTGAATGTGATCTGGTTGGGGCAATGGAATCACAGGAATTTGCCCAAATGCTGGCTTACTTAGCTGACATTTTCACTGGTATGAATGACCTGAGTGTTTTTCTTCAAGGAAAAGGATTAAACATATTGAAGGCTTGTGAAAAGTTGAATGCCTTCAAAGAAAAGTTACGTCTTTGGCGTCAAAAGATGGAAAGAGGCAGTCTCTCAAATTTTCCTTCACTAGAAGAGATATTTGATGATGCTGGATCCATAACTCCTACTGTGCATGAAGAAATTGTGGCTCATTTGGAAATGCTGTCAGAATCGTTTGATGGATATTTTGCTGCTGGAGACCTGAAGATTTCAGAAGAATGGATCATAAATCCGTATTCCTACAATTTGGAGAAAATGTCAGATGATGCAGAGCTGATGGAAGATTTTATTGATTTGCAGACAAATTGAGCTCTTGAAATGCAAGACTTTGGAGGAGTTTTCGCGTGCAGCACTGGCTATATTCCCAAGACTTGGTGGAAAAGCACACCGTGTCCTCATTCCATTTGCAACAACATACTTGTGTGAATCTGGATTCAGTTCTCTTTTGCCAATCAAGAATAAAATCTAGGAATCGCCTGAATCCACAGGCAGACCTGCGGATCGCAGTCAGCAAGAAAGTTCCCCGCTTTGACAAAACATGAATGAGAAGCAGGAGCAAAGAAGTCATTGAATTTTATGTTCACAATTGGGATTGATTTCATTGTTTACAATTTTTTCTGAATAAATTAGAATCTAATTGCTCAATTTATATTTGCATTTTATACAGAGTTAAAAGCTTAATTTTTTTAAAGTTCAATTTGTTCACCCGCAGTATTGTATGTGGTCCAAAAATTAGAAATTACTTTTTCATCTTCAAATGTGATATTAATTTTGTAAGGGGTGCGAACATTAATCAAACATTTCCTAGGGGTGTGGGGCATAGAAAAGGTTGGGAACCACTGCTTTAGAGGATGTGTCCTGGGCCCAACATTGATGCAATCACTAACAGGCCATATCAGCCCCTTTACTTTTCGTTAGGCAATTTGGTACGTCTCCAATGACTCTTGAAATCAGAATCAGATACATTATCACAGACATTTGTTGTGAAATTTGTTGTTTTGTGGTGTTTATAGAACCGGCCAACTCCATCACAAGCACATCCCTCCCCAACACTGAGGATATCTTCAAGAAGTGATGCCTCAAGGCAGCTTAAGAAACTTCACCATCCAGACATGGCCTCTTCACATACTGTTGGGAAGGAGGTACAGAAGCTTGAAGACGCACACTCAATGACTCAGAAACAGCTTCTTCCCCTCCCCTATCAGACTTTTGAATGATCCATGAACCCAACCACATTATTCCTGTTTTTCACTACTTATTTTGTAATTGACCATAATTTTATGCCTTAGCATTGCTTTACTACTGCAAAACAAATTTCATAAGATAGCGATAATAAATCTGATTCTGAATCAATGGAAGACAACACTTGTAGGGAGCACCAGAGAATTAAGTCAAACCAGAGTCCTATTTCCCTATAAGCATGGAAATCCATTGAGAGTGGGAGTTGTAAATCCATTAATAAATTACCAGAGCTGCCCAGACCTTCCTGCCAGAGAACTAACTACACATCACAGCTGATCATCACATCAATCAGCAATGAAGTTGGTTACATGTTAGAGCCTTTACTTAATACCACTTCAGCTGAGTATTGCTGTCTATTTCACATGGTTGTCATCACGAGGAAAGAATGTGCAGATACACGAAGAGTAACAGCAAGTACAAACCACAGCTGAATTGTCCACACACGTTTGTCTTGAATGGAAGCAAGGATGGGTGGGATAAAACCAACCAAAGGAATTACGCATTTCTGATCACATATTGAGAGTAACCATAGAAACCTCTGTATCTGGAGAGAAAACATGCCATCATTTGAATTGTTGTTTATTCCCCCTGCTTACCTCATCCAACCATTAGGTGTGTAGAACCTGAGCATCATTCAGTTCCAATGAATTAGGATACTTTAAAGTTTTCATCACCAGAAGAAAAACAGTATTACCAACTCAGTCCCCTTGTCCGAGCCTTTTCCTCTTTATGAACTACACTGCCAACTTCACCATGCTTTAACTTGAGGTTGGGAAGCTTCAGACCTAGGAATTCGGAATATAAAAAGTAGGAGCAGGAGAATGCCATCTGGCAAGTTGGGCCTTCTCCGCCACTCAACATGCCCTGCTTGTGGACCGTTAGTCCCACGTGAACAGGAAAGAAGCTTTGAAGCCTCTAAGCCAGGAACCAGCATACCTCCACCCATTACCCCACCTCACCACTTCTCCATTCCTCTCCACAGTGCCTCAGCACCCTTCATTGCACCCCCCCCCCCAGTACTGCCACTTTACCTTTACACGCCACACCTCATACTACACTGACTTAATCACTGTCCTACTGTTTTTGTATGCCCTGCTGCTGAGAGGCACTTTATAATTTCCTGTCAGAGTCACCTTCTGTTCATATACTCTGGCAACTAACATCACTTTATGTATATACAATCAGTCAATATAAGTACGGCCACACTCACCAGTTACTTGTACATTGTGTTTTGCACAAATGCTTTTATATTTATATAGAACTATACAGAATATTGGTTTAAATAGGGAGGTGGGTGGAAACAGAAATAAGAAAATATAGCCACTTAGCTTTGTGTCAGCTCAGTATAGCATTGGGTGTTTTCCGGTAAATGAAAGGACTAAGTGTAGTACTGTGAAAAACTCAGTTATAATATATAAGTATTTTTGCACAGTACTGTATTTATTGTGCTTTTAGGCTTAATGTGGTTTTTTTAAATGCTGCATCAGATCTGGAGTAACAATCATTTTGTTCTCCTTTACATGTGTGTCCTGACAAATGATGATCAACCAACTTGAAGAAGATCATAGCTGATCTCAGCTCCACTTACCTTCCTTTTCTTCATAACCATTAATTACCCTACTGTACAAAAATCTGTCTAACCTTGCCTTAAGCAACACACACACACACACAATGTGGGAGGAACTCAGTAGGTCAGAAGCATCTATGGAAAAGAATAAATAGTTGACATTTCAGGCCGAGACCTTTCTTCAGGACCTGAAGAAGTTAGTCCTGTAAAAGACCCAAATGTCAATTGTTAACACTTTTCCATAGATGCTGTCTGTCCTGCTGAATTCCTCCAGCACTCATGGTGTTGCTTTGGATTTTTCTCATATCTGAAACCTTGACTTTCATGAGATAAAATTAAATGAGAGATCCAAGTTAAATAAATTTAACAAGAATTCAATTAGAATCACCTCAGTGTATAAATCATGCATCTTTAGCTCAGTTTCCTACGAGAACATCAGTTCATCTTCATTAGTTTAATACTCATCCCAAGATCTTAGCGCCAAACATATTATTGGCTATTTTAAGCAAGAAATTTAAAATAGATACTGATTTTGGCTTCTTCTAATTCCTGTGGCCAAGTTTTGAGGTTGATTTTCTGAGAGTATCCGAGGACAAAGATCCCCAGGTTAGAACACAAGACATAGGAGCAGAATTAGGCCACTTGGCCCATCGAGTCTGCTCCGCCATTCAAACATAGTTGATCCTTTTATTTCCCCTCTCAACCCCATTTCCAGGCCTTCTCCCTATAACCTTTCACGCCATGTCCAATCAAGAACCTATCAATCCCTGCCTTAAATGCACTCAACGACCTCCACAGCTGCATGTGACAACAAATTCCATAAATTCACCACCCTTTGTCTACAGAAATTTCTCCGCATCTCTGCTTTGAAAGGACACCCCTCTACCCTGACGCTGTGCCTCTTGCACTGGAATCTCCCACCATGGGAAACATCCTTTCCACATCTACTCTGTCTAGGCCGGGGGTCGGCAACCCGC
Organism: Hypanus sabinus; assembly: GCF_030144855.1. NCBI lineage: Eukaryota > Metazoa > Chordata > Chondrichthyes > Myliobatiformes > Dasyatidae > Hypanus > Hypanus sabinus. The sequence goes on from NC_082709.1 coordinate 36,734,684, forward strand.
GGCTCCCGAGCCATTTGTGGCTCTTTCACCTCTGTGCTGCGGCTCCCTGTGGCTTTGGGAAATAATTGGTCAGTATTTAATTAAAATGTATTTTATGTTACTTTGTTAGCTTTTGAAATGTAATTCTAAATTTGAAGATTATGGTGATCTTGTACAATCTAAGTGTGGCGACACATTTCCTGGCACATCCGAAACGGCTCACAATTAGCCAGCATTCCGGCTAAGGGAGATAGCCTACGGGGGTTTGTGAGTACGCGTCTTTTGCAGCATCTGCGTCCATGGGGGCTGGGTTGAGGGAGGCTTAAAAGCAAGGCTGTTTAGTTCGAATAAAGTTATTCGACTGCAGTTTACTGACTGCGTGAGCACACCGCTACAACGTGTTTTTATCGCTGGCTGTCCAGAGGGGAGGTGCTGAAATGCTTTGTCGCGTGTCTGGAAGAAGTGAAAACTTTCCTGGGCAGCAAAGGGCTCACCTTTCCTGAGCTGGAACAGCCAGAGTGGCTGGAAAAGCTACACTTCATGGTAGACATGACAGCGCACCTGAACACACTGAAAACAGCTCTTCAGGGGTAAGGACTTACAGCCCTACACATGTTGGAGGATGTTTTGGCATTCGAGCGCAAGTTGACAGTGCTTGCCAGAGATTTACAGAAAGGCACATTGTCTCACTTCCCCAATTTGAGAGAGTTCAAACAAGGTCACGACATGATAAATTCGGAGTATTTACATTCTGCAATCATCGCAATGCAAACATCGTTTGGGAAACGCTTCTGTGAGTTCAGAGAGGAAAAAAACACATTATCCTTCCCGGTCACTCCCCTAAGCATCGATCCATCCCTACCGAATACAACTGCATTGTCAGGTGTGAGTCAACCTGACCAAGTATGATAAATATTTTAATTGCCTATTATTTTACGTATATTCATATGTTTTCATTGTTCAGTGAAATAGTCCTTTTATTTTTCAGGTTGACAGCTGGCTGACGTTATTTTTGGTTTGCTGCTGGCGGCAAATTTAAGTTTAGCGTTTTTCATAAACACAAGAAGGACTCAAATAGACGTTGAGTATTTTACTTAAAAGTAACCTTCAACCCAACATCTTATTTTCGGAGTTCAAAATGTTTTTGTTGCATGCAGAAATGTAATTTCGTTTTCTCTGCAGGAGCTCATCAATTTCATAAATGCAACACATTATAGTTTGTTTATACATAGCATAAAGGCAAAACAAAACGTTGTATGCAGTGTTATTTCATTTTAAATGTCAAACGGGTTTTGCGGCTCCCAGTGTTTTCTTTTCTGTGGGAAACGGGTCCAAGTGGCTCTTTCAGTGGTAAAGGTTGCTGACCCCTGGTCTAGGCCTTTCAACATTCAAAAGGTTTCAGTGAGATCCTCCTTCATACTTCAAAATTCCAGCGAGTACAGACTTAGAGCCGTCAAACATTCCTCATATGATAACCCTTTCGTTCCTGGAATCATCCTTGTGAACCTCCCCTGGACCCTCTCCAATGCCAGCACATCTCTTCTAAGAGGAGGGGCCCAAAACTGTTCAGAGTACTCAAGGCAGGCCTCACCAGTGTCTTATAAAGCCTCAGCATCACATCCTTGTTCTTGTATTCTAGACCTCTTGAAATGAATCCTAACATTGTATTTGCCTTCCTCACCACTGACTCAACCTGCAAGTTAACCTTTAGGGTGCTCTGTACAAGGACTCCCAAGTCGTTTTGCATCTATGATTGTACAGAATGAAATCTGGTGTCACCTCTCAAAGCAAGGTGAAACTTGGGATGACACTGAGAGGAGTCTTGATACACCCTGGTTGAGGACATCTGAATGTGGTCTCTAAATCAAGGTTACCTTTACATATTTCATTGGATCTGTCTGTTCAAATGACAGCAATCATTCTTGCAAAGCTTGTTGCTGTTGTTGCAGTTAATGTATTTTAATTGCCGACTATAGAAGATGCAATTTGCCCAATATAGACATGACCAAGGTGGGTGACAAGGATTGTGCTGCAATTGAAGAAGAGTTCCATGGCTTACTTTTAAAAAAGTATATTTCACCAACACTTTAATTGGATAAAATAACTATAATTCCAAATGTCAAATAATGATGCAAAATATTAGCACAGAAATCATTTAGCTAAAATTGAGATTGCTGCATAAAATAAAAACATTGCAATGATGGATTACCCACTGAAATGTAGCATCTGAAGCAAGTCCAGCTTAGACAATTGCAGCCCTCCACAAATCTGTCACTATCATCAGCATTCTTTGACCTATGCTCTCAATAAGCCTTACATCTTAAGAGAGCACAAAATCATGGAACTGTTCCAAACAAGAACATCTTTTACTAAGAAAGAGACATGTTTATAGTCTTGTTAAACTTATTTGGTTAACTAGCTACTTATAACAGATTATTTAATCATTTATCTCACTGATATCTTGATGCATACCCCTTAATTGCTAACCTGCTTAGAGTACAACTGTACTTGACACTTAAATGACTACAAAGCACTTTGGAACATCCTGAAAATTTGGAACAACCCATACAATGCAAGTGTATTCTTTCCTAAAACATAATTTCTTTATAAAAAGGCACTACAAGAATATAACTTCAATGCATTTTTCTAACCTTTAATACTTTTCTCAAATGTGATCGAGGGCAAGCTCGACATAAAATGTTTCAGGGCAATTTTGCTTACCATTTGCTTTTTGGCATACATCCTCACAATGTTGCTGTGTTTGGAAGTTATTCCTGTTTCCAAAGCAACCCCCATATATAAACTCCTCACACATTTTTGTATGTCGATTATAGAAGTACCGACGAAAATATGCTCGGCATGGTCCACCATCAGCGTCCAAATAACAGGGGTTTCTCCGATCTGTTAAAGAAATACATATTCATATTACTAATATCACACAAACGCAGTTCCAATATTTTCTGATATTGTCCTTATATTCAATGCTGAAGTTTCAACCACCAATCTGAAGTAATCCAATTTGTGCTATCTACAATCAGTTGTGCATTTCTTCATATCATTTAAGTCTAGATTTTCTTCATTGCTTCAGTGAATACAGACCCATCACAATTACTATGGAGACCACTCTTTATAGCTAGCAATTAGAAAAATGAAAAAAAAAGAAATAGACTGATAATTGCATGTTATAGTACAAAATGCTTATTGTGTATATTTTTAAAAACTATCTTTTTGTCAAAAGATCATTTTGGAGACAGCAACAACTGAAAACAATTGACAGTGACATGCACTGACACCAAAAACAATGAAGAAACTGGAGGAGTCCACTTGGTCCATCAAACCTGCCCTCCTGTTAATATAGTACTGGCTTGTCTGCTGTTGTGTCACCTTCACAAAGCATTCAATCGCCTGGTATTTACCTCATCTGAAATCACCTCCTTTAAGGCCACAGAGCAGAAAAAGAGCAGAAATAATCAAAAGCCTTTTCTAAGAAGTTGGATAATTTTTTGAAAGGTCTTCAAGGAGGAAAGGGACGTGGGCCAAGGGGGAGATGTGATTTAGAAAGGATTTGAAAAGCGCACTGCTCAGGAGGCAGAATGGCCTGTAGAGACAGAAGCTGCTATATTTCATTCCTTCATTTTCATATACATTAGTAAAAACAAATAGTATTCAATCCACATCTTCTGAAGCTTTGAGTGACATTTGCTGTGAAATCTTATAAACAGAATGATTTTAATTGGCTCACATAACACAGTGAGACATTTGGCCTAATAAATCCATGTTGGCTCCCACCAGAGAATACATAAAACCTTATTTCCCTGCAGTCTGCAACTTACTCTGTCTCGCAAGTGTATCAATTCCTGTTAATGTCTGTCACTAAAAAGTCATTTACGGTAGTCAGTTAACTAGAAGGCAGGCGGAAAGTGGAGCATCATGAATACACCAATGCATTTTCGGGTTGAACATGCAAACTCCTCCCAGACAGCACCTTGAATGCTATGAGCAGCAGGACAAAGTCTGTCTCACTTGCTGTCCTCCTTCCTTACTTGTTCATCTGTCATTTATGAAGAGCATGAATTACAAAATTACAACAAAGCTAAACCACAAACTTATTTTGACCCACAGCTGAGGTTGGACATTCATTATGGTTGTTTTGGCATGTATTGTTATTTTGTTAGGTATTATTAAAGCCTCTATCAGGAAAGAAATTAGAAATTAAACCACGGTGGTACAAATATTTTACTGAAATTAATCCAGCGAGTAAATCAGAACTAATATCTTAGCCATTAAACCAGAGAATTAAGACAAATAGTGAGTTCATGTCTGATGAGTAGGTTACGTCACTCTTGACTCAGCCTGACTATTAGCAATACTTCTGCAAGTAGACCACAAGTGCAGGCTTAAGACTACTTGCAGAAGAAAATTGAAAGGCTAAATGAAAACAGATTCAAAGTAATGAATCTAAGTTTACTTGAGAAATAATGAGTTCCAGGTAGTGGTTATGATTAATAAAGAATCTTTGTGATCTTAACTAATTCAATTGTGTTGACCATTATTAGTATGCTTAAATATGTATAGAACACTAATTTAGTTCAATTGGCTTAATTACACTAATTGGGGTGTAATCAGAATGCTAACTAGATATAGGACCACTAGAAAGTGAGGATGGAGAAATTATGCTGGGAGCAAGGAGATGGCAGATTAACTAAAAAGAGTAGTCTTCACTGTGGAAGAGACTAGCCGTGTGACAGATGTTGAAGGGTGTGAGGGAAGAAAAATGAACGTAGTCACTTTTACAAGGGAGAAGGTGCTGAAAAAGTTAAAAGACCCATAGATACATAAGACACCCAGACCAGGTGAATTGACCCTAGGGTTCGGAAAGAAATAGCAGTAGAGTTTATGGTGGCATTAGTAATGATCTTTCAGAACTCATTGGACTCTGGCATGCTGCCAGAGGGCTGGAAAATTATAAATGTCACTCCACTCTTTATGAAAGGAAGAAGGCCGTAGAAAGTGAAATTACAGACCAGCTAGCCTGACCTCAGTGGTTGGGAAGATCTTGGAGTTAATTGTTAAGGATGAGGTTATGAAGTACATGGACAAAGAACAAGATAGAACTAAGTCAGGATGGTTTCCTTAAGGAAAAATCTAGCCTGACAAACCTGTTGGAATCTTTTGAGGAGATTACAAGTAGGATAGATAAAGGGGATGCAGTGGATGTTGTATATTTGGAATTTCAGAAGGCCTTTGACAAGGTGCTACATATGAGGCTGCTTACCATGTTAAAAACCCATGGTCCCATGGTATTACAGTGAAGTTACTGGTATAGTTGGAAGATTGGATGATTGGTAGGAGGCAGCAAGTGGGAATAAAAGGGACCTTTTCTGATTTTCTGCCAGTGACTAGTGGTGTCTCGCTGGGGTTGGTGTTGGCTCCACTTCTTTTTATGCTGTATATAAATTATTTCGATGGTGGAATAGAAGGCTTGGTTGCAATGTTTGCAGATGATACAAAGATTGGTTGAGGGGCAGGTAATGTTGAGGAAACAGGTAGGAAGCAGAAGGACTTAGACAGATTAGGAGAACGGGAAAGAAAGTGGCAAATGAAATACAATGTTGGAAAATACATGGCCATGCATTTTGGCAGTAGAAATAAATGTGCAAACTATTTTCTAAATGGAAAGAAAATCCAAAATCTGAGATGCAAAGGGACTTGGGAGTCCTTGTGCAGAATATCATTAAGGTTAACTTGCAGGTAGATTCAGTGGTGAGAAAGGCAAATGCATTGTTAGCATTCACTTCAAGAGACCTAGAATACGAAAGCAGGGATGTGATGCTGAGGTTTTATAAGGCATTGGTGAGGCTTCACCTTGACTATTGTGAACAGTTTAGATCCTCTTTTAAGAAAAGATGTGCTGGCATCAGAGAAGGTTCACAAAGATTGTTCCAGGAATGAAAGGGTCATCATACAATGAATGTCTGATGGCTCTGAGTCTGTACTGACTGCAATTTAGACGGATGGGTGGGGTGGGAGAGATCTTATTGAAACCTTTTGAATGTTGAAAGGTCTAGACACAGTAGATGTGGAAAGGATGTTTCCCATGGAGGGTTTAAGTCTTGGACAAGAGGGCAGAGCCTCAGAATAGAGAGGTTATTTAAAACAGAGATGCAGATGAATTTCTTTATACCAGAGGGTAGTGAAATTGTGGTATTTGTTACCATAAGCAGCTGTGGAGGCCAGGTCGTTGGGTCTATTCAAGGCAGGGATTGATGACACTGGGAAAATGCTGGGGAGCAGGCTGACAAGGGGAAAACAGGATCAGCCATGATTGAATTGAAGAGCAGGCATGATGGGCCAAATGGTCTAATTTTGCTCCTATGCCTTATGGTCTTGTAGATTGCTAACTTCACTTAAATATGTTAATTCAAACGCTATCTTTGTTACTTCATTACATCACTAATTTAGTTTTGTTACTTTTTGGCTTTGGTATTTGTTATTTCAAAGCGTGTCATCCAGTGTCGATCTCCTGACTCAGTCTCTCAGCAGTTGGTTTATTTTAAAATAACTGCTATACTACCACAAAAAATCAATGTTTGTGCAATTAATTGTGTTAATCGTAATGAAAACTGAAGTTTACAATTTTTTTATAACCATACTTAAAGTTTTGCGGATTTAGTCATTATGCACATCCACTTCGCACTTAACAGACGAGTAAGTGCTTATACCTGAATAAACGGCATCAGGCTACCTTCACACAAATAAAACAACAGTGATCAAACATAGCAACTAAACTGACGGAAACTAAGAGGACATAGAAGGAAAGCCTCAGTTTAATCTCTTTAGAAAGAGGCAAGATCTCACATAACATAACCTCCCAGCTCCCAACTGTACCCCAATGATTTTTAAAGTTGTCATCACTAAGGGGATAAGCTCCAACTCCAACTACTAAACACTCCCTGTGGTGTGTGTCTCAAATAGTGTCTAACAATCAAGTCCAGCTCCTGGCCTTTACACATGTCTTGGCCAAGTTCAACAGAATCATTTCTATGGTAGGAGAAGGGGCAAAGGCAGATTACTAGTGCCTTAAAACCAGTCGCTTCAGGCAGATGAGGCTCATCTTGGAAAATGCAAGATTTGATCTCAGACCTCCGCTGCCTTTTGGCAATGCCCACTGATAGGGAATGGCTTTGGGATTAAACCACTGAGGAGAAACCCGCAGCCGCAGTTGCTAAGGTGGTCCTACATCGAGTTCAATGCTGACTGGCAATATCTGCGACGGCACTGAGGCCAAACCGTATCAGACTCTGCCGTTCCTTTGGATTCATCGGCTGTGTGAAGAGGGAAAGCCTACTTTCATGGGGAACAGCTCACTCTCCACATCATACTGCCTAGGCTTGCGCATCACATAGACAGCTAGGAGAAATATCCATGGTCAACCTCAACCTAGGGTATCATTGTATGTCCCAACCTAAAGCTGTAGAATTATAAGACCAAAAGCACAACCTTCTCATACTGGATTAAATATACAGCACTGATCTACTTCTGGCACCTAAAGCAAGTCATAATATTACAGCCCAGCACCAAGTTTGCATTCTCCCTGGGACTACATAGGTCTTTCCTGGACAACACGCTGGAGGAACTCAGCAGATCAGGCAGCATCTGTGGAAACGAGCAGTCGACATTTCGGGCCGAGCCCCTTCGTCAGTCTTGGCCCGAAACATTGACTGCTCGTTTCCATGGATGCTGCCCGACCTGCTGAGTTCCTCCAGCTTGTTGTCCATGTTGATTTGACCACAGCATCTGCAGTGTACTTTGTGTTTAGGTCTTTGCTGGGTGGTCCAGTCTTCTCACACCTCCCAATGATGTTTAGGCTGGTGGGCGAATTGATGCCGAGTGTGCATATGCGTAGTAGAATTCGGAAGGGAAGTTGATGGGAATGTTGTGAAGGCTGGATTAGTCTCTGTGGGCTCAAGGATGTTTCCCATGTCCCTCTCTGTGACTCTTATCATTTTAATTGTAAGGCCCAATTTATTGGGTGCACAGTCTAAGCCTTTCAACATATTTACCCAAATTTTTAATACTTCATAACAACATTTTCATTACAACTCCTGTCAATTACAACTTTTCACACTTCAACCCACCTTCAGCCTCTCATACGTTTCATTTTTAGCACTGTAGTCTTGGTGCTGTACTGTAGGGACCTAAAGAATTCTCTCACTAGGGGTTTCCTTGTGCATTTTCTCTCAAAGTGTAACTAAAGCATTTGGTCATCAGAGATAATGTTTATGTCCAAACACCTTAAACTTGTAACAAATGTTGGAGCTGAAAATCTACTTGCTGGGAATAAAGGACCAGGCCCTCAGAACCTGAGAAAATATCCCATTTATGGCATTAATGAAAGAACCTTTAAAATAGTGATCAACAAAAACTAGAATGAACTTTCTGGTTTAATGCCAGGCGAATTCCACACTTTTTAATATGGGAAATGTGAGATGATACAGGTTGGTAGGAAGAATCAGAGGAGAAATAGACTAAAGGACATAGTTCTAAAATGAGGCACACACCTACAAGGCATAGAAGAGAAAAGCAACAATGTTACGATGACCCTTTATAAAACACTAGTCCAGCCTCAACTGGATTATTATGTTCAATCTGTGGTGGAATCAACAAGCGTCCAGAAAAGATGGCTCCTCCAAAGAGAGTCAGCATCAGAGGGATAAATTAGAGCTGTCTTTGGTAAAGAAAAGGCCAAGGAAAGAATCAATAGAAATATATAAATATTGACTTCACAGATGGTTCAATGTTTGAGGGCTAGTTAGGGCATTTATGGGGTGGCACAGTAGCATAACACTATTACAGTGCCAGTAATCATAGGTTCAATTCCTAGTGCTGTCTGTAAGGAGTCTGTACATTCTCCCCGTGACCATGTAGGTTTCCTCTGGGAACTCCACTTTCCTCCTAAGCTCCAAAGATGTATTGCTAGGATTAGTAAATTGTGGTCATGCAAAGTTGGTGCCAGTAATGTGCCTCCACTTGCACAAACCTCGATGACTGATTTAACACAAGCAACACATTTCAATATAAGCTTTGGTGTACATGTGTGTGACAAATTAAGTTAACCTTACAGGGAAAGAGGACTAAGGGTAGGTTGCAGGGTGTCATTGAAATCTGGAATTCCTCAGCCTACAGCTGTGATAGTTGCATCTGCAGAACTGCTCATGTTTACAAGTTGTATAGAACCAGGTTTCATAGTTTCCTTCAAAAGAAGATGAGATAAGTACATCTAATGTGGTAAAACAGTAAAGGCTATGGAGATGGTGGAATTAGAGAGATGCCTTGACACAGCGGGCTGATAGGTTTCCTTCTGTAACTATTTATTCATCCTATGAAATTTACGTCCAACACTTTGTGAATGAAACAATCTGAAAATATAGGGGAATATGGGCTAAAAGCAGTCAAATGGAATTAGCTTCAATACACATTTCGGTTAGCATGAATGAGTCGGGGCAAAGGGCCTGTTCCCACGTGGAATAAATCGATGAATCTACAAATCAGCAATGCAGGCTGAATTTTGCTTTAAATAACACACAGCCTGTCATGAATTGTAAATGATATCTTTGAATTGCATGGTACATCACTCTGTCAATATTGGACATGTCCCAGCTTATAGCTGGGAACATTATAAGCCTAAAGCATAACCTTGTAGTGCAGGATGAAAATTTCTAGCACTGAGTCACTGCTATCTCACAGCACTAATCTCCAATATTATCTGTGTGCAGCTTGCACATAGCTACTGACCAGATTATTGAAACTCCACTATGCAGATGAGCAGAAATGTTCTGGTAGTCAGCTGATCTGAATAGTTAGCAAAACCCAACTCAGCTCTGGTTTTTCATTTTCCAATCGTCAAACAGATAACATACAGTATTTGAACAGAAACTCATTTTGCAGAAGTACTTGTATGTCACCTTTAAAAGCATATTCTACAAACACAGACATTTTACATATTTGCCAAAACTGAAATGGCAAAAATAAAAATGAAAGTAAATTGAAATTGGAAACATGAAACATCTTATTGCATTGATTAAACTTCTTAAAGATACCATACTTGTTGGGAAATGGTGGTCAAGCTGAATGGTACTTTGCTGCTATTTATCAGATTCTGCTTTCTTGCTCTCTCACAGAGAGCAGACTCCTCTCAGACACTCTGTTACTGCAGTGGTAAAAGTGATCAGCACTTGCTCTGGAAGTAGTGTTTAGCTATTGTCTGGGAAGCATGCATCATCAGTGGTTTGGAAGCATGCAGTCATCAGTGGTTTGGAAGCATGCAGTCATGGAAATACATTGGTAACCTTCACGATGTGAAAAGTTCAGGTTGGGTTCTAGAGAATGTGTGAGGCAATGTGATTTTACGTCTAAGCTCAGGCACGATTGCTTGGGCAAATACATGGAAATGTTGGGATGGATGAGTAAGTGATGCACTTCTTGTCCTTTCAGTTATTGTCCTTCCCTCTTTTGCTGCCATAATACCATTAATCAAATCCCCCCCCCCCTTCCAAACAGCAAATGAATATATCAACTTATTCACTTTTTCTGCATTTGAAGGAAACAGAATTTGGAAAGATAATTACTGTCAGAGACAGCTGAAAGTGAACCAAATCAACAATTTAACGCATCACTAAAACAAGGAGAGAAAGCTGTGGAAGAGACTGAAGCAAAGCTTATTTTCCAGCATTGCTCACTTTATAAAGTCCATGTTTAAATGTCAAAGAGTCAGGCCTTATTCCCACTCCTAAGCTTGTGGGCCCCACTGCAGGCATTCCAATAGGACTCTGAATTCAGGCTTTAAGGTATTTTGGAAACATTAGTGGCGGGACGAAGGAACATATTTGAATGAACTGAAGGATTATTTATAAGATCCCTCAGTAAAATTAGTCAAAGATAAATGAAACACATTCTTTTAGTCTCACCAATTCATCTGGCAACGTAATATGTAAATGTTTTGTGTGCACAGAAGCTCTTCCTGTAGGTAGGAGCCAGATCACTCATCACTCCATTCCATGGGCATCAAAATCACCTTCCTAGTAATGCTGGACTCTGTACAAAACTGTACCTTGCAGCCACTGCTGTTGAGGCAAGATGCCAATCAGCTAGCCAGCACCCTGACTCTGTAGTGATCCCTGGGCGTCAATGATCTCTCGTAGTGCAGCATCAATACTGAAAATAATCTCAGGAGGTAAGTTTAATCCTCTAACTAAATTTTAACAGTGAATCATTTCTTGAACCTGAATGACACTCTACATCTGCTCTTGACAGAACTTGCCTTTTTGTATCAGCTTAGGCAGATGCAAAAATGCAAACGTCAAACAGACTGAGGATACAACTGAAATGACTGTCAACATGTGAAGATGTGTCGGCAACTAATGATGAATATTAGGGTGGGAACAACTGATCAATGAGTCTATAGTTTTACATCAATAGATTAATTACGTATGGTAAGCCTTTTCATCTCAGTCATCCACTTATTCAGCATAGACCCCATAAAAATCATAAAATCTAGAAGGCATGGAATAAGGAAGTTATAACCACCATCACAAACTTTTTTACATTGTTGGGATCAGTTTGTACTTCTTCCTATTTATTCAAAAGTGACTTGATTGGATTTGAGAAAGGATATCTTGAAAGTACACAATATACTCTGTTTAATCAGTCTGCCCGGGTGCTTACATATTTTACAAATCTGAAAATTCTCTTTCAAACATAGCTTCAAAAAGACCATGAGACCATCAAACATAGGAGCAGAATTAGGCCATTCAGCCCATTGAGTCTGCTCCACCATTCCATCATGGCTGATCCCGGATCCCACTCTGCCCCAAACACCTGCCTTCTCGCCATATCCCTTTAGCCTGGACCAATCAGGAAACTATAAACTTCCACTTTAAATATACCCAATGGACTTGGCTTCCACCACAGTCTGTGCAGAGCACTCCACCGATTCACTGCTCTGTGGCTAAACAAATTTCTCCTTACCTCTGTTCTGAAAAGTCGCCCCTCAATTTTGAGGCTGTGTCCTCTGGATACTCCCACCACAGGAAACATCTTCTCACATCCACCCCCTATCTCGTGCTTTCAACATTCAGTAGTTTTCAGTGAAATCCACTGCGCACCCCCCCCCCCCCCCCCACCCGCCCGGCATTCTTCTAAATTCCAGTGAGTACAGGCCCAAAGCTGCCAAACACTCCTCATATGTAACCCCTTCATTCCCAGAATCATCCTTATGAACCTCCTCTGGACTCTCTCCAATGACAACACATCCTTTCTGAGATATGGGGCCCAAAACTGTTGACAATACTCTAAGAGCAGCCTTACTAGTGTCTTATAGAGACTCAGCATCATTTCCTTGCTTTTATGTTCAATTTCCCTTGAAATAGATGCCAACATTGCATTTGCCTTCTTTGTCTCAGACTCAACCTACAGATTAAACTTCTGGGGGTCTTGCACGAGGACTCCCAAGTTCCTCTGCACCTCTGATGTTTGAACCTTCTCCCCATTTAGATAATAGTCTGCACAATTGTTCCTTTTAAACATGATAACAAACATGATTCTAATTTTCTAAACTGCATTATCATACAATTCTTAACACTGTAATCCATCTGCTGCATTTTTGCCCACTCTTCCAATTTGTCCAAGTCCTGCTATAAATCGCACTGCTTCCTCAGAACTACCTATCCCTCCACCATCTTTGTATCATCAGCAAACTTTGCCACAAAGCCATCAATTCCATTATCCAAATCATTAACAATATGAAAAGTAGCTGTCCCAACACTGACCCCCGAGGACCACCACTAGTCACTGGCAGCCAACCAGAAAAGGCCTCCTTTATTGCCACTCGCTTCCTCCTGCCTGTCAGCCATTCCTCTATCCATGCCAGTATCTTTCCTGTAACGCCATTGGATTTTACCTTGCTAAGCAGCCTCATCTGTGACACCCCCTCAAATGTCTTCTGGAAATCCAAGTAAATGACATCCACTGCACCTTTGTCCATCCACCCTGCTTGTTACTTCCTCAAAGAACTCTAACGGATTTGTCAGAAAGAATTTCTCTTTATAGAAACCATGCAGACTTTGACTTACTTTATCGTTAGTCTCCAAGAACCCCAAAACCTCATCCTTAATAATAGAATCCATCACGTTCCCAACTACTGAGGTTAGACTAACAGGCTTTTGATTTCCTTTCTTTTGCCTTCCTCCCTTTTCAAAGAGTGGAGTGACATTTGCAATCTTCTAGTCCTTTGGGACCATGCCAGAATCAAATGATTCTTGGAAGATCATGACCAATGCATCCATTATCTCTTCAGCAACATCTCTCAGGACCTGGGATGTAGTCCATTTGGTCCCGATGGCTTATCCACCTTAAGACCATCCAGCTTACCTAGCACTTTTTCCTTTTAATAGTACTCACCCCTATTCCAACACTCACGGACCTCTGGCACACTGCTAGTGTCTTTCACCGTGAAGATTGTAGCAAAGTACACACTAAGTTCATCTGCCATTTCTTTGTCTCCCCATTACTACCTCACGAGCATCATTTTCCAGTGGTCCAATATCAACTCTCAGCTCCCTTTTACTCTTTATATAACTGAAAAAGCTTTCAGTATCCTGATTTATATTATTGGCTAGTTTGCCCTCATATTTCACCTTTTCCCTTCTTAGAGCTTTTTAAGTTGCCTTTTGTTGGATTTTAAAAGCTTCTCAATCATCCAACCTCCCACTCACATTTGCTACCTTATATGTCCTTTCCTTGGCTTTTATGCAGTCCTTAACATCCTTTGTCAGCCAAGGTTGCCTACCCTGGCATTTGAAAACAACTTCTTCCGTGGGACGTATCTATCCTGGGCCTTGTGAACCATTCCCAGAAACTTCAGCCTTTTCTCTGTTGTCATCTCCACTGGTATTCTCTTCCAATCCATGTGGGCAAGCTCTTCTCTCTCTTTGCCTCTGTAATTCCCTTTATTCCATTGTGATACTGATGCACGTGACTTGTGCCTCTCCCTCTCAAATTGCAGTATGATTTCGATCATACACACTAGTGAAATTTAAGGAACTACTAGACAGGTATATGGAGGAATTTAAGGTGGAAGGTTATATGGCAGACAGGATTTAGGGTCGGCACAATATTGTAGGCCAAAAGGCCTGTACTGTGCTGTATTGTTCTATGTTCTATGTATGTTCTATATTATGATCATTGTCTTCTATAGATTCCTTTATATTAAGCTCCCTAATAATGTCTGGGTTATTATGTAATGTCTCATCTAAGATACCCTTTCCCTAGGTAGGCTCAAGCACAAGTCACTCTAAAAAGCGTTCACATAGGCATTAAACAAAGTTCCTCTTTTGAGATCTGACATCAACTAGATTCTCCCAATTCCCTTGCATATTGAAGTCCCCCATTATAACTGTGTCATTACCCTTATTACATGCCTTTTCCAGCTTCCTTTGCAATCTCAGCTTCACATCTTGACTACTATTTGGAGGCCTATATACGATTCACATAATGAAATTTTTATCCTTGCAATTTCTTAACTCCATCCTCAAAGACTCAACGCTCCCTGACACTATGTAACCACTTTCTGAAGATGTAATTTCATTTCTTGCCAATAGAGCCACATCACCACCTATGCCTTCCTGCCTGTCCTTTTGATACAAAGCATATCCTTTGACGTTATGCTCCTAACTACTGCCTCCTTTCAGCCTCGACTCAGCGATACCCAATGCGTTATACCAACCACGAGTCCATCCACCTTATTCTGAATGCTACATGCATTTAAATACAATACCTTCAGTCCTGCATTTTTTGCCCTTTTGAATGGAATACTTTTTGTTGAGGGGGATGGCCACAGGAGTGCTCTCCACTATCTGACTTTAGGGCCAAATTTTAAGTTGTGCAATTGAAAAGGTTAGTTTCAATGCCATAAATCAAACTGTTTTGCTCAATCAATTTCATGAAATGCAGAAGTTCTGGGTCTAAAGCATATTTCCACAGGTTTCAGATTCTGTATTGATCCACCTACTCACATGCTTCCCTCTGCAAGCTCCAGCATTATTATCCTGTTTCAATATGCTGGTCAGCAGAGCAAAATCAAACTATCAGCAAAAAACAAGTCTGTTGTTGTTGCTTTTCAGGGAGTCGGGAAGAAAGGTAACTGGAATTATCTGCAATATTTATAAATCACTGTATACACCTCAGTCTTTACAAAATCACTGGAAGATTAGCTCCAGATTTCAAACATTATATGATGAGTGACAGACAGACATCTGTGGGAGACCATCTCTGAAGGTTAATAAACTAAGTGGTCCCATAATTTAAAATGAAATTTCAATCAAACATCAGTATTCTAAATGACTTACTACCAAGAGGTTTGTGGCCAGAAGAGGCCAACATCACTCAAGCTAATGAATTAAAAATGAATGTTTTTCAATTTCAGCCATGTTCTGAATTGGTGAACTGCTTTGCTGTAACTCTTTACTGGACGTGATTGATGGGTTAGTCACACAAGGGAACAAACATCAGGTTATGGTGATTTATTTCGCCATGAGCCTCCGACATTGTTCTTCTTACTGCAAGAAGGATGAGTTTGTCTGGCACATGGCTGAAAAGAAATGCGAACATCCATTTCCATATGTCATCAATAACTTTGATTGGACATTTCCAGTTTTAGTGATTTGGTTGTTAATGCAAATCTTTTATATATTGGTTCTGTTATTTTCTGCTCAGATCACAGGTATTTATTTTTTGTAAGCATGCCAATGAATATACAGTATTAGAGACTTCCTGATGATGGATATATTGAGGAAATATTTGGCTGTTGTTAATTACAGTCTATAAAATATTTTCTCCTGTAATCCATAAAATCTAGACATTTTGCTTTTCAGCTGGAGCATCTATCTTACAGTTGGGATTGCATAGCAAACTCATTGGTTTTAAGTTTTCCACTCTACACGTTGATTGCAAAACTCTGAAAAATTCGAAGAATTAGCCACCAATTTCCATTAGGAAAACATTTATGCAGCATCTTATGAAGTGGAAACTGTAGGGCAGAAAAAACTGATTTTAGGCTTTAGGACAAGAGAAACTCAGAGGCACACTTCATCTCTTGCACAGCTTCTGATCTAAATCAGCCAGGAAAGAAAGTCATACAGCTCCAATGTTTATAGAACAATCAAATGCCTCTGGGTCATAATGATGTTATGCATAAAGTTATAAAGTCTCCAGCTTTAGATGTTTTTCATACCGGTCTGCAAGTTAATATGGGCCATCTCCAGGTTGTGTACACCTGACATGCAACCTCAGCATATGAGCAAACCCCCATATTATTACACTGAAAAGTATGGCATACATAGGAACATCTAAAGACAGGAGCAATTTCTTCACTCTTCCCAATTTTAGTAATAATTCTTTCTTTCCTCCTTAGCAAACTAACATGCTGTTGGTGGCAATCATTGAAATACTGTGGTTTCAAGGCTTTACTCTACAATTGGAATCCCTCATTGAGATAAGTGAACTTACCTTTCACTTTACACTTGGCCAGACATTCCTTCTTGGTTTCAAAATTGTTTTCATTTCCATTACATCCACCGTAGATAAACTCTTCACATTTTTGTGTTAAGATGTTGTAGAAATATCTTCTGTTCATAGCATTACAGCGCCCAGGCTCGGCTTTTAGCAGGCATATTTCATGGCCATATGGTAGCTCATGAAGCGCGTAATCTACATAAGAAAAAGACTGGTGGTGTAAGCAAATCACTTATTCATTTAAAGTACAGCTTCCCAACCTTTTTTATGCCATGGCCCCCTACCATTAACCGAAGGGTCTGTGGAGCCCAGGTTGGGGACTCTGATTTAAAGGTAAATTTAAAGGTTACATTTTGTTTTGATTTTTTTCTATTTCTTGTGCCTGTTTACAAATGTGTAAATTTTGAAAATAATACTCGTGCTACTAAAAATCCACCTTAAATCATTATGAGCATTTTAAATTAGATGTGACCTGATATCACATGAGTCAGGAGACTTACTGTTATTTGAGAAATTTGTTTTAATTTTATTTTATTGTTTACTTTGTTGACCAAAGTTGCAGAATATTATTTCCATTTCAAGAACAAAGATGTTTCCGTTGTTTTTAGCTTAGCCCTTAACCTGCTGAAGTCAAACAAACAGCTTTTACTGGAATGCAGAAAATCAAAAAGCACAGAAAGTTATATAGAGGGAAATCTGCGTCTTAAATCACTGACAGCAATTCTGACTGGCTTCAGCTCAGTTCTAGAGTTTCAAAAAAAGTTTAAAAAACAATCCTTCCTACATGTTTATACATTAATAAATAGCTACTTAAAATCTGAAGTGGAAATAATTTGGTCTTTCAATGTAAGCAAATGGCTGCAGTTTTTCTATTTTTATTACAGGGATAGTAGTATTTATGATCATGAGACAAAGGGAGCTATTTGGACTGTCTACCAAGGATAGTTAGCTCTATGAAATTATTACTGAGTCTTTCTCATACTGTTGATCTGATTCTACTTTCTGATTCCAGATTCCACATTGTATATAAATCTTATCTTTCTTCTCGAGGCCTTTTTGTTTACAGTTCTATCAATTCTCACCATAATGGCAGGTAACAGTGGAATCATTTTGCTATAGGAGGGGAAGGAAAATCTCAGAAAACTAGCCTAACTGTTCAGCATTATCGAAACAACTGAAGTACAAGACACAAAGTTGCACAAGAGCAACTTATCTCAGTCATTTTTTTTAAATGCATTCCTTGAGAAGGGAGTATTGCTGGTAAGTCCTGCATTTATTTCCTATACCATACTTGGCCTCCACTTTCTAAGTTGACCCTGCTGGACTCGTCTCATTTTCCAGTCTCTGGTTTCAACATCGGTTCTTTCCTTAACTGCTGCCAGCCACACAAGGCCAGGAATCTTGAGGTATTCTCCGCAGCACTCAAAATGAGGAGAAGCAATTTTTTTTAAAAAAAAGTGGCGTAGGCCTTTCAGGAAGGATTTGGGAAACCACTTAACCATCCTACTGCACGTAATTGATGGCAGGGATGGGTGAATAAAAACTTCCCATTGCTGTACTGCCAGCAAAATTTAATATCGTACTGGGCTTTACACG
Organism: Hypanus sabinus; assembly: GCF_030144855.1. NCBI lineage: Eukaryota > Metazoa > Chordata > Chondrichthyes > Myliobatiformes > Dasyatidae > Hypanus > Hypanus sabinus. The sequence continues at coordinate 36,752,828 of NC_082709.1, forward strand.
CAAGTGTTTCAAAACCAAGGTAGAAAACATTGCACTCCAAAGCAGTGGGTAGAGCACCACAGGAATTCAAAGTTAATTTCTGGCTGTTGAATTTAATGAAAATATTGGTTGAGAGACTATTCTGATCTTATAACGCAGAAAAAAGGCATTTAGCCCACTGCGCTTACATCCCCTCAGGGATGTAATCCCCTTAGTCCCATTCCTACCCGCAACTCTGTAACTTACTTCCTATCAATTTCCTTGTAATTCTTTTTTTAAACTATTAAACTGCACTAGTCAGCTATCAAGCTAAACTGCTCCAGTTTCCACCCCCTTTCCAAAGACGTGCAGGTTAGGGTTATTGAGTTGTGGATATGCCACTCAGTGGCCACTTTATCAGGTACATCTGTGCATTAATGCAAATATCTAATCAGCCAATCATTTAGGAGCAACTCAATGCACAAAAGCACGCAGACATGGTCAAGAGGTTCAGTTGTTCAAACCAAACATCAGAATGGGGAAGAAATAAGATGATCCAAGCATTTTCTTGGAATGATTGATGGTGGCAGATGGAGTGGTTTGTGTCTCTTAGAAACTACTGATCTCTTGCGATTTTCTAGAGTTCACCGAGAATAATGCGAGAAACAAAACATTGTCCAGAGAGAGGCAGCTCTATGGGCAAAAGTGTCTCGTAAATGAGAGAGTTCATAGGAGAATGGGCAGAATTGTTCAAACTGACAGGAAGGTGATAGCAGTTCAAATAACCACATGTTAAAACAGCAGAATGCAGAAATGCATCTCTGAATTAACAACATGTCAAACAAACATTGAAGTGGATAGGCTGCAGCAGCAGAAGAGCAGAAACATACTCGGTGACTATTTTATTAGGTACAGGAGGTACCTAAAGAGAAACTACTGAGGGTATGTTGAAGCATGAAGCATGGAGACTTTTGGGGGCTTGCCCAGCACAATCCTCGCCCAACAGGAAGCACACACGGTTGGGAAGAGAATATGCAAACTGCACAGGCAGCCCCCAATTTTACCCAGGTCATTAGAGCAGTGAGACAGCAGTGTTAACCCGTGTCACTACGTTGCCAATATTCAGCCTTTAATCAAACACAATGTTTTTCATTCATTGCTAAGTGCCTTTGTGAAGACAGTAGAGAGCGTTCTTCTGGGCTTCTGTTGTCAACGTAAATACGTTTGCCCAAATGCTGCATTTACCAGAAATATTCTGATCTAAGGTTTAAATTGCTGGAGCGATTGCACAAACCAACTTGTACTTGCTGGCTTGAGAATGTTACAAAGTAATTTGATTGAAATTTTCTCGGCATTAAGGAGAACGGAGATTCACACAATGTTTCCACTGGATTGGAAATCTAGGTATTCTTCAGAAATCTAAAAACTGTGACCATCAAATAGAAAAGCACAGGAAGCTGATTATGACAGAATTGCCTGTATTCCTAAGGACTTCAAGCTTTCAGTAACCACTGATTCTTCCTACTCCACAATTTGCTATCAGGCAGGAGACAATCAACGACAAATTCATCCAGCAGATACACATTCAACTATGAACCTATCAATTTAAGTTGAGGAATGTGGAATGTTCAGGAAATCATATGTCCTGTGGTATAACAAGTATATTGATTCAGTTTTCTGGATTCCTGTAAAATGCTGGTCTAGGTGTTGATAACATGTTCTGCATAAGTTCCACTAAGAGCTTTTCTCAATGTAATACACACACGAGCACACCAATATCGCAGAAAACCATCTCAAGGGAAGTGGCATCTGTCACAATCTGCTGCATCTTGCACAGATCCCAAAGTAGTTAAATTATTTGATGATAACTTTGAGCATAGATATTTGTAGTAAGGTCGAGAATCACTTACCCGCAGGATGGAGATAAACTAACTACATTTTGAGGGAAAGAGGAGATTAGAGATAATGCATAATATAACTTTCAGGTTGAGAGGGGTGTCAGGAGGTCAGACAATCCATTATGTGGGATGCCCACCTCCATCCAATTCGTCACCAAGTAATAACATCCAACCTATATTTAACTCGAGTGCTGAAAATTAGATAATTTCCTTACTTCAAAAATGGCTAAAGTGCAAGGCGCAAAATGCAATATTCAGAAATCCTAAAGATTGACTTTTAGGTAGTGGCTTTACAATCCAATCAATGTGCTATTCCTTAATATGATATTGTTCAAAAATAGCTTAATAACAGAGAAGTCAATGGAATAACTGACTTGAAGTTTCTTGTACTTGCATTACTTAACAGAAGCTTCAGATACACAAAATCTAATTAAAGCAGTGAGAAGTGTATGCATTCATATCACATTTGTAGAATCTTAGATCACACTAAAGCAATTCACCAACCATTAAATATTACTGATATTCAATAAAAGGGCATCTACCTGAAATAATCTCCCTGAGAGATACTGCATGATCTGCTGAATATTTCTATCACATTTGTTTCAGATTTAGTTGCACCTGCAGTATTTTATTTTTGAAAAAAAAATTTGATGTGTTGTCAGTGAAGTACATTCATCTTTAGGTTAAAATTATTACAGTGAAGTACACAATTTTTCTGTACATATTCTTAGGGGGTAAATTTGGTATAGCATATTAAAACCTAGACAGAATGAGCAAGCTGACAGAGCTAATTGTGATGATGCATTTATGATAGAGCTGCGTTAAAAGGTAGGGAGAACCCTCATTTTATGAACACTTACACTATGTCACTAGATGGAAAAAATGCACACTACAATCTGCTTCTCAGCAACTAAAAGGAGATGTTAAGAGAACAGTGGCAGTTTATTCACTGTGGCAAGTATCAGAAACACCTCTCAATTGATACTACAGTTAGACTTGTCTACCTTCTTAAAGATGATTATAGCTTCTCCAATGTCCCCGTTACATCCTTCTCCAAACAGATGGTGAAATCGTGGATTTGTGGTTCAAGCTGAATGAGGATACAGCCTATTCCAAATACATTGTTATTTCTTCAGCTAAGGTATGACCACTTTTTGTAGATCAGGACTGGCAGTGAAGTTGGACCGAACAGAAGACTGTGAGAAGGAGCCGAGTGTGCTCAAGGCCAGACATAGCTGTAGATGTTTAAAACAGTCCTTCCAGAAGGCATCAGCTGCATCTTTGTCCTTGATAAGTCCACATCTGTTCCTGGCTCTCACAGTGGTGTAAGACCTTGAATATTTGGACTGAAGACGCCCTTGACAGCACTGGAGAACCCAAGCATGTCGCGACCATCAACAAGATGCCGAGCCCACAACATACTCTCTATCCACCATCTGCTCCTTAGGTCATGTATTCTCAGTCTTCAGATACCTGTATGGATGTTTCTTTTCCCTTCTGAACGGATGGAGTTTCTAATTCAAGGATGCCATACAAAAGCTGCATCAATTCCCCAATTCTTTTCTTCCAAACTCACCTCCACTGACACCACAGGAGTGAGGTCAATCTTTAGAACTAGTGGGAGCTTGATTTAATGTACGATGACCACACTCCAGAAAAAGGGTAACCCAAGACTCCGTAGACAAGTTGAAGCATGCAATGTGGCATTTGTTCTCAGTGAGCTAAAAGTCAGTTTATTCTCTGAAGCAGATGAAATCTCTACATGACAAGGGACCTCTACCAACCTGCTTAACAATGCCCACCAATCATAAATAATAACTACTCGCAATTTCCCAGGCGCCACCTCTCAAGGAAATTCTCCATCACATTCGATTCACCAGCACAGACTTTAATCTGAATAGGGGAAAGGGTACTTGCAGATTAAGAGCTCAGACCAGACACAAAAGGCAGTTTAGAGGGCACCAGCGATCCCTACCTACCCATACACTTCAGAGGTGTGGACCACCTACAACAGGCACCTTAATGCATTGGCAAAATATCAGCGATGCACAGTCTCCAAGATCAAGCAGCAGATTGATTGTATGTCTATAATGTGACACTAGGCACAGGAGTATTTGTACATAAGGTAACTGACAGAAAATAATAAAGTAGTGGTGTTTGGGGAGTGTTAAGGGGCAGGTAGAGTTGTTGATCAGACTTACTACTTTGGGAAGGTAATTGATTTTGAGTCTTCTGGTCCTGACATGGCTTCCTCTCTAACGAATGTGAGATAAACAGTCCACAAGCAGGATGGGTGGTGATACTTCCTGATGTTACTGGACCTTTTCTGGCACCTTTCTGTATACACGTATTTGATGGCAGGTAGGCTGGTGCCAGTGATGTACTGGGTAATTTTAACTACCCATTGTAATGCCTTCCTGTCCATCACAGTGTAGTTTCCTTCCATGCAGAGATGCAGCATGTTAGAATGCTCTGGGTCACTCATCTGTAAAAGGATGTGAGTTATAGATGTGCATAGTCCAACTCTCTCCAACCATCTCAGTAAATGGAGACATTGGTGAGGTTTCCTGGCTCTGTTGGATATGTTCTGGGACCACGAGAGGTTGTGTGAGATGTGCACTCCCGGGAATTGAAACTGCTGACAGTTTCCACAGCTGTGCCGCTGATGTAAAGAGGGGTGTGAGTACATGTCAAAGAAAACTTCCATAGAATTTAACAATACTCCACAAATTTGTTCTGAAATCAGCAAATTAGTGGGCAAATTTCCCGGTATTACAAAAAAGTGTCATCACTCTGGTTCCATACAGGCCTGACCTCTTAAAGAATTTAACACCCCAGAGAAATTAATCGGAATTCCATGGCTATAGACCAGAAGATTTGGATAAATCAGTTGACTAGTTAACAATTATTTAGCTTTGGATTAAGGTTTCATTCTTCTTCTATAACCTTTTGTTTAAAACTGTTAAGATCAAAAAAAATATGTATTTACTAGTTTTACTAACACACCATTAACTCTTTTTAAAGACTTTTTTATTACAAAGTAATTTCCCCTCAAGTACACCTTTCTTCATGAAAAGGATGCATTTACCAATATGTCCATAATGTACATTTCCTGGCAAACTATAATTTTCAATTTACAAAATTTATAGAACGTGGAACACTACAGCAGAGTAAAGGCCCTTTTAAGGGTCAGGTAATGTGCTAACCTTCTAACCTACTCTAAGATCAATCTAACCATTCCCTCTTACATCGCTCACCATTTTTCTGTCACGCATATGCCTAAGAGTTATTAAATGCCCATTAAATATCTACCTCACCGTTGGAAGGCATTCCAGGTACCTACCACTCTGCTTTTTAAAAAAAACTTGACTCTGACATCCCCCCCCCCCCCCATACAACCCTCCATCACCTTGAAGTTTTGCCCCCTTATATCAGCCACTTCGGCCTTGGGAAAATGTCTCTGACTATTCATTTGATCAATGCCCCTTATCTGTATGAACAGTCTGCAAGACAAGCTTTGCACTCTATCTTAGTGCATGATACAATAATAAATCAATTCCAACTCAAATTCCATTTGCCTTCTCTAGCCCACATCTCTTCCTCCCCATCTATCTAACAGTCCAAATGCCTTTTAAGTGTCTTACTGTTTCTACCACTTCCTCCAGCAACTCATTCCAAATACTCACCACCTGCAATGATAATAAAAAAGGGTAAAAAAAACACACACAAAGGTGAAAGGCTATTTAAAGAAAACCAAAATGTTTTCCAGGAACATATTCCTTTTGTAAATTAAGGACTCCTGCTTACATAGAAGTCCACTTTTGCATATTACCAAACATTACACTTATCTACTTAGAATTAATTTTTTCCAGATAAAAAATGGTTTTGTTCTGATGGTATATTTGTTACATTTATGTATTTCAGTCTCTTGTTGTTAACTATATCCTGCCCAAACCTTAGCTCTTTTGGATAATTTAATGGGCAGATTTAATAACTGTTGGAAAACAGAAGTTTTAGATTGAAATATAAAGGGAAACAAAAAATGCACAGGGCAAAATGATTTAATCCATTGTCTTCTTTTTTGTCCTACTATTAGTACGTTGCCAACAACACTGCTCAATTCTTTTTTAGATTAAAACAAGTTTTACACAGAAACATAGAAAACCCAATACACAATAGAATACACATAGAAACACAATACAGACCCTTCGGCCCACAAAGTTGTGCTGAACATGTCCCTTAGAAATTACTAAGCTTACCTATAGCCCTCTAATTTACTAAACTCCTTGTACCTATCCAAAAGACTCTTAAAAGACCCTATCATATCTGCCTCCACCACTGTTGCTGGCAGCCCATTCCACGCACACACCACTCTGACATCTCCTCTGTACCTACTCCCCAGCACCTTAAACCGGTGTCCTCTTTTGGCAGCCATTTTAGCCCTGGGAAAAAGCCTCTGACTATCCACACGATCAATGCCTCTCACCATCTTGTACTCCTCTATCAGGTCACCACTCATCCTCCTTCGCTACAAGGAGAAAAGGCCAAGTTCACTCAACCTATTTTCATAATGCATGCTCCCCAATCCAGGCAACATCATTGTAAATCTCCTCTGTACCCTTTCTATGGCTTGCACATCCTTGCTGTAGTGTGGTGACCAGAAATGAGCACAGTACTCAAATGGGGTCAGACCAGGGTCCTATATAGCTGAAACATTACTTCTAAATTCAATTCCACGATTGTTGAAGGCCAATACACCAAACATCTTCTTAACCACAGCATCAACCTGCGCAGCTGCTTTGAGTGTTCCATGGACTCAGACCCCAAGATCCCTCTGATTCTCCACACTGCCAAGAGTCTTACCATTAATACTATATTCTGCCATCATATTTGACCTACCAAAATGAACCACTTCACACTTATCTGGTTGAACTCCATCTGCCTCTTCTCAGCCCAGTTTTGCATCCTATCGATGTCCCGCTGTAACTTCTGACAACCCTCCCCACTATTCACTACACCCCCAACCTTTATGTCATCAGCAAATTTAGTAACCCATCCCTCCATTCCTCATCCAGGTCATTTATAAAAATCACGAAGAGTGAGGGTCCCAGAACAGATCCCTGAGGCACTCCACTTGTGACCAACATCCATGCAGACTATGACCTATTTATAACCACTCTTTGCCTTCTGTGGGCAAGCCAATTCTAGATCCACAAAGAAATGTCCCCTTGGATCCCATGCCTCCTTACTTTCTCAATAAGCCTTGCATGGGGTACCTTATCAAATGCCTTGCTGAAATCCATATACACTACATCCACTGCTCTTCCTTCATCAATGTGTTTAGTCACATCCTCAAAAAATTCAATCAGGTTCATAAGGCACGATCTTCCCTTGACAAAGCCATGCTGACTACTCCTAATCATATTATAACTCTCCAAATGTTCATAAATCCTTCCTCGCAGGATCTCCTCCATCAACTTACCAACCACTGAGGTAAGACTCACTGGTCTATAATTTCCTGGGCTATCTCTACTCCCTTTCTTGAATAAAGGAACAACATCCGCAACCCTCCAATCCTCCGGAACCTCTCCTGTTCCCATTGATGATGCAAAGATCATCGCCAGAGGCTTAGCAATCTCCTCCCTCACCTCCCACAATAGGCTGGGGTACATTTCGTCTGGTCCCAGCAACTTATCCAACTTGACGCTTTCCAAAAGCTCCATCACATCCTCTTTCTTAATATCTACATGCTCAAGCTTTTCAGTCTGCTGCAGGTCAGCACTGCAATCACCAAGATTCTTTTCCATAGTGAATACTGAAGTAAAGTATCTTTACTTTATAGTACCTCTGCTATCTCCTCCGGTTCCATACACACTTTCCCACTGTCACACTTGATTGGTCCTATTCTTTCACATCTTATCCTCTTGCTCTTGACATACTTGTAGAATGCCATGGGGTTTTCCTTAATTCTGCCCACCAAGGCCTTCTTATGGCCCCTTCTGGCTCTCCTAGTTTCCTTCTTAAGCTCCTTCCTAGTAGCCTTATAATCTGCAAGATCTATAATATTACCTAGCTCTCTGAACCTTTTGTAAGCTTTTCTTTTCTTCTTGACTAGATTTCTTACAGCCTTTGTACACCACAGTTCCTGTACCCTACCATAACTTCCCTGTCTCATTGGAACGTACCTATACAGAACTCCACACAAATATCCTCTGAACATTTGCCACATTTCTTCCGTACTTTTCCCTGAGAACATCTGTTTCCAGTTAAAGCCTCCAGTTTCTTGCTTGATAGCCTCATAGTTCCCCTTATCCAGTTAAACACTTTTCTAACTTGCCTGTTCCTATCCCTCTCCAATGCTATTGTAAAGGAGATAGAATTGTGATCACTATCTCCAAAATGCTCTGACCAGGTTCATTTCCCAATATCAAATCAAATCAAATCTGTTGTAGGCTTATCTACATAATGTGTCAAGAAACCTTAATGAACACACCTAACAAACTCCACCCCATCTACACCCTTTGCCCTAGGGAGATACTAATCGATATTTGGAAAATTAAAATCTCCCATCACGACGACTCTGTTATTATTACAGCTTTCCAGGATCTGTTTCCCATTCTGCTCCTCAATATCCCTGTTACTCTTGGGTGGCCCATAAAGAACACCCAGTAGAGTTATTGACCCCTTCCTGTTCCTAACCTCCACCCACAGAGATTCTGTAGATGTTCCCTTTTCTAAAATGGAAAAGTAACTCCAACTCAGAAATATTTCCTCAGTTGTAAAATGCTGTACAAAGTTTGAAAGTCATTAATCTACTTTGATTTGGAGATCCTTCACTTTCTTTAAACTAATGCCTGCTAAATATGGGTCATATTGACAGTCGAATTTAAAGTCCAAACCATTCAGCTGTAATTTAGTTCTAAGTATAAAGTCTGACGCTGATGCTTGTACTAATATAACCGTGACTCAGTAGGAAGCACTCTCACTGCTGAGTCAGCAGGTTCAGGTTTGTCCCATTCCAGGGAACTAACCACAATTCTCCAGTACAGCTCCAAGGAAATGTTTCCAAAACAAAACTGGATGCTATCTTCTGAACCAGACGTTCAAATAATGCTTTGTCAACTCTTTCAAGAGGGCTTTAAAGATTCCATGATGCAAGTCCCAAAACGAGGGGTATTATCAACAATGCCTTGGGCGATGTGTAATTATCAATAGGCGTCACTACATTATCTGAGCTTGGCCATATTCCTGTCAGTTTGGAACTTGCTATGAGCAAACTGCCAGTATCAATACTGACATCACCAGTTACTATTTTTCAAAATAACACTCCACTGGCTCCGAAGCCCTTTCAATTACCTTGAATGGTAATAATTAACTAAGTTTTCTCGTTACTACGTGCCAAGGAAACCCAGTGATACATTGCACTGTGTTGGGGTGACTGCTCTTTCCTCGCAGGCCTAAATCATGTACACATTAATGGTCAGGCCACCAGAAAGCCACTTCTCGTTATCTTTAATTGGATCTTTGTTTTCAAGCTGCACAGAACGTGCACCAGTGCTTGTAACAATTCTGCTATTGATGTGAGCGTTTGCCACACTTAGAAACTGCCCCAGGGAGTTGCACAGTCAAAACAGTTTCAGCAGTTTCACACGCAGAGAGAAGGTACCCGCACATATGACTGAGTGCGTTTAAGAGGTGAGCAATCCACTCTTACTGATCGGCTACGCGAAATTTAAGACAAGCAGGAACTAAGCAAGCAAACCGTTCTCCCCTGAGTAGTGGCCGCTAAATCTCTTTACCTGCTATCGCGCCGCAGCATACAATCAGCAGGAGCAGCGTGGCTCTCAGCACGGTGAGCAACATGTCGTACTCGGGACGGTCGCTGTCTTGGGCTGCCTCTGACCGCTCAAAGTCGTCGCTGATTCTCTCGCTCTGTCTCTGCTCTCTAAAGTTTTCTTAAGTAAGATCCCACCTACTTCCGGCTGCGGGATGATGCCTCCGAGCTGAGCTCCCTTTTGCACGTCCAAACTGAAGTTATCGCATCCTGTGAGACAGACACAGAAGGTGACACTAAACCATGTCATACTTTGGTGCTGGCTTGTACTTGGGTGATTATTATTCAGTTATTCAGAACTTGCTGAGGGGTACACATCATTACTGTAAGATTATTTTGGGGGGGGAATCATCACAAACATGTAACTTGTTTGTGATTCACTAAGTAGAATTTCACTAAAATTCGGGGAAATTTTCTGATAGTACGTCACACACAGAAGAGTGCAAATTTTCCACCCAGTGAGTTTTGTGTTTTTTTTAACTTTGTCGTTAACACTAGCCTGATCAGTGAAAGTGTCACGGGTATGACTGAAAGAATGTGGGAAGTGACCGCTCTGTTTTCATTTTTAAGCAGCAGTGTTACAAAAAGGTGATCCTTTTACCTCAATGCCACCGAACACCATTGTATTAGGTGAGGTTAGAATTTGCACTTTGTTTCAGTACAGCAGTTAGCACAACACCACACAACACAGTTCCAACGACCACGGATGGTTTCCGCCGCTGCCTGTCATGAGTTTTTACACTCGACCTATGGAAGAGTGAGTTCTCTCCAGGTGCTCCGGTTTTTCCCATATTCCACAGACACACGAGTTAGAAGGCTAATTGGTCATATGGATATAGTTGAAATGACATCGGCTCATTGAGCTAGAAGGGTCTCGTACCGTGTTGTATTTCTAAATAAAGTTTTAAAAAGAATTAGGGGCAGAAGAAGTCTGCTATCTGGTCCATTTTCTTAAACTACCCTCATATCCCTTTATTCCTGTAATATGCAGACTCTGTTGCTCAGTTATCAATGAATTCAAGGACTAGGCTCCCAGAGGTCAGTCGGGTAGAAATGTACCAAGACTCAACAACCTCCATATCAAATAAAATTTCCCATATCTCACTTCTAATTGATCTGCCTTATGGACACTGTGAGATGTGATGCCGGACATTTGGAGTGTCTGTGATTATTCTGGAGTTATTACATGCTGGATAGCATGATCACAAATTAACTAAAATGAGAACCAATCTTCAGGAAATAAAAAAAAACAACTATATATAATTTAACTTCCAACTGATACTCTGTGGCTAATGAAGCCAACAATAAGGTGTGGGACATTCCCAGTCCCATTGAAAATTCACAGCGGAAAGCAATAGTTGAATGTTCTGCTGAAGGGTCTCGGTCTGAAACATCGACTGCTTGTCCTTTTCTACAGATGCTGCCTGGCCTGCATAGGCTACATCCACACTACGCCGGATAAACCCTCTGTCCACACTAAAACGGTGTTTTCATCCCCCGAAACTGGAGCTTTTCAGAAACGCTTTCCAGGGTGGGTATTTTTGAAAATGCTGCTCAGGCAGATCAGTGTGGACGGCGTAACCGGGGACTTTTGAAAACACTGTCAGACGGCAGCGCGCCATTTCATTGTTTTCTTGAATGCAACCTAACAATTTCAGAATAGATGGTAATGAGACTGAAGCCAGAAGAGTTAGAAATGTACTCACCAAATACTTAGACCCATAACTTACTGAATAAATAAGTATACTGTACTCACTTTGTCGTCTTCTGTCCTTGCTCATATGAAGGTGGTTTACCTATTTATGCAAGTACTTCTCTGACAATAGATGTGTAACAGCCTAATGTAACATTGTATCAAATAAAAGATAACACTGATGCAGACATGTTTTATACACTTAACAAGGTGCTTTATTAATGCAACAGAGTTAGTCCGTTTTTCAATGTTTGTTGTCAGCCGGGTCAATCTGTTCGTGAACTCCCTGTCAGTTGCCGCCATACGCTCCATTATTTGTTTTTTTTAGTTTTAAGTTCTCCTGCGCGAGGGCCAACAGCTGTCCATCATTTTAAGTTTTTCTAATCTGTAACTACACAAATGAGTAATTTTACGGTGAGATTCAACACCAAGCATGTCGCTTGTTTTCGGTAGATGTGTCCTGCGCATGCGCAGCAGGAGAAAATTTCCCGTAATCTCCGTTTCAGTGTGGATAGAGATATTTTCAAAAACGCATAGTGTGGATGCCTATTGTTTTTACGCAAAACCAGCATTTTCAAAATTATCCGGTCTAGTGTGGATGTAGCCTGAGTTTCACCAGCATTTTGTGTGTGTTGCTGCAGATGACTGTTTCTGCATTTTGTGCACTGTTAAAGCTGCACTGTAGTCGTGCCGCTTAAGGCACAGGTCATGATAGCTCTGTTTTATCATATAATTTTTTGGTTAGATGTATGTTGATAGAGCCATCCTTCAACATTGTAACAAAAGGAGTAAATTTTGGGTGCCAGGAGTTTGTATTCAGAAGCTTTAAGAAATAGACACCAGTACTGAAAATTCAAAATAGCGCTGCTATTTTGGATGTGCTACAATTGCAAATATATAAGTATGTAAATTTTCATGACTGTATTCCAAATTTTAGAGATAAGTAGGTGATTACAGCAGTTGAACTAGTTAATTGTTTGTGATGAAGTATAAAGCAGCAAGTCCAGAGAGTGAGATTCCCTGAGATTTTCTTGGACTCTCTCTAACATAAACACAAGAGATTCTGTGCATTCTGCAGATGCTGGAATTCCAGAACAACACACACAATGTGCTGGAGGAACTGAGCAGGCCAGGCAGCTTCCATGGAAATGAATAGACAGTCGCCATTTCAGGCTAAGTCCCTTCACTGGGACACCATTCCCGATGACATGTATTGGTCCAAAATATCAACTGTATATTCTACGGTTCAAAGGTTCATTTATTATCAAAGTATGTTTGCCGTATACAGCTCTGAGATTCATCTTCTCCAGATTGCCACGAAACAAAGAAAATCATGAAAGTTCTTAAAAGAAAAACATCAACACACACACAGACACACACATGCACGCACGCGCACACACAAACACACACACACACACACACACACTGCAAATGGCAATAACAAACCCCAAACCCCCACTACGCAAAAAAACTAACAAATCCTGCCAAACTGCAACAAGAAAGAACAGCAACATGATCATCAAATCCCCCGTGAGAAAAAAGTCACACAAATGGCAACAAGAGCATCGACATCCCTCCCACCTAAGCAGAAAAATAAATTGTGCAAACAGCAAGAACACCAAACCCCTGAACCTCTCCCCACTGCGCAAAAAAAAAAACAAATCATGCTAAATGGCAACAAGAAAGAACAGGCAAACACACAGAATATATTCATTCAGATGCTTCCTGACTTCTCTCTCTCTCTCTCTCTCTCTCTCTCTCTCTCTCTCTCTCTCTGAATAATGACATATTTTTCACTTTTAGTGTGGCTCACTTTTAGTCAGCAAAAAATTGGAGTCAAAACATGGAGTCCCAATGAAGCATCTCAGTTGGAACGTCAACTGTTTATTCTTCTCCATAGATGCTGCCTGACCTGCTGAGTTCCTCCAGCATTTTATTTGTGTTTCTCTGCATTTTCAGCATCTGCAGAATCTCTTGTTCTTATCGAGTACTGTAAGACCATAAGACATCGACACGGAATTGGGCCATTTAGCTCATCGAATTTGCTCCGCCATTCCATCATGGTTGAATTGCTATTTCTCTTAAACCTATTCCTCTGTCATCTTCCCATAATCTTTGACAGCTTACTAATCAAGAATCTATCAACCCCTACTTTAAATATACCCAGTGACTTGGCCTCCACAACCACCTATGGCAATGAATTTCACAAATTTACCACCCTCTAGCTAACTCAATTTCTCCTCATATCTGTTCTGAAGGGATTTCCTAGTATTCTGAGTGCCCACTGTGTTCCAAGTGAGGAAACCTGGAGCACATCCTCAATGGCTGCACAAGGGCACTTAGTGAGAGATAATACCGATGGAGACATAATCAGATCCTGAAGACCATCGTTGAAGCCATCAGTGCAGGAGTGGAGTAGGCGAAGGGGTCCCGACCCTCCAAGTGGACCATAACCTTTGTAAAAGCTGTGGAGCAGCCAATACCCGCCAAAAGAACATCGGCAGGTATCCTGACTGGCAGCTGTTGGTGGACCTCGAAAGGCAGCTGAAGTTCCCCAAACATATCGCAGCCACCACCCGGTGACCAGACATTGTCCTTGTGTCTGAGTCTACGAAGCAGGTGGTGATGCTGGAGCTGACAGTCCCATGGGAAGATCACTTGGAAGAGGCCTTTGAAAGGAAGCTATTGAAATACACAGGACTCTGTCAGCAACTGCCAGCAGGCTGGATGGAGAGCGAGGTGTCTCCCAGTGGAAGTTGGTTGTAGGGGATTCACAGCCCGTTCCTTAGCCAGAGCCTTCAGCAATTTGGGCATCGAGGGAGAGAGGAAGAGAAGAGCCATCCGCAGTACCACCGATGTGGCAGAGAGGGCCTCAAGATGGCTGTGGCTCAAGAGAAGTGGAGTCAAATGTAGCTAGCCATCTGGACACAAGCTGGGGTCTGATCAGCCCTGGCTGGGTCACCTGGAGGAGGGTGTATGATGTTGAAAGACCCGAAACACCCAATGATTCCAGGAACATCATTGAAGATGTGTCCAGAAGCATCAGTAGATGTATGCACACAGTGAGGCTGTGCTCTGGTCCTGGAGTCTCCCATTGTAAGAAACATCCTCTCCACACTGACTCTACCTAGGCCTTTCATTATTTGGTAGGTTTAAATGAGATCCACCCCCATCCCGCACGTTGTAATTTTACGCCCCATATCTAAAAAATGTGCTGGCATTGGAAAGGGTCCAGAGGATGTTTATGAGAATGAACCCAGGAATTAAAGCAGTTGGTGGCTTGAGACCTGTACTTGCTTGAGTTTAGAAGAATGAGGAGAGATCTCATTGAAACCCTCTGAATCTTAAAAGGCCTAGAGAAAATGGATGTGGAGATAATATTTCCATTCATGGAAGAGTCTAGGACCAGAGGGCACAGCCTCAGGACATCCCTTTACAGCAGAGATGAAGAGGAATTTATTTAGCAAAAGATTAGTGAATTGTGGAATTCACTGTCATGAACAAAATCATTGGGTAGATTTAAGGCAGAGATTGATAGATTCATGATTAGTATAGGAATCAACGTTTACAGGGAGAAGGCAGGAGAATGGGATTCAGGAGGAAAATAAATCAGCCATAATCGAATTATGCAGCAGACTTGATGGACTGAATGGCCTAATTCTGCTCCTATGCCTTATGGTCTGATAGACCCATCTTCAAGGGGAAGCTTCATTGCTGCAATCAAAATATATGCCAAGGTTTGTAAGAAATTTGTAAGTTTCAATGAGGTCTCTTTTAAATTTTCTAAACCTTGGATTATACAGGACCAGTTTGATCCGACTATTCTCAAATGACAAACTCACCATCCTTGAAACAAGTCTAATGAATCTTTGCCACCTTCCCTTTATTGGAAGTACATCCTTTCTTGGGTATGGAGATTTATATGCAATACTTCCTCTGCAATCTCACCAATACTATTCATAATGTGACATCTTTTGTCTGTGTAAACTGAAGGAGCAAAATTGTTCTTTGGGAGATGATTTTTTTTCAGATTGTATAGGTGAGTGACAGCCCTTTTGACATTGCTGGAATTTCAGAGCAACACACACAATGTGCTGGAGGAACTGAGCAGGCCAGGCCAGACATTTTGCATTCTACCTCTTCTTCATTATAGGCAGTCACTTGTTTCCAGTCTGGTGCTTTGGCTACTGAGGCAAGTGAGGATAAACTGTAGACAGGAGATGTCCGGTAGGGGAGAGAGTGGCTGTTTGTGAAGTGGTTCTCTCCTTCTGCTCTTTATGCTAAGCTTTTGTGGGCTCCCAACACATGGATTTGACATTCTCACTGTGGTTCCAAATGCTCCTCCTCCATTTTTGGTGGTCATCAGATGGAGATCCAGGATAAGTTGGGATGTTGTAATTTTTTCAAAGAAAGCTTTGAGAACATCCTTGAATCGCTTTCTCTGTCCTCCTGGTAATCTCTTCTAGTGACAGAGATCCAAATAGTGTCCATTTCAGATGTCTGGTATCAGGTAGGTGGATGTCATTGGTCTGCCCAAGGCAGTCATCAGTGTAACTCAGTGCTGGAGATGTTGGCATTGTCACTCAGCAATGTGCAATCAAACTGGTTTATTCTTCTGTTTTGATTCAAAGCAGTGCACATGGACAATATCAGCTTATTCTCTTCTAATTCAATACAGTATAGGCACATTGCATACTTTCTGGCAGAGATTGCTACATTATAATGATGACAAGAATAGTGACACATACACTCCATTACCACTTTATTAAGTACATGCGTACACCTGCTCATTGATGCAAATATCTGATCAGCCAATCATGTACCAGCAACTCAATGGATAAAAGCATGCATTCATGATCAGGGGGTTCAATTATTGAAACCAACCATCAGAAAGGGGAAGAAATGTGATCGAAGTAACTCTGACCATGGAATGATTGTTGGTGCCAGGTGGGGTGGTTTGAGTATCTCAGAAAAATGCTGATCTCCTGGGATTTTCACGCACAACAATCTCTAGGGCATAGGTTCCCAACCTGGATTCCATGGACCTTCCCCCCATTTAATGGTATTGGTTGATGGCATAAAAAGTTTGGGAAACTCTGCTTTAGAATTTACAGAGAATGGTGAGAAAATAAAAAAAAACATCCACTGTGGGTGAAAATGCCTTGCTAATTAGGGAGACCAGAGGAGAATAGCTGGACTATTTCAATCTGATAGGAAGGTGATAGTAACTCAAATAGCCATGCTTTACAACAGTGATGTGCAGAAGAGCATCTCTGAATGCACAACACATCAACCCTTGAAGTAGATGGGCAGGTACCTAATAAAGTGGTTATTAAGTGTATTTTTCCACTTCTTTGTGTCCTGAGATATTTTATGTTGACCCAAAGGACTTTAGTATTTCATCTAAAATCTGTGGTCCTGCTGATAATGAAGCACTGGCTCAATACAGTGATGTCAAAACACAAGAGATTCTGCTGATGCTGGAAGTATTGTGCAATACACACAGAATGCTGAAGCAACGCAGCAAGTCAGGTAGCATCTATGGAGAAAAATAAACAGTTGACCTGTGCTGATCAACTGGTTTCTGAAGAGGCTCTTTATCATGTTGGTAAAGTGTCAGTGTGCTGTATGAAAAGGGAGATTGTTTTGGTCATAGCTTTGTCAGAATGTCCCTCTTTGGTATCACAGAAGCTTGGAATAAAGTTACATATTAGAATAATGAAATGTACATTCCATTTGAAATAGATTATGGATGAACCCACAAAATCATTCAGAATCTTCCCCAACCAGAAGCCCTGGATGAACCATGAGATTTACAATCTGCTGACAGCCAGATCAAAGACATTCAAGTCTGGCGACCAAGAACGTTACAAGAGGTACAGGTATGATTTTCAGAAAGCCATTTCAAGGGCAAAGTGGCAATTCCAAACTATACTTGAAAAATGAAGGATGCTTGACAGCTTGGGCAGGGCTTGAATGCTATCGCCCCTTACAAAGTGAAATCAAGCGACATAGGTGACAACAGGGCTTCACTTCCAGATGAGCTCAATGCCTTCTATGTTTGCTTTGCCTATCACGGAATGGAGGAACCATTATGAACACTCACAGCCCCCAATGACCCCACGATTTCAATCTCTGTGGCTGATGTAAGAGCATCCTTCAGGAGATTGAACCCATAGAAGGTATCCAGCCCAGATGGGGTACCTGACCAAGTACTAAAGGCCTGTGCTGATCAACTAGCTGCAGTCTTCACTGTGAGCTTAATTCCCTCAGTTCAGCAGTCAGAACTACAAGCCTGCTCCAATTATACTGATGCCTAAGAAAAACATGGTGACCTACCTCAATGACTATTGTCCAGTAGCACTTACATCCACTGTGATGGAGTGTTTGAGAGGCTGGTGATGAAACATATCAACTCTTGCCTCCTCCACTACAATTTGCCTACTGACACAACAGATCCACAACAAATGCCATTTCATTGGCTCTTTACTCAACCCTGGAACACCTAGACAGCAAAGATGCATACATCAGGAAGCTCTTTCTTGACTACAGCTCAGAATTAAATAATACCATCCCTTCAAAACTAATCAGAAATCATCAAGAACCTGGCCTCAATACTTTTTGTGTAATTGGATCATTGATTTCCTCATCAGACCCCAGTCAGTTCAGATTAGCAACAACATCCCCTCTACAATTTCCATCAGCACGTGCACCATAAGGCTGTGTGCTTAGCCCCTGCTCTACTTGCTTGACACTCACTACTGGGTGGCTAAGCACAGCTCCAATGCCATATCCAAGCTTGCTGATGGCACCATGGTTGTAGGCCGAATTGATGTTGGTGAAGAATCAGCATGCAGGTGGGAGATTGAAAATCTGACTGAGTAGTGCCACAACAACAACCATTTACCAAATATCAGCAAGACCAAGGAGCGGATTATTGACTCCACGAGGAGGAAACTGGAGGACCATGAGCCAATCCTCATCAGAGGATCAGAGATGGAAAGGGTAAGCTACTTTAAATTCATCCATGTTGTCATATTGAGAGACATGCCCTGGGCCCAATATTCAAGTGCAATTATGAGGAAAGCCCGGCAGTGCTTCTACTTCCTTAGAAGTTTGCAACGATTTGGCATGACATCAAAAACTTTGATAAACCTCTATAGATGTTTGGTGAAAAGTAGGTGGAAAATATATTGACTGCCTGCATCACAGCATGGCATGGAAACACCAATGACCGTGACCGAAAAGACCTACAAAAGTTACTGGATACAGCCCAGTCCATCGTGGGTAAAACCCTCCCCGCCATTGAGCACATCTAAACAGAGTGTTGTCACAGGAAAGTAGCATCCCCCACAACCCAGGACATGCTCTCTTCTCACTGCTGCCATCAGGAAGAAGGTACAGGGGCCTCAGGACACATTTCAGCTGGTTCAGGAATAGTTATTACCCCTGACCCATTAGACTGTTGAAGCAGAAGGGGTAATCTCATTCAACTTCACTTGCCCCATTCTGAATTGTTTCCATAACCTATGGACTCAGTTTCAAGGACTCTTTATCTCATGTTCTTAATAATTATTGCTTATTTATTTATTATTATTTATTTTATTTTGTAGTTGCACAGTTTGTTGTCTTTTGCACACTGATTGTCCATTCTGTTGTGACATGACTGTGAACAAAGTTATAAGCGAGACACTGAAACGGGCAGACTTGGATGTCTTTAATCGGCTAAACATGCAGGAATCATACTACAGACATTGTTGAAAGAAGAGACCTCCTAGACTCATTGCAGTTTTTACAACCTTAAGATCAATAGTAACTCAATACAACTTCAATGGTTACAATGACATCATTCATTTAATACTTTGAGTTGACAATGCTTCGTTTAAGTTATATACAATTTTCAAACACCAAAGTCTTCACACCAACACTCCAGATGCCCTAGTTTGAATATTAATCACCATTGCATCTCTTGTGAATAGATGGTTCCTGGTCTGCAATCAGAATAATTTGCAATCAACGGTCTGCAGGTTCAGGAAGAGCATTGTTCTGAATGACAGTTTAAATGTAATCTGCAATCCACATTCAAATCTGAAGACTGGTTTCTGTTGAAATTAATATTTGCTATATACCCTAACTCCAGAATATGCCCTAACATGGTGGGTGTGGTCTTTCATTGATTCTATTATGGTTATTGGATTTACTGTGTATGCCCGCAAGTAAATGAATCTTAGGGTTGTATATGATGTACTTTGATGATAAACCTACTTTGAACATTGAATCTAAGCCATGTTTTTGTTTGCAGACAGTATGGCATATTGAGTGGAATATTGATGAGGTTAGTTGTATGCATTATGATCAGAGATTAAGGGAGCTAGGGCTTTACTCTTTGGAGAGGAGGATAAGAGGAGACATGATAGAGGTGTACAAGATATTAAGAGGAATAGACAGAGTGGACAGCCAGCATCTCTTCCCCAGGGCACCACTGCTCAGTACAAGAGGACATGGCTTTAAGGTAAGGGGTGGGAAGTTCAATAGACAATAGGTTCAGGACATAGGCCATTCAGCCCTTTGAGCCAGCACCACCATTCAACGTGATCATGGCTGATCATCCACAGTCAGTAACCCATTCATTCCTTCTCCCCATATCTTTTAACTCCGCTATCTTTAAGAGCTCTATCCAACTCTTTCTTGAAAGCATCCAGAGAATTGGCCTCCACTGCCTTTTGAAGCAGAGCATTCCACAGATCCACAATTCTCTGGGTGAAAAAGTTTTTCCTGAACTCCGTTCTAAATGGCCTACCCCTTATTCTTAAACTGTGGCCTCTGGTTCTGGACTCCCCCAACAGTGGGAACATGTTTCCTACCTCTAGCGTGTCCAATCCCTTAATAATCATATATGTTTCAATCAGATCCCCTCTCAGCGTTCTAAATTCCAGTGTATACAAGCCCAGTCACTCCAATCTTTCAACATATGACAGACCCGCCATCCCAGGAATCAACCTCGTGAACCTACGCTGCACTCCCTCAAAAGCAAGAATATCCTTCTTCAAATTTGGAGACCAAAACTGAACACAATACTCCAGGTGGGGTCTCACCAGGGCCTGTACAACTGCAGAAGGACCTCTTTGCTCCTATACTCAACTCCCCTTGTTATGAAGGCCAACATGCCATTAGCTTTCTTCACTGCCTGCTGTACCTGCATGCTTACTTTCAGTGACTGATGAACAAGGACACCTAGATCTCGATGTACTTCCGCTTTTGATAACTTGGCACAATTGAGATAGTAATCTGCCTTCCTGTTCTTGCCACCGAAGTGGATAACCTCACATTTATCCACATTAAACTGCATCTGCCCACTCACCCAACCTGTCCAAGTCACCCTGCATTCTCCTAACATCCTCCTCATATTTCACACTGCCACCCAGCTTTGCGTCATCTGCAAATTTGCTAATGTTACTTTTAAGGGGGATATTAGAGGAAGGTTTTTATTCAGAGAGAGGTTGGTGCATGGAATGCACTGCCTGAGTCAGTGGTGGAGACAGATACGCTAGTGAAATTTAAGAGACTACTAGACAGGTATTTGGAGGAATTTAAGGTGGGGGGGTTAGATGGGAGGCAAGGTTTAAGGGTCGGCACAACATTGTGGGCCCAAGGGCCTGTAGTGTGCTGTACTATTCTATGTTCTATGTTCTAATAGATTATAGTGCAATTTTGAATAGGAGGAAAGAATATGGATAGATACTGGAAAGTACAAAGTGTAATGTCCGTGTTTTTGACTTTCTTATTCTCTGTTCGGCTTCACTGGTGCCAACAGAAAGGTGAGCCAATATCACTTTGTGATTTATGGGCATTAAGTTCCTGGAAATCAAACCTGGCCCTGTACCACTGTTTTATATATAGCAGATGAAACATGAAATAGATTGAAGGATTAAGGTAAGAAGCATGTGAGAATGATGAAAACCAGTGTCGGATAAAGCAGTCATGGCAGTTGACTTATTTGCCAAGTTTATTGAAAAGACAAACAAAAAACCACAGTCAGTGATAGTCTTTGTTTTTGCTAGATGCAGTTAATAAAACCCCAGTGATCCTCCTTTCCGATAATACGGAGACATCGCCCACATGAAGTGTGTGCTGACATTAAACAGTTCTTCCAGAAAATCTAAAATCAGCTTTGCAGCTTGTCGACTCAACATGTACCAGTGATCAGTCCAGGTTCTTCACTGCATTCAGTTGCACAGACAGAGAAGGCACAAAAGCAACACACACAAAATGCAGGAAGAACTCTTTCTTTATCAATCCGTTTTATTGAGTTTCAAATAGATAAAGATAACAATGATAATGATACAAAGAGATCGGGATTACATTAATAACGGTTAACGTATCCTTAAGCAGGCTCCAAGTAACGTGTAATCTAAACCTCCCAATCTCTTAGTAACTAAACATAAGAAAGATTCAAAGAAAAAAAAGAGGAACTCAACAGGTCAGGCAACATCTATGGAAATGAATAAACAGTTGGTGTTTTGGTCCAAGGCCCTTGTTCAGGACTGAAAAGGAAAGGGAAAGATGCTAGACTAAGAAAGTTGGGGGAGAGGAAAGAGGAGAGCTGGAAGGTCATAGGTATAGCTAAGTGGGTTGGAAAGATAAAGGACTGGAGATGAAGGAATCTGATAGGAGAAGCGAGTGGTCCATAGGAGGGGGAAGAAGGAGGAATGAGACTGTTTTTGTGATATTCTGCAAACAACTGTCAAATTACACAAGAGTCTAAGGGGAGGTATTTGGGGGTGAAAACAGAAATAGAAAAACAGCTTGAGCATTTGCACAGCTGCCTCTAGGTCAGTGAAACTGAAAAGGATTTGTTTTTTAAACAGGTCAAATACAAAAAATACATCATGTGCTGGTGACCTATTGTATCCTGTATTGAAAAATGCTTGTGGCCGAAATACTGCTGGAGTATTTTTCCTCAATGTTCTGTAGAGAAACAGGAACCATGAACTTAATGATTTACATGAATTTTTATTGTAATCTGAGGATGTGAGATATTGGTGCTGCTTTTAATGACAAGGAAGAGCATTGGTTCTGTATTTAAGATCAGTACAAGCACTTTGTACTCATGTTGAGAGATGGTGAAGCTTGTGAATAGAATTTAAAATTAAGGGCCAATTCTATCTAATTCTCATATACTGTATGCAACAGGGTAAACACTGTCCATCAGCATTCATACTTGCTTCTCATTTTAATCCCGCATGGTGGCATAATTTGAGATTTCATCACACACACATATGGAAGGATGGAGTTGTGGGAGGTGAGGTACTTTTTGAGGTAACCATTTTGGCATGGCACCATTCAGTGAATCCCATACATGCATGATACACTCAAAATAATTAATTTTCAATGTTATAAAGTTACCCTGAAACAACATTTGAGCATGTTTTTCTTCATTTGGGCCTTTGATTCCTATTCCACTTACATGTTGCCCTTACTAAAAGTAGAAGGGGCAAGTGTCGGGTGGGGGAGAGCTATTCTCATATAATTGAGCTGGTTTGGGTAGTTTTAGTTGTGAAGCTTCAGCTCCCAAGGACTCTTCATCTCATGTTCTCGATATCTATTGCTTATTTATTAATTATTATTATTCCTTTCTTTTGGTATTTGCACAATTTGCATGCATTCTGTGATCCTTTGTTACTCTGTCTTTTCCATCTTTTAAGGTGCATTAACAGATCTTCGATGTGAGCATCTAATTGCAAGGCATTTGCAGCTTCTTTGCCATGGAAGTTTATACTTGGAACTTTCTGGCAATCTCGTTAGCTCGAAGATCAGGATCCTTTTGTTGGTATTTTCCCTGAGCTGTTCCATTTGCTCCATCTTGCGCAGGGTACTGACTACTTGTGTGAGGAAATTCATTGCCCAATGGAAGTTCTAAACAAACTGTCTTCCTGTTGTATGTGAAATGCTAGGCATCATGCTTCATCTGTTAGGATAGGAGCTATATTTTTGGCTTTTTATTTACTTTACTCAATATGGAATACCTTATTCAATGATCTAAAGAGCACTTAAAATCAAAGGACGTATTCAGTGTACAACCTGAGATTAATCTTCCCACAGACAGCCACGAATCAAAGAAACACCATGGAATCCATCACGGTTAAAGATCTCCCCCCCACAGGTACTCCAACTAATAGGAGATGATATTGTAACTACCCAATCGTCAAAGACTATCATTTTCCTGTTTATTCTCCATTGTGCATTTACCTGCAAATGCCCACTATTCGACCAGTGTGTTCTCCCTCCCTACCAGAAGATACTTCCAGTTAACAAAATAGTTTAAACAGTTCATTGATTTTCAGAGGTACACGTTTAAATCCAAACAACATTCGCAAAACACATTTAAAACTCAAGAGGATTTCTGTTCTATCTTAAACACTTTGAAATTGCAAACAACTTCTAAAACATAAAGCATTTCTAAATCACAGGTACAAGTCCTGTAAACTAAAAAATCATACAAACAATGCAGCTGAATGAATCATTCATCGCAGAAGTCAAAGGCAGAGGAATGGATTCTAGTTCACCTTGTGTGTTTTTCATGGTCTTGACATTTCTTTTTATTTAGTTATTTATTTGTTTATTAAATTTTAGAAATTACAAAGAATAAATGTAATAGTAGATAGTAAGAAAGATAATATTAACCCTCCCCCCTCCCCTTAACCCTCCCCCCCCCTTAACCCTTATCTAAAGAAAAAAGAAGAAAGAAGAGAAAGATTGCCTGGATATTGGAGGATCCCCACATGCTCCATGGAGTTCAAAATAATTTTGATATTTATTTTTTACTTTCCCCAATTACTATAATTTTATCTTCAAAGGACCTATGTATTTAATCCTATCTTTTGTAAGTATGGGAGCCAAATTTTCAAAAATATATCATATTCATTTCTTAAATTATACGTAATTTTTTCAAGTGGAATACAACTATGTATTTCATTATTCCAATGATCCATAGTTAAATATAAATCAGATTTCCAACTAACTGCGGTAACTTTTTTGGCTACTGCCAATGCAATTTTTATGATTTTTTTCTGATACTTGTTCAATTTAAGTTTCGGTATTGTCCCTTCAATGTCTCCTAATAAAAATAATAGTGAACTATGTGGGAGTTGTACTCCAGTAATTTGTTCCAATAAAAGTCTTAAATTTATCCAAAATGGTTGAATTTTAAAACAGGACCAAGTAGAATGTAAAAAGGTACCAATTTCTTGATTACATCAAAAACATTGGTCAGACATATTTGAATTTAATCTATTTATTTTCTGTGGTGTTATATATAATTGATGTAAAAAATTATATTGTATTAATCTAAGTCAAACATTTATTGTATTTCTCATACTATCAAAACATAATCTTGACCAGTTTTTCCCATCAATTTTAACATTCAAATCAGATTCCCATTTTTGTCTTGATTTATGAATTCCTAATTTAATTATTTGTTTTTGAATCAAATTATACATACAAGATGTAAATTTTTTAATTCCTTTATGATATCTTTTTCCAATTGATCTATTTCTGCTGCATATTCCTTTTTAATTTTAGATGTATAACTTATAATCTGACCCCTTAAATATGCTTTCATCGCTTCCCATAATACAATTTTATCCTCAACTGAATGTAGATTTGTATCCAAAAAAATTGAATTTGTTTTTTCATAAAATCACAAAAATCTTGACATTTTAATAGAGTTGAATTAAATCTCCATCTATATATCGATTCCTCCTTATCCATCATTATCATTGTCATTATCAAGGGGGAATGATCTGACAATATTCTTGCTTTATATTCCACACGTTTCACTCTATCTTGAATATTTTTTGATAATAAAAAAAATCAATCCTTGAGTAAGTTTTATGTCTGTTTGAATAAAATGAGTAATCTCTTTCTCTTGGATTAATTTTTCTCCATATATCAATCAGATTTAAATCTTTCATTAATGATAAAGTTAGTTTTGTTACTTTTGATTTTATAGCACCTTTAGTTGATCTATCCAGAACTGGATCTAAACAAAAATTAAAATCTCCACCTATTAATATTTTATCATGTGCATCAGCCAAGTTCAATAAAACTTCTTGTATAAATTTTGCATCATTTTCATTTGCTGCATAAATGTTCATAAAAGTCCATAATTCTGAAAAAAATTGACAATGTATAATCACATATCTCCCCCCAGAATCAATTATTACATTTTGTATTTTAATTGGTAAAGATTTATTAACCAGAATTGCAACTCCTCTCGATTTTGAATTAAATGAAACTGCAATGACATTTCCAACCCAATCTCTCTTTAATTTCTTATGTTCTGTTTCTGTTAAATGTGTTTCTTGTAAAAAAAGCTATATCTCCTTTCATTTTCTTAATATATGTTAAAACTCTTTTTCTTTTCACAGGTCCATTAATTCCATTAACATTAAAACTTAAAAAATTAAGTAAATTAATCATTCATAGTACCTTGGGAATTCTTTAAAATTCTCCATGTTGCTATGAGTCTCTCCCCAATCATCCAGGCAAAGAAGAAGAAAAATAGAAAAAAGATAACTAATATATAAGAAAAAAAACAAAATACCCCCCCATTAATGTTGCGACTAAAAGGAACACAACATTACCCCCCCCCCATTTTACAGGTCATGGCAATCGCCAAGATTGTACACGTGAAACTCGCAGCCATCGATCAGGAGATCCCCCAGCTTCCCCGCAAAAAAAAAGAAAAATATATTAATAAAGAAAAGAAAAAAAAAAATAATTAATGTCTCTACTCACAATTAATACTCCTCGACCGTTTTTTTTCTCATAAATGTCCATCAGGTCCAACCTTGTTTCAGTCTTCATCATTAGTCCATTTCATTTCTATAATTCTTTAGTCATCTTCATGGACATCAGGTAATTCTTGTACAAATTCCTCCGCTTTCCAGTAGTCAACGAAGATTCCTCTTTCTCCATTATCTAGGAAAATTATCAATTTTGCTGGGTAGCTCAATAAAAATTTATAGCCCTTTTCCCATAAAGATTTTTTCACTGGATTAAATTTCTTCTGCCTCTTCAACAGATCGTAGCTTATGTCTGGATAAAAAAAACTCTTTTCCCATCTACTATCAATGGCCCATTTCTCTTTTTAGCACCTTGAGTAGCTGCCTTCAGGATCATTTCTTTATCTTGGTACCTTAAACATTTTTTCAAAATTGATCTCGGATTTTGATCTTTTTGAGGTCATGTTCTTAAAGCTCTGTGTGCTCTTTCAATTTCAATTACTTGACTTCCTTCTTTCATTTCCAAAATTTTCGGAATCCATTCTTGAAAGAATTTTATTGGATTTTCTCCCTCTGTACCTTCCATAAGACCAACAATTTTAATATTATTTCATTTACTAGAGTTCTCAAGCGCATCCATTTTTTCCATCATCCGTTTTCTTTCTGTTGTCCAGGCATGATTATCGTATTCTATCTTATCTATTCTTTCTGTGTTTTCTTCTATTTTTACTTCCATCTCTTTAACTTTATTATCCATCTTCTTTTGTTCTTCCACCACATTATCAAGTGTATTCTGTATGCTTCTTATATCTGTTCTTATAGCTTTAAATTCATTCGCCATATCTGTTCTTATAACTTTTAATTCATTCATTATATATATCAGGATATCTTTTATGTCTCCTTTAATCCCTTCCTTCTTTTCTTCTTCTTTTTCTTCTGGATTTCCCAAAGAGTCTGTTTCAACTTCCGACTCACTTTCAATTTCACTTCCAACCGTAGTTGAAGCTTGTAGTTGTTAACATCTGTTAATGCATACTTTCACGCATGCGTTGTTCTTGCCGTTTCTTCTTAGCGACCGCTGACATTGCTGCAACTTCTTTTCCCGCAACATCAGAAATGCCATGCACTTCGTCGGGAGAAGATCCAACTTGAGTCCGAGGCTTCGCCAAGACAGCTAGGCCTTTTTCCCTGCCGATTTGCACAGTCTTCGAAGTAGTAGCTTTCTTCTGTTTCAGTTTAGGAGCCATATCAAAAGATAATCCTGAGTTGCTTATAAATAGTTTCTAATAGATATTTGTTAACTCTTCTTCATTTAAACCCTATTTCATTACTTTTTGCGAGGGAGCTGGAATCCCAACGACTCGACCCTACGTCATCACGTGACGTCCCCCATCTTGACGTTTCTTACCCCATTCCTAATAAGCCTGAACTGCTCTCTACATAAATACTGCGTATTTGCTAGTTGGGTGATTTCACTAACATATGACATTTCTTCAGATACCCTTTTACGCAAAAGGAGACATAGATCCCAGATCCCTATAATCAATGCTGTAAAGCTAATTCATCTGAGTACATAAACCTTCCAGCATTAATAGATCAGTTATTGGTGAGCAAGATGACATGGTCTGCAAACTTTTTTGAACTACTTAACTTAATCTGCTTGTCTGCTTTGAAACAAGCCATCTTAAGTAACCCATTGTCTTATACTGCACCTCTTGAGCAGCTAGCCTTTTGGTATGAGCCAGCAGGTGCAAGGCTCTACACAGAGCGAGTTTGCAAAGCTGCTCTATTGACAATATTTGCTTTAACTTCAAACTGATTTCTGCTTGCCGTTTACATCTTAATAAACTGAAGACTGACTCCCGTTTATGACCAGAAGATTACTTACTCTAATTTTTCTCATTTTATATCTACCTCAGAAATTGTTTGTGACCAACACAAAAACACACAAGGAACTGTAGAGAATTACGGACACAGCTCAACACATCACTGAAACCTCCATGGACTCTGTCTCTGCTTCTTACTGCATTGGTACAGCAGCCAGCATAACAAAGACCCCAGCCACCCAAACATTCTCTCTTCTGTCCCTTTCCATCGGGCAGAGGATACAACGGCTGAAAGTACATACTGTACCACAAATCTCAAAGACAGTTTTTACCCTGCTGTTATAAGACTCTTGAATGGTCCCCAAGCAGATAGCAATGATTCTTAACATCACAATCTGTCAGAAGTGAATCACATATAACATGTGCCACTTTCAAACAATGTTATTGCCGAAATCTAATGAAATAGAAATTTTAATTCAAAAAGGAAATATCAAAAAATTTATATCTTGCATGTATAATTTGATTCAAAGACAGGTAATTAAGCAAGGAGTCCATAAGTCAAGACAAAAATGGGAAAGGGATTTGAATATTAAAATTGAAGAAACAAATTGGTCAAGACTATGTCTTGACAGTATGACAAATACAATAAATGTTCGGTTAAGATTAGTGCAGTATAATTTTCTACATCAATTATATATTACACCACAAAAAATAAAAAAATTTAATCCAAATTTATCGGATCAGTGTTTCCGATGTAACCAGGAAACTGGTACTTTTTTACATTCGACATGGTCTTGCTCTAAAATTCAACCTTTTTGGACAAATTTAAGACTTTTACTGGAGCAAATTACAGGAACACAATTTCCTCATAATCCAATATTATTTTTACTAGGTGATATTGAAGGGATAAAACCGAAACTCAAACTAAATAAGTATCAGAAAGAATTTATAAAAATTGCACTGGCAGTAGCCAAAAAAGCTATTGCAGTTACTTGGAAATCGGATACACATTTAAGTATAGATTCTTGGAAGAAAGAAATCTATGGTTGTATTCCATTAGAAAAAATTACTTATAATTTAAGAGATAAATATGAAACATTTTTGAAAATTTGGAGCCCTTATTTACAAAAGACAGGATTAAATATATAGATGCTTTGAAGATGAAACAATTGGTTATTAGGGGAAAGAAATAAATATACATATTAAAATTATTACGAATTCCATGGAGCATGTGGAGATCTTCCAACCACCAGGCATTCATTCATTCTTTCTTTCTTTCCTTCTTTCTTCTTTTTTTTTCTATGGGGCAGTTAGGGGGGAGGGGTTAAGGGGAGGGGGTATGGGTTATATACATTGTTTTTTCATACTTTGTAATCATTTAAAAATGCAATAAAAAATGATTTAAAAAAAAACATGTGCCACTTTGCCCAAAATGCCG
The DNA here is from genome assembly GCF_030144855.1 of Hypanus sabinus. NCBI lineage: Eukaryota > Metazoa > Chordata > Chondrichthyes > Myliobatiformes > Dasyatidae > Hypanus > Hypanus sabinus. The sequence continues at coordinate 36,782,261 of NC_082709.1, forward strand.
TTTTGCCATATGCCAAGGCTGGCAGTTCCTCTATGAGTTGCTCCTGCTCATCTTCACTTCCTTGCTGTCCTCCGTACAGTAGCCCCGATATGGGGTAGAACAACGGGTGATAGAAAAGGCATGTAAAAAGGGCAATGTTACGATAGATAGGATTCCAATTTACAGGTAGATTGGAAAAATCTGGTTTTTGCTGGAAACTAGGAGATGGAATTTGTAGAATGCTTATGAGATGGCTTTTTATAGAGTATCTCATGGTTGAGAGGAAAGGCAATTCAGGATTGGGTGCTATGTAATGAACTAAATTTAATTAAGGAGTTAAAGGTAAAGGAAGCAGTCAGAGACAGTGATCATAATATGATAGAATTATAATAGAATTTATCGTGCAGTTTGAGTCTGAGAAGCCAAAGACAGATGTATCAGTATTACAGTGGAGTAAAAAGAATTGCAGAGGCAAAGTGAGGAGCTGGCCAAAGTTGATTGGAAAGGGACCTAAAAGGGATGACAACAGAACAGCAATAGCTGGAATTTCTGGGAGCAATTCAGAAGGCACAGGATAGATGCATCATAAAGATGAGGAAGTATTCTAAAGGGGGGATAACACCACGGTGGCTGACAAGGGAAGTCAATGATAGCATAAAAGCAAAAGATAGTACAAATAATGTAGCAAAAAATAATGGGAAGGTAAGGATTGGGAAGCTTTTAAAAATCAATAAAAGACAACTAAAAATCATAAAGTGAGAATAGATGAAGCATAAAGGTAATCAAGCCAATAAGATAAAAGGATACCAAAAGTTTTTTTTGGATAACGTAAAAGAGAGGTGTTACTACAGAAGCAGTAATTATTTTTTCTATTGACATACCACACAGAATAGGCCTTCCCAGCCCTTTGAGCCGCATTGCCCAGCAACCCCTGATTTAATCCTAGCCTAATCACTGGACAACTTAGAATGATCTATTAACCTACCAACCGGTACACATTTGGACTGTGAGAGGAAAGTGGAGCACCTGGAGGAAATCCACATGGTCACGGGGAGTATGTGCAAATTCCACACCGTCAGTGACGGGAATTGAACAGTGGTTGCCTGTACTGTAAAGCATTGTGAAAAACCACTATGCTTCCGTGCTGCTGGAGTTTAGAAGAATGAGGAGGATCTCATTGAAACCTGTCAAATAATGAAAGGCCTAGATAGAGTGGATGCGGAGAGGATATTTCCTATAGTGGGGGTGTCTTGAACCAGACGGCACAGCTTCAGTATAGAGGGAAGTCGGTTTAAAACAGCGACCAGGAGGAATTTCTTTAGCCAGAGGTTGGTGAATCTGGGGAATTCATGGCCACAGACAATTGTGGAGGCCAGGTCATTGGGTATATTTAAAGTGGAGTTTGATAGGTTCTTGATTAGTCGGGGCATCAAAGGTTACTGAAAGCAGGAGAATGAGGTTGAGAAGGTTTTAATAAATTCAGCCTTGATGGAACCGCGGAGGAGACTCAGTGGACTGAATGGCTAATTTTGCTCGTATGTCTCCTGATTTTGTGGTCTTATGGACGTTAATACTGAGAAATGACAGGTAATGTATTTTGGGAAATTCAGTAAAGTAGGACATATACAGTAAATGGTAGTGCACTAAGCAATGTTGCCGAACAGAGAGACCGAGGAATCAAAGTTCATAGTTCCTTGAAAACAACAGAGTTGAATAGGTTGGTGAAGAAGACATATAGCAGACTTACCTTCCAAATTTGGGACATAATGTCACAACTTTACAAAACACTGATTAGGCTGCACTTGGAAAATTACCTGCAATTCTGGTAACCACGCCATAGGAAGGATGAGATTGTGCTGACAAGAGTGCACAGAAGATTCACCAGGATTTTATCTTGATTGCAGGTCTTTAGTCATGGGGAGTGATTGGATTGGCTGGCCTTGGACCCTGCAGCAAAGAGGTGAGGGTTTGCCTGAATGAGCAAAGTAAAATTATGAGAGCTATAGATAGTGTAGATCGTAAGAATTTTTTTCTTGAGGTAGGTGTTTCAAAAATATGAGGGAATGGTTTTAAGGTGAAAGATGGGAATTTTAAAGGGATTTGTAGGGATTTTTTTTTAAAACAGAGAATATTGATGTGCAGAAATGGCAGAGGAGATGGGTAGAATCGGACAGAGTCACTACATTTAAGAGTCATAGGGACGAGCATATGAATATGCAAGGATTGGAGGGACATGAACCTAATGCAGGAAAATGGGAATAATATAGTCAGATTGACAAAAAGCTGATATTAACATTTTATTTTATTTAGCAATACTACATGGAGTAGGCCCTTCCGGCCCTTTGAGCCAATCACTGACAACCCGGATTAAACCTAACCCAATCACAAGACAAGTTACAATGGCCAATTAACCTGTGAGAAGAAGTCTGAGGACCTGGTAAGATGACTTCATGTGCTGATGTTAGGGCTATTGGATTTTTAACACTCACAGACAATAACCAACAAACACCACCACCACATCCTCTTCCCCATCCCCTCAACCCTTTTCCCATCTAGCTAGGACACAGTGCGCAATCCTGCCCTGGTGTGACTTCTCCAGTTTGTACTGGTTATGCTTCACCCACTCTGATTCTAATATTCCAGTAATCCTCCCACGCTTGTCCTGACACCTCCTGGTTCCATCCACACACTGCAGCTGCAGGTTACCACCATCCCCATTTAGTTCAACAGTCCTCCACCCCTCCCTTCTTCTCTAACAGCTCTCATTCTCAACTCCTTTAATTGAGTCAATTTTAAAGCTTTTTTTTGTGTTTTCCAGTATTTATTTTTTTCAAATGTTTCCTTAAATAGTTTTAAAAGCAAGAACAGCTGAACAGTTTTCAAATATTGATGAATGAGACAATGTTAAAACAATTTATGATGCAGGACTTGCCTTTACATAAGTGGAGAGGCTGTGCCAATTGCTGGGCTTTGTCAGTCAGTGAAGAGCTGTCCTACTAAGAAAGTTCACGTTGGGTAGGCATCAGAAGATTGGTTGTGATTGCGAGAAGACTCACTGCTTTGTAGCAATATTTAGATGACATTTGATAAAGGTCTAAAAGAACAAATAAAATGTAGAACAACAACACATACAAAATGCTGGTGGAACACAGCAGGCCAGGCAGCATCTATAAGGAGAAGCACTGTCGACGTTTCGGGCTGAGACCCTTCATCAGGACTTAAAATGTGGGATGACGAAAAGAAATGTATTTATTTTAAGAAGCTAACAAAAATGATACAAAATTTAGTAAACCCTTCAATATATGGTTGGTAACAGTGAAAGGTGACTGTGAAAGTAGCTGTATTGCTCATTGTGACTACATTGGTTTCCCTATTTACTGGTTACCATAAAACACAAACACCTTCTATTCTACCTGAACCTCAAGAATTCAGCTAACTAGAAAACTGTCAGATTCATTTTTTTTGGAGAAGATGGAATTTTTGGTAAGTGTTTAGAGTTCAACCCAGCTAAGTGTGAGGTGGTTCATTTTGGTAGGTCAAATATGAAGTCAGAATATAGCATTTATGGCAAGACACTTGGCAGTGTGGAGGATCAGAGGGATCTTGGGGTTGTTATGAAATCCCGTAACTGGGTCACTTACCAGCAAAGATAGAGAGGTCCGTTGAAGTCTGATGGTACTATTTTTGAAAGTATTTATTGATAAAGGGCACAAAAATAAGATTAATGCAACCATACAGATAATATACGTCCTCAATACTAAATCTAAAGCGTGGGTATACTAATAACCAATAAGAAATAGCTCTATCGTTGTCTAGGGGATAACGTATTGTCCGATGGAAAGATAAAAGTCACTGTTAGTTCATTCAAGCTGCAGCGTTTTTGTGTTTAACAGCGAGGCGGTTTAAACTTGCCCAGGTCTTTTATGATGCCAATCCGATGAGTCAGGGGAGTGGGTTTCCCCGTTGTTTGCTAAAAGCCGTTTTCCGTTGTTCCAGCCACCAATTCCAGCAACAAAACTGAACGCACTTGGCCTCCTTCAGATGACTTCCTGCTGTTACGTGGTCGCTTAACGTTTCTTCTGGTGAGTCTGAGGGACTGTTCCTACAAACCCTCTTTTATCCTGACTCGCAGGGTCATAGATGTCAATCAGGTTGGGGGTGTGCACTCTCTCCCTCAACCAGCCCACTTTGCCTGAGGGCGTTCACCTAGCATAGTATCTCAATCCACAGATTGGTCTCCAAGAGACAATGGCCATGTCCCGTAGCTTTACATCGCCGGGGAAACAAGACAGTCTGCACGTCTCTTCTCCCATTTCCTGGGCCCCTTGACCCAACCCAACAGTGATCTTGCGATTCTCACAAAGGGGGGGCTACGGATGTAACAGGGTCCAAGTCCATAGGACACTCAAAGCTGCTACGCAGGTTGACTCTGTAGTTAAGAAGGCATACGGTGCATTGGCCTTCATCAATTGTGGGATTGAATTTAAGAGCTGAGAGGTAATGTTGCAGTTATATAGTACTCTACTGAGACCCCACTTGGAGTACTACACTCAGTTCTGGTTGCCTCACTACAGGAAGGACATGGAAATCATAGAAAGGGTGAAGAGGAGATTTACAAGGATGTTTCCTGGATTGGGGAGCATGCCTTATGAGAATAGGTTGAGCGAACTCAGCCTTTTCTTCTTGGAATGACAGAGGATGAGAGTTGACCTGATAGAGGTGTACAAGATAATGAGAAGCATTGATTGTGTGGATAGTCAGTGGCTTTTTCCCAGGGCTGAAATGGCCAGCAAGAGTGGGCATAGTTTTAAGGTGCTTGGAAGTAGGTACAGAGGAGATGTCAGGGGTAAGTTTTTTTATGCAGAGAGTGGTGAGTGCATGGAATGGGCTTCTGGCAGCAGTGGTGGAGGCAGAAATGATAGGGTCTTTTAAGAGATTCCTGAATGGATACATGGAACTTAGGAAAATAGAGGGCTGTGGGTAAGCCTAGGTAGTTCTAAGGTAAGGACATGTTTGGCACAGCTTTGTGGGCTGAAGGGTCTGTATTGTGCTGTAGGTTTTCTGTTTCTATGTGGACAAAGAAGCAACTAAACACAAAATATTCAGTTACTAATTGGTAGATTTCAGTTCATGTTTTTGAAGTTTTCTGGAAGCGCAGGGATAGTTGTTCCCGTTAAAACCATGTTCCAGTACTTTTATATTCACATAGCATGAAATGCATTTTCTTCATCTATCCCTGCTTCAGGCTATGATACCCTGATGCTTTAAGAAGACCACTATTAGCCTGGTACCCAAGTAAGACAAAATAACATGCCTTAAATACTACTGCCCAGATGCTCATAACATCTACCACAATGAAGTATTTTGAGAAACCGACCTTGACATTCATCAGCTCCAGCTTTCCAGTCAACCTCAACCTATTGCAATTTGTCTCCCTCTGAAGGAGGTCTACAGTAGATGGCTTCTCCCTGATGCTACACTCATTTCTGGAGCATCTAGACAGTAAAGGCACTGATATCAGACTATTGTTCATTGACTGCAGTTCAGCCTTCAACACTATTATTCCAAGTAAACTCATTTCCAAACTCTGGACCCTGAGAGTTGATGCCTCCCTCTGCAGCTGGATCTTTGACTTGACCTCAATCAGTAATGATGGGCAGCAACAGCTCCACAATATTTATTCTAAACACTGGTGCCTCACAAGGTTGCATCCTCAGCCTCCTGCACCACCCTCTGTAAGTCATGACTGCATGGCCATATTCTGCTCTAACTCCATCTACAGGTTTGCTGATGATACCCCTATACTGGGCCACATCTCAAATAATGAAGAGTCAGAGTACAGGAATGAGATAGAGAATTTAGTGTCAGTGTCATGACAATAGTCTTTCTCTCAATGTTCAACAAAACAAAAGAACTGGTCGTTGACCAGAGAAGGGAGCAATGCACATGCTCTTGTCTATATCAGCAGTGTTGAGGTTGGGAGGGTGGACAGCTTCATGTTCCTAGGTGTGAAGACCAACCACGTTGATGCCATCGCCAACACCTCATCGTCCTCAGGAGACTACAGAAATTTGGCAATTCCCTGTCGATTCTTACCCATTTTTATTGATGCGCCTTGGAAGCCTTCTATCTGGATCTCAGCTTGGTATGGCAGCTGCTCTACACATAACCGCAGGGAACTGCAGAGAGTTGTGGACACACCTCAGCACATTCACAGGAACCAGCCTCCCCTCCATGGACTCTGCCTATACAGTTTATCTTGCTGCCTCAGTAAAGCAGCCAGCGTAATCAAACGCCCCACCCATCCTGGGCATTCTCTCCTCTGCCCTCTCTAACTGGGCGGACGATACAAAAACGTGAAAGCACATACGACCTTGCTCAAGGACAGCTCCTGTCCCACAGCTATCAGACTCTTGAATAGACCTCTAATACAATAAGATGTACTCTTGGTCTCATAATATATCTTATGATCTTGCACTTTATTGTTTCCCTGCACTGCATTTTATTGGTAGCCTTTGTAGTTTATTCTGCATTGTTGTTTTACCTTATTCTAGCTCAATGCACTTTGTAATGATTTAATCTGGATAAGCAGTATGCAAGACATGCTTTTGAATGTATCATGCTATATCTGATAATAATATACAAATACCAATACTAATACATATGAAACATTGATTTAATTCTACACATCATAATTGTGCTACCTTCCTACCAGCGAAAGAGGAAAACTCCAAAAGTTAATGACCGTGCATATTAACCTGACATTTTTCACCCATTCTCTTTTCCAGCGTAGTTCAATCGACAGAACCTTATATATCAATATAATGTAAGTATCACAAACTGGTAGGTCTGCCATAAGTAACTGGCATTTGTTTTAAATGTGTGAATGATGTCAATGGTAGCTCAGGCTGCAATTCAAATAACTAATTCATTTAAATTTTTATGATTGTATATACTTCGTGTTGACCTTTTTTTAACAAATTCTTCTGTTTGCACGTATAATTCAAGTTGCTTGTTTAGACCCACATTGAAAGTATTGAACTATGTTGAAATGAAGGCTGAATTGTGTTTCTTTGCTGTTGTCCAATTAGTCTCTAATTAACAAAATTTATAAAATTCTCCTGACTTTCCAAGAGTTCTCTGACAGGAAATCAATATGGATTTTACTAGCAGTGATGAAGGAATTCAAATAAAGCCCTGAACTGAAAATCAATGTTAAAAGAAATTTTATTATCCAAGTACATACATGTCATTTTCTTGCAGACATTCAAACTAAATACAATAGAATCAATGAAAAACAACACACACCAAAGATGGACAAAAACCAGTGTGCAAAAGACAACAAACTTCCAAATACAAAAATTAAAATGCAATAGTAAGTAAGCAAAAAATATTGAGAATGTCAGTTAGAGTGTTTAAAAGCAAGTTCATAGATTGTGTGATCAGTGTTGGGCTGTGAGAAGTTGAGTGAAGTTATCCCCTCTATTGTAGTTCAAGAACCTGATGGTTGAGGGGTAAAAACTGTTCCTGAACTTGGTGGTGTGGGTCCTGAGCATCCTCTTTCTCCTTCCCGATGGCAGCAGTAAGAAAAGAGTATGGCCTTATATGGTAGGAGTCCTTGATAATGGACGCTGCTTTACTGTAAACTCTTTTCCTCCTTTCAGACCTAAATGCAAATTAAATGCCCTCCACAGGTGACCTGTGAGCTCCAGGAGACTGAATTCTTTTCTGAATTTGCTAGGTTTTCCTGTGACAGAATGGGGTTCCCCGGGTGCTACACAAATGAAAAATATGCTGCTTAATTGCTTAATTGGCTTCTGGTTTAAGATAGAGATGCTGAAGTTGAATGACAGCTTTCTGGTGGTTAATAAGGGAAGAAACACAACTAAATACTTCATGGATAAAACTTCTTTTGTGGTAAGTTGTGGTAAACTATCATTGCAAACAATGAAGAGGTGAATGAAGGTGAGGCCGACTCGAGGGTTGAGCAGTGCTGGTGCGATGCAAAGTCGAAGCGTGGCTTGTTTGAGGAGGAGGTTGAGGCATGGTTGAGATGGTGTCAGAGTCAGAGATGGAGTTGGAGCCAGTGAATCGGTGAGGAGTCAATGCTGAGGAGTTTCAGAGCCTGTCCACCTAAACTGGGAGTGAAGTTGAATCAATCTGAGCACTGATTTGGAAAGGTCGAGAACAGTTTCAGGCTGGGCAATGGGGTACAGGCTCAGAGCAAGGCCTGGGTCCTAATGAGGGGGAGGACCCAGTGCTTGGACAATTTTTAACACTGCACCAGGTAGACTGAAAAGGCAGGATATAGAACTGGTGGCAAGGGACAGGCCAATTCCATAAGACCATAAAACATAAGGGCAGAATTGGCCATCTGACCCATTGAGTCTACTCTGCCATCCAATCATGGCTGATCCTTTTTTATCTATCTCCTCAGCCCCAGTTCCCGGTCTTCTCCCTGTAACCTTTGATGCCACGTCCTATCAAGAACCTGTCAATCTCTGCCTTAAATATTCCCAACAACTTGGCCTCCTCTGCTACATGTGGCAACAAATTCCACAAATTCACCACCTTTTGGCTACAGAAATTTCTCCTCATCTCTGTTTTGAAAGGATGCCCCTCCATCCTGAGGCTGTGCCTCCTGAGACTCCCCCACCATGGGAAAGATCTTTCCACATCTACTCTGTCTAGGCCTTTCAACCTTTGAAAGGTTTCAATTAGATCCCCCCTCATCCTCCTGAAATCCAGCGGGAGTACAGACCCAGAGCCGTCAAACGTTCCTCGTATGATAACCTTTTTATTCCCAGAATCACCCTTGTGAACCTCCTCTGGCCCTTCTCCAATGCCAACACATCTTTTCTAAGATAAGGGGCCCAAAACTGTTCACAATACTCAAGGTGAGGCCTCACCAGTGCCAAATAAAGCCACAGAATCACATCCTTGCTCTTGTATTCTAGACCTCTTGAAATGAATGCTAACATGGCATTTACCTTCCTCAGCACCGGCTCAACTTGCAAGTTAACCGTCAGGGTGTTCTACACAAGGAGTCCCAAGTCCCTTTGCATCTCAGATTTCTGGATTTTCTTCCCAGTTAGGAAATAGTCTGCACATTTATTTCTACCACTAAAGTGCACGACCATGCATTTTCTTATACTGCATTTCATTTGTCACTTTCTTGTCCACTCTCCTAATCTGTCTAAGACCTTCTGCATCCTACCCATTTCCTCAACACTACCTGCCCCTCCACCAATCTTCATATCACCTGCAGACTTGGCAACAAAACCATCTATTCCATCATCTAAATCATTTTTACACAGCGTAAAAAGAAGTGGTCCCAAAACTGACCCCTATGGAACACCACTAGTCACTGGCAGCCAAACAGAAAAGGATCCTTTTATTCCCACTGGCTGCCTCCTACCAATCAGCCAATGCTCTAACTATGTCAGTAACTCTCCTGTAATACCATGGGCTCTTAACTTGGTAAGCAACCTCATGTGTGGCACCTCGACAAAGGTCTTCTGAAAGTCCAAATATACAACATCCATTGCATTGCCTTTATCTTTCATACTTGTAATCTCCTCAAAGAATTCCAACAGATTCGTCAGGCAGGGTTTTCCCTGAAGGAAACCATGTTTCCTTTGTACAATCTTGTCCTGTGTTACCAAGTACTCCATTACCTCATCCCTAACAACTGACTCTAACATCTTCCCAACCACTGAGGTCAGGCTAATCAGTCTAAAATGTCCTTTCTGTTGCCTTCCTCCTTTCTTAAAGAGTGGAGTGACGCTTACAATTCTCTAGTCCTTTGGCACCATGTCAGAGTTCAATAATTTTTTTTAAAGATCTTTTCTAATGCCACTGCAATCTCTAACGCTACCCCTTTCAGAACCTAAGGATGTAGTTCCTCTGGTCTTGGTGATTTATGTACTTTTAGGTCTTTCAGCTTTTTGAGCACTTTCCCCTCTTGTAATTGTAACTGTACCCACTTCTCTCCCTTCACACGCTACAACATCAGGCATACTGCTAGTGTCCTCCACAGTGACGACTGTGGCAAAATACTCATTTAGTTCATCAGATCTTACTATCCACTTTGATATTATTTGTTAGCTTGCCTTCATATTTCATCTTTTACCTTCTAATGATTTATTTAGTTGCTCTCTGTAGGTTTTTAAAAACTTCCTAATTCTCTGTCTTTCCACTAATTTTTGCTTTGTTGATTGCCCTGTCTTTTGTTTTTACAATAACTTTGATTTCCATTATCAGCCACAGTTTTGCTATTTTACCATTTGAGTACTTATTCATTTTTGGAATACACGTGTATTGCACCTTACTCATTTTTTCCAGAAATCACACACCATTGCCGCTCTGCTGACATTCCTGCCAGCAGCTCCTTCCAGCTCCTCTCTCATACCACTGTAATTTCCCCATACTCCACTGAAATACTGCTACATCATACTTTGCTTTCCGCCTATGAAATTTCAAGTTGAACTTGATCATGTTGTAATCACTGATTCCGAAGGGTTCTTTTACCTTAAGCTCCCTAAATTGCCTCCAATTCATTACATAACACCTAAATCAGTTTTGCTGACCCCTTTGTAGGCTCAACAACAAACTGCTCTAAAAAGCTCTCTCTTAAGCATTCAACAAACTCACTCTCTTGATATCCATTACCAATTTGATTTTCCCAATCAACCTGCATGTTGAAATCTGCCATGACTACCATAACATTGCCCTTTTGACTCGCCTTTTCTATTTCCTGTTGTAATCTGTGGTCCACCCCCCAGCCACTGTTGGGAGGCCTGTATACAACTGCCATCAACATCCTTTTACCTTCCAGGTTTTTAACTCAACCCACAGGGATTCAACATCTTCCAATCCTATGTCACATCTTTCTACTGATTTGATGTATTCAGCTCCCAAATACAACCATCCTTCAGCCACGATTTAGTGATGGCCTTTCTATCATACCTGGCAATCTGTAATAGTGCAACAAGATCATCCACCTTATTCCTTATACTATGCACATTTAGGTATAACACCTTGAGTACTGTATTTCTATCCTTTCTGATTCTGCATCCTCAATATTCTGATACTCAGCCTGTTTGCTGCAACCAAGTCCCATCCATCACCCGCCTGCCCTTCCTGACAGTCTGACTGCACACTAGCTTCACTTTTTTACCATCTGTCCTATCCCGAGTCCCTTCACTCCAGTTCCCACCCCCCTGCCAAATTAGTTTAAATCGTCTCCAACAGCTGTAACAAACCTGCCCCCTCAGGTTCAGGTGCAATCTATCACCTTGGAACAGGTCATACCTCCCTCGGAAGAGATCCAAATGATCCAAGAACCCGAGGCCCTGCCCCTGCACCAGCTTCTCAGCCACACATTTATCTGCCACATCATCCTGTTTCTGCCCTCAATGGCGCATGGCACAGGCAGCAATCCAGGAATTACTACCCTGGAAGTCCTGCTTCTCAGCTTTCTACCTAGCCTTCTAAATTCTCTTTTCAGGACCTCATTGCTTTTCTTTCCTATGTCATTCCTCAATGTTTACTTCTCTCTCCATAGCGTTCAGTCTACGAGACTGTTCCGGCTGCTACAGCCTTCTTGTCTGCGAGTTTCATGGCGACTTGACCCGCTGAGTGATGAATTGAGACTGATGCTATAGGCTTACTCCAGCTGCTCCAGGCTCTGACTCTACAGACTCAATTTGGTCTGGAATGTTGTTGCTTGCTTTTATTGTTTGCATGATTTGTGTTTTTTTCTCTTATCCTTGTGCATTGGGTATTGACCTTTTTAAATTGAGTTCTTTTGGGTTTCTTGCTCTGTAGTTGCCTGGAAGCAGATACATTCTTTAATAATAATTTACTTTGAATCCTATAAATTGTCCATAGTGCAGGTGGGCGGTAGGAAAATTGGTGGTTGAAGCGGTGGAGTGAGTCACTAGGCATTCCAGAGGAAATATAGTATTACTGTAGAGAGAGTGGTTAATGGTCAGTGCAGAGGGGATGACCTGAAGGGTTAGTTTCAATACAATAGTATGATTTCTATAGTTTCTGTTTTAAGGAAAATCGAGATATACAGATAAATCATTTCATGGGACAGATTGATACAATCATGAAGAAGTCACACCAGTAGCTATACTTCATTAAGATTTTGAGTAGACTTGGCACAGTATGTCATCAAAGAATTCAGCAAATTTCTACTGATGTCCCATGGAGAGCATTCTGACTGGCTGTGTACAATATAAATGTATTGATGAGCAGGATTTAAAAATGCTGTAATGGTTTGTCACATTATCAGCTCCATCATGGCTACTAGCCTCTCCGCCTTAAAGACATCTTCTAAAGGCAATGCCTCAAAAAGTCTGAATCCATCATTAAGGACCCTCACCATCTAAGACATGCCCTCATTACTACCATTGGGAGGAGGTACAGGATGCACACTTACCATTTTAAGAAGAGCTTCTTCCTGTCCACCATCAGATTTCTGCACAGTGTATGGACACTACCATTTTGTCACTCTTCTTTTGCACTAATTTTTAAAATATATTTATTGTTGTTGTGACTGGGATCAAAGTCACTGGAGATATAGAAGCTGGTGATATAGAAGTCTTTATTCATCACAACCAGGCATTCTTCCGGAGATCCTATTGGTAGAATCTTCCAAACTCAAAGTACATCACAAATTTATACCTTACGATCAATGGTCACAGTAGGTAATTCAATATAGTTTCAATATTACAATGACATTGGTTACTTCAATACTTTAGATTGAGAATGCTTCCTTCGAATTGCATACTGTATCTACTGTGGGAGACACCTCTGAACATTCAAATACACTTGCTGAGACAAATTAATTGTAAACCTCCCTAATCTTACAAAATGTTCACAATGTTACAGTGGTGCAAATTCCTTGAACTCATAGCTGCTGCAGGGCATTAACACAGTCCCATTGTTTTAACATTGCCTAATGCATATTCAATCTCCAGCCTGTGGGCCAGTCTGTGCTGTTAAATTCAATTAACTGCTTGTAACTTACAATAAGAAATGAAGACTGGAACATTCTAGGACATAAACATAGACCATTACAGCGTAAGAACGAGCTGTTCAATCCACTGTGCCAAATTAATAGTATTAGTAATCAAATGCCCAACTAATCAATTCTGCCTACACAATGTACCATTCCATTTCCTGCACATTCATGTGCCTACCTAGGAGGCTCTTGAATACCTCACACACGAGGAAATCTGCAGATGCTGGAAATTCAAGCAACGCACACAAAATGCTGATGGAACGCAGCAGGCCAGGCAGCATCCACAGGAAGAAGTACAGTCGACATTTCGGGCCGAGACCCTTCGTCAGGACTAACTGAAAGAAAAGATAGTAAGAGAATCGTCGACTGTACTTCTTATAGATGCTGCCTGGCCTGCTGCATTCCATCTTGAATACCTCTGTTGTATTTGCCTCCATTGCCACCCCTGGCAAGACATTCCAAGCAACAACCACTCTCTGTGTAAAAGACTTGCCATCCACACATCCTTTGAAATCACATCTCCTTTCACCTTAAATGCCCTCTTGTATTAATCATTTCAACCCTTGGAATAAGATATCGCCTGTCTAATTGTGTCACTCATAATATTTATAAACCTCTATCAGTTCTTCCTTCAGCTTCTGTTGCTCTAGAAAAAACTGTCAAAATTTGTCTAACCTCTCCTTAAAGCACATTCCTTCTCATTCAGGCAGTATCCTGATAAACCCCGTCTGCATCCTCTCCAAAACTTCGACATCCTTCTGATAATGTGGCAAACAGAACTGAACTTAATCCTCTAAATGTGGTCTAACCAGAACATTTGAGGCTGCAACATAATTTCTTTACTCTTGAACTTTATTCCTCAACTAATTAAGGCAAGTGTGCCACATGCCTTCTTTACCAGACTGACAACCTGTCCAGATGTTTTCAGTACCGTGAACTTGAATCCCAAAATCCCTCTGCTTAAGAACGCTGTTAAAGGTCTTTGTACTGCCTCTTGATAGTTGATCTCCCAAAGTGCACATCAACTATCAAGAATTAAACTCCAACTGCTATTTCTCTGCCCATACCTGCAAATGACCAATATTGCACTGTATCCTTTGCCAGTCCTCTACGTGATTTACAACAAAATCAATATTCATATCATCTGCAAACTTACTAACCCACAGATCAATATTTTCATCTATGATATATATCATAAGCAATAGAGGTCCTGGTATGGATTCCTGCAGAACACATCTCGTCATGGACCTTCAGCTAGAGTAAGTCCCATCTTCCTCTATAGGCAAGCCAGTTCTGAACGCTAACATCCAGTTCACGATGAATCTCACACATCTTACTCCACTTGATAAGCCTCCCTTGAGGGACCTTGTCAAATGCCTTACTATGGTCATGTAAATAACATACACAGCTCAACCCTTCATCTGTACCTTTACCACCACCTTGAAAACTCAGTAAGGCACAATGCCATGCGGTCTGACTCTAACTGGGCCATGGTTTTATAACTGCTCATAAAGTCTAAGCCTGTGTAGGATCTTCTCTACCATCGACGTGAGACTCACTGTTCTATAGTTTCTAGGGTTATCACTGTTTCCCTTTTTTGAATAATGTAGCATCAACTATTTGCCAGTCCCCTGAGACTTCTGTGGCTGGAGAGGACACAAAGGTATTGGTCAAGGCTCCAGCAGTCCCATTTCTTAACTTTTTCAATAACCTGACATATATCCAATCAGGCCCTGGAGAGCTTATCCATCTAAAATTTCTTATGAGGTCCAGCATCACACCTTCCCTGACACAAAGTGCCCAAACAAGCTCTTCTTCATAAATATTAATACAAAGTGCTCATTCAGGACCCTCCCTCACATCTTTGCCTCCAAGCGCATGTTCCCTCTTTTATTCTTGAGAGGTACTACCCCTGCTCTTGATGCATGTATAAAAATCCTTGGGATCCTCTTTAATCCTATTTGCCAAGGACTTTTTAATGGCCCTTCTGATTTTTATAAAAGCCTTCTTGGGTTCTTTTCTGGCTTCTTTATAATCCTCTAGGGCTCTGTTTGACCTTAGCTTTCTAAACAATACATACTGCGTGTTTCCTTTTTCTTCTTGACTAAATTCAACACCTCTCTTAGCACCCAAGGTTCCTTGACCTTGTCATCCTTGTCCTCCCTTCTTACTGGAACATGTCTGTCCAATACTCCATGCAGTTGGTCTTTACACAGCCTCTATCCTGTGGAGGAACCGGGTATCCTTGAAAATATCTTGATTTCCATGTTTGGCTGTGCTTTCAGGCAACAGATGTTGCTGTTAATCTTGCTCATTAACAACAGTCTTTTTATTATCAATCAAGCAGTACTAATGAATGCAAAGAGTAAGTATTACTAAAATGTGAATCTCCTCCTGCCAAAATGCATTAATTTGAGCTGATATTGTTTCTTTTTTTGGCAAATAACATGTTGATCTGAATCTGATCTCATGCCAAATCAGTCAACTTTACATAGGTGTCCTTGCTGCAAGCAATGTGTCAGTCACAAAGTAATATGGAATGATCTATTAAATAGCAAACTTTCACCTCATAATCAGAAAAAAACACAAATTAAACTTCATTGCTGTGGCAGCCAGTCTCCTTTGAATGAGGACACACTCTTAGAATGCACAATAATAGTAAATTTTGCATATAATTCAGTGGATTCTGGTTAATTTGGACACATTGGGACCAGTATATTTTGGCCCAATTAAGCAGCTGCCCTAACTAACAAAGTTTCATGGAAATAGTTTAAAAGTTATTTTAAAAAAGGGCAAACTATCATTTAACGCACTAATAAATTTCACGTCACATGTTTGTGAATAAACCTGATTCTGATTCAAATTATGCCTTTAAATAAAATACAAAACAAATTAGAACACTGTCAATACAGTACTATAAAACTGTGTATTAGTTCCTAATAGCCATCAATGGAGGAGTTCATACAATGTATGCTGCTGTGTTATTTTAATTGACTTTAAAAGAACATAATTAGTGCAGCCACCTAGTACAAATAATGGACTGCCTTCATGCAATGCTTTCAATTATTGCATCCTCCAAATCATTTTCATTGTAAGCTTCCAGATGATTTTTGATACCTTCAAATTCTTCACTATTCCTAACTAGTTGAAGTAGCAAAATCATTTTATTTTCACTCCCAGCTGTTTCTGGCATCTCCAAGCCTGAATGTTTGAAACTGCAGTGAGCAAAACTTCTTATTTCTCACCAACTACCAGTGACAAAAAAAAAATCGGTGATTTTTGAGCACAAACACACACAACTGGCACTATTTAAAAACTGTTCACACTAAACATGGTGTTGAGTCGAATGGCCACACAAATACATGCAAGTGACGCTAGATAGAAACTGTTTGGCAAAAATCTCCTGTTCCAATTAAGTAGCATTGTGTCCCAAATAAATGAAGGGAATCCTTCCCTTGATTCTTGACTTTGATCTTTTTGGTAAAGAAGGTGATAATTAATATGAAATGCAATTCATTCATTAACTGTATTTAATGTCAGAATCAACCAGGTTTAATATCAGGTTTCATAGGTTGTGAAATTTGTTAACTTTACAAATTTACAAAAAGCAGTACAATGAAATACATGATAAATAGAGAAAAATACTGAGTTACATTAAGTAACTAAGTAGTGCAGAAAAAAAAACTGAAATACTGTAGAAAAGTTATGAGGTAGTGTTCATGGGTTCAATGTCCATTTAGAAATCAAATAGCAGAGGGTAAGAAGCTGTTCCTGAATCACAGACTATGTGCCTTCAGGCTTCTGTATCTCCTTCCTGATGGTAACAGTGTGAAGAGGGCATGGCCTAGGTGGTGGGGATTTTTAATGATGGATGCCACCTTCCTAAACTCTCATGCCTGCAAGGTGTCTTGGATAGTACAGAGTATAGTACTCAAATTGAAAGTATAACTGCACCAGTCCAATGAAATAATGGCCACACAACATACAGGTGTCCTTGAAGATTTATTTTATTTCTGTCTCTCTCTTCAGTAGACACTGTGAAAACTACAAGAAAATAAAAGTCATAAAAGGTTTGAAACATACATCTCTCAGTCTTTTAAAGTCTCTCAAGTTATAGTGTCTGCCAATAAACAGGCCCAAACATGTTAGCACATCAGAAGTGTGCAGAAATAAATAAATCACTAAAAACATATCACACTGTTCATATAAAGGCACATCAACATCATTGTACACAATATAAACAATCAACAATTACCATGTGTGCCTCTTGGACCACATGCAGAATAAAGTTAGTTTAGGACCATGTATCTTTCTCTGCCTCCATGTTGGTTCTGACCCATAATACCACAGTCACACTTTTATTAAACTGTGGTCATGTGATCCATTAAACTCTGGTCATGTGACCCATTAAACTCTGGTCCTTAAATAAAACCCTACATAAAATGTTCTAAGTTGATAAAATAATCATTAATTTGTGACAAAAACATGTAAAATAAACACCCCAATGAACCATGTCTCTGAGACAGTTACAGAAAGGATTAAGACAAATTTCCAAATGCTACAAGAAGTTGGTAAGTAGATAATTAATTTAATATATTTACCATTTCAAAATATCACAGAAATGTTCTTTTATAAAATGTTTGGCCTTTATGTTCAAAGCATTTGCAACCTATGACTTTCTGTTTACTACATTCTGTCTGCACTTTAGCTCGTTGCTGATCTTTATTGATTTGGTTGGGGAGAAGGAATTGTTTGGCACAAACAAGTCATTCTTGTGGAATTAGCATGCACAATGTAGTGTTGTTGCAGTTCTTGCAGGGTGAAGACTGTTATGTCTAAAGTATTATTAATTCAAATATACAGAATCAATATAGTTTTATGCAGAATGCCTTGGTCTGTTTATGGAACTGACTTGTTTGATATGAATACAAGTACTGGGCTAGACAATCTCAGCATAATTCTATTCGGAATGTAAAAGCTGACCAAGGGATGAAAATAGACAAACATTAAGAATGTCACGTAAAGAGATATGTTATGCACTACCACTATTGGACATAAGCCCTTGGTTACATAGAATTTGCAGCACTAAAGCACACCATTGAATCCAATCGCCAGTGAATGCAATTCATCTTTACAAATGAAGTATTTATTCCACAGAGCTTTTCTTGAAGTTCTTGCGAGATTATGTAATCTTTTGCAATCAGTACATTCCTTGTTGTATAAAGTACAACCTCAAGATACACCACATCAACTATGTCCTTTGAATATCGTATGTGAAGGGGCCTGTGTCATGGTGGCATTACACAGTAGCCTATCTCAATAGATTCCTGATGTCATTCAATTTTTCTTCCTCTACAGATGCTCCCTAAACTAAAGTAAAAGCAGGAAGTGAAGGATCTTTGACCTAAAATGGTTACTCTGTTTCCCTTTGCATGGATGCAGCCTGACCTGTTGAGCATTTTCTGTCACAACCGTGGGCCCTGCTGATGGGCCTACGTACCCCGAAGGTGGGCTGCACAGCAGATTCAGCAATTACGCTGGAGAATATGCACATTACAACTAATTACCCTTTCATTATGTTTTATTTTACTCTCTTCGTCGTAGCGCTTTTCAAGATTTGAGCAAAGCACTGCAATGTTATGCTGCCTGCTTGCATAAAATCTTGCTTCATTTTAAGTTTAAAGCAGAAAAAGGTTTATTATCACCGGCATGTGACATGAAATTTGTTAACTTAGTAGCAGCAGTTCAATGCAATACATAATTTAGCAGAGAGAAAAAATAATGATAAATAAATAAAATATAATAATAATAAAGTAACAAGTATATCAATTACATATATTGAATAAATAAAAATGCAAAAATAGAAATACTGCATATTAAATAAAAAGTGAGGTAGTGTCCAAGGCTTCAATGTCCATTTAGGAATCAAATGGCAGAGGGGAAGATATTCCTTTCAGTCATGGTGTTGGCATTTAGTTTTCCATTTGAAAGATTTAGTTAATGGCCCTGTTTGGCCTAATATTTATTGTTTTCCTTTCCCTTAAAATCATTTACACATTAAAGTCTGAACTATTGACCTGCTTCAGTGCCTCTCCGCACTTGGGCCATATGCATGACAGCAAGTCTCAACCACACAAAGATGGACCCTGCTGAGAGAGAACAGCCCTGAAACTCATTGGACAGGTAGGGGACAAGCTACATCTGTTCTGGGTGAATTACTGAAGCAATGAGGCAGATGATCTTGTGCCGACAAGCCCAATCTCAACTAGAGGACCAGGTATCATCCCTTGCCGCAGATGTTCAACAGCTCACCGCAGACAATCGGAGTCAGGTGTCTGCAATTTCCGCTCTCACAGCCGCCATCCACAAACTCACTGCAGAGAGCCAGCATCAGCTGACCACAATTAGCATTCTCGCCAATGTAATCCAGCCATGTCAGTCCCACTCCCAGCATCTCGCAGGTCCTCCTTTTCCTGCTGCCCTGACAATCTCCGCCACTAATGCTCCCACAACCATGCTCGGATCAGAACTGATTCTCGTATTCGTACCACCACAGACTCCTGTATCCATACCAGAACCATGTATTCCATCACTGGGATGATACTCTGGTGATCCCGATGGCTGCAGAAATTTTATTACCAATACAAACTGACGTTCCAAGCCCAACCTGGTCGTTTTGATGGTGATGCACGAGAACTGGCCTACTCTGTAAATCTCTTAGATAGATCTCCACTCAGCCTGTTCAATGCTTTACAGGTTCAAGGTACCCTGCAGCCCAATCGTTCTGACATTTCATCGCAGAGTTAGGGGATGTTTTTGACCCTTTAGTGTGGGGTCAAGGGGCTCCCTGCCGACTCCTGGACCTGTGCCAAGGTAGGGGGATGGTGGGGGCCTACGCACTCAAATTCCTCATGGTTGCAATAGAGACAGGATGGAATGAGAGATCGCTCATCTCTGCCTTCTGGGACTAAACGCAGGGGTCTGGCATGAGATTGCTGTCTGTGACAAGTGTTACGTACCTGTGGGTATCTTGTGACTGTCACATGACCATGATGTAATTGAGGCTCTGCTGGGCATGATGTAATGGTCTTGTGATGGTGGAGTGACGTGATTTTCCTGCCAGTGAGAGGTCATGTGATAGTTTTTTTTCAACAGGGTATAAAAAGAGAACCCCTCCCTGTGAGGCAGGGCAGTTCGTGGTTGAATTTGCCAGTGACTCCGTTCTGCTGCGTATTTGAAGTTATGACGCAGTTTTGTTTTAAAGTGGTTTTACTTTCTGTCTTAATTCAAAGGTTATAGCCGGCAGTTTTGCGACAATGCTGCCAGTTCAGTCCAGTTGGAGAGTGAAGATTTATCGAAGTTCGGGAAGCTGGAAGATCGAGGAAAGTTGATGTCGGCGGTAAACAGGATCGACCTTATTTAATCTTCGTACGAGGAATTAGTAACTTGTGGTCCAAGATAACTCCTGCATTTCGGAAAGCAGAGAGTTGGATACAGAATTTTACCAAGGAAAGGTCAGTGCCTTTAAGCCGTTTTATTTCCTCTAATCGTAAATCCCTCAGCAAAGCATACTTTGGCTGGGATCAGCAGTAATGCCACGAAAGAGAATGTATTACTCCAAGGAAAGTCTCTACTAACTGACTGTAAATTAGTTTGGACTTTTTGTTTGCAATACTGCTTTAAAGAACTGTGTTCGCGTTCCTCGCTTTAAGAACTATTCGAGCTACCGTATCGCAGCTGACTTCCGGTTAAGTTAGTCGTTTGCTTACTTTTGGGGTTTTTTTAAGCAGTGTTTAATAAATGTTTTATTTGGTATAAAAAAAACCTGTCTCAATTATATATTCATTGTTGCTGGATCGTAACACAAGCAGGAGAGTCTGGGTAACCTGATTAATCTGGCTATTCAATTTGAGGACCAGGTAACTGAGCGCTGCAGAGAAAGAATGTGTCAAGCTTCCTATGTGCCACTTGATCACCATCTTTCCTCACCCTCCCCTTCGTCACCCAGCGTCCAGTCCACGGGGGAACTTATGAAAGTCGGGCACAGGTACCTCTTTCTGGAGGAACAAGATTGGCGCAGGAGAACAGGTTCCTACTTCTGTTGTGGTGATCCAGGACATTTCCGGGCGGCATGTCCCAGGTGTCTGATAAAAGAGGATTCCCGTCAGCAGGGAGGGTCCTGATGGTTCAGTTTTCTCTGCTGCCAGCTTCCCCCCCCCCCCCACAATTGTGTTGTGCTCACAGCTTCCTTGTCGTGGGGGTCTCGGCCCCATAAACTTCAAGCATTTTTTGACTCCGGTGCAGCTGAAAATCTCATGGACATCTCTTTAGCTCAAAGATGGGGAGTTCCAACTCAGGAATATAGAGAAACGATCAACCTCAAGGCCCTGACCAGTTGAACTCCGGGCACTGGCCAGATCCAGCTTTCCACCGAACCCCTCCAACTTGTGCTTGAAGGCAACCATAGTGAAGAACTCTCCTTTTATTTGGTTGATGCGCCAGAACTGCCGTTGGTGCTTGGTCTCCCTGGTTATCCCAGCATAACCCACGGATTGACTGGTCTCTGAATGCGCTTCACTGGCATGCCTGTCTGAGTCCAGTTCAAGCTCTCCATTCCACGATCCCCTCCTGTGTCAGCTAAGGATGTGGCCCTGTCTGGGATTCCAGTTAATTATGCTGATCATCTTGAGCATTTCAGTAAAAGGAAGGCCACCTCCCTGCCTCCACACTTGTCATACAACAGCACCATAGACCTCCTCCCTGGCACTAATCTTCCCCAGGGCCGGCTCTTTTCCCTCTGAAACAGCGACTGTGGAAGAGTACATCAAGGAGGCACTGCCCATGGGGTTTATCTGTCTGTCAACCTCACCGGCAAGAACAGGTTTCTTCTTTGCGAGCAAGAAAGATGGTAGTATCCCTGCATTGATTGTCGGCCACTACACAACATCGCTGTCTTCCCCTGCTGGTTTCTGCATTCAAACATCTCCAAGGAGCAGACATACTATCCAAAATTGATCTGTGCAATGCATATAATCTGGTTCGTATGAGAGAAAGGGATGAGTGGAAGAGAGCTTTCAACGACTCTAACAACCACTCTGAGTACCTTTTGATGCCCTTTGGTCTGGCCAACACCTCCACCATTTCCCAGGCCTTACTTAATGATGCACTTAGGGACATGTTGAGCTAGTTTGATCTTGTGTATTTAGACGACATCCTTACCCATTCCCGCTCTCATCAGGAACACATCCAGCATGTTCAGAGGGTTCTCAGATGGCTCCTCGAAAATAACCTGTCTGCCAAACCCGAGAAGTGTGAGGTCCATAAAGACCAGGTGAATTTTTGGGCTGTAAACTTAGCCCACCCAGTGTTCAAATGGACCTGAGTAATGTTTAGGCAGTTATGGAGTGGCCCAAACCATCTACAGCAAACAGGTTTGCGGCTTCATGGGGTTTGCAAACTTCTATCGCCACTTCATCTGGAATTTCGGCTCTTTGCAGCTCCCATCAATACACTCGCCAGGAAGACCTCTGCAGGATTCCATTGGACAAATGATGCTGACCAAACATTTTCGGAATTAGAGAACGTTTCATCACTTCCCCAGTGCTGCAGCACCCAGGGCCATCACAGCCATTTGAGGTGGACGCATCTGATGTTGACATTGAAGCTGTCCTCTCTCGTTGCTCTTCTGCGGATAGCTGGCTGCATCCATGTGCCTTCCTTTCCCACAGTTTGACTCCAGCCAAGAGTCAAATGATGTTGGTAACCAGAAAATTCTGGCTGTGAATGAGGCTCTGGAAGAATGGCGACTCTGGTTGGAAGGAAAAGAGAATCCTTTCTTGGTTTGGACAGATCACGAGAACTTCTCCTACATTCAGGACACAAAGAGGCTCAATTCCCATCAAGCCCGTTGGGCTCTCTTCTTCACCCAGTTTAATTTAATTGCCCTGGTATCAAGAATACAAAGGCGGACACTCTCTCTCAGCAGTTTGACAGGTCTGAGGACAATGTCAGTCTAGAGTCCATCCTTCCTCACTCATGCATTGCTACTCCAGTGATCTGAGGAATAGAGGCGGAGGTGAGGGCCACCCAACAGTCTGACCCAGGCCCACCTGGGGGACATCCCAAATGGGTGTTTGTCCCTGCCACTGTGAGTTCCAAAGTATTGAGATGCGGTCACTCCTCCCATCTGGCTAGCCATTCAGGAAATCAACAGACCCAGCAGTTTATCAAGAGACAATTTTAGTGGCCATCTATGTCCCAGAATGTTCATGACTTTGTATCTGCCTGCCCCACCTGCGCTCAGAACAAGACATCACATCAGCATCCTGTGGGTCTGTTATGTCCACTGCCAGTGCCTCACTGCCCCTGATCCCACATCTCAGTGGATTTTATAACTGGGCTGCTCCCATCTACGGGAAATACTACCATTCTGGTCATTGTAAATCGATTCTCCAAGGCTGCCTCCTTTATTGCCCACGCTAAGCTCCCATCAGCCCGTGATACTGCCACACTCATTGTTCAACTAGTGTTCTGACTCTGCAGCTACCCTCAAGGCAGTGTCTGATTGTGGACTACAGCTCACTTCCCGCTTTTGGAAGGCTTTCTGCTCTCTTGTAGGAGCCACAGCCAGCCTCTCTTCTAGTTTCCACCCTGAATCCAATGGCCAGACTGGGAGATTAATCAGGAGTTGGAGACAACCCTGCCTCTTCCAACCCCATGTCCTGGAGCTCCTAATTGATCTGGACAGAGAATGCCACAATAACCTCCAGTTATCCTCCATGGGTATGTTCCCTTTGAATGCCAGGTCGTTCCAGCCACCACTCTTTCCTGACCAGGAAACTGATGTAGCAGTTCCTGTGGCTGAACAGCTGATCCTGCGCTGCAAGCACACCTAGAGATCAGCCAGGACATCTCTGCTGTGCCTGGCTCTGCCGACCGATGCGGTCTTTTGACCCAGGAGAGGAAAGAGAGGAGGTCTGGTTGGCATCAAGGGATCTTCCCCTGAAAGTTGAAAGCCACAAATTAGCCCCGGCTACATGGGACCATTTGTAATAGAAAAGGCTGTCAACAAGGTTCCCTATAGATTGCTTCTACCAGCATCAGTGGAGATCCACCCAGTGACCAAGGGTTTCTAAACTCCAGCCATTTACTACCTCTTTCCAGTCACCCCACCTCCCCCTCCTCCCGACTTGGTGAATGGCTCCCTGGTCTATACTTTGCGATATCTCTGAGCATCTTACAGAGTAAAGTCCAGTACCTTGTGGATTGGGAAGGGTATGGTTCCTGAAGAACAGTCCTGGATCCCAGCAGGGGGCACCTTGGACAAGTCTCTCATCCGGGACAGGTGCCAATGGGCACAGGTCTGTGGGGCCTTGGGAGCTGCAACCAGGGTGGGGGGCCCTTTCACAACCACGGACTGTGCTGCAGAGTTACACGCCCCCACAGATGGGCTGCACAGCAGATTCGGCAATTGCGCCAGTGAATGTACATGTTTCATCTAATTGCCATTTCATTATGGCAGTATTTAACTCCCTTCACTTCATCGTAGCGCTTGTCGAGACTTGAGCAATGTGCTGCAATATGCTTGCGTTCAGCCTTGCATAAAACGTGGACTATTAATGTTAACTGACGGCTGGAGATGAGTGATATTCATTTTGTATTTAGATATTCTTTACAGCCCCAGTTTTGGTATCTGGTTTTCCATTTGAGAGTTGTAGTTAATGGCCCTGTTTGGCATAGCATTTATTGTTTTTCTTGCCCTTAAGTCTGTGAGCCATCGACACGCTTCAGTGTCTCTCTCTCCGCATTTAGGTCATATCTGAAAGCCGTGACATTTTCAGTTTTGTTATTTCTGATTTCCAGCATCTAAGTACTTTCTTTCATTTTCACTGCTCCCTGATCTACTGGCCTTTTCCAGCAACTCCCTTTACTTCAGATTTCTCGCAGCTGTTGTGTTCTTTATCTCACAGATCCAACCCGATTCTGTTTGTTCTTCTCTCTCCTCCCTCTCCCTCTTTTTGTATCTCATCCAAACGAATTACACCGGACAACAAATATTTTGGTTCCTGAACACTTTTGGGTGTATGATATGGAATTTGGGCTGCTGATCATGAAAATCACCATGAAATTTCCCTGTCATGCACCATTGTTTTTAAAATCACCTCTAATTGTTATTTCAATTCAAACATCAAGTCAATAAAAAAGTTGCCCACAATCTAAATTGAAAAGTTTTCTATCTTGTCCAGGCGTACCCGAGCTTGCTTGGGTAAGGTGGATGCTGCATGGCAGGTAGGTTTTAGAAAGGCCATAAATTTCAGTGAAGGATTTTGATATTTGATACAGATGGTTCCCAGAATAACTGATGCCCAGATTAAGGAAGGCATTTTTGTTGTCCAGAAATTGAACAGGTCATCAATGACAGGCAATCTGAAGAATTTCTAGTGGGATTTCTAGAACTTCTAGTGAGAAAATCATATGAAAGGCATTCAAGGATGTTGTTGAAAATTTTCTTGGCAACTACAGAGCAGCAAACTATACGCAACTGGTTGATAACATGCTTCAAGCAAACAAAACCATGAAGTGCAACATTTCACTGAAGATTAATTTTCTGCATTCCCATTTAAACTTCTTCCTTGCAGATCTTGGTGCTGTCAATATCAAGCATAGTGTAAGGTTTCACCAGTACATTGCGGTTATGGAGAAATGATATCAGGGCAATTGGAATCCATCAATGCTGGCTGATTATTGTTGGGCACTGAAGCAAGAAGCCTCAGACACTGCATACAAATGAAAATCATTAAGAAAACATTTTTAGCTTAGTTGAACTATTGTAAAGCATTTATTCCCACATAATACAAAAAGTCTGAAATTATGTTTGTGTTCAGTTTCAAGGAGTCTATCATAAGCAAACTAAAAAACCGGGGAAACAGCACTTTTGGAAAAAAAGTTGTCCTGTGTTACCAGCCCTTAACAGCCTTCACTGCCCTCATTATGCTAATACCAATCTGTTCCTTGCATCTTTTTTTTCCACCTGCACCCTATCCAGGGCACCTCATTTGTTCTCTCTCTCTTACCCCCCCCCCCCCCCTTCACTGCCTGTTTCTAAGTTTTTCAACTCCCTGAGAAAGGTCATCAACTTGAAATATTATACACGTTTCTGTACACCCCTGCTGCCTAGACTGCTGTGTTTTTAAACCATTTTCAGATTTTTAAAAAATTTAATTCTGCCAACAATGTTCAGGTATAAACTGCAACAAATTTTTCCAGATATTTGTGTCCACACATTTTACAGTAAGGCTACAAAATAGAGTAAGGGAATGTAACAGAAACAGAGTCACACAACATGGGCATTCTTAAACCATTAGGTTTCACTGTTTGATTTGCTGTCTGCCAAGAGAGCAGATTTGCTGAACTTGGTAAGATTTGGTACAGTGTAGCCTGGTAGAAATCCGTACTCCACATGAGAGTGTAAATTAAACTGGATAATCATATTGTATAAAAACCATTAATAATCTCATAACGATCTTATTTATGTCATGTTAAAACAATGTTTTCACCAGCTTTTTGGCTTGCTTTACCCAGAATGTAACAGCTGTGATTTTCCGCAGCTAATACTCATTATGTTGTTTTCAGCAAAGCTGTTTTTCATTTTAAAAGAATGTTACTGCTTCCCAAAGAGATTTATGGACTTGTGCAATGGGTGACACATCCCTTAACAAACTCGACTTTTTAGCAATATGATATCTGACCAAAATTCTTTTTGGAAAATGCCTTTTTTTTCACAAAAAAGGATAAAAGGCTTGAATGATGAATTGTCAGGGGAAAAAATAGTTAGTTTTATGAGAGAAGATAACATTTTCCCATCAACTTTTATTAGCTGAGGGCAGAAATTTCCACTCCCAGCCCTGGACAGTATGCAGAATTGGAATTTCAAGCAAGCAAATGGATTGAGATGTGCCATATGTAATAGGGTTGTCTTCAAAATTCTCCGCTGGCTTGGATATTCCAGAGAAATGCCAATATTTCCAAACAGAACTGCTGCCATTCCCTCTGTAATGTCCAAAAGCTCAGGACTCATACATTGTGTGTAAATCTTCCTGTAGGTAATTTCACAAATGCACCACATAATTCAGTGGTGGCAACCCAATCTCCCATAGTTGCCTAATAGTGGGAAACCTGTTTACTCATTCTGAGGCAGGCTGGCAGATTAGAGCCAGCAAGTATGCAATAGTCCCATTCACTTCAAGCGTAGGGAATAGTTGTGGGAAAGAGACACACACAGGTTTATATAATTTACAGTTCTTATTTAACTAAAAAAAACCTGAAAAAGATTAATTTGGGGGGATATTTTGCTAACATTTGAATGTTTTTGCATGCCTGTTTGATGTTACTGAATGCCATTGCACAGCCGATGAGATTGCAGTCTCTACACAGAGGAATGTTCCATTAGAAGGTGGATGATAGTCTGCTCCCTGCCATTGTGACAAATGGCACTGAAATTCTAGACCTGCTGGCACATCCGTAATGTCATCCAGACTATATCTTGATGCTATGTTGTACAATTCCTATTTTATCAAATTAAGTTGATGCCTGGCTATTCTCCTGTCATTCAGAACTGTGATTGTGTTTTATGCTGGCCATTGGAGTCAAGTGCTTCATCTTCTGGTCACCTCTACCAGTGACAAGAGAAGGGGTGTGATCCAGTTGTACACAGCATAGAAACAGGCCCTTCGGCCCATCCTGCCTTTGCATCTCACTGTAGTAATCCAACTTACCCGCATCAATTTGTCTATAACCCTGTCATGGCCATTCAATTTTATGTTGCCCTGTCCGATTGAAATCACTGCACTCCACTTGCTACTGCTACTTCCTTATTTAGTTGTCCCCTCACCCTGTCCACTCCTGCACGTGGCTACCCCTACATGGTGCACCAGACCTTTCAGGTCTACTTGTGCCACACTCTTACGCTTGTCTTTCGGGTCCGCACTGAGCTCAGCACTCAGTTTGCCATCTCCTCTCCAGTTCACCCTGCTGCCTCTGTCACCTCGAAGTTCACTGTCACTTCTCAGGCTGCTCATGCTTCACTCTAACTAGTGCCATAAGACCGTAAAACAGATTTAGGCAATTTGGCAAATCGAGTCTGCTCCATAATTTCAAATTGGCTGATTTACTGTCCCCACCTTCTCCCCGTAACATTGACGCCCTTTCTAACCAAGAACCTATCAATATCCACTTAAAATATACCCTATGACTTGTCCTCCACAGCTATCCATAGCAACGAATTCCACAGAATTAATGCTCTGGGGTTAAAAATATTCCTTCTGATCTCTGATCTAAAGGGATGACCTTCTATTTTGGGGCTGTGCCCTCAGGTTCTAGATTTCCCCACTACAGGGGACATTCTCTCCATATCCACTCCATCTAGGCCTTTCAATATTCATTAGGTTTCAAAGAGATGCCCCTCATTCTTCTGAACTCCAGTGAGTACAATCCCAGACCCATCAAAGGCTCCTCGTGAGTTAACCCTTTAATTCAAAGGATTATTCTCATGCCCCCTCCTCTGGACCGTCTCCAATGCCAGCACATCTGTTCTCAGATAAGGGGCCTAAAACTGCTCGCCATATTCCAATCACCCTGCAACCAACCATTGTTGCATATTCCTTTGTTTAATTGCACTTTCACTCCGTCCGTCCCAGTCCCTGTCCTTGGTTATGCTTCAGTTATCAATGTTCTACAGTGGATGTAATCTCACTGGCTCTCCACCTCAGCCTTGGATCACAGATAATGGAAATACAGGTCGACCTTCACTAATCTGGCACATTTGGGATCTATGGCGTGCCGGATTAGTGAAAATGCTGAATTACTGAAGGATCACATTAAGCAATAGCTAACCGTCTCATCATACCTTTAAAATATCATGTAAATTAGTTAGATTATAATGAAACAAATATTATTAAAATTTCACTTGCTACAATATGTCATACAGGCACAGATAAAATAAAGGGCACGGGTAAAGGTACAGGAATTAACTTATACAGAACAGTTGAGCACTTCCACTTCTAAAGTGAGACATTTAATATACCTTTGGGTAAAGTTACATGTCTGCAAGTGTGGGGTTGTCAGGATCATCAACATCTTTATCTTGAAAAATGAGTGAAGCATCAGGAACTGGTGCTGAAACTGGCACAATGGTTTCTTCAAACTCTGTTGATGTTGGTGGCAGCACATCTGGGTGAGCAGAAGCAGAAGTCGGAGAAAGGATGTCTTCTATACGCCACATTTTATGCGACTGCCAGGCAGCCGGGGATTCAGCGCTGGGCTCTTCCCTTTTCACTCGCAGTTACCTAGGGAATCCTCGTCAGTTTCTTTTCCTCCGCTTAGTAATATGCTTAAATTCAGCAGGTCGCCACGTCTGATCTGAGGTCGTAGGCAGAAGAGTACGGAGCACCGGCCGGTTGGCACTGGAGGGCAGTATGCGACTGCCAGCAGGCGGGTGAGAAGGCAGACCGACTCAGCATGTGCCAGATCCCCTGCCGCTGGCGGGTGAGACGGGCGGGTGCCAGGCAACTGTGCCTCTCACAAATGGTTCAGATCAGATTCAGTTTATTCTCATTTAGAAACCACAAATGCAATGCAGTTAAAAAATGAGACAACATTCCTCCAGAATGATAGCACAAAAGCACAAGACGAAACAGACTACACTAGAAAATCCACATAACATTTGGCAATCCCCAATCCAGAGTCCAGAGATGCTGCTGCGTATTACTACCGTCTTAGCGCGTTCCCCGGAAAGGAGCTCCAAATCCACCAAAAAAGACAAACAAGACCAAAAACTAAAGTTACAAGACCTGCACAAAACCACATAGTTACAACAGTGCAAACAATAGCATAACTGATTAAAAAAAAGAGACCATGGGCACAGTAAAAATAGTCCAAAGATGTTAAATAACTATAAGTTCAAAAGAAATCACCACACAGTTTCCACAAGTCCCCAGGGTCCCGACAGACTCGCCATCCCACGCTGGCAGCAGAAGAGAATACCCCCGCTATGGACTTCCACGGCGCTACCTGACTCAGCCTCACAGACGCAGCATACAACGAAAGCGACCTGACTGCAGCGGACTCCGAGTCCATTGAACCTCCAAGCCAACAACCATCCCCTCCGGCACAACTTCTCTGAGCACCATCCTCTGCCGTGCGTATTGAGACGGCCCCGCCAACAACCATCGGCAACGTGACCCCGAGGACTGGGGGCCTGTTCTTCCCAGCAGAGTCCCGGACCTCACAGCAGCAGCAGCAATGAAGAAGGTTTTCCTGGAGATTTCCAGATGTTCCTCCGTGCTCCCACGTCTGTTTTCAATCGATTATGATTGCGCACGCCACCCCACTTCACAAATAACAGATAATCAGCTCCGGAGTGGCCACTGCAAGCTGAGTCGCGCAGCCATCTTGGAAATAGGATATTAATAAATGCAGGAAAACAAGCAGGGATCGCCTGTCTGTGCTTACAAGAGTGCACCAACATGTGAACAGATCTAGCGCAACTTAAACAATGTACAGCAGATTGGTACAGTGGCCCAGGAAATTTGAAATTACAGTTGCACAGAAAATTTGAAATCAATTCCAAGTTATCGAAGGAACCGGATTACAGGTAGTCGGATTAATGAAGGTCGACTGTATGTCAAAGGCTTGAATACTATCTCCTCTTATAAGAGAAAATCAAGCAGCAACAGGGCTTCACTTCCGGATGAGCTCATTACCTTTTATCATTACTTGACCATCAAAATATGGAGGAACCACAAGAATTCCCACAGCCAGCAAAAATTCTGTGATTTCAGTCTCTGAGGCCAAAGAGTGAGCAGACTTCAAGAGGGTGAACCAAGAAAAGCATCCGGCCCAGACAGGGTTCCTTGCCAAGTACTAAAAACCTGTGTTGATCAACTGGCTGCAGTGTTCACTGAGATCTTTAACCTCTCGCTTCTGGAGTCTGAGGTACCCACCTGCTTCAAGCAAGCTTTAAGAAGAATATTGTAACCTGCCTCATTATCATCCAGTAGCACTTACATCCACAGTGATGAAGTGCTTTGATAGGTTGGTGATAAAACATATCAACTTCTGCCTGAGAAGGGACATGGATCTGATCCAATTGCCGACTGGAACAATAGGTCCATAGTAGATGCCATCTCATTGGTTCTTCCATTCAACCCTGGACGATCCGGACTGCAAAGATGTATATATCAGGGTGCTTCTTATCAACTACAGTTCAGCATTCAATAAAAGCTCAAAGGTTCAAAATTGATTATCAGAGTACATACATGTCACCACCTACAACCCTGAGAATCTTCTTCCTGCAAGCAGACTTAGCATATCCATAGAACAGTAACTGTAAACAGGATCAATGAACAACAAACTGTGCAAATGCAAATTTAAATAAATATTAATAAATATGAGTATGAAATAACAATATTACAGAGTCCATAAATGAGTCCTTAAATGAGTGAATTTATCCCCTTTTGATCAAGAGCCTGATGGTTGAGACATAATAACTGTTCCTGAAACTCGTGTTGTGAGTCCTGAGGCACCATACCTTCTGATGGCTGCAGTGGGAGAAGAGCATGGCCTGGGTGGTGAGGATCTTTGACGATAGATGCTGCTTTTCTACGACAACATTTCATGTAGGTGTGATCAATGGTTAGGAGGGCTTTACCTGTAATGTACTGGGCCGAATCCATTACCTTTTGAAGGATTTTCTGCTCAAAGGTATTGGTGTTCTCATACTAGACCATAATGTAGCCAGTCAGCACACTTTCCACCACACATTTGTAGAAGTTTGCCAAGGATTTTGATGACATGCCTAATCTCCACAGACACCTGAGGAAATAAAGGCATTGTTGTGCTTTCTTGGCAATGATACTTATATGCTGGGTCCAGGACAGATCTCCTGAGATAGTGACACCCTAGAACTTAAAGTTATTGATCTTCTCCACCTCTGATCCTCTAATGAGTTCTGGTTGATGGACCTCTTGTTTCTCTCTCCTGAAGTCTGCAAACAGTCCTTGATCTTATTGAGATTGAGTACGAGGTTGTAGCTATGGCACTGCTCAGCCAAATTTTCAATCTTCCTCCTGTACACTGATTCATCACCACCTTTGGTATGGCCCACAACAGTGGTGTCATCAGCAAACTTGTATATGGTGTTGGAGCTGCACTTAGCTACACAATCATAGGTATAAAGCGAATAGAGCCAGGGGCTACGTACACATTAACGTGGAGCTCTGTGCTGATGGGGATGGTGGAGGGGATGTTTTTGCCAATCCAAACTGACCGAGGTCTGCAAATGAGTTCTGCAAATCCAGGATCCAATTCGTAGAGGCCCAGTTCGTAGAGTTTCTGATGAGTTTAGAGGAGATAATGGTATTAAATGCTGAGCAGTAAATGATAAGGAGCATTCTGATGTATGCATCTTTGCTGTTCCATGGTTTCAGGGTTGTCTGAAGAGCCAATGAGATGGTATTCACCATAGACCTGTTGCTTTGGTAGGCAAATTGGAGTGGATGCAAGCTTCACTCAGACAGGAGTTGATATCCTTCAACACCAACCTCTCAAACACTTCATCACTGTGGATGGAAGTGCCACTGGGTGATAGTCATTGAGGCAGATTACCATTCTTTTCTTAGGTACTGATACGATTGAAACCTACTTGAAGCAGGTGAGTACCAGACACTGCCGGAGCGAGAGGTTGAAGATGTCTGCGAACACATCAGCCAGTTCATCAGCACAGGTCTTCAATACTTGGCCAGGTGCTCTGTCCAGATGGTTCCTTGGATTCACTCTCTTGACAGCAGCCCACACATCATCTTCTGCTGTCCCCTATATCACCAGACTTTACTTTGTAGAAGTTATCCAACATTCCCTCAAATCTAATCAATAAGCTCCAAGACCTTGGCTTCAAAGCCTCCTTGAGCAATTGGATTCTCAATTTCCTGACTTGTAGACCCCACTCAGTTTGGCTTGGCAACAACGACACCTCTACAAACTCAGCAGGTTGGGCAGCCTCCGTTGACTGCTCATTTCAACGGATGCTGCCCGACCTGCTGAGTTCATCCAGCTTGTTTGTATGTGTTGATTTGACCACAGCACCTGCAGTGTACTTTGTGTTAACACCTCTACAATCTTCACCAGCAGAGATTACCTCAAGGCCACATGAGTAGCCCTCTGCTTTACTCTGTTTTATGACTGTATGGCTAAGCTCAGCTCCAATGACATATTGAAGTTTACTGATGACACTATTATTGTAGGCCTAATTAAAGGTGGTGTTGATCAGAATATAGGAAGGGAGGGGGAGATTAAAAATCTGGCTGGGTGGTGCCATAACAACAATGTCAGCATGATCAAGGAGCTGATTATTGACTTTGGGAGGAGGAAACCAGAGGACCACGAGTCAGTCCTCATCAGAGGATCAGAGTTGGAGAGAGTCAGCAACTTTAAATTCCCTGGTGTTTTTATTTCCAAGCACCAGTCCTTGGGCACCAACATGTAAGCTTAATTACAAAGAAAGCATGGCAGCACCTCTACTTCCTCAGGAGTTTGACAATCTAAAATGTCACAGCATGACATCTAAAACTTTGATAAACTCCTATAGATACCGTATGTAGTGGAGAGTATATTGACTGATTGCATCACAGCCTGGTATGAAAACACCAATGCCCTTGAATGGAAAATTCTACAGAAAGTAGTTCATTTGGCCCAGTCTATCATGGGCAAAGCCTTCCCCACCACTGAGCACATCTACACAAAATATTGTTGCATCTATCATCAGACACTCCCCACCACCCAGGA
Organism: Hypanus sabinus; assembly: GCF_030144855.1. Lineage (NCBI taxonomy): Eukaryota > Metazoa > Chordata > Chondrichthyes > Myliobatiformes > Dasyatidae > Hypanus > Hypanus sabinus. Next base: position 36,816,111 of record NC_082709.1, read on the forward strand.
TAGCACCACCTTACTGCTGCTATCAGGAAAAAGGTACAGGAGCCTAGGACTCACACCACCATGTTCAGGAACAGTTATTACTCCTCAACCATCAGGCTCTTGAACCAAAGGGAATAACTTCACTCAACTTCAATTGCCCCATCATTGAAATTTCCCATAACGTATGGACTCACTTTCAAGGTCTCATCATCTAATGTTCTCGATATTTATTGATGTTTATTTATTTATTATTATTTCTTTCTGTTGTGTTTTGCACTTTGGTAGAATGCCCAGATTGGTGCAGGCTTAAACAAGAGAACATCTGCAGATGCTGGAAATCTGAGCAACACACACAAAATGCTGGAGGAACTCAGCAGGCCAGGCGGCATCTAGGAAAAGTACAGTCGGAGTTTTCGCAGGACTGAGTGTGTTCCCCCTGGCGTTCATACTGAGAACTTAAGACTGAGAAACAGGTTATTCCTAAATTAAAATTAGTCCTCTTTCCAAAGCTTTGACAGCTAATTCTGGATTTAAGGAAGCGAATGTAGTATCACTATGTTATGCATGTTTTTTCCTGAACCCATCATGTGCTGAAACCTTCATTAATGTCACAGCCAACCTCAATATCTCAGTTATCTCCAATACTGAGCATCATCATCAGCCATCCGGCTGAAGGCTCGGTCTGAAATGTCAGCTGTCCTCTTTTTCTGAATGCTGGTTGGCCTGCTGAGTTCCTCCAGCATTTTGTGTGTGTTGCTTGTTGCAGACTTTCTTTGATTCTATTATGGATTTATTGAGTATGCCCAAAAGAAAAATGAATTAGAAGGTTGTATGTGGTAACATATATGTACTTTGATAATAAATTGACTTTGAACATTGAAAGTTTGAACTTTGAATTTGTGTCTAGGTTCCTTGGCTGAATGTAGGCTGATGTTTATTGATTACTGTTTGGCTTTCAACACAATCATATCCTCAGTTCTACTCAACAAGCACCAAAACCTGGGCCTCTTTACCTCCCTCTGCTTCCTCATCAGGAGGCTGCACTCAGTGCAAATCTGAAATGTCATCTCCTCCTTGCTGACAGTCAACAATGGCACATGTCAAGAATGTGTGCTTATTCCACTGCTGTACTCCCTCTACACCTCAAATGCCATCTATAAGTTTACCAATGACACAACTATTATTGGCAGAATATCAGATAGTGATGAGGATACAGGAGTGAGCTACATAGATCACTGGTTGAGTGGTGTCACAAGAATTCAGTGTTAGTAAGACCAATGAATTGATTGTGGACCAGGAAAGGGAAGTCAAGGGAAGACACCAATTAGCAGTGGACAGGGGAAACAGTTTCAAGTCCTTGGGTGTGAGCATCTCTGAAGATCTATCCTGGGCCCAATATATTGATGCAATTGCAAAGTAGACATGACAGCAGCTATATTTCATTCGGAGTTTGAGGAGATTAGGTATGTCACCAATGACTTTTGCAAATTTCTACAGATGTACTGTAGAGAGCATTCTGACTGGCTGTATTAACATCTGGTATGGAGTAACTGCTGCAGAGGTTTGGAAGTAAACTCAGTCAGCTCCATCATTGGCACTAGCCTCCCCAGCATCGAGGACATCTCCAAAGGGCAATGCCTCAAAAAGGCGGCAGTCATCATTAAGGATTCCCATCACCCAGGATATGCCCTCTCATTGCTATCGTGAACGAAGAGATACAATAGCCTGAACACACACGTTCAGTATTTGCGGGACAGCTTCTTCCCCTTTGCCATCACATTTTAGAATGGGCAATGACCCCATGTTCATTACCTCATTATTTTTTTACTCTCTTTTTGCACTACTCATTGAATTTAATATTTATATACATTTTGCCAGTGATATTAAACCTGATGCTGATTCTGAAAACAGTAACAGAAAGGAAACAATTACCCCATTGGAACTATACTTTCACACCCCCCCCCACCCCCACCCAAGTCATTAGGACACTAAGGGACAGATAAATCGGCAGATTTTGAAAGGCACAAAAATAACAGGGTTGTTGAATTTTCTTGGCTTAAAATGCAGGCATTGTTGCCTCTGGATAGGTTGAATATCCCTTGGTCCACTGCATTGCTGATCTAATGCTCTTCATGTTCATGGATGGAATTTCTGTCTGGCACTTTCCTGTTATCTCTGAGAACAAACTAATAAATAGCCATTAGCAGTGCCTGAAGCAATTTGTTACACAACCCGTCAGATCTTCCTTTGTCATGCAACTGAAAGTTAATTTGGGACTGCCAAAATTTGAGTGAATCCAGAGCCAGTTTTCTTTAAACTAAATAACATTTAGCTGTGTACTTAAAATTATTTGAGATTTGTCTTGCTAATATTCTTGATTTATTTGACAGTTATAATTAAAACAGCTTTTATTTTCTTTTGGTTATTCTGCATTTCTCTATAAAAACCACTTTCTACAAATTCATAAGTAAACTAAGTTCAGGATTGCTTTTACTGCTTTCTTCTGATGTTATGTTAGTGTTGATACTAGTACTTCAAGCATACCTTTTTATTGCCGCAATCAAGGAGGAGATACAGGAGCCTGCACAAGCTCAACATTTTAGAAACAGCTTCTTGCCCACCCCCATCGGATTTCTGAATTGTTAGTGAAACAATGAACCCATTTGTATTGCCTCACTATTTTTTAATTTATTTGTGCTCCCTTTTGCATGACTTATTTTATATATACACTTCTTATCATAATTTATAGCTTTTTTTCTTTATGTACTGCAATATACTGTTGCAAAACAACATACTTCACGATGTATGCCGGTGATGTTAAACCGGATTCTGATTAAATTTCCATAAATAAGGGTAAAATGAAGACCTGATCACAAGACTGAACAAAACAATCACTGTGTTGAAGATATGCCCTATAAATACTGATTTCTCTGGTTAAAATATCTACTAACCTGCTTGACTGTTTATATTATAGAATCACTCGCTTACTGGCTTTAGAGTCCCTGTTGTTGCTGGGAAACACGGACAATCCACAAAAAAAATCCCATTAGCCACAGTTTGGGATTATTCTTTTTCTTTCAACCCAGTATTTGATTAAGTTCCAAAACCTTTAAATCCTCAAATCATCTGAGGTGTGTAATTCTGAATTCAACATTTACTAATTTGTTTCTTTTTTGATCATACATGCTACATTTAGACCTGCTATGCCCATGCATTGCCCTTTAGATGCAGATTAATAACTTGAAATAGATTTCCATTACAAAAATACTCCACAAAAGAAAAACCTAATTGTTCCTTCTCCATTTATCTCTTAACGTAATGGCATTGTGGAAGATAATGTAATTTGATCAATGAAGTGGTTATTTCCTCTGGCTTTGCCTGTAAATTGACTTTAGCTCAATTTGTTAATGGAGTTTAATCTATGAGAATACCTCACTAATATCCTTTTGAGATTCTCAATACAGCTACATTGTTTTTTTTATCAAGCTGATCCCCATAAGCTAGAAAGCTGTGGTGTTAATTAATAAGCAGATACAGAACAAAGATAAATTCTAAAACCTTCCACCTGACTCTCTGCTCCCTTTACTTTCCTTTTACCACTACCTCCTCCTCCCCATCCCATCTTTTCCATCCCTTCAACATACCATGCAGAAGCCTCAGTTTCTCAGCATCTCCAGTATAATGAATTCCAGGTTTGACAAAATGTACAAACTAGAAGAACAGCACCTTATATTCTGCTGGGTAATGGAAGTAACATTGAATTCTTTATTTTCAGGTAGCCTGCTCCTCCTCTGCCCCTTTCTCTCTGCTTCTGATCAACCAAGTCCTCTCACATCCCCCCTCCATTGCCTGAATACCCTATCACCCAGTTTCTTACACCCCGCCCTGATCGCCCGTCACCTATACACTTCTCCCACTGGGTTCCCTATCCAACTTCCCCTACCTTTCTTACTTGATTTTATTCTTTACCTTCCTTTCTTATCAAAATCTATGATCTGCAGTACATTGTTGCCTCCATGGACCATCTCCCATCCTCTATAGCTGTCTCCACTTCACTCCATCTGCTAATCAATCCCTCCTCACCTGGATCCACATATCATTTGTGAGCTCTTACCCCACCCCTCCCCCTCTCCTCTTTATAATGACCGTCTCCACTTACTCTTTTGGTCTATTTTGTGGGTTCCAATCTGAAAGGCAGACTGTCCATTTCCCTCCAAAGATTCTGTCTAATCCAGAGAATTCCTCCATTAGCAAACATGAGGAAATCTGCAGATGCTGGAAATTCAAGCAACACACACAAAATGCTGGTGGATCACAGCAGGCCAGGCAGCATCTGTAGGGAGAAGCACTGTCAACATTTGGGGCCGAGATCCTGACGAAGGATCTTGGCCTGAAATGTTGACAGTGCTTCTCCCTATAGATGCTGCCTGGCCTGCCGTGTTCCACCAGCATTTCGTGTGAATTCCTCCATTAGCTCATTTTTGCAGCATCCTAATTCTTGTATGTCTTGATCTCTCTGTTAAACGCTGCTGTTTGTTTCACTTCCATGTCCATGTCTTTGGCCAGGAGTCATAACTTTGGACTCTTCAACCTCTCCAGAGTTACTAATCTGATGAGACCATTTTTCCCAGCCTTTATCCTTTCTGAATCTATTCAATGCTAATTACCATCACAACACTGTCAATACCAATTTGCTAAATATCTCCACTCACTCTGACCTAACTCCTAATCCTCACAGTATCTGGTGACTCTGTGGACTCTGTCCCAGAAGCCAATGTCAGAACATCTTTCAAAACAGTGAACTCTCGCAAGGCAAGGACTGGAAACCTATGCCGACCAACTGGCTGGAGTGTTCAAGGACTTCGACAACCTCTCGCTGTCACAATTAGAGGTTCTCATCTATTTCAAAAGACCATCAATCACACTGGTGCCCAAGAACACCAAGGTGAGCTGCCTCGATGAATATTGCTTGGTAGCACTCGTGTCTACTGTGAGGAAGTGCTTTGACCACAAAGCGTCAATTGTTCCATCCAAAACATTAACGTATTACCTGAAACAAAGCGTTCCCAACCACAACCATTGGGGAACACCACGAGTCACCAGTAGCCAACCAGAAAAAGCCCCTTTTATTCACACTCTTTGCTTCTGCCAGTTAACTAATTTTTTATCCAGGCTTGCATCTTTCCTGTAAATCCATGGGCTGTTATCGTGTTAAGCAGCATCATGTGTGGCACCCTGTCAAAGGCCTTCTGAAAATCCAAATAAACAACATCCCCTGACTCTCCATTGTCCATCCTGCCTGTTTGTTCCTCAAAGCATTCCAACAGATTTGTTAGGCAAGATTTCCACTTTAGAAAACAATGCTGAATTTGGATTGTTTTATCATGCACCTTCAAGTACCCCAAAAACTCATCTTTAATAAAAGACTCCAACATCTTTCCCACCACTAAAGTCAGACTAACTGGCCTATAATTTCCTTTCTTCTGCCAGCCTCCCTTTGATGCACCATCAATAACTCACTCTGAGACATAAAGGTGAGATATCGGCTTTTATTGACTGGAAGAAGGAACCAGCAGTGAGTGACCACCATACTACATCCTGGAGACTGAGGGGCCGGGCCCAGGCTCTGATCGCCTTTATACAGGGGTCTGTGGGAGGAGCAACAGGAGCAGTCAGCAGGGGGCGTGTCCAGACAGGCACACGTAATTCACCACACCCTTCTTAAAGACTGGAGTGGCTTTTGCAATTTTCCAGTCCTCCAGATCCATTACAGAATCTAGTGATTCTTGAAAGATCATTACTAATGTTCCACAATGTCTTCCGCCACCTCTTTCAGAACCCTGGGGTGCAGCCCATCTGGTCTGGGTGACTTACCTACCTTCAGATCTTTCAGCTTCCCCAGCACCTTCTCCTTAGTGATAGCAATCGCACTCACTTCTGTCCCCTGGCACTCTCATATTTCTGGCATTCTGCTAGTGTCTTCCACAGTGAAGACTGACTAAAAACACTTAGGTTCACCCACCATTTTTTTGCCCCCATTACTATTTCTCCAGAGTCATTTTTCAATGGTCTGATATCCTCTCATGTCTTTCATTTATTCTTTATCTCTGAAAAAAGCTTATTATATCCTCAAGTCAAGTCACTTCTTATTGTCATTTCGACCATAACTGCTGGTATAGTACGCAGCAAAAACGAGACAATGTTTTTCAGGACCATGGTGCTACATGAAACAATACAAAAACTACACTGAACTACGTAAAACAACACAAAAACTACGCTTGACCACAGACCTACGCAGGACTGCATAAAGTGCACAGAACAGTGCAGACATTACAATAAATAATAAACAAGGCAATAGGCACAGTAAAGGACAGTAAGGTGGTGTCAGTCCAGACTCTGGGTATTGAGGGGTCTGATGGCTTAGGGGAAGAAACTGTTACATAGTCCTCTTACATTATTGGCTATGTTACCTTCATTTTTCAAATTTTCTCTGTTTATGTCTTTTTAAATTGGCATCTATTTGTTTTTAAAAGTTTCCCAATCATCTACCTTCCCACTAATTTTTGCTATATTACATGCCCTTTCTTTTGTTTTAATGCTGTCTTTGATTTCCCTTATCAGTCACCGTTGCCTAATCCTCCCTTTAGAAAACTCCATCTTTGCAACATATCTTTCCAACATATCTTCTAAATTGTTCTCAGAAACTCCAGCCATTGCTGTTCTGCCACCATCCCTGCTAGTGTCCGCTTCCAATCAACTTTGGCCTGCTCCTCTCTCAGGCCTCTGTAATTCCCTTCACTGCACTGTAATACTGATACATCTGATTTTCCCTTCTCAAATTTTAGGGTGAAAACTGTCATTTTTGGATCAATGTCTCCTCACCGTTCTTTTACCTTAAACTTCCTAATTAAATCTCAATCATTATGTAACACATAATCCAGAATTGCCATTCCTCTAGTTGGTTCAGCCAAAAGCTGTTTTAAAAAAAACATCTCATACAGCATAGTGCAACTGTCTTAAGCACATCTCTATTCCTAAGGTGCCTGTCATGCGTTAATTCTTCTGAATTAATTATTCCAGGACTTTGGACAGTACCGTATTTGTCAATGTGGGGTGGAAAGAGAGTTTGTAAATCTGGCTGGAGCAAAGGATATTAGGAACGGTGAGGATGGAGCACCACAGGAGGGTGTGGGACAAATAGCGGAGAAGGAGTACCAAAGGTGGGCGGGTGGTGGTGCAGGTGCAGACACATCCAGCCCTGAGACACCAGGAAAGGTGATTTGATTCCAAACAATCAGCTTATTGATCATTACAGGAATGTCTTTCTGGTGCTTCCTGTTCCCTACCCTCTCCCTTCCCCCTTACCACTCTCAACCTAAATAGAGACCCACATCAAATTCAGGTTTATCATCATCACTCACAAATGTTTTTTTTTGCAGTAGCAGAAGTGCAGTGCAATACATAAAATAACTACAGTACTGTGCAATAGCACTCTCTCTCTCTCTCTCTCTCTCTCTCTCTCTCTATATATATATATATATATATATATAGCTAAATATATTGTATTGTTATTTTATATATTTCACAATACATTTCACAACTTATGCCAATGACAATGAACATGATTCTGATTCATTGATTCATTCCAATTGCCCGCCTGGTGTTGCCTGCAGCACAATATTTCTTAGGTATTTTACCATGGATTGTTTATTTTAAGTAACAGTAATGCATTAAGTATACCAGGAAGTTTGGAATAAAAGTTTGTTTGAAGAAAGGTGTTTAATTTGGTTTGTGCTTAAATGCAAATGTACTCCATATACAACACTTAGCATGCTTGCTTAATAGTGTGTGACAGTATCAAGCATTTAGATTGCTGCTTCTAAAGTAATTCCCAACCTCTGCTTCCCTGCAGAGCAGAGAAACTGACTTGATGTTGAATCACTTTGGGTCAATCATAAATACCTTCAAGCAAATGGTTACAGAAGAATTAGCACATGACAGGCAATTATTTTTTTCCCAGTTCTCAGTATTGAGAAATTTTTTAGGAAGTATATGCCACAAAAATGTTCATTTAAGAGGAAATTTATAGAAAAAAATAAAACAGATCATTGTCTAAATTCCCTCTTGTAATGTTACTACCCTGAACAATATATATTTTATAATTTGAGTTTGTGCAGTATACATAAAGCTTAAAATTTACCATACATTGGAAGCACATTTGAAAGTTGAGGGAGGAGGAAGAATGTCATTACATGGTTCATTACATAAAGATAATTCTTAAGATGTATTTTCAGCTGTTCATTTCTAATGGACTTGTTTTCAGATAATGCTGCAGTCCATACAGTTCAGTTGAACACAAGAACAGCTTACACATGGCTTTAAAATCTATAGCCTCATTACCACCAGTGTAAGTACCACCCTGTTAATCGTTTAAATGTCTCTTGGCAGTGTTGTCATAAAATTGGAACCAAATTAGTGCACTTGATCTTTTCCACAGGTAATCATTAGCTGAGGTATTTTTTTCAAATCCATGCCAAGGATGAAAGTAAGATGACAGTAACAATGGGGTTGGAAGCCAAGCAAGGTGAGGGGTTTTAAAAATTTTCCTTTACCATTTACTTTACTCTGAATATTATGGTGGATTTTAAAATTATTTGGATTTTTTTTTACTGTCTTTGCTCTTCCTGTTGTACTTCCCAATTTTATTTCTAATATAGTTCCACCTTTCTTGATATTCTAGTCACAGGGAGAGTAAAAACTAAACCACTGGAAAGCTGTCAACAACATACAGTGGTTTTAGCAAATTTCTTCAAATTCACTGCAAGAAGCAACTCTACCACTGATAGGGCAGGTGTTGTCTAAGGTTGTGGGACCCATTTACGCAAGGGTGTTAAAGCATGGCCTTCAAATTCTCTGTAATGTCTCAGTTGCTCCTTCTCACTGTTAGCAGTTAAGCTAGGTCAACATCCCAGCAATGATGCCCTTGTTACTCTCAATACTCTACATTGGGTGGGGCACATTGTTTCTTTGCCGGACACCAAATTACTGAAAAGGGCATTCTTCTCTGAGCTCTGTCATGGGGGTGAGATTACCAGAGGAAAAGATTCAAAGATACTGTATATTCAACGTCTCCACGAAGAAGCACAACATCCACCACCCCCCCCCCCCGCCCCCCATTCTCTAGAACTCTTTGGCACTTGATCACTCAAACTGGAGAAATGACATCTGGGTTGGTACTAAGACCATAAGACCAAAAGATATAGAAACAGCATTAAGCTATTTAGCCCATCGAGTCATGGCTGACCCATTTTTCCTCTCAGCCCCAAACTCCTGCCTTCTCCTTATATCTCTTCATGCCCTGACCAATCAAAATTCTATCAACCTCTGTCTTAAATATACACAAATGACTGTGGAAAAGAATTCCACAGATTCACCGGCTAAAGAAATTCCTCCTCATCTCTATACTAAAAGGACATCCCTCTATTCAGAGGCTGTGTCCTCTGGTCTTAGACTCTCCCACCATAGGAAACATCCTCTTCACATCCACTCTACAAGGCCTTTCACCATTCAATAGGTTTCAATTAGATGTTCTTCTGAATTCCAGTGAAAATAGGCCCAGAGCTCACCAACACTCATCATATAATCATTGTCATATAGCCTGAAAAGAATTGGTTCCAATACAGACCCCTCTGGAACACCACTAGTCACTGGCAGCCAATCAGAAAAGGCTCCCTTTATTCCCACTCTTCGCTTCCTGCCAAACTGCCACTGCTTTATCTTTGTAACAGTTTCTTCCCCCAAGCCATCAGACTCCTCATTACCCAGTCTGGACTGACACCAACTTACTGTCCTCTACTGTGCCTATTGTCTTGTTTATTATTTATTGTAATTCCTGCACTGTTTTGTGAACGTTATGCAGTCCTGGGTAGGTCTGTAGTTTTTGTGTTGTTTTACGTAGTTTAGTGTAGTTTTTGTATTGTTTCATGTAGCACCATGGACCTGAAAAGTGTTGTCTCATTTTTACTGTGTACTGCACCAGTAGTTATGGTCGAAATGACAATAAAAAGTGACTTGATTTGACTTGGCTTGACTTTGCTAGAATCTTTCCTGTAATACCCTGGGGCTCATAGCTTGTTAAGCAGCCTTTTGTGTGGCACCTAATCAACAGTCTTCTGAAAATCTAGCATCAACTGATTTTCCTTTGTCTATCCTGCTTATTACTTCTTTGAAGAATTCCAACAGATTTGTCAGACAAGATTTTCCCTTGAGGGAACTATACTGACTAAGGCCTATTCTATCATGTGACTTAAAGTACCCTGAAACCTCATCCTTAATATTTGACTGCAACATTTTCCCAACCACTGAGGTCAGCCTAACTGGCCTATAGTTTTCTTTCTTCTGCCCCTCTCTCTTCTTGAAGAGTGAAGTGACATTTGTAATTTTCCAGTCTTCCGGAACCATTCCAAAATACAGTGATTCTTGAAAGATCATTACTAATGCCTTCACGATCTCTTCAGCCACCTCTTTCTGAACTCTGGACTGTACACCATCTGTTTCAGGTGACTGATCCACCTTTAGACATTTCAGTCTCTCAAGACCTTTCTCTCTAGTAATGGTAACATCACACTCTTCATGTCAGCTGACATCTAGAATTTCCACCTTACTGCTAGTGTCTTCCACCATGAAGCCTGATGCAAAAGACTTATTCAGTTCATCCGCCATTTCATTGTCCCCATTACTACCTCTCCAGCATCATTTTCCAGCGGTGCTCTCTTTTACACTTTTTGTACCTGAGGAGAACTTTGGTATCCTCTAATACCATTGGCTAGCTTACTTTTGTATTCCATCTTCACCTTCTTAACGGCTTTTTTAGTTGCCTTCTGCTGCTTTTTAAAAGCTACTCATTCCTCTAACTTCCCACCAATTTTTGCTCTATTATATGCCCTGCCTTTGGTTTTCGTGATGGCTTTGACTTCTCTTGTTAACCACAGTTGAGTTATCTATCCATTAGAATACTTCCTCCTCTTTGGGATGTATGATAAAAATTCCATGCTGAAGAGACCCATAAATAGAGTAAGGGACACACATAAATAGAGTAAGAGGCACACCACGTCATACCCAGCCGCCTACCTGGCTTGTCAACCATCTCACCACATCTGTGCAACAGTCAAATGGGGTTCATTAGCCAATTCAGAATTCACAAAACCCTTAGCCCTGGCAAACAGCATATGAAGAAGAAATCTCAAAGGATCTAAGTGACTCCACTGTCTGAAAGGTTGGAATGCATCATGGTTTGCTATGGCAACTGCTTTGTCTATGACCACAAGAAACAAAACAGAATTACAGACACAGTTCAGCACATCATGGAAACCAGCCCGTCTGTACTTCTCGCTGCCTCAGTAAAGCAGCCAGCATAATCAAGGATTCTACCCACCCTGGAGATTCTCTCTTTTCTCCCTCCCATTGGGCAGAAGATACAAAAGTTTGCAAGCATGTGCCACCAAGCTCAAGGCAGCTTCTGTCCCACTGTTAGAACAATTAGCTTTTTTTTTGTGACAGGCACATCAGAACATCAATGCATTCAGTGTAAGGCAGCATTTTGTGTCAATGACCAACATTGTCAAAAGATTTTGCCCGGGCAGCCATGAAGTATTGCTACACTTCTGGAGCCAACATAGCATGCCTACTACTCATCAACCCTAACCATATGAACATAAAAATGTAAGTAGTAAGAGCAGGAGTAGGCCATCTGGCCCGTTGAGCCTGCTCTGCCATTCAATAAAATCATGGCTGATCTAGTCATGGACTCATCTCCACCCACCTACCTTTTCCCCATGACCCTCAATTCCCCTACTATGCAAAAATCTATCCAACCTTGTCTTAAATACATTTACTGAGGTAGTTTCCACTGCTTCATTGGGCAGAGAATTCCACAGATTCACCATTCTCTAGGGAAAGCAGTTCCTCCTTATCTCCGTCCTAAATCTACTACTCTGAATCTTGAGGCTATGTTCCCTAGGTCTAGCCTCACCTACCAGTGCAAACAACTTTCCTGCCTCTATCTTACCTATCCCTTTCATAATTTTATATGTTTCTACAAGATTTCCTCTCATTCTTCTGAATTCCAGCAAGTACTCAATCCCAGGTGACTCAATCTCTCCTCATGGTCTAACTCCCTCCTCTCTCGAATCAACCTGGTGACCCTCCTCTGCATTGCCTCCAAAGACAGTATACCCTTCCTCAGGTAAGGAGACCAGAACTCCACACAGTACTGCAGGTGTGCCCTCAACCCTCAGTACCCTATACAGTAACAACATAACCTCCCTGCTCTTAAGTTCAATCCCTCTAGCAATGAAGGCCAACATTCCATTTGCCTTCTTGATAGCCTGCTGCACCTGCAAACCAACATTTTGTGATATCCAAGTCCTTCTGCACAGCAGCATGCTGCAATTTTTTTACCATTTGAATAATAATCTGCTCTTCCATTTTTACATCCAAAGTGGATGGCCTTGCATTTACCAACATCGTACTGTACTCCATCTGCCAGACCTTTGTCCACTCACTTAACCAATCTATATCTCTCTGCAGACTCTCTGTATCTTCTGCACAATTACCTTTTCCACTTAATTCAGTATCATCAGGAAAATGAGATACATTACACTCGGCCCCCTCTTCCAGATCATTAATGTATATCGTGAGCTGTTGTGAGCCCAGCGCTGACCCCCGTGGCACTTCCCTCTCTACTGATTGCCATCCAGAGCAACACCCGCGTATCCCAACTCTCTGCTCTTTATTAGTTAACCAATCCTCTATCCATGCTAATACATCACCCCCAACTCTATGCATCTTATTTTATGGATAAGTCTCCTATACAGCACTTTATCAAATGTCTTCAGGAAATCCAAGTAAGTAACGTCCATCTGTTCTCCTCTGTCCACTGTGCTCGTGATATCCTCAAAGAACTCCAGTAAGTTTGTCAAACAGGACCTGCCTTTGCTGAATCCATGCTGCATCTGCCTGATGGATCCATTTCTTTCCAGATGCCTTGCTCTTTCTTCTTTAATGATAGCTTCAAGCATTCTCCCAACTACAGACATTAAACTAACTGGCCTATAGTTACCTGCCTTTTACACAGTGGTGTGATATCCACCATCTTCCAATCCGCCAGGACCGGTCCAGAATCCAGAGAATTTTGGTAAATTGTCACCAAAGCCACTGTTATAACTTATGCCATTTCTTTCAGTACCCTGGGATGCATTCCATCAGGACCAGGGGATTTATCTATCTTCAGGCCACAAGTTTGTTCAGCACTACCTCTTTAATGATAGCTATTGTATTGAGGTCCTCACCTCCCATCGCATCCATAACATCTCTGTTTGGCAAGTTAGATGTGTCCTCCACCATGAAGACCGGCACAAACTAGTCATTCATATCTCAGCCATTTCTTCTTTACCTATTATCAATTCCCCCTTCCTGTCCTCCAAGGGACCTATGTTCACTTTAACCACCCCTTTCTGCTTTATATAATTATGAGAACTTCCACTAACCCATCTTTATGTTTTGTGTTAGTTTATTTTCATAATCCATCTTCCCTTCCTTTATTGTTCACTTAGTGGTTTTAAAGTTTTCCCAATCTTCCAGTTTCCTACTACTCCTGGCAACTTTGTACGCATGAGCTTTTAGTTTGATGCCTTCTTTTATTTCCTTAGTTATCCAAGGCTGGCTCTCCTCACCCTACTGTCCTTGCTTTTAACTGGAATATACTTTTTTTCAGCAGTGTGAAAAATCTCGTTGAAAGTCTTCCACTGTTCCTCAACCGTCCCACTGCTTGGCCTGTGTTCCCAGTCTACACCAGTCAAATCCTCCCTCATCCCATTGTAGTCTCCATTGTTTAGGCATAATACACTAGTTTTAGATCAAATTGTTGCACCCTCCATTTGTCTTTGGAATGTGGGAGGAAATCTATGCAGTGAAAGGAAGAACAGATAGAACAAGTAGCTTACAGAAAACAGCAGTGATTGAACCCGATTGTTGATCACTGGCACTGTAAAGCTATTGTGCCAACCCATATGCTACTATACCACCCCAACTGACAATTGAATGGCTCCTTGATGCAATAGGATGGAATGTTGACATCACAATCTACTTCATTGTGACCTTGCACCTTACTGTCGACTGTCTTTCACTTACTCTGTATTGTAACATTTTATTATGCACTCTGTTATTTTACCAGTATAATGAATTGATCTGTATGAACAGTATGCAAGACAAGTTTTTTTTTAAATTGTAGCTTTGTACAAGTGACAATAATAATCCAATTTACCATTTTTGGTTGCTGCATCATTGATTCTGGACCACTATGCAAAATCTTTGCCACAGTGAATAGAAAGAAATCTCCATGTCCATTAGACTGAAAGATAGCTGCAAGCAAAGAGAATCAAAGGATTAGTTGTACATGCACTAGGGACAAATACTAGTAGAGAAGCCTGAGGGAAGATGATTGAAACATATCTGTTGTTTTGCATAATTTACATGATCATGTCAGGCTTAAACTGCACCAGGTTACCAGACCAAAACAGCTTATAGAATTGTGATTATAGCCAGTAAGAGGAGGCGTGCAATTGGTATCTGTGAAACAATTAGGTTCCCATTGGAGGAGTTCTCCAATTTAATTTTATTTCTATATGAAAGGCTTGACATTAGTTTCACACTGAAACTGCCTTAGCAAATAATGTGTCTAAAAAATAATTCCTCAGCTTTTTCAGATTTATACTGGAGTGTGATTGGCTGAAAAAAAAAGGATGTTCAATGCCTTGAGTATGTCTATCCTCATCCACCTATATCCTTGGTTGTGCCTGATGAACAAATCAGCTGAGAGATAGAGTTGGGATCCAACTGGGCTTCCTAATCAGCATGTAATTCCTGAAGGGTATACAAATCCTCACTGCCCAGAACTGGCTGTTATATGAAGAGGCATGCCATTCATGGTACACCATAAACCCCTCTTGTGTCAAGTCCTCTATGGCCACAGAGAGGGGATTCTAAGAAGAATCCTGTTCATTGAAATGCATGAAAATTACATGCTGTTATCCACACACACTAATGCTCTTGGAGAGTGACATGTAAAGATCCCTATTATTCATGCGGGAATAGTATTGTTTTGAATAACATCGAGTAAAATTAGGATATTAAGAGCTTAATTCAGTAGGTTGATTTACAGCTTCAAAAAACATTAACCATGTACAGTACTGTATGTCTAAGTGAACATCCTTTAATTATTTTTCCATTCTTGAGATAATAAATTATCCTCCTTAAGTGTACTATGGTTTAGATATGATTTTTAGGGGTAATCTCATAAAGGTATACAAAATAGGGTCTTTTAAGAGACTTTTGGATAGGTACATGGAGCTTAGAAAAATAGAGTAAGTTTAGTAGTTTCTAAAGTAGGGACATGTTCGGCACAACTTTGTGGGCCAAAAAGCCTGTATTATGCTGTAGGTTTTCTATGTTTTCTATTATGGGAAGATTTGAGAGTTTTATTTCTTTGCATTGCAGAATCCAAAGTTAGGAACATGACAATCATTTGGTACTGGAATTAAAACTTTCCTCAAGTAGAAGAAAAGGATTGTAAATCTTTAGAGCTCTCTTCCTTAGGGGACTGTGACTGCTCAACTGTTCCATGTAGCCAAGGTCTCAATCAATAGGTTTTTAGACAGTGAATGAATGCAGGTCTCTGAGAACGGAGTGGGAAAGTGGAATTAAGGTGCTGGTTCTGGTGGTAATCTTAATGCTTGAGAGGCTCTGTTTTCTGCTTTTGTAGAAACGGTATAAGTTTAGGAATATAAATAAAACACCTGACTTTGTCTAGTTAACACAATTTGCCAGTATTCAACGAGTTGATAGAATAGTTCTGCAACTCACTGGGTGAAAACTTGGATGTGATCAGATGGCAAGGTCATGATGATCAAACCCAGAAGCATTTAACTAAGTGTAAACAGCAAACTTTGTGTTGTCTGGTCATTAGCATGTTTGTAACATTACTTGAACTTGTTGTGTTCTGTTAATGTTGATTAGCAACTCAGCAGGAGAACTTAATTATCACAAGTGGTTCTAACTATTTAAAGTTAGCTTGCTCTACTTAGTCTATTGAAGGTAGATGAACTTTAGCTTTAAGAAATGATGTGATTTCACTTGCATGGTGAGGGTGTTAGTGAAAAGCCCATCATTTATTACTCACCCTTTACTGCTCCTAAAATGATGGTAAGGGACCAGCTTTTTGAATAGCTACAATCCTTCGGAATAGGTTCTGCACTGTACTGTTAGTATTAGGACCCAACCAAGATGAAGCAACAGTGATATATTCCCAAGTAAATATGGTGTTGGCATGGAAATCCTTTAAAAAAAAGTTCATGCAAGATTGGGCTGAGCGAAGCATCAACGTACATGTATTAAGAGCTTGCTGTTGTGTGTTGGCATGACATGCAACGAACAACAACAACATTCAGAAAAAACAAAAAGTAAGTTAGAGTTTAAAGTACAGATATGGAATAAAATGTGCTTAAATACATAAATAGCAGCATATAGCCACAATGTAAACAGCATTATAAAAAACAGTGTAAAGTGTTTACATTACAGTGTGGTGACTGAGGTGATAGATAAGGCAGTTATGGGTGGGTGAATGATAACTGCCTGGGGAATAAAAGACTTTTAAGATGTCATGAAGTTCTTGTTTTAATAGTCCTACAGAAGGGAGCTTTTGGAAAAGGTAGTTTGCAGGCTGGTTAGTGTCTGCAATGACTTTTCCTGCCTGTTTCTTTGATCAGGTCACAGACAAATCCTACAGCGACGGTAGATTGCAGCCAATGAGTTTTTCTACTAACCTGACAGTTTGTTGTAGTTTTTTTTAACCTTGTGTGAGGATGATGCACCAAACCAGACAATAATGGCTGATGTGAGGATGCTCTCTTACGATAGCAGTGATGGTAAGCACCTATAGACCAAAATTACTGGCATCAAATTCAAGCACTGCACATTGAGAATCTTTCATACATCAGAGGGTCAGACGCGTGTAGAATTTGGATGGGAAACTTCACTTCATGGAACTTGCATGGGTTTCAGGGGAGCTGGATCTTTATTCCTTGGGACATCAAAAAATGAGAGGAGACTTCACAAAAGTTTAGAAAGTCATCATAAATATAGAAAAGGTGGCTGGCCAGTTAGGGAGTCCAAAGCTAGAGGGGACCAACACAAGATAAAAGGGAGGAGATTTAAAAGAGACCTGAGAGGCAACCTCTTTACATAGAGGGTAATGAGTATCTGGAATAAGCTGCAAGAGGAAGTGATTGAGGTGAATACAATTGCAATGTTTAGATAGGTACATGGAAAGGAAGGTTATGGGCCAAATGCTGGCAACTGGGACTAGCAGAGAGGATGCAATGGTTGGCATATACCAGTTGGGTCCGTTTCTCAAGTCAAGTCACATTTTAATGTCATTTTGACCATAATTGCTGGTACAGTACACAGTAAAAACGAGACAACGTTTTTCAGGACCATGGTGCTACATGAAATAATACAAAGCCTACACTGAACTACGTTAACAACAACACAGAAAATGTCTGTAATGGTGGGGAGAGAGACCCCGATGATCTTCTCAGCTGACCTCACCATCCGCTGCAGGGTCTTGCAATCTGAGATGGTGCAATTTTGGAACCAGGCAGTGATGCAGCTGCTCAGGATACTCTCAATACAACCTCTGTAGAATGTGATGAGGATGGGGGGGGGGGGGGTGTGGGAGATGGACTTTCCTCAGCCTTCACAGAAAGTAAAGACGCTGCTGGGCTTTCTTTGCTATGGAGCTGGTGTTAAGGGACCAGGTGAGATTCTCCACCAGGTGAATACCAAGAAATTTGGTGCTCTTAATGATCTCTACTGAGGAGCTGTCGATGTTCAGCGGGGAGTGGTCACTCTGTGCCCTCCTGAAGTCAACAACCATCTCCTTTGTTTTGTTTACATTCAGAGACAGGTTATTGGCTCTGCACCAGTCCGTTAGCCGCTGCACCTCCTCTCTGTATGCTGACTCGTTGTTCTTGCTGATGAGACCTTTCACGGCCGTGTCATCGGCAAATTTGATGATGTGGTTCGAGCTGTGTGTTGCATCACAGTCATGGGTCAGCAGAGTGAACAGCAGTGGACTGAGCACACAGCCCTGGGAGACCCCGTGCTCAGTGTGATGGTGTTGGAGATGCTGCTCCCAATCCGGACTGACTGAGGCCTCCCAGTCAGGAAGTCTAGACTGTATTACTCTATAAACTGAGAGCAAGTCCAAAATTTTCATTTGCATAAATACACAATGAATATACAAAAGCTTTGCACTGAACTCACTTTTACTTAAAACAAAGGATTGTCTGTTGTTGTACAAGCAGAATTGCACATGCCAGAATATTTTGCAAAGGTCATGTCCTCGTTGGCATCCTAACTATTTCAACACAAAATAGATGGTAAATCCTTTCAACTGACTGTTCTAAGAGCAATGCAATGGGAAAAGTCAGCAGAGAAGTGAAAGAGGGAGAAACCGGCATTGTGAGAAGGAAGAAACTATATTTGAAACAAAGCACAACTCAATTATTCTCTGCCAAAATATTTGACAAAAGAAGAGAAAAAAAGAATCGAGCTCCTTTGCCAGCGAGCCGGATTTTTTCCCCCCACTTAATTGGGGAACATTGTCAGAAGCTACATGAGTGAAACTACCTCCACATTAGTTGAAGTAGCATGACTGGGCACCGGAGATGCATTTTCAATGACAATAAAGTTCTTCCAGATAACCTATTAAGCTAAAAAGACAACAGCCATATTATGGAACAATTTGAATTTACTGGGAGATAGAGTTGAATTTCCACCAGCTACTTCAGAGCGTTCTGTAGGCATTAAAAATGAAATGGGGAGGAATGATTGCATTTAATGGCTTCAGACTGTGACAGAATACACTTGAATTTGCACCTCCCCAGGTAAGCAGACAACAAAACTAGAAAGACACAACTAATGGAATTATGTATTTAGAGCTATATTTCTGCATGACATCAAGGTGTGCCAAATAGTTATTTCCTCCTCCTTAAATAGATAGCTTTCATTACATTGTAAATCATGGATTATATTGGAGGCTTGCAAAATGAAATTCTAATGCAGACTTTGAACATTTCAGTTCATCCAAGTAAAATAAATTATCCTTTGTTGCAAGTCAAGATACAAGAATGCATTTGAATATTTATGGCATGTAATTTTTATTGTAATAAAACTTAGTCTTTATGTGAGGATGTACATTCAGACACAGAAGCAAAATGCAAATTCTGTAGACCATCATTTCTCACTGGTCTCTGGGTGCTACATTGAAGGCACCTGGAGTGATAGAAATTGATTAGAGACAAATTGTTTCCTTTCCCTCTTTGACTTTGATTCATTGCTTGGAGTCCATGTATTGCTGTGGCTGTTTCATTTCTGAGATATTAATCATAAGTGGTGTCATCTATATTTATCAGCATGGAAGGAATGATTATCTTTCAATACCATCAATATATCATTTATTTTCTGAATGTGTTTTTGTTTTATTGGATGCAAGTAAATCCTGTTGTAACTAAAGCATCAAGTTGAATAGAACCATAGAACAGTACAGCACAGAAAACAGACAATTTGGCCCTTCTAGTCTGTGCTGAAACGTTATTCCGCTAGTCCCATTGACCTGCACCCAGTCTATAACCCTCCAGCCCTTTCCCATCCATGTATCTATCCAATTTATTCTTAAAACTTAAGAGTGAACCCACATTTACCACGTCAGATGGCAGCTCGTTCCACTCTGAGTGAAGAAGTTTCCCCTAATGTTCCTCCTAAACTTTTCCCCTTTCACCCTAAAGCCATGTCCTCTTGTATTTATCTCTCCTAATCTAAGTGGAAAGAGCCTACACGCGTTTACTGTCTATACCCCTCATAATTTTGTAAACCTCTATCAAAGCCCCCCTCATTCTTCTATGCTTCAAGGAATAAAGTCCTAACCTGTTCAATCTTTCTCTGTAACTCAACTCCTGAAGACCCGGCAACATCCTAGTAAATCTTCTCTGCAGTCCTTCAGTCTTACTGATATCCTTCCTATAGTCAGATGACCAGAACTGCACACAATACTCCAAATTTGGCCTCACCAATGTCTTATACAACCTCACCATAACATCCCAAATCCTATACTCAATACTTTGACTTATGATGCCAGGATGCCAAAAGCCTTCTTTACCACCCTGTCTACCTGTAGCGCTACTTTCAGGGAATTATGTATCTGAACTCCCAGATCCCCTTGCTCCTCTGCACTCCTCAAGTGCCTTAACATTTACTGTGTATGTACTGCTTTGATTTGTCCTTCCAAAATGCAACACTGGACACTTGTCTGCATTAAATTCCACCTGCCATTTTCTGGCCCATTTTTCCAGTTGGTCCAGATCCCTCTGAAAGCTTTGAAAGCCTTCCTCGCTGTTCACAATGCCTCCAATCTTAGTGTCATTAGCAAATTTGCTGATACAATTTACCACATTATCATCTAGATCATTGATATAAACAACAAACAACAATGGACCCAGCACAGATCCCCAAGGCACACCGCTAATCACAGGCCTCTAGTGAAGCAATCATCCACTACCACTCTGTCTTCTCCCACACAGCCAATTTCAAACCCAGTTTACAACCTTTCCATGTATATCTAGTGTCTGAACCTTCTGAAGGGACCCACGTGGGACCTTGTCAAATGCCTTACTAAAGTCCAAGTATACAACATCCACAGCCTTACCTTCATCTACTTTCTTGGTAACCTCCTCAAAAAACTACAAGATTCATTAAACATGATCTACCACACACAAAGTCATGCTGACTATACTTAATCAGCCCTTGCCTGTCCAAATACTTGTATATTCAATCTCTCAGAACACCTTCCAATAATTTACCTACTACTGATGTCAGGCTCACCAGCCTGAAATTACCTGGTTTACTTTTGGAGCCTTTTTTAAACAACGGAACAACAAGAGCTACCCTCCAATCCTCCAGCACTTCACCTGTGGCCAAGGACATTTTAAATATTTCTGCCAGTTAGTCTCTGCAATTTTTACATTAGTCTCTCTCAAGGTCCATGGAAATATCATGTCAGGCCCAGGGGATTTATCTACCTTTATTTGCTGTAAGGCAGCAAGCGACTCCTCCTCTTTAATCTCTGTATGTTCCATGACACTACTGCTCGTTTCCCTTCCTTCCATATATGCTATGCCAGTTTCCTGAGTAAATACTGATGCAAAGAAACTGTTCAAGATCTCCCCATCTCATGAGGCTCCACACATAGACGACCACTCTGATCTTCTAGGGGATCAATTTTGTCCCTTACTATCCTTTTACTCTTAATATACTTGTAGAAACCCTTTGGGTTTACGTTCACATTATCCAACAAAGCAACCTCATGTCTTCTTTTTGCCTCCTTTAGTATTTTCTTACATTTTCTATACTCTTCAAGTACCTCATTTGTCCTTATTGCCTTTCCCTGCTATACGCGTCTCTTTTTCTTAACCAGATCGCAAATATCCCTTGAAAACCGAAGTTCCCTGTGCCTGTTAACTTTGCCTTTAATCCTGCAGGAACATGCAAACTCTGCACTCTCAAAATTTCCCCTTTCAAGGCCTTCTACTTACTGAACACATTCTTGCGAGAAAACAATTTATCCAGGTCCACACTTCCTAGATCCTTTCTCATTTCAACAAAATTGGCCCTTCTCCAATTTAGAACCTCAACTCAAGGACCAGACCTATCCTTATTCATAATTAACTTTAAATTAATGACATTATGGTCACTGGACCCAAAATGTTCGCCTACACATACCTGTCACCTGACCTGTCTGTCCCTAATAGGAGATCAAGTGTTGCATCCTTTCTTGTAGGTACCTCTATATATTGATTTAGAAAACTTTCCTGAACACATTTGATAAACTCCAAGCCATCTAGCCCTTTCACAGTGTGGGAGTCCCAGTCAATATGTGGAAAGTTAAAATCCCCTACTATTACAACTTTCTGTTTCTTACATTGGTCTGCTATCTCTCTACAGATTTGCCAATTCTCTGACTATTGGGCGGGTCTATAGTACAACCCTATTGGTGTGGTCACACCTTTCTTGTTCCTCCGCTCCACCCATATGGCCTCTGTAGACAAGCCTTCCGGGTTGTCCTGTCTACACACAGCTGTTATATTTTCCCTGACTAGTAATGCCACTCCACCCCCTTTCATCCCTCCCCCCTCTATCACATCTGAAACAACAAAACCCTGGAAAATTAAGATGCCAGTCCCTATAACCAAGTCTCACTAATAGCAATAATGTCATAATCCCACATGCCAATCCACACCCTAAACTCATCTGCCTTACCTACAATACTACTTGCATTGAAATAGATGCACCTGAGAACATTTCTATCATGTGCAAACCTTTGATTTCTGCCTATATATGCAGTCCTCGCATGACCTTCATCCTCCTCCACCTCACTATCTGTTCTAACACTGGTTCCCCTCCCCCTGAAAATCTATTTTAAACTCCCCGGAGGAGCACTAGCAAATCTACCCACAAGTCCCCCTCCAGTTCAGGTGCAAACTGTCCCGTCAGAACATTTCCTACCTTCCCTGGAACAAAGCCCAATTGTCCAGAAACATGAAACCATCCCTCCAGCACCAACTCCTTAGCCACATATTTAGCTGCATTATCTTCCTATTTCTAGCCTCACTAGCACGTGGCACTGGTAGCGATCCTGAGATTGCAACCCTGGATGTCCTGTCCAACTTGGTCCAACTTTGCACCCAACTCCCTAAACTCTCTTTATAGGACCTCCTCCTCCTTCCTATCCACATCATTGGTCCCTACATGGACCATGACATCTGGCTGCTCACCCTCCCTCCTGAGAATACCAAGAACTCTGAGATATTGCGGACCCTGGAACCAGGGAGGCAACAGACCATCTGAGATTCTCAATATCTCCCATAGAATCTCTTCTGTCCCCCTAACTGTCAAATCCCCTATCACTACTGTTCCCCTCTTTTTCCTCCTTCCTTTCTGAGCTGAGGGTCCAGACTCGGTGCCAGAGACATGACCAGTACAACTTGTCCCTGGTAGGTATACTTTTTGTTGATGGGAATGGCCACAGGGGTGCTCTGCTCTTCCTGTCTATTCCCCTTCCCTCTCCTGACAGTCACCCAGCTACCTCCCTCCTGACTTTTAGGGGTGACTATCTCCCTGAAACTCCCGTCTATTTCTGCCTCTGCCTCACAAATGATCCAAAGTTTATCTAGCTCCAGCTCCAGTTCCCTAACTCAGTTTGTCAGAAGCTGCAACTGGATGCACCTTTTACAGGTGTAGTCATCAGGGACAATTGTGCTGTCCCTGACTTCCCACATACTACAGACAGAGCACTCGACTGCCCTAACTGCTGCCTTCATTACCTACTCCTGTTAATTAAATTAATTAACAGAATTTACCCAGTCATACCTCACTAGGAGCAAGCTGGTCCCCAGCCTCTGCACACCAAAGTCTCGAAGTTTCTCTCTCTCCCCTCTCTCTCCTCTTCTCCCTTCTTCTCCCCCCCCCCCTCTTGTTTTACGGCGGATGGCACCCAGCTTAATGGTGCATTATCGCCATCTTCTGCTCCGGAGTGTGCGATAGACTCACATTCTAAATCCCTTCACCCAATCGTACACACACACATACCCTAACCTACACTTTATCCTCCCCATCCTAGTATCCTATTTCTGTTTATCCATCATATCCTATATAAAGCCCCTGTACCCCTTAAGAAAGCTAAAAATACCCTGACCTGTGTTCTCTCACCCATGCTCAGCAACCCTTTTTAATGTGAATTCCTGCACCCCCAATTCCCTTAGATTAATTCTCATCATCTCTCTCTGTATCCCATACTTCCTTCAACTCAGAATTACATGTTCTACTGACTCCTCTTCCTGACATTCCTCACACAGTCCCGTCTGGTGTTTCCCTATCAATTTCAGTGTTTGGTTTAGTGCACAGTTCCCCAGTCTTAACCTAGTCCACACAATTTCCTCTCTTCTGTATCTACTACCTACACTAGTACCTGCAACACTTTTTTGTATTTGATATAAATGCCTGCCTTTCCCCTCCCTGTCCCATCTTTCTTGCCACATTTGGTTATTTTTTTTTCCATATTACACACTTAACCTTTGCTTTACTGATACTAATGTGCATTTCTATATTTTCTTTCTTTATTGCCCTCTTTGCCAGCTCATCCACCCTTTCATTGCCCTTCAGCCCTGCATGAGCTGGAACCCATAGAAATTTAACCTGACCTCCCTGATTTGCAACTCTTGTGACTGACTGAAGGACTTCATGAAGTACATCTTGCCGGCTGTTTGAGTGAGAAGACCTTAAACTTGCCAGAACTGAGGATGAATCTGAGCATATCAACGCTTTGACTAGTCTAGCTTTCTCCACCCAACACAACGCAACCAACTGCCATCATCTCCACTGTATACACCGCTAACTTATCAGATGTCCTTCTGCTGATTACAATTGCTTTTGCTGGTATAGCCACCCCAAACCCTGTCACTCCTGTCTCAGGTTCCTTAGCACCATCTGTATAGACCTGAGTATAATCACTATACTTTTCCATCACATGACAGTTAAATGCACTTACCAAATCAGTTTTATACTTTCCTTTCCTTTTTACCTCTAACAAATGCCAGTCTACGTCAGGCCATACCAGCTTCCATGGAGCTACAACTGGATAAACTACTGAAGGACTTATCCTTAGATCAAACACTCCACGTGATCTAGCAATATCATTCCCTACCCGACTAAAGTTTTCCCTCTGAAACCTCCCATTTTCCCAGGACTCCTGCAACACTCCTTTAGCAGGGTGAGAATCATTGTGTCCCTGCAAATTAGCCCAGTAGTTTGCCATCAATTGCATCCTTCTTAATTCCAAAGGCATTATTCCCATTTCTACCTGCAGGGCTGATACTGGTGATGTTTTAAAAGCCCCACTGCACTCTCTCAAAACCTGAGCCTGAATCACATCCAGTTTCCTTATGAGAGACCTGGCTGCTGATCCATATGCTACACTTCCATAATCCAACACAGATCTTACTAAAGCCACATACATTCTCTGTAATACTGAACAACTTGCTCCCCATTCCCTACCAGTCAAACATCTCACCACATTTATTACTTTTTTACATTTCTCCTCAACTTTCCTGATATGGTCTGCCCATGTTAATCGTGAATCAAATATAACTCCCAGAAGTTTAAATGATCCAACTCTTTCTAATTCAATCCCATACATCCTTAACTTCTTCCCTACTTCAATTCTTTTCCTAGTAAAAAATACAGTTTGAGTTTTTTCCACTGAAAATCTACATCCCCAATCATAACCCCACTCTACCACTTCATCAATTGCTCCTTGTAGTTTCCTGATTATATGCTCCGTGTTCCTGCCTCTTTTCCACAAGGCCCCATCATCCGCAAACAGTGACATACCTATATCCACTGGTACCTTTGTGAAGACATCATTGATCATAATGATGAAAAGTAACGGGCTAATCACACTACCCTGAGGTGTGCCATTTCCCACTACTTACTGTTTTGATAATTCTGATCCAATCTGAACTGGAATTTTTCTACCAAACAAAAAATCTTTAATCCAATTAAAAACTCTCCCCCCAACCCCCATCTTGTGCAGTTATAATCATTCCTTCCACATCATATCATAGGCTTTTTCAATGTCAAAAAACACTGCAGCTACTGATTCTTCATTTGCCTGGGCCGTTCTTATTTCAGTCTCTAACCTTATCACTGAGACCATGGAATTCCTTCCCTTCCTAAAACCACTCTGATAACTTGCCAGCATTCCCCTCTTCTCAAGATCATATGATAACCTTTCAGTTATCATCCTTTCCATTACCTTACATATATTTGATGTTAGTGCTATTGGCCTGTAGCTAGTGGGTTTTGACGGATCCTTGCCAGGTTTCCCTATTGGAATTACTACTGCTTCTTTCCATGCACTTGGTAATCTTCCCTCCTCCCACAATCTGTTGTAAAAATGCAGTAACTTCAAGAGCGCTCCTTCTCCTAGATTTTTTAGCGTAACATAGCATATTAGATCTTTCCCTGGTGAGGTTGGTCTCGATCTCTTTATTGCTCTCACCATTTCTGCCAAAGTAAATGGATCATCAATTATATCATCAGTTTCTTTCATCAGTTTAACAAACCTGGGTATTGACTCATTGTTCTCTCCCTTCTTTCTCCCTTCTTCAGACAAATTTTCTGAACTATGTATCTTTACAAATGACTTGGCCATGATCTCAGCCTTATTCCTGCTGAAGACTGCTGTTTCCTCCTCAGATATCATTACTGGATACTCCGAATCCCTTCCATCTCCCCCCATCCTCTTAATCATTCCCCATACCTCTCCCACAGGCGTTGTTCTTCCTATTTTGTTGCAAAAACTCCTCCAACTTGCCCTTTTAGTTTGATGTATAGTTCTTCTCACCACTGCCTGTGCCTTCTTATATTGAATCAAATGCTACATATTATGGGTTCTTTTAACTAGCCTGAATGCTCTATTTCTGTTTTTTTACAGTCTGACAACATTCCTCTGTCCACCATGGCACTAGTTTTCTATTCATCCTATTTTTACTCCTGGGTATAGATCCTTCTGCTGCCATAATAATTGCTGAAGTCACCTGACTGTTTAAATCATCTATATCTCCAGAAATGTCAATCTTTGTCAATGCTTCTTCACTTAACCTCTGGAACTTACCCCAATCTGATTTTCCAAACACCCACTTTGGGACTCCCCCACCTGGTCTTATTTCAACTCTTTCATCCACTGAACATAAAACTGGGTAGTGATCGTTGCCTACTGTTGAAGCAGTCCAAACTCCCTAGTTACTGATGCCAGCCAAGACATTAGACACTAACGTAATATCTAATACCGACTCAGTTCCTGTTGTTATGTTTATCCTTGTTCCTCTACCATCATTCATACACACCAAATCCCTTTCTTCCATCAAATCTTCAATTACCGTTCCATTTGAATCTGTAATCGGATCCCCCCATATTGTGCTGTGAGCATTGAAATCTGCACACCACACTACTTTATGTCTGTTTTGTCCTTGTATCCTTAGTAGGCTGTCCAAATCCAACCTTTTACATGGTTTGTAGTAGTTAATCATAACCACTCCCTCCCCTCTCTCCCATATTTCCACCACTATGTATTCCTGATCGTCTCCTTTCTCCAGTACTCTATACGGTATACCTTGCTTGATTAACATAGCACAATCTCCTCCTCCCCCTAGATGTCTATCTTTCCCTATCAGTGTATACCCATGTACCACAAAGTCTAAAGCTGGTTTCAACCGAGTTTCCTGAATACACACTACATCCGGTTTTACAACCATTTCCTTAATAAAGTCCTTAAATTCCTGGCCATTGGCCAGTAAATTCCTTGCATTCCATTGCAAAAGAATCACCATAATAAGTACTAACCGACCTATGACACTTCCTGGCTTGACTGATTAGTGAGGTTCTCCCTCACTTCTTCCCATGTCAGTCCTACTAACCCTAAATGGTTTACTGCTGCTTTGACCACCAGCTGAATTTTGTCACTTTTTGACTTTACCTCTGCCGTACAATTAATGACTCCTGCAATGAATGTTACTAGAGCTTTTTTTCCCCCACATAAATCCTGTCATTTACTCTTTGTTGCATCTCTTGCATCCCTATTGCTTTCTGGTCATTAGGAGCATTATTCTGTTCTCTTGACATTCTTACAGCTTCTGCATAAGTGATCTTTCTTTTCGCTCTTATTTCTTGAATTTTATTCTCCCATCTCATAACCTCCACACCCACTATACGCCACATTATGAGCTCCTCCACAATTACAGCATTTTGGTTGCACTCCTGTTCCGCACTTTGCATATTCATGATCATCCCCATATCTAGCACATCTCCTCTGCCTTTTACAGTTTTTAGCTATGTGTCCAAACCTTTGACAATTATAGCACCTCAATAGCTTTGGCACATATACCCTTACTGGGTAACTCATGAAACCCAGGAACACTTTCCTTGGCACTCTTTCTTCTTCAAATTCAATCAATACTGTTTCACTTTCCTTTTTCATTCCCTCCTTTGTTGTTTTCAGTCTTAGAACATTAATTACTTTTCCCCCTTTGATATTCCTCTTCAACTCCTCCATGTTGATACTCATTGGTACACCCGTGATCACTCCTTTACAACCACCATTTTGTGCTCCCACCCTCCCTGTATATTCCACCTTGCACTTTCTATCTCTTTTAGCATGAGTGCTTTCTCAAGTTGTTCCTCATTCGCAAATCTTACCAATGGATTGCCATCATTAAGGACTTTTGCAAATACTATTTCCCCTATCTTATTTGCCCAGAGTTGTTGTTAGCACAAACGGGTTAATTTTCTTCATGTGTCCCTTGCACCCTTGTCATTAAACCTAATTATGACACCTCCTCTCTGAACTTGTTCATCTTCCTCACTTTCAGAACTCTCTCCACTGTCATTTCTTATTATTTTATTCCCTTTGATCTCGGTTTTCGTGCATCCATCCCCTCACTATCTCCTTATTCCCTTTAATTTCTCCCTTCACAATAATCCATTTCTCCCCAGCTGCCTACCTCTGATCCCAAATCCCTACCCCACTCCTCCTTCCACTCTTTCCCTCAACAAGTACCAAACCACATTCACACATACACCACCAAGCCACCGCATCCCCTCCACTCCCTCCTCCCCCCCCTCTCACTCCTTCCCTCCTCCCCCCTCTCACTCCTCCCTCCCCCCCCATCTCCCCCCTCATCCCATCCCCTTCCCCTCGCCCCCTCCCCCTCTCCCCCTCCCCCTTTCCCCCTCCCCTCCCCCTCCTCACCCCCCCTCACCTCCCCTCCCCCATCCCCCCCTCCCCTCTCCCCCTCCTCACCTCCCCCTCACCTCCCCTCCCCCTCCTCACCCCTCCCCCTCCCCCTCCCCCCTCTCCCCCCTCCCCCCCCCCCTCTCCCCCTCTCCCCCTCTCCCCCTCTCCCTCCCCCTCTCCCCCTCTCCCTCCCCATCTCCCTCTCCCCCCTCCCTCCCCCTCTCCCCCTCTCCCCCCTCCCCTCTCCCCCTCCTCCCCTCTCCCCCCCTCACCTCCCCTCAGCCACCTCACCCCACCCCCTCTCCCCCCTCCTCCCCCTCTCCCCCCTCCTCCCCTCTCCCCCCTCCTCCCCCTCCCTCCCTCTCCCCCCCTCCTCCCCCCTCCCTCCCCCTCCCCCCTCCTCCCCCTCCCTCCCTCTCCCCCCTCCTCCCCCTCCCTCCCCCTCCCTCCTCTCGCCCTCCCTCTCCCCCTCCCTCCTCTCCCCCTCCTCCCTCTCCCCCTCCCTCCTCTCCCCTCCCTCCCTCCTCCTCCCTCCTCCCCCTCCTCCCCCCTCCCCCTCCCCTCCCCTCCCCTCCCCTCTCCCCCCTTCCCCCTCTTCCCTCCCCCCTTCCTCTTCCCCCTCTCTTCCCCCCCTCTCTTCCCCCCTCTCTTCCCCCCTCTTCCCCCCTCTTCCCCCATCTCTTCCCCCCTCTTCCCCCCTCTTCCCCCTCTCCCCTCCCCCCTCTCCCCTCTCCCCCTCTCCCCCTCTCCCCTCCCCCCTCCCCCTCTCCCCTCCCCCTCTCCCCCCTCCCCTCCCTCCTCTCCCCTCCCCCTCCCTCCTCTCCCCCTCTCCCCCCTCTCCCCCCTCTCCCCCCTCCTCCACTCCCCTCCTCCCCTCCCCCCCTCATCTCCCCCCCTCATCCCATCCCCTCCTCATCCCCTCCCCTCCTCATCCCCTCCCCTCCTCATCCCCTCCCTTCCTCATCCCCTCCCCCCTAATCCCCTCCCCCTTCCCCTCTCCCCCTCCCACTCTCCCCCTCCCCCTCCCCCTCTCCCCCTCCCCCCTCTTCCCTCCCCCTTCCTCTTCCCCCTCTCTTCCCCCTCTTCCCCATCTCTTCCCCCTCTTCCCCCCCTCTTCCCCCTCTCCCCCTCTTCCCCCTCTCCCCTCCCCCCTCTCCCCTCCCCTCCCCCCTCTCCCCCTCTCCCCTCTCCCCCTCTCCCCTCCCCCCTCTCCCCCTCTCCCCCTCTCCCCCCTCTCCCCCTCTCCCCCCTCTCCCCTCCCTCCTCTCCCCCTCTCCCCCCTCTCCCCCTCTCCCCTCTCCCCTCCCCCCTCTCCCCCCTCTCCCCTCCCTCCTCTCCCCCCTCCCCCTCCCTCCTCTCCCCCCTCCCCCTCCCTCCTCTCCCCCTCTCCCCCCTCTCCCCCTCTCTCCACCCCTCTCCTCCCTCTTCCCTCCCCTTCCCCCCTCTCCCCTCCCCCTCTCCCCCCTCTCCCCCTCTCCCCCCTCCCCCTCCCCCTCTCCCCCTCCCCCTCCCCCTCTCCCCCTCCCCCTCCCCCTCTCCCCCTCCCCCTCCCCCTCTCCCCCTCCCCCCTCCCCCTCCCCCTCTACCCCCTCCACTGGCCACTCCTCTTCAGTTACCCATCTTTTATTTGTCCCTGTCAATTATCCCAAGTACTCACTCCCTCTAATCAACTACTGTAATCAACACTCGGTTTAACCCTTCAGTTGCCCTCTGCGCTCCTTTTAAAACACACTCACCTCAGCTTCCCAGCACTCAGCGCTCTCCCGAGCCCCTGATTATTGCTTTATGCTAACATAAATTAATAAACATGAACATGGCAGCACTGAGAATATTACAAGAGGTCAAATATTGCCCAGGAGGCAGGAAAGTTTTCCAGCAAACAACATGCATTGCCTCCTGTGCTCTGAATCACAGCGAAGTCCAGGCTACAGACTGGCAGCTGGTTAAATGAGCATATGTTAATTCAGATGAGTTACAAGCAGTTAGTTCTGATTACAGTAATGTTCAAGGAAGGAAATTTGCCATGCTTGCCTATTCTGTCCTCTATTAACTCCAGATCCACTGATGTGGTTCCCTGTTAACTGCTCTGAAATGGCTTTTTAAGCAACCCAGTTGAAAACGATTTATGGATGAGCAATAAACCTTGCTATTGTTCGTAATGGCCATGCTAAATCACGTTATGTATTTCATGCAGCGTATTATAGCCATTCTAGACCCGCACCTCTGGATGTTGTTCTGCATTAGGATGCTAAACTTTTCAGAGTAACCTCAGTTCAGCAGCCTGATTCCCATGTAAAATAAGAGGGTTAAGTAGGTAATTAAACTGATATCTTTCAAAATCTGCAAATACCTGAAGCTTAGTCCAACTGATTAGACAGCAGTAGTAAAACCACACAAAGCTACCAACTCAGAGAGCAGATACTAGATTTCTGTGATGGTCAGGAATAGTTTTGACCCTTTAGTTTTAAATTGCATCTAAATAGTTCCGTAGCACAGAGTTCTAAACAACTTATTTTTCCCAGGAATTCTGTATACCAAGCCCAAACAGCTTTTGCTTCATTTCAAAGAATGTTTCCAAGAGGAGGATGAATTTGTTTCTGGACTGAATGAAGGCTTCACATTCAAGAGTTATATGTGATGTTTGCTATTTTTACTGAATCTATTCAGTGCTATTTTCCAACAGCAATAATCCCCATATATCCAGTCAAAAGCTATTGACTTTATTTCCTTATTCTAAATTATCCCATGCATATTTGGGAAGCATAGCTCCTGGACTATTAAACGTCACTGGTTTGCTTTTTAGTTGCAGATTAGTTCTATGTAGTAGTTTTAGTAGGAGCAAGAGGCGAAAGAATCTGCTGTTGTTTTTGTAAATTAAATCAGATATGTGTGTTCTCAAGAATTCCAGCATCTGCAGAATCTCTTGTGTTAAGTGATAATTTCTACAGATGTTAGAAATCCAGCGTACATGTACAAAATACCAGAGGAACTCAGCAGGTCAGGCAGCATCAATGAAAAGCAATAAACATTTCGGGCTGAGACCTTTCATCAGGGTAAAATGGACCAGCCTGAATTGCTCATTAAGTGGCAGGGATTCACCTTTAATAATGTGCTAATACAGAAGATGGTTATCTAATGCCTTCCCTAACCTCACTCTGAAATGTTCAACCTTCACCAATTAACACAAACATTCATCTTTTTCTTCTCTTGCAGTTTCAAAAAGACAGAATCTCTGAACATCCCTCACTAGCCTTAAGGTAAAAGTTGAGGTTAAATTGTAAACAGGTGTCCGGAAGATTGGTTCCCATTTTAATTAATATCTGCTACGTTCACATAATTCCATAACTCCTGAATAATTCCTAATAGATTATTCAGAGAGATCTGTTGCAGGTGGATGTTCATGATTTAAAGGTGATGGGTTTGGAAATGACGTATACCACTGACAAAAGTTAACAAGATTCTCAATGATTTCTGAATACTGCTCCATTTTAATGGTTGCAGACCAGAGATACCCACGAATCAATGTGAATGTTAAAACATTTTCCAGGAGAATATCCTCGCATTATTTCCTCAGGATTTGGTAATCTCTTGATGTATCAGTGCTCAGAGCTGAGAGACTATTTAAAGACTACTGATAGATATGCAAGTGACATGGCTTACCCACAGGAGCTCATCAATGCCTCAGCAGACTAAAGAAGTTTGGCATATCCCTGTAAAATTCCATAGTTCCGTGCAAACAGCACTAACAGTGTGACATCAAGCTTACATTGCTGGAGCTCAACAAGAGCTCAAGAAAACGGTAACGATCTGCGCAAAGCTATCAAGGCTGCCAAACAACAATATAGGGAGAAGATTGAGTCAAGATTCACAACAAATAGCACACGTGACTTGTGGCGAGGGCTGCATATCATCGCAGACTTCAAAGCCAAATGTAGTGGTGCCACAAACATCGTGGCCTCTCTCCCAGATGAACTCAATAACTTTTATGTTAGGTTTGATGTCGCTAACTCTGAGCTTCCAAGGAAAGCCACCGCTACGACCTGCAACCTGGTCATCTCTGAGGCTGAGGGACGCAGATGTTTTCAATGAGTAGACAGTCGCAAGGTTGTCGGACAGGATGACATCCCAGGGTGAGTACTCAGGATGTGCGCAGCACAACTTGCAGGTGTGTTTACTGACATTTTCAATCTCTCCCTCTCCCAGCGTAGAGTGCTTCCTGCTTCAAATTATCCACCAAAAAAGACCCAGGTAACGCCTGAACGACTGGCATCCTGTCGCCATCACCTCAATAATAGGCAAATGCTTTGAGAGACTGGTCAAGGACTACATCTACAGCTTTCTACCACCCAAGCTGGACCCCCTACAATTCGCCTACTGACACAACCAAACAACAGATGACGCAATAGCCACTGCTCTACCCACCATCCTTACACATCTGGAGAAGAAGGATGCTAATGTGAGAATGCTGTTCTTGGACTACAGTTCAGCATTCAGCACCATAATTCCACCCAGGCTCAAAAAGAAGCTCAGAGACCTTGGCCTTGACGCTGCCTTGCACAGCTGGATCCTGGACTTTTTGTCAGATCGCCAACAGGTTGTAAGAGTGGGCTCCCTCACCTCCAACCCTCTGAGTACAGGAGCCCTTCAGGGCTGTGTACTGAGTCCCCTCCTTTACTCCCTGTATACCCATGACTGTATCGCCACCCACAGCTCTAATCTGTGAATTAAATTTGCCAACGACACTACATTGATTGGACTTAACAACAATAACAAGGTGGCCTACAGGGAAGAAGTCATCTTTCTGACACAGTGGCGTCAAGAAAACAACCTCTCCCTCAATGTCGCAAAAACAAAGGAGCTGGTTGTGGATTACAGGAGAAATAGAGATGGATTAATCCCTATTGACGTCAATGGATCTGGGGTTGAGAGAGTAAACAGCTTCAAGTTCCTTGGCATCCACATCACTGAGGACCTCACATGGGTCTGTACACACCAGCTGTGTGGTGAAAAAGGCACAACAGTACCTCTTCCACCTCAGAGGGTTGAGGAAGTTTGGTATGGGCCTCCAAATCCGAAGAACTTTCTACAGGGGATCAATTGAGAGCATCCTGACTGGCTGCGTCACTGCCTGGTATGGGAACTGCATCTCCCTTAATGGCAGAGCTCTGCAGAGAGTGGTGCAGACTGCCTAGCACATCTGTAGTTGTGAACTTCCCATGATTCAGGATATTTACAAGGACAGGTATGTAAAAAGGGCCCGTAGGATCATTGGGGACGCAAGTCATCCCAACCACAATCTATTTCAGCTGCTACCATCTGGGAAACGGTACTGCAGCATAGAAGCCAGGACCAACAGGCTCTGGGACAGCTTCTTCCACCAGGCCATCAGACTGATGAATTCCCACTGACGAGTGTACTCTATATTACATTGACTGTTCCATTTATTATAAATTACTATGATTGAATATTGCACATTTAGACAGAGACATAACGTAAAGGTTTTTACTCCTCATGTATGTGAAGGATGTAAGAAATAAAGTCAATTCAGTTCAGTTCAATCCTATCTAAATGCAGAACAGCTTGACATGACAACAGCTCTGCAAGTGATTGCAAGAAACTGCAGAGAGCTGTGACATACTCAGCATATCACAGAAAACAGCACCCCCTCTATGGATTCTGTCTATATTTCTCACTGCTTCAGTAATGCAGCCAACATATTCAAAGAGTCCACCCATCCTGGACAATCACTCTTCCTCCCTCTCTCATTGGGCAGGAGAGGTATGAACAGTATGTTGGACAAGTTTTTCACTGTGTCCTGGTACAGCTGACAATGGAAAAAAAACAGCAGAAATACCATTACCACTGGTTTAGAATCTCACAGCTGAGGACGTAGGCCACTGACTTTGGGTCACTTTATCTGCCACATTAGTGATACCTCTGCTTTGGTTGTCCATGAATCAAAAGCATACACAAGGGTTTAATTCACAGCCTCCTCTTAGGACATGGGCTTTATTCCATATATGAGGTCTTGGCCATCAAATATTTTATTTCTCAACAGCTATCAGACACTGAACACTGCAGCTCTGAATGTCTTGGAGCCATAATTTTTTCTACGATCTGCACCCTTATGGTTGCCTTGAGGCTAAAGATTTAAGATGATGGAAGATGTTCCGGATGATACCAAGCTTCAAGAATATTCGCTGGATTGTACTAATCCATTCAATTGAATATTCCACCACAATATTTGTTTGTGTCCAGTGATTACTCAGGTCCAGTGTTCCTTCATTCAGAAATAAAGCTTCCGAAAAATTCTTTGAACCAGAATATTGATATAAAATTTTGGTTAGGCCGCAATTGGATTATGATGTGCATGTCTGTTAACACCATTACAAGAAGGAAGTGGAGGCTATGAGAATAATACAGAAGAGGCTTACCAGGATGCTGCCTGGATTGGAGAATCTGAGCTAGACAGAGAGGTCAAATAAACTTGGAGACATGAGGGGCTTTTCCCCTCCTTCCTTTCCAGTCCCACTGAAGAGTCTAGACCCAAAATATTCACTCTTTATTACTCTCCATAGATGCTGCCTGACTTTCCAAGTTCCTCCAGCACTTTGTGCGTGTGTGACACGAGGAACTTGGGTTGTTTTAAATGTGGGTTTTCTTCTCGGAAGCAGTTTATAAAATAATGAGAGGCATAGACGAGTTTAACGCTTAGTCTCTTTTTATCAGAGTAGAAACATCAAATTCTAGAGGACATGCATGTAAGATGAAGCAGATGAAGTTTAAGGGAATTGTGCAAGGCAAATTTTTTTTACAAAGTGGAGGGTGTGTAACAGGGCATGAGGTGCAGTAATGGAAGCAATTATGGTAGTGGCATTTCAAAGGATTTCAATAGACGCACGGAGAGTGAGAATGTTGTGACTGACTAAAACTGAACCACACTAAACTGTAACTGGGAAATACCAAAATTTTTATTCCCAAAGCAAACCTTCAGGCGAGAGAATCAAAGAGAGCCAAAGAGAATCTTAGCAAGTCAGGCAGCATCTATGGAGGGGGATAAACAGTCAACATATCAGGCTGAGATTTTTCATCAAGACTGGGAAGAAGACAGAATAAAAAATGGGGGAGGGGAAGAAACAAAAGTGAGTAGGTGATAGGTGAAACCAGGTGAGGGTAAAGCTGAGTGGGATGGGGAGGGGAGATAAAGTAAGACGCTGGGAAGTGATAGGTGGAAGAGGTAAAAGGAGAAGGTTTAAATTAGTTTGTCGGGGTTGGGAACTGGACTGATAGGACTGAAGATGGGGCAGTTGGTCTACAACTAGATGCGGTGAGGAAAGTATAGGCGGATCATGGAATGAACTTGCAGTCAGTAGGATGAGTTGAAATGTAACAGGGGGCCAGAATCAGTAAGGGTGATGAATACAGAACTGAAGGTGTTATATGTGAATGTGTGCAGTATACAGAATAAGGGAGATTAGCAGGTATGATGTTGTGGGCATCTCCATGTCACAGTTGAAAGATCATAGCTGGGAGGGATACACATCACATTGGTCAAAAATGAAATCAAATCCTTAGAAAGATGTGACATAGGATCAGAAGATGTGGGATCCTTGTGAGTAGAGTTAAGAAACCACAAGGGTAAAAAGACCCTGATGTGAGTTATATCGAGGTCCCTGAACAGCAGCCAGGATGTGGGATATAAATTACAATTGGAGATAGAAAAGGCATATAAAAGGGATAAAAAATGTTGCAATAATCATGGGATATTTCATTATGCAGGTAGATTGGGAAAACCTGGTTGGTGCTGAATCCCAAGAGAGGGATTTTGTAGAATGCCTACAAGATGGCTTTTTAGACCAGCTTGTTGATGAGCCCTCCAGGGGAACAACAATTCTGGATTGGGTATGCTATGACCCAAATTTGATTAACAAGCTTAAGGCACAGGAAACTTTAGGAGGCAGTGATCATAACAATTGAATTCACCCTGCAGTTTGAGAAAGAGAAGCTAAAATTGAATGCATCAGTATTACAGTGGAGTGAAAGGGAATAACAGAGTCATGAGAGAGGAGCTGGCCAAAGTTGTTTGGAAAGGGACACTACCGGGGATGATGACTGAACAACAATACCTGATGTTTCTGGAGCAAATGTGGAAGGTACAGGAAAGATACATCCCAAAGAAGAAGCAGTATTCTGAAGGGAGGATGAGGCAATTGTGACTTACAATGGAATTCAAGGACAGCATAAAAGCAAAAGTGAAGGGTTTTAATATAGCAAACATTAGTGAGAAGGTAAAGCAGTGATTCCCAAGGGAGGTGGTACATGTCCTAACGAGGTATTAGGGGAAATAGAAATCATCAGGAGTCATTCAAGATTCTTGTGGGGGAAGCAGTAGGCGGCACCCTAACTCGAGGCATGAGACCCAACTGACTGTAGAGCAGACACTTCCAAAAAAACATGTTGAGGTACTGGAATACATAGCTCTGCAGGCAATGAGCACTCATCGTCACAAAGCTTCTGAAATTCAGCAATCTCATTCAACTTTACCAACCAAACCGACACTATTGGGGATGCATATATTAGCAACCAGTGTCCAACAGTTCCCCTTGACTCAAAGCACGGAACGAGTTCATGCAATTTAACTGTTGGTAAGTCAGGTACACTTCTCAACTTTCTCTACAGGTCTACAGAAAACAGGTCGCACAACACAGCATTGGCCAGAGTGAAACAGTGAACCTGCTGAGCCTGAGGATTCCTCTTGAGGTGTTCAAAGTGACCTCAGCATCATATGTGAGGTCAAGAACTATCTTTGGGGTTATGAGACGTTACGTGATTGGTCAATTGTGCTAACTGGAATAGTATATAGGTAGCTTGCCAAACACCATCTCTATCCCGGCTAACATTCAGATTCCAATCTGAATCCTTGTCAAAGTAACTTCCACTGTTGTGGTTGTATTCAATTTCGCCTCACCGTTCCTTTGCGTGTCACTACCATCGTTCCATCCACATCAACTCACTGCTGTTATCAACATCCAATAGACATTCCCAGTTTGTATCGATTTTTTAATTTTAATTTAGCTCTGCTAATGATGCATAAATACATACGGCACAATCTCTATGAGTCTGGATGCAATGAAGCCTTGAATTCTAATCCTACGAAGAAAGAGAAACTACAGAAAGTGCATCAATACTTCTGTAAAAGACAACCTGAAAAGGCTACTTATGGTATTATTCAGTTCCCGAAGATGACAAAGCATTGCACGCTTGAGTCATTTGCCAAGCAAGCTAAAAATGACTTTGATAGTGGTCATTGCTTTTTGTAACTATCCCAAAATGATAGCAAAGTGTGGAAAATCTCATACAATTGGTGAAAGATCAATAATGCCAGCTGTAACAGAAGTGCTCACCACTGTTCTCAAGATAGATACCAACATTTTAAAATCAATTCTTCTGAGTAATAACTCTGTAGCTCGTCATATTGACGAAATGAGTGAAGACATTGAGTATCAACTACGCACAAAACTACAGAAAACAGAATTTGGGATAGAACTGGATGAGTCAACCGTGCGAGGTAACGAGACATTGCTCTCATGTTGCTCTCCTCTCTCCATTCTTAAAGAGTGAAGTGACATTTGCAATTTTCCAGTCTTCCAGACCATTCCAAAAGCTAGTGATTCTTGGAAGATCATTACTAATACCTCCCCAGTCTTTTTAACCACCTCTTTCAGAACCCTGGCATGTACACTATCTGGTCCAGGTGACTTATCTACCTTCAGACTATTCTGTTTCTCAAGATCTTTCTCTCTAGTAATAGTAACTTCACACTCTTCATGTCCCGTGACATCTGGAACTTCTATCGTATTGCTCATGTCTTCCACAGTGGAAACTGTTTCAAAATGATTATTTAGTTCACCTGCTATTTCCTTGACCCCGTTGCTTACTTTCCAGCATCGTTTTCCAGCAGTCCAATATTCACTATCACCTCTCGTTTACACTTTATCTATATCTGAAGAAACTTATGGTACCCTCTTCAACATTGCTGGCCAGGTTACTTTTGTATTCCACCTTTACGTTCTTAATGACTTTTTTTAGTTGCCTTATATTGGTTTTTAAATGTTTCCCAATCCACACATGTATTCTTTATCAAAAATGGAAAAGTTTATGAAAAGATTCTCTTTTGTAAGAATTTAAAAACAACTATCAATAGAGAATCGATCTACAACAAACTTGAAATGTATATTAAAGATCAAAGTAAGAACATGAATTCTTGAACAATAGATGCAGCACTTTATATGACAGACCGCCATGCTAGTTTTGTGGCATTTATGAAAAAGAAATTCCACGTTTGTTTGCAATCTATTGTGTAATTCGTTGTCAACATCTTGCAGCCGAAAACCTCAGCCATTGACTTTTTTTAACAAGCATGACTCATGTATTATCTACTATCAACAAAATTAAAGCTCATCCATTAAGTCACAGAATATTTTGCCAGTTATGCCAAGATAACGATGAAGAGTTTGAATGGTTGCTTTGTCACACTGCTTTGGCTGTCAAAAGGCTCCTGCTTAAAAAGTTTATTTGATCTTTTTGGCACTGTGGTTGCATTTTTGCTCAAGGTCAACAAGAATTTGGGAAACAAGATTGAACTTTTACTTGAAGATGTGGCATACCAAGCCGAAGGGTGTGACAAAAATGAATATTCTAAATGTGAAACTGGGTGAGAATTTCAATTTAAACCAGGCAAAAAGTGCTGAGTCCACTTTTATCAGAAGGTTGGAAATATATAAGTAAAACTGTCATGGCCCAGTCCAAAGTCTGCATTCCAGTTCATGGCCCGGTATGCAGACTCCGGACTCTGGGTCCTCCGGCTGTCCCTTGTTTTTGTTGGACTTAATCATAAGCACCTAA
This sequence comes from Hypanus sabinus, assembly GCF_030144855.1. Taxonomy (NCBI): domain Eukaryota; kingdom Metazoa; phylum Chordata; class Chondrichthyes; order Myliobatiformes; family Dasyatidae; genus Hypanus; species Hypanus sabinus. The sequence continues at coordinate 36,855,958 of NC_082709.1, forward strand.
TGCTCATCTTAGGGCTGGGAATATAAGTGGCCCTGGGATTGAGTGTGGAGGAGGGGGTATTGTCAAGTTAAGATTCCCTGGGAGCAAATGGCTGGTGGAAGGCTAGAATGGCCACTTCAATGGAAAACCATTGTTTCTTGGAGTCAAAGCTGTCATTGTGGTATGGATTCAGCTGTTTCCCAGGCCAGCTGGGTGGCCGTCAGCCACTCTGAGCTAGGTAGGGATCTGGTTGTTTCTGTAGCCAGCCAAGGCTGCTGGCCGTGACTGTGACTTGGAGCAACCCCAATGCAGAGATGGAACTGTCTGTTGTTCTTTGGTGTTTGTCCTCTCCTCTGTGGGGGTAAGTCAGGCAGTTCTGCTGTTGCCCTGTGGGGGGGAATCTGTCTTGTCTTGTCTTTGCCTCTGTTGGGTAAGTCAGGCCATTCTGCTGTTACCTGACGGATGGACCTGCCCCACCTTGGTGTGGAGTGAAAGATGAGTCCCAGCTTGTCGAAGGATAAGTCCTGGCTCTATGTTGATGTACAGTTCCTAGTCTGCCTCCAAGCTTCAGCCTCTGAGTTAAGCAAGCCTCAAGACCCCAAGCCTCGCCACATCTTTGCCTGGCTTGGGGTCCGAGCCCGAGTCAACACCCAGGTTCTGGGTCCTTGTCCAGTCTCGGGCTTGGAGTCCACGCCCAGGCTCCTTGTTCCCAGTCCCTTGTCCTGGTCCTGCCCTAGCCTAGTCTGCGACCTGTCCCGTCCTGTTCCTAGTACTTCAGTGTTTGTGTCTTGCATTCGCGTCCATTCCCAATGCCCTCTGAATGACAAAAACATTTGATAAAGAATGTCCTCAAAGTTTTCCTGCTTGGAAAGTATGCCACTTTCTTCCACAGATGGTGATTTGCAAGAGGACTGCTTACACCTACAGTCACTGAAGAAGAAATTTCAGAGTCAATTCAAGGATTTGAATGATCTGGAAATTCTATACTGGGTAAATAATGGATTTCTTTGCAAGGTGGAAGAACTGGAAGAGAGCTTGCAAGAAGAAATTATCAAAATTCAGAATGATGAAGAAGTAAAAATGCTTTTTAAAAATTTCAGCTTTTGTGATATGTGGCTACACTGTCATATGAAGTTTCCTGGTCTTTGGAGAAGAGCCAAACAGCTCTTCATTGCATTTCCATCCTCTTACCTTGTTGAAAGTGCAATGAACCACATACTAACAAAAAACAGAATCCACTTGACATTATTACACAGGGGGTTTTAAGGCTTTTGCTCTCACAAGTTGAACCAGATGTTTCAACTCTTGCTAGAAACCATCAAGCTCAAGGATCACATTGATATTGAATCTGCTGTACAATGCATTTAAACCTAGGTTTAAAGACAAATAACAATTTAAAGCAGAATCATTTTAGCATATGTTAGAAATGTTTTTATACTATGGGGGCACCAGAAAGTAAGTTGTGCCTTAGAGGGGTGTTGGCAGGTATGAAAGTGCTTTGGGAGGAGTTTGGGAAAAGATTGGGAAACACTGAGGTAGAGGATTGGGAAGCATTTAAAAACCAACAGAAGACAATGAAAAAAGCCATAAAGAGAGAAAAGATGAAATATGATGTTAATCTAGCCAGGAAATGCAAGGGAAAAAATACCCTAATGGGAGTTGTAAACAGCCCTCCAAACAGTAGTAAGGATGTGACCTACAATTTAAAATGGGAGATAGAAAATGCATGCCAAATGGCAATATTACAATAGTCATGGGAGATTGAAATACACAGGTAGATTGGGAAAATCAGGTTGGTGCGGGATTCCAGGAGGGGGAATTTCTCGAGTGCGTATGAGTTGGCATGTCAGAGTAGGTCGCAGTTGACCCTACTGGTTGATCAGCTATTCTGGATTAGGTACTGTGCAATCAACCGGAAATGATTAGAGAGCTTTAGGTAAATGAACCCTTAGGGGCGAGTGATCATAATATGATTGAATTCACCCTGAAATTCGAGAAAGAGAAACTAATGTCAGATGTATCAGCATTACAGTGATGTAAAGGAAATTACAGAAGGATGAGAGAGGAGCTGGCCAGAATTGAGTGGAAAAAAAAACTGGCAGTGTTAACAGCAGAGCAGCAATGGGTGGAATTTCTGGAAGTAATTCGGAAGGCACAGGAGATATACATCCCAAAGAGGGAGAAATATTCTAAAGGAAAGATTACACAACTATAGCTAATATGAGAAGTCAAAGCCAACATAAAAGCCAAAGAAAGGGCATATAAAATAGCAAAGATTAGTGAGAAGTTAGAGGATTGAGGAGCTTTTAAAAATCAACAGTAAACAACTAAAATTTCATTAAGAAGGGAAAGATGGAATACTAGCTAGGAATCCATTCCTAAGCTAGCTAGGAATGTTAAAGAGGATATCAAAAAATTCTTCAGAAAAATAAAGTGTAAAAGTAGATATTGGGCTGCTGGTAAATGATGCTGGAGAGTTAGTAATGGGGGGTCAAGGGAATGGCGGATGAACTGAATAAGCATTTTGCATCAGTCTTCACTGTTGAAGACACTGGCAGTATAAATCCAGGTGTCAGGGGACATGAAGTGTGTGAAGTTATCAGTAGTAAAGAGAGGAGTCTCGAGAAACTGAAAGACTAAATGTAGATAAGCCGCCTGGACCAGATGGTGTTCTGAAAGAGGTGGCTAAAAAGACTGGGGAGGTATTAGTACTGATCTTTCAAGAATCACTAGATTCTGGAATGGTTCTAGAAGATAGGAAAGTTGCAAATGTCCCTCCACTCTTCAAGAATGTAGAGAGACAGAAGAAAGGAAACTATAGGCTAGTTAGTCTGACCTCAGTGGTTGGGAAGGTGTTAGTGGATTATTAAGGATGAGGGTTCAGGGTACTGGGAGGCACATGATAAAACAGGCCATAGTCAGCATGGTTTCCTCATGGGAAAATCTTGCCTGACAAATCTGTTGAAATTCTTCAAAGAAATAACAAGCAGGATAGACAAAGGAGAAGCAGTTGATGTCATGTATTTTGATACTTAGAAGGCCTTTGACAAGTTGCCATACATGAGGCTACTTGGCAAGATAAGAGTCCTTGGTATTACAGGAAAGATACTAACATGGATAAAGTTATGGCTAATTGGCAGGAGGTAAAGAGTGGTAATAAACGGAGCCTTTCCTAGTTGGCTGCCAGTGACTGGTGGTGTTCCACAGGGGTCTGTCCTTGGCACCATTTCTTTTTTAAATGTATGTCAATGATTGGATGATCAAATTAATGGCTTCATTGCTCAGTTTGCAGATGATATGAAGATAAGTGGAGGGGCAGACTGTGTTGAGGAATCAGGGAAGCTACAGAAGGACTTAGACAGATTAGGAGAATGGGCAAATAAGTGGCAGGTGGAATACGATGCCAGGAAGTGAATGGTCATCCACTTTGGGTTGACTATTTTCTAAATGGAGAGAAAATACAAAAACTGAGGAACAAAGCAACTTGCAAGTTCTTGTGCAGGATTCTGTGAAGATAGGTTGAGTTAGTAGTGAAGAAGGTAAGTGCAATGTTCACATTCATTTCAAGAGGACTAAAATATAAAAGCAAGATGATAACGTTGAGAGTTTTAAAAATAATGTTGAGGCCTCACGGAGTATTGTGAGCAGTTTTGGCCCTCTTATCTTAGAAAGTATGCCCTGAAGCTGGGGAGGGTCCAAAGGAGGTTCATGAAAATGATTCCCGGATTAAATGGCTTGTCGTATGAAGAGAGTTTGATAGCTCTGGGCCTACATTCACTGGAATTCAGAAGATTGAGGAGTGGTATAATGGAAACCTATCGAATGGTGAAAGGCCTTGATAGAGTGGATGTGGAGAGGATGTTTCCTATGGTGGGAAAGTCTAAGACCAGAGGATTCAGCCTCAGAATAAAGGGGCATCATTTTAGAATGGAGGTGAGGAGGAATTTCTTTAACCATTAAGTGGTGAATCTGTGGAATTCTTTGCCACAGGCATCTGTGGAGGCCAAGTCTTTATGCATATTTAAAAGAGGTTGATAGGTTTTTGATTGGTGGGGGCATGAAGGGATATGGGGAGCAGGAGATCAAGGCAGAGAAGAAAATTGGATCAGCCATGATGAAATGGCGAAGCAGACTCAATGGGCCAAATGGCCTAATTCTGCTCCTATATCTTAAGTTTTTATGGTTTTATGGTTTTAGTACCTCCCCAGAAGTCCCTTTTCTAGTTTGACTGATCAAGTGCCAAAGATTTCTAAGAGAATGGAGGGAGGGGGAGATGCTGTGCTTCTTCAAGGAGCTTTTGAACACGTCTTTGAATCTTTTCCTCTAGCAATCTCATCCCCATGACAGAGCACAGAGAAGAATGCCTCTTTCAGCAGTCTGGTGTCAGGCAAGAAAACAAAGTGCCCTGCTCAGCATAGACTACTGGGTGTAACAAGGTGTAACATTGCTGGGATGTTGACCTAACTTAACTGCTAACAGCGAGAAGGAGCAACTGAGACATTTTCAGAGAACCTGAAGGCCATGCTTTAACACCCATGCATAAATGGGCGCCACAACCTCAGACAGCACCTATGTCAGCAGAAGAGTTGCTTCTTGCAGACAATACAAAGATAAGTGGAGAGGCAGGTAATGTTGAGTTAGCAGGATGTCTGTAGAAGGACTTAGACAGATTGGGGAAATGAGTAAAGAAGTGGCAAATGGAATATAATGTCTTGAAGGGCATGGTTATGCACTTTGGTAGAGGGCATAAAGGTGTGGACGATTTTCTAAATGGGGAGAGAATTCAAAAATTAATGCTGCAAAGGGACTTGGAAGTTTTCACGCAGGATTCCCAAAGGTTAACTTGCAGGTTGAGTGGGTGCAAGGAATGCAAATACAATGTTGGCATTCATTTCGAGAGGACTAGAATACAAAAGCAAGGATATAATGCTGATGCTTTAGAAGGTATTGGTCAGACCCCACCTAGAGTATTGTGGGCAGTTTTGGGCCCCTTATCTAAGAAAAGGTGTGCTTCCATTGGAGAAAGTTCAGAGGAGGTTCATGGTAATAATCCCAGATATGAAAGGGGTAACATAGGAGTGTTTGCAGGCTCTGGGCTGATACAGAACTTTAGAAGAATGAAGGTGGATCTTATTGAAACCAATTAAATATTGAAAGGTTTGGGTGGAGTAGATATTGACTGGCTGTTTCTTGTAGTGGGGGAGTCTAGGACCAGAGGGCCAGCTTCAGAATTGAGATAAGAACTGAGATGAGGAAAAATTTTTTTAGCCAGAGGGTAAATAATTAATTAGAGTTTAATTGGTGTAAATCACCTATTTAACTTTAACATCTTGAATATAGAGAGGTAACTGGCAGAGTTACATATCTACAATAGCAGCACATCCCGAGTAGCAGAACTCCATTGAATATTCAGTACTGTCGGTTCTGAAATCTTAGTGAGCACAAACTCCAGACACACAAAATATTCTTATTTTGTTACATTATTGAGGAATGGTGCATGAATATCTAACTGGCCAGAATGTTAAATGACAGAATTGACTTGTCCTGACTATGCATTGAATGGCAGGGATTACAACTTTAACAATTTGTTAATACAGGAGATGGCACTTAATGCCTTTCCTGATCTCATTCTGAAGTTTTCAATAATCGTCAATTAACATGAACATTCATCATTGTCTTCCCAGGGCAGTTTCAATGAAACAGAATCAGAATGCCCCACATCCAATGACTAGGTTCACTGGCATTAAGGTATCAATCGAAATTGTGAACAGGTTTTATTTCCTGGTTCTCATTTAAAGACCATAGAAGCAATAAAATATAGGAGCAGAATAGGCCATTCACCCATTGAGTCTTCTCTACCATTTCATCATGGCTGAGCAATTTTCCTTCTCAACCCTGTTCTCCTGGCTTGTCCCCATAACCTTTCGCATACTGACTAATCAAGAATTTATCAACGTCTACCTTAAATCTGGCCACCACAGCTGCCTGCGGCAATGAATTGCATCCTCTGGCTAAAGGAATTCCTCCTCATTTCTGTTCTAAATGGACATCACTCTGCTCTGAGGCTTTTTCACAAGTCCTAGACTCCCCCACCACATGAAGCATCCTCTCCATGTCCACTCTATCTAGGCTTTTCAACATTTGATAGGCTTCAATTAGATATGTTTTAATTAGAATACCAGGTTTGACTTGCAGAGTGTTAGTTCAAAAGCTAGAATCAACTCCCGCCAAGATCTGGACCCATTGCAATTTGCCTATTGCCACAATATGTCTAGAGCGGATGTGATTTCACTGGCTGTCCACATAGTGTTAGATCACCTGGACAATACAAATACAGGATGCTGCTTATTAGCTACAGCTCATTATTTAAGGCAACAAGCACAAAATGCTAGAGGAACTCAGCAGGCCAGGCAGCATCTATGGAAAGGGATAAACAGTCGAAGTTTTGGGCTGAAACCCTTAATCAGCATTTAACACCATCATTCCTACAGATCTGACTGAAAAGCTTCCACACCCGGACCTCTGTACTTCCCTCTGCAACTGGATCCTTGACTTCCTAACTGGAAGACCACAATCTTTGCAGATTGAAAATAACATCTACAACTCACTGACAGTCACCACTGGTGCACCCCAGGAATGTGTAATTAGCCCACTGCTTGGCTCTCTCCATACCCATAACTGTGTGGTCAGGCACAGCTCAAATCCCTCTATGAACTTGCTGATTTTAGAATGGTGCAGGAAATACAGGGTTGTAGTTATGGGTGATTTCAACTTCCCTCTTATTGACTGGCACCTCCTGACTGCAAGGGGGATAATTGGGGCTGACTATGTCAGGTGTGTTCAAGAAGGATTCTTGACACAGTATGTGGACCAGCCGACGACATGAAAGGCCATATTGGATCTAGTTCTAGGTAATAAACCTGGTCAGGTGGAAGACCTCTTGGTGGGGGAACATTTTGGTGAGATTGGCCACAACTCCCCTGGCTATGGAAAAGAATAAAAACAGACAAAATGGGAATGTGCTTAACTGGGGAAGGGCTAACTATGAAGGGATGAGGCAGGAACTAACCAGAGTAAATAGGAAACAGATGTCCAAGGTTAAAATCACTTAAGTAGTGGAGGAAGTTTAGGGACCACTTGTACTGGGTTCAGGATAGGTTTGTCCCACTAAGACAAGGAAAAAATGTTAGGAAAAGGGAACCATAGCTGACAAAACACGTGAGGCAACTCGTCAAGAGGAAGAAGGATATAAGAAGCAGGAAGCAGGAGGGGCTCATGAGAAATATAGGGTAGCCAGGAAGGAGCTTAAGAAAGGACTTAGGAGAGCTTGAAGGGAGCATGTGAAGGCCTTGGCATGCAGGATTAAGAAGAACCCCAAGGCATTCTATGCATATGTGAAGAACAGAAGGATGACAAGAATGAAGGTGGGGCTGCTAAAGGATAAAGAAGGCAACATGTGCCTAGATGCAGAGGAGGTTGGGGAGGTCCTAAATTAATATTTTACTTCAGTATTCACAAGTGAAAAGGACCGTTATCAGGGTGAGGTTGAAATAGAACAGGTCTGTGTGCTGAACAATATGGAGATTAAGGAAGAAGTGTTGGATCTTCTTAAAAATATCAAGATTGATAAGTCCCCAGGGCCAGATGTGATATACCCCAGGTTGCTGTGGGAAGTGAGAGAAGAGATTGCTGGAGCAGTAGCTATGATCTTTGAATCCTCTTTGGCTGCAGGGGAGGTGCCAGAGGATTGGAGAATGGCAAACATAGTTCCCTTGTTTAAAAAAATTGATGAGGGTAGGGTGATAGATGTGGTCTACATGGACTTTAGCAAGGCATTTGACAAGGTCCCCCATGAGAGACTCATCTAGAAAGTCATGAGGCATGGGATCAGTTGGACCTTGGCTGTTTGGATAAAAAATTGGCTTACAAGAAGAAAGCCGAGGGTAGTAGTGGAAGGAAAGTATTCTGCCTGGAGGTCGGTGACTAGTGGAGTGCCGCAAGGATCTGTCCTGGGACCCCTGCTCTTTGTGATTTTTATAAATGACCTGGATGAAGAGGCAGAAGGATGGGTGAGTAAGTTTGCAGATGACACGAAGATTGGAGGAGTTGTGGATGGAGCTATAGTTTGTCAAAGGTTACAAAAGGATATAGACAGGATGCAGAGTTGGGCAGAAAACTGGCTGATGGAGTTCAATATGGATAAGTGTGAGGTGATACATTTTTGAAGGACAATCCAGAAGGCTGAGTACAGGGTTAATTGTTGGTTACTTAAGAGTGTGGATGAACAGAGGGGCCTTGGGGTTCAAATCCATATATCCCTCAAGGTCGCGACTCAGGTTGATAGGATAGTCAAGAAGGCCTATGCGATGTTAGGCTTCAATAATAGGAGGATTGTGTTCAACAGTAGAGAGGTCATGTTGCAACTCTACAAATCTTTGGTGAGACCACACTTAGAGTAATGTGTTCAGTTCTGGTCACCCCATTATAGGAAGGATGTGGAAGCTATGGAGAGGGTGCAGAGGAGATTTACCAGGATGTTGCCTGGTTTGGAGAACAAGTCATATGAAGCAAGGTTAGCAGAGCTGGGACTTTTCTCTTTGGAGCGTAGAAGAAAGAGAGGGGACTTGATAGAGGTCTACAAGATTATAAGAGGCATAGATAGGGTGGATAGCCAATACCTGTTTCCCAGGGCATGAATAGCAAACACCAGAGGGCATATATACAAAATTAAGGGAGGGAAGCTTAGGGGGGACATCAGGGGTAAAGTTTTTTACACAGAGGGTTGTGGGTACCTAGAATGTCTTGCCAGGGATGATGGTGGAGGCTAAAACATTAGGGGTATTTATGAGCCTCTTGGACAGGCACATGGTTGAAAGAAAAATAGAGGGTTACGGGGTAGTGTGGGTTTAGTACATTTTTTTAAGGAATATATGGGTCGGCACAACATCGAGGGCTGAAGGGCCTGTACTGTGCCGCAGTGTTCTAGTGTTCATTGTTTGCAGAATCTCATGTGCTGACCAGCGGGTGTATAGGCATGAGATACATCAGCTAGTTGAGTGGTGTCACAGCAACAACTTTGCACTCAACATCAGTAAGACTAAAGAACTGATTATGGACTGATTAAGAACTGATTAAGGGTAAGATGAGGGAACACACACCAGTCCTCATAGAGAGATCAGAAACGGAGAGAGTGAACAACTTTGTTCCTGGTGTCAATATCTTGGAGGACCTTACCTGGAACCAACATATTGATGCAGCTATAAGGAAGGCATGACTCTGACTATATTTCATTAGGAGCTTCAGGTGATTTGATATGTCACCAAAAACACTTGCAAATTTCTACAGATGTACCACAGAGAGCATTCTAACTGGCTGCATCACCGTCTGGTATGGCAGGGGGTGGGGGGTGGGTTTGCTGCTGAACAGGATCGAAGTAAGCTGCAATGAGTTGCAAAATTAGTCAGCTCCATCATGGGCACCAGCATCCATGGCATCCAGGACGTTTTCAAGGAGCAGTGCCTCAGAAAAGCAGCGTAATGGTGGCTGCTCTTAAGAAGTTTTAAGTGATTAGAATGAATTTTTGTTATTTTTAAAAATTTCAATAAAGAATTGAATAAACACATAACAAATCAATGCTTTGCGGGGTAGCATTATGCAGGGTCTGAGTATGTGTGTGTATGTATATTACTGTATTTCAATTTTTTCCTCTCTATCATGTTTTGCATTGTACTGCTGTTGCAAAGTTAGCAAATTTCACAACATATGTCAGTGATACTAAACCTGTTTCTGATTCTGATTCCCTCCCTCCCCCATTCTTCTAAATTTCCGCAGGTATAGGTTTAGAGCTATCAAACACTGTCCAGACGATAGGCCTTTCATTCCCAGTATCACTCTCATGAACCTGCCTGAACCCTCTCCAATGCCAGCACATCCTTTTCAAGATAAGGGGCTCAAAACTGCTCAGAATACTCCAAGAGAGGCCTCATCAGGTCTTATAAAGCCTCAGAATTACAGCATTACATCCTTGTTTTTATATTACAGTCTGCTTGAAATTAATGCTAATATGGCATTTACCTTCTTCACCACTGAATCAACCTGCAAGTTAACCTTTAGTCCCCTCAAGTCCATTAGAACCTCAGGTTTTCCAATTTCCATTTAGAAAGTAGTCTGCACATTTGTTTCTTTTACTAAAGTGCATGACCATACATTTCCTGGCACTTTTTTTCTATTTGCCACTTTGCCCATTGTACTAATCTATCTAAGTCCTTCTGCAACTTCTCACTAATTTTTTTGCTCTATTCTACACCCTCTCTTTTGCTTTTATGTTGTTTTTGACTTCTTTTGTCAGCTACGGTCACTGCATCCTGCCTTTCAAGTATTTCTTTTTTGGGGTGTATCCATCCTGTGCCTTCCAAATTGTTCCCAGAAACTCCAGCCATTGCTGCTCTCCTACTCTTCCCCTCTATTCAACTTTGGCCAACTACCCTCACATGTTTCTATAATTCCCTTAACTCCACTTCGTAATACTTGTACATCTGACTTAGGTTCTCCTTCTCAAACTGCAGTGTGAATTCTATCATATTATGAACACTGCCTCTAAGTATTCCTTTACCTGAAGCTCCCTAATTAAATCTGGCTCATTATACAACACCCATGAGATGGCTTTATAGAGCAGCTTGTGGTTGAGACCACCAGGGGAAAGTCTATACTGGTAGTCTCAACCACAAGCTGCTCTATAATGCATACTACAAATAGACATACTACAAATTCTCTGTTGGGACTCAGCACCAGCTGGGATTTTCCCAATCTACCGGCATATTAAATTCCCCTATGACTAATGTAACATTGCCCTTTTGACATGCATTATATTGTAATTTGTAGCCCATCTCCTAATTACTGTGCCTGTGCCTGTATTTAACTCCAATCAGGGTCTTTTCACCAATACAGTTTTTTAACTCTGCAAGGATACTACATCTACCAATCCAACGTCACCTCTTTCTAAGGATTTGATTTCACTTTTTATCAACAGAGCCACCCAACCTCCTCTGCTTACCCAGCTGTCCTTTCAATACAATGTGTGTCTTTAGATGTACAACTCCCAGTATGATTGTCTTTCAGCCTTGACTCTGTGATGCCCGTATCATACCTTCCAACCTCTAACTGTGCCGAAAGTTCATCTTGCTTATTCTGTATACTGGGTGCATCAAAATATAACACTCTCAATCTTATATTCATCACCATGCCAATTTGGTCCCCATGTTACACTTTAACTCATTCCACTGACAGTCCTTCCTGACAGTCTCACTACACACTGCATCTAGATGTACAGCAATGATTAACTTCATGCAGATGTAGTGATCAGGGAGGCTGGATCTCTCCCAGAGTTCCCACACCTCACACAAAGAACACAACACAGCCCCTGGAGCCATTCTCACTGCAATAACTGACAAAGAATACAGAAGAGGGAACTCACCAGAAACTTACCTCATTGAAGCCTCTTGAGCCAAAGCCTTCCTGCTCTAACAGCGGTCCACTCACACAATGGCCACTACCTTATTTTTATTTGCCCTTTACAAATGAATCACTAATGAGTATCTGAATTAATATCACATCATTCCATAACTTCTGAATAATCCCTAACAGAGGGAAAGGATGATTATAGATGAGATCATGAGTAAGCAGAAGATAATTAGTTTAATTTGGCATTGTTACTGCTACAGATATCATGCACTTAAGGACCTATTATTAGGTCTATGCTCTATTATTGTAGCCAATACAGTAAAAATTTCTTTTAAATTGCAAAGGACAGGATATTGTTGGCGAGAAATTCATTTACGATAATACCATTGCATAGCAAAGAAGTTTTCTGTGGAGACAGTCATTATTTGGTTTGTTGTGGTATAAAGATATTTTCTGCTTAATAATTTCTGTCCTGTTACTTGCAAGTGCATACTATTTCATTACCTGAAAAGTTGTAAATGAAATTGAACATGGTGCAGTTGCTGACAAATATTTTTAATTCTGACTTTGAATAAAGGGACATTCTGAACAGGAGATGTTGCTTAATGCCTTCAGTAATAGCCTGTCTGCATTTTAAGAGGGAAGGTTGTAGAACCTACAATGAAATAATGCATAGCAATTAAGGAAAGAGTACGTATAGAGAGTATAGAAAGTTTAGACTGAAATTAAAATGAAATTTAGAAAATAACACATGCAATTACAATGCTGCGAGGGAAAATTCAAATATGGTTTGTCAGTACATAAAGAACGAGAGTAGTTGACGAAAGGTTAGGATCTGATAAGGACTGAAAAGTAACCAATGTGTACTTGGAAAATGTTCTCAATGAATATTCTCAATTAAGATGGTTACATGGCAGTGATTGATTGCAGTGGCTTCTATAGGGTCAACCAAAGGTGTTATTGTCCTTTTAAAATGTATTTTTTACAACCGCGAGAGCCTGCTACACATTAAGGCCATAAAGTACTATTGGTCTACCCCATCAGCAAGTTCCTCATTGGCAGAGAAAGTGAAGGATCCCGACGTGGTGTGAGTCGTGCCGCTACTTGCGTCAGAGAAGCACCAGAGGAGTTGGTGCATGACAGTGTTGTGCAGTGTAACAGCAAATGGTTATCTTAGTCACCTTTCCGGTTATCGCATGACCCTGTTGGACATTGCTAATGTGAAATGCTGCACGTCCGATTAGCTGTTTTATTGGGGGAAGGACGGGGTGGAAGGCAGGGCAGCTGCATAGTAGCGAGGACTAGGCCTCAAGCTGCAGTGTCACCTGTTTATAGCTGCCAAAGAGAGGGAGGGATCAGAATCGCTGCACTCTGGCGTGGCGCACTGTCCATGCTGGAGTCAGTGCTGCCCCTCAGTGACCACAAGCTGCATTATGGTCAACTGCAGATTCCTGGAACATTCATGGACTCGGATTCTTGGACCAACTCTGTTTTACTGATAGCTTGCCTGTGCATGCTATCTTATATGTGTGATATGTGCCTGTGGGTACTATATTTTCACCATGGTCCCAGAGTAATGCTGTTTTGTTCATGGCATGTATGTAGAGTTGAATGAGAATGGACCTTGATCATGAACACCTTACAAAATGTCTTTACAAATAAAGATGAACAATGCTGATGTAGTTGTCAAGACAAAGAAATGAATAATACTGGTTGAGATAAACACAGTGAATATTGAATGAGATATACCTAGAATGATTAAGGGGCTTTACTGATAAAAAAATCACTAGACCCTAATGATATGTATCTCAGGTTATTAAACAAGATCCATGCGAGGACATTATGAAGACCGTGACTGGAATATTTCGATTCTCTACAGATTTGATAGGTTAACTTTAGTGGTGAGGAAATGATTGAGATGCATTCTAAAGGACAGTACAAACTTATATTTAAGAAACCACAAATCAATCGTGGGCAACCTTTGAGAGATAAGGCTGGGTAAGGGCCATATGTTTGATGGGGTTTAACATTGTTTTTAGAAAACTATTTGACAAGGTCTCCCATGTTAACCGATAGGAAAAATTAGAGCTACTGAGATCCTAGAGGAAAAAGCAGTTTGGATACAAAATTGCCTCAGTGGCAGGAAGAAATAGATAATGACTGATTAATGGCTTTAGTGACTGTAGGGATTCCACAGGAGGTCAGCAATCATGCTCCTTGCATTTTGAAATTTTATACAAATGACTTAGGCCTAAAAGTAGAGGGCATGACAAAGATGTGCACGCGTGGTAAAAAAGAGAGAAACAAAGAAAATTTAAGATTGCAGGAAGAGATAGATGGCCTAGTCAGTCAGGCAGAAAAATGATGAGTGAACTAAACCAGAGAAGTGTGCGATAATAGAATGTGGAAATGCACCAGGTTGACTAAGTCTTGATTAATACGGGTATCAAAGGTTACAGGGAGAAGGCAGGAGAATGGGTTTGAGAGAGAATAATAAGTCAGCCATGATGGAATGGCAGAGCAAACTCGATAGGCTGAATCGCAAAAAGAGAAGGAACAGAGGGACATTAGAGTGTGTCCTCAAATCCTAAAAGATATAAGAACTGGTCAATGAAGTGGTTAAAAATATTCTCAGAATACTTTCCTTTATTGGCTGACACACAAAATATTCAAGCAAGGAAGTTAAGGTATAATTGAATACCAAATTTTGTGTTAATATTTTGTTTTATGTGCTGTGTGTGATATATGTTTTGTGAGTGCACCATGGTCTGGAGGAATATTGTTTCATTTGGTTGTATATATATACAGTCAGATGACAATAAATTTGAACTTGAACGAATTTCTCAGAGCCCAACTTGAGTATTGCATATAGTTCTGATCTGCAATACAAGAAAAATATGATTGAATAATACTGAAAGAAAATTTATGAAGTTGTTTCCAAGACTAGAAAATTATTGCTATGAGAGATAGTTTCATGTTGTTTTCTTTGGAAAAGAGCAGAGGGAAGACTGAAGTGAGGTGTGTAAAGTGATGGGACATCAGATGAAGTAAGTTAGAGGAGTTTGTTTCCTTCAGTAGAAGGAGTCAATGAACGGTTGGCACAGACTGGAAGCAATGGGCATAAGTAAGAGGAAAGATAAGGAAAACATTTATCACACAGAGGGTGGGAGGAGTTTAAAATTCACGGCGTGAAAGGGTGGTGTAGGCAGGAAACTCGTCATATGTATGTATGACGTCATATGTGCACATGTGGTTGAAGAATCAGGATTGTTGAAAGGTGGAGTTAGATTAGTTAGCTCTTTTTCAACCAGAACACAAGAATGTCTGAATGTCCTCTTCACTTGCTGTAAGTTTTCCATGATCTTGACTTAAATTCAGCAAATTCTCTCTGAATTCTACTGTGTTTACTATCTTCTCACCCATCTCACCTACTTTGAAAGAATCTTATTTACCCACTATGCACAGGCAATGTGACGCCACTGATATTTATCCAAATGCAGAACTATTATTTTTGGAGCAAGCATAAGCAGCTGTGTTTAGTTGATATAATTCTGCCAGTATTAGTAATCTGAAGGTACACAAAAATTATAACTTCCGTTTGTATTTTTAACATTATTTTTCCAATATAAAAATATTAGAAAAAATAACAATCACAAAATAGAATTAACTTTCAATTTTCATGAATTATTTTTCAATTGCCTCTGTTTCCCTAACCTCTTAACCCATATCATGGATTAAATGCTCATACATCCACCAGAATGCAGTGAGTGAAATGGCCGTTGCTTCTTGGGATGCAAATGGTGCAAATGATTCACATCTGATGTGGTATTATTGGAACAAAGTAACCATAAGCTAGTCTTGAATCAACAATTCCATTTATACACTGTATTTTGACATGGATTACTAATTCCGGAGGTTTCCTTTCCTCTTGAGGTATCGCTCACTCCACTTGCTGCCCCTTCTTCCACCTCCCTTCCCCAACCTCACTTTATCCTCAGCACATGGTTCTTGATAATCACCTCCCCCCCCACCCCAAAAGATATATGAAAAAAGTGTCTTGCCCTGTGTGGAAGAGCTGTTCAGTAACACCCAAAGCTTCAGCAGGCATGACTGATGTTGCAGCAGTGATCTCTCATAAAGCCAATATTGGACCACTGTACACCTCTCCATGAATGGGTGGTCTTCAATGTCTTCAATTCCTATCACCAGCATGACCTTCTACTGTTTCAGCAGATGCTGAGGGAAATCCTAGTCTGGCAGCTAAGCCGTTGAATAATGCCCAGAAGATTTTGAAGACCCTACCAAAGTTCTCAATCAGCAAATATGTAGGCACAGTTTAGACCATGGGGAAGTTTGGGATTGTGTTTGGTATAGGTTCAGAGGAGGTCAACAGGATAAATGGGATACTGTGAAGAGGCTCCTACTTCAATGCTTTCCTTCATTTTCAGCATTATTCTTGGCTAGAGATACATACCTGTCTTAATTACAGTTATCTGTCATGCTAGTCTAATGGTGACTGTGCTGACAACCGTTAAAGATAGGTACCCTCAGTCAGAAAGAGTTCCTCTGAGGGAATAGTCTCCAGGTTTATCAGTTGTTAAACCAGGAGAGTATGTTAAGTGAGCTCATGGATTTGCTGGAAGTCAAGGCAGGGAACTTAGTGACAAAGTTCCAGTAATTACACATCTTCTTTTCTTGTCCAAGTTCATTGTTATTGAGGTATGTCTGAGGTATTTTCATCTCTGTCAGTAAGCTCCCTATCTTTCTGCCACTGAGTGATTTGGTGCAAGTGTGCTCCATTGCCTTTCTGTAAACTGCACATATTTGGTAATCCACATCCGCATTTTCCTCTTTTTTGCAGGATAGCAAAAGGTTTATTTTTCATCCAATCCAGATCCTCTCTCACTGAATGCAAAGGTACAAGAGCATCAACAGGTGAGTGGATAATTGGAGAGGAGATGATGCATAAGTAGGATTGAAAGAGGAAAAGGATGGTGGAAAGCAAAGTAGAACAGTTATAGACTTAGAGCAGGAGATGGACGACATCACGCTAGCTTAGAACCAGTGGTTTGTAAGAGAACTGCCAGCTATTAACTAGCCATGGTCAGCAAACGTTGACATGTCATGGATGACTATACACAAGGCTGAGGTACGTTGCTGTATAACCTTCAGGATTATGTCTTATTGCTAAGTACAGAAGTAGTGATGTGCTGTATAAAGAACCCAAACGCTTTCTGTATTTGGCCCTCTCTTCTAAGCCAGAGAGGTTGCTGTACAACAATAACTCCATTGTATTTGGAAGTGATTGCTTGCCTTTGGGAAAGGCAAGGCCATATATGAGTTTTATTTCCCTTTGTATTTACTATCAATTACTTGTTCATGCTTTAGTATGTTTTAAAATGTTTACATCTCTTTGAGTAGATTGTAAATGTGAGTTGACCATCTAAAACATTTTAAAACAATTTTAAAAGTCTTTAAAAACCTTTGCTAGCTGAAAAGCTGCAGCAATTCAGCAGTGTGGCCTTGGGATACATTTCCTGAGTTCCACTCACAGTGTAGGATTCATTCCAGCTCACCAGATAAACATTGTCTGTGGAGAGCAATTTTGACTGACCTTCCCTATCCCGTCCACGTATATGTGGGCAGGAAATGTGGAAAGTTAATAAAAGCAGCAGGCCGTGATCCTATTTGATGTAGGTGGATCAGCAAATGCACCCTTGGGTCTTTCTGACATTATTCCTACAATGCCTTTAGGATCTGGGGGAGCTGTGGCAACAGTCAGCCACCTCCGCTTGCTTTAACTATGTGTTCTGCATGAAAGCAGATGGACATTTTTCCATTACTGAGAAAACAACCCCATGGTCATGAATTTTCCCGATACTAACTCCTTTAGAATTGCATTCCCACTGAGAGCAGACCATGTATCTAAATCTGGCACTCACCAAGAACCAAGATCCTGACCTCCCCGTGTTTGTGGACTGACCGCTCAGATACAGACATGAAGCTACAGAATGACTCACACCTGCAGCATGGCTTGGAGACTCAAATCCCAGAAGTCAAGAATGATTGGTTCAGTTGACTAAAAGTCACTGATGCTAACCTATATCCTTCCATCACAACTCTAAACTTCTTCAAGTAATAGCCCAGCCCCCAATTTTAATAATCAATCCTTAACAGTCTTATTTAATTAGTTTTATTTATTTAGAGATACAGTATAGAACAAGCCCTTCTGGTCCAACAGTCCACACTACACAACAAACCACCTGTTTAAACCTAGCCTAACCGCAGGTCAGTTTACAATGACCAATTAACCCACTGACTGGAATGTCTTTGGACGGTGGGAGGAAACCAGGCGCTTATGGGAAGGACGTACAAACTTCTTACAGACAGTATCAGAACTGAACTTTGAACTCGGGCGCCTGAGCTGCAACAGTATTGCACTAACCACTACACTAACGTGGTGCCCCAGTTCTTTAATATATTGGCAGTATTTGCTTCTCGTAAACTTTTAAAAACATGTCTATTATTTGTTCCTGCAAGTACCTATTTAATGGGCACACAGATTTAACGTGCAGGCTGAAATTCTTCCCCACTGTTGAAATTTTCAACAGCTCTGGTCTTCTTAGTTTTGGTTTTATTTGAAACTTGCTGCAGAATTTGCTTTGGCTTAAGCTACCTGAAACACACATGCAAAAAACAACAAGACTAAAATGTTGTGCCTATGCAGAAAGTGAATATAGCACTAATTGTCTTGTAATACAAATTGCAGCAAACAAAAGCTGCTAAATTAGCTTTGATGCTAAGATTAATGGCACTTGGTTTTGCAAATTCTGCCATAAATGAAACTGTGATAGCATGAGAATTTAATGATTACCTTTAGTGAGAATGTAACAACATTCTTGTGCTAAAACACCCTAAATGTGACAAGAGTCTTTGACAAGGATGAATTGAATCCAAATGTTGGGATATCTAAAGCAAGGTTTGATACACACTATTACACTGGATCTGAGCTTAAAGCAAACACTAAATAAAACCATGAGGAGGCTTACAATTGAGCACTGAACCGCAGTTAACATAGTTCTCAAATACTCAGTTCTTAGTGCTTGAAACATGATTACCATTTAGTGGGACCATCCTGAACCCTTAAAGGAGTGGCACTAGCTATTTGTACTCCGGGGAGTTTGAGTTTCTAAATTCTAGAAGCTGGCACTGTTGGTGGCATCTCGTAACAGGACCCCTTCCCCTACGGCCGGCTCCAGACAGAACTGGCTGCTGGAAGAGGTGGTGATGATAATCCTGGATGAGAGCTGGATTCAAGCTGTCATTTTTGGCCACTCAGCAGCTCTCCTCGGGTCTGAATCATTCCCTGTCCACGAGATATCGATGAAGCCCTTGAAGAGTATGCGACTCCAAAGGTCTTTTCACCATGAAGACCTGTTCCCCCTTGATAAATCTGGGTGGTGGCGAGGCTGATGTTGGTAGGGTTAAGGATCTAGATGCAGACAGGTTTTAGAAATGTGGAAGGTGAGATTAACCTTTAGAGTGTAAGTCACCATGTTTACTTTATGCAGGATTTCACAGAGTCCAATGAACTTGGGTGCCATCTTTCTAGTTCCACTCAGAGAGGTAAATCATGAGTGGACAGCCAGAACTGTTAACCAGGCTGTAAAGCAGGTTCCTGGCCCCTCTTTCAGTTACCCTTGATCTCCGCTTTCTGGGTGGAGTAAAGGAAATTCTCTCTTGCCCTAATCCATCTTTGCTTGCAGCGTTGGATGAGATCTTTGACCGTGGGACCCTCTTGTTCTGGAAAGAGAAGTGTAGGATCACCAAACTGGCACTCGAACAGTGGCATCCAGTGTGCCGAATGCTGTAACGTTCTCTGCCCACATCAAATGCTCTTAGGGTACATGCTAAATCCTCTTTGGTCCGCTCCGTCTGGCTTTTGGACTGGGGGTGGAACCCAGAGGAAAAGCTTGCTGTTGCCCCTATCAGTTTGCAGAACACCCTGCAGAAATGTGATGTGAATTGTGGATCATGATCTGAGACAATGTCCACTAGGAATCCCTAGACCCTGAACACCTGGTCCGGGCCAATCTCAGTCATCTCTACCGCAGACAGTAGCTTCTCCAAGGTTGCAGGCTTTCGAAAACTGATTGACAACTACTATGATGACCAACTTCCCCTAGGATGGGTGGGAGACCCGTGACAAAATCCATGGAGATGTGCACCCATGATCTAACTGGACATGTAGGGGGTGGAGAAGTCCTTGAGTTCAGATACGGAGCTCCTTGTTCTGGCACACACCTCGCAGGCCTGCACATGAGGCTGAACCTCATTTGACATTCCAGACCACAAATACATCCTCTTGATAAATTTGAGGGTCCTGGCATTCCCTGAGTGAGCGGTCATTTCCAGTGAATGTCCCTATTGGATTATATGGGACCGGCCAGAACTTGGGACGAAGAGCCTACCTGAAGGACTGTCCCTAGGAATCTCCCGTTGCACTTTGGCCTTGTGAACAAGGGCATCAAAACCCTGTTGAATTGGCACTACCATCTGGCCTTGGGCAAAATGTTGGTAGGCTGCTCTTCACATTCCAGTTCATCAAACTGATGGGACAGGGCATCTGGCTTCTGGTTTTTTGACCCCGGTCGGTAGGTCAGGATGAATTCAAAGTGGTTAAAGACTAAAGCCCACCTGGCTTGCCTGGATTTCAACCACCTGGCCTCCTGAATATGCCAGGTTCTTGTGGTCTGTCCAAATGATAAAAGCATTGTTGGTCCCCGCTAGCCAGTGATGCCATTCCTTCAAGGCTAACTGAACTGCAAGAAGCTCCTGATTCCCAATGTCATTGTTCCTCTCTGCCAGGGATAGCCACCTGGAGAAGCATGCACACGGGTGCAGTTTACCGTCCGAAGGAGGTCATTGAGACCAGACGGCACCCCCTCTGGTGTCTACTTCCACAAAGGAGGATGGTCCGAGTTAGGAGAAACAAGATGGGAGATGTTGTGAACCACTGCTTAAGCTGTGCAAAAGCTAATACGAACCAGATTGTATGCACTCTGTTTTGTGAATACTCCCACTCCTTGGAGCATCTCGAAAGCCATATTCATGAGTGGAAAGAGCTAGTGATTCTTTTGCCATTATGTGGTTTAATCCTCTATAATTAAGGCTCCCTTCTTTCTTTTGTACGAAGATGAAGCCTGCAGCAGTGGGTGAGATGAAAAGCCGAATGAAGCCTGTGGCAAGAGCTTCCTTTATATACTCCTCCATTGCACTTCTTTCTGGGCCTGACAGCATGTATGATCAACCCCGCAGGGGACAAGTACCAGCCAGCATGTCTATAGCACAGGCACAGGGCCAGTGTGATAGAAATGTCAAGGCCTTTCCCTAGCTGAGAACTCTTCCAAGTCCTTGTAAATGGAAGGGATTTCGACCGGTTTGTGTGTTACAATCTCCTCCGGACCTTCCTTCAAGGACAGCTCCTGAGACAGGTGGCAGGGGTAATTTGACAGACTGGTGAGACCTCTGCCTATGCTCTCAAAATTCCTTCATAGAAACAGTAGGCAAATCAGAGTCTGAAACCCCATCGGTATCCTCAGGCGGCCTTTCAATGGGAAGTGACTCAAACCCAGCTCTGAGGGAAGCAGCTCAAATCCAGCGGCTCAAACCTAGAAGTTCCTCTGAGGGGGGAGACTTGAACCCAGCGGCCCCTCTGAGGGAAGCAGCTCAAATCCAGCGGCTCAAACCTAGAAGTTCCTCTGAGGGGAGAGACTCAAACCCAGCTCTAATCCTGCGGCCTTTCCGAGAAGAGCAACTCGAGCCCAGCAGCCTCTCCAAGGAGAGTGACCGCTCACACTC
Source organism: Hypanus sabinus (assembly GCF_030144855.1). Lineage (NCBI taxonomy): Eukaryota > Metazoa > Chordata > Chondrichthyes > Myliobatiformes > Dasyatidae > Hypanus > Hypanus sabinus. Next base: position 36,877,258 of record NC_082709.1, read on the forward strand.
CACCACATTTGCCTCAATGTTTCAGTCTTCCTCGACGCTTTGATCGGCGCGAAATCTCATTGATCGTGGCCCCGCGCCTCGTCTCCAAACTTCTCCTCGTGGTAGCTCGTGCTGCCCCCTTCTCTCGTGGAGTTTTCTCAGGGACAGCAGAGCGTTAGCTCACTCGATCAAACCACAGACTGTAACTCACAGGTTCCACCAGTTTCAAAACCAAAATTAAGATAAAAGGAATAAGTAAAAGACTTAAGCTGAAATAATCAACTATCTGGAAGATGTCGCCCAAGGAATTGTTGTTCACTGGCCCCATCTTGACCAAAAGACAGTAGTTATGCTATTATACTCTACCTACTATGTAAACTTTGGAAGATTTTCACTGTTTTGGAGCTTTAGGGGCAGTAATAGAGCCCAAAAATGCATGCTAATAATTCTATTTTCTTTCCATTGCTCTCATCTACCTTGTCTCCACCCTGTCACATATTGTTGTCTCTTCAGTGTGATTTGGAGTTTCCTGCATGGGTAAGAATAAGTAATAAAGAATACCAACAATGCCTACAGCATGTGAATGAGTGAAATAATTAGAATGGAAAATGTATTTCATCTCTGTGCTTCAGAAATAATTATGGGCGCATTAAAATAGGAGTCGCTTTCCGAGTTGTGGTGATATTTGCACTGTAAAACAAAGGACAGGAAGGTCAGATATAATCATTGCTTCTCAGTATACATGCAACCAGTAAAATGACAAATTGCAATTAGGCACTGAAGAGCAATGCTCTGGGGACCGGATTCAACTGATTTCAGTTGCTAATAAATTAAACTAATTGAGAACAATTTGAATCCTGGAACATTTGTGTCAAGCCATGGGAAACACAGGCTGTGCTTTCTTTGATGTTACAGCATCACATATTGTTAAAAACCTGAAACTAATGAAGCTAAAGCTATTATGATCACTCTACATTCTCATTGGCATCGCCATGTGCATATCTTCATCCACTTTTGGCAATGTCAAAGGTATTTAATGACCTTATACCTCCTGGCATGCTTTACAGGTAATTAATAGATATCTGCATAAAATATATCAGTAATCGATGTAACTGCTGACAAATTGACACATTGATCCATCTAATTTTTTTAATCTATTCATGGCCAGCATTGTAATTATCATGTGTCTAATAGCTTCAGGAGGGTGGAGGGACAGGAGTGCTATGGGCAAGGAGGTCATTTGGAAATGGTTAGAATTGGTCTATTGATATTGGTTTTTCATTATTATAATTATAACGTGTACCAAGGTACAATGAAAAAACTTGTTTTGCATGCAATCCTTATAGATAATTTCATTACAACAGTACAAGGGAAAACAATAACAGAATATAGAATGAAGTGTTACAGTTAAAGGGAAAGTGTAATGCAGATAGATAATAAGGTGCAAGGCCATATCAAGGTAGATTATGAGGTCAACAGCCCATCCTATTGTACTAGGAAACCATTGAATAGTCTTATAACAGTGGGGCAGAAGTGGTCCTTGAGACTGGAGGTACGTGCTTTCATAACTTTGTATCTTCTGCCTGATGGGAGAGGGAATGTCCAGTGCAAATGGCATCATGGATTGTGTTAGCTGCTTTACTGAGACATTGAGAGGCGTGGTCAAAACCTGTGGAGGGTAGACTCATGTCCATGATGTACTGAGCTGTGTCCACAACGTTCTGCAGTCTCTTGAGTTAAAACAGGCTGAGCATTTGCCATACCAAGCTGCAATGTATCCAGATAAGATGCTGTCCATGGTGCATTAATGAAGAATGGTAAGGGTTGACAGAGACCTTAAGGCTCCTGAGGAAGAGAGGCACTGGTGAGCTTTCTTGTCTGTGCTGTCAATACGATTGGACCTGGGCAGGCTACTGGTGATGCTCACTCTTTGGAAGTTGAAGCTTTCAGACCTCTCAGTCGCAGCACCATTGATGTAAAGAGGAGCGTGTGCACCAGCACTCTTCCTGAGTGAGTATACTGCATTTGTTACCAACTTCATTAAAACTTGTGTGGATGAATGTGAGCCAACAAAGACTTACTGTACATTCCCAAACCAAAAGCCATGGATGAATCAGGAGTTATGTCGTCTGCTGAAGGCTACCAAATACCAGAAAACCAGGTATGATTTGTGGAGGGCTATTTCAAGGGCGAAGAGACAATTTCAAACGAGGTTGGAGGCGACATCAGATGCACAACAACTCCGGCAGGGCTTGCAAGACATTACCTCCTACAAAGCGAAACCCAATAGCATGAATGGCAGTGATGCTTCGCTACCAGATGAACTCAATGCCTTCTATGTCCACTTTGAAAGAGAGGATACTACTAAAGCTGTGAAGATCCCTACTGCACCTGATGACCCTGTGATCTCTGTTTCAGAGGCCGACGTTAGGCTGTCTTTAAAGAGAGTGAACCCTCACAAAGCGGAAGGTCCAGATAGAGTACGTGGTAAGGCTCTGAAAATCTGTGCCAACCAACTGGCGGGAGTATTCAAGGACATTTTTATCCTCTCACTGCTACTGGCAGTACTTCCCACTTGCTTCAAGGCAATTAAACCCATGCCTAAGAAGAATAATGTGAGCTGCCTTAATGACTATCGCCCAGTAGCACTCACTTCAACAGTGAGAAATGCTTTGAGAGGTTGGTCATGACCTCTCAGAATGAACTCCTGCCTCAGCAAGGACCTGGACCCATTGCAATCTGCCTATCACCACAATAGGCAGATGCAATCTCAATGGCTCTTCACATGGCTTTAGATCACCTGGACAACACAAACACCCATGTCAGGATGATGTTCATGGACTATAGCTCAGCATTTAATACCATCATTCCCACAATCCTGATTAAGAAGTTACAGAACTTGGGTCTCTGTACCTCCCTCTGCAATTGGATCCTTGACTTCCTAACTAGAAGACCATAATCTGTGCAGATTGGCGATAACATCTACTCCTCACTGACGATCAACACTGGTGCACCTCAGGGGTGTGTGCTTAACCCACTGCTCTACTCTCTATATAGCCATTACTGTGTGGCTAGGCATAGCTCAAATATCATCTATAAATTTGCTGACGATACAACCATTGTTGGTAGAATCTCAGGTGGCGGCAGGAGTGAGATATGCCAACTAGTGGAATAGTGCCACACCACAACTTGGCACTCAGTGTCAGTAAGATGAAAGAGCTGATTGTGGACTTCAGGAAGGGTAAGATGAAGGAACACATACCAATCCTCATAGAGGGATCAGAAGTGGAGAGAGTGAGCAGTTTCAAGTTCCTGGATGTCAAGATCTCTGAGTATCTAACCTGACCCCAACGTATCGATGTAGCTATAAAGAAGGAAAGGCAATGGCTATACTTTATTAGGAGTTTAAAGAGATTTGGCATGTCAACAAATACACTCAAAAACTTCTATAGATGTACCATGGAGAGCATTCTGACAGACTGGTATGGTGGGGAGGACCAGAAGAATCTGCAGAGGGTTGTAAATCTAGTCAGCTCCATCTTGGATACTGGCCTACAAAGTACCCAGGACATCTTCAAGGAGTGGTGTCTCAAAAAGGCAGCGTCCATTATTAAGGACCCCCAGCACCCAGGATATGACTTTTTCTCGTTGTTGCCATCGGGTAGGAAGTACAGAAGCCTGAAGGCACACACTCAGCAATTCAGGAACAGCTTCTTCCCCTCTGCCACCTGATTCCAATCGGACATTGAACCCTTGGACACTACCTCACTCTTTTACTATACAGTACTTCTGTTTTTTGCACACTCTTTAATCTATTCAATATACGTGTACTGTAATTGATTTAGTTACTTATTTATTATTATTATTATTTTATCTTTTGGTTTTTTTTCTTTTATATTATGTATTGCATTGAACTGCTATTACTAAATTAACAAATCTCATGTCACATGCCGGTGATAATAAACCTGATTCTGGTTCTGAAAAAAAAGGTTAATGACCAGCTCAAAGCTGAAATTGAGGGAATATTCATTATTGTGACACCATGAACAAGACACATAAAGTGCTGGAGGAACTCAACAAAATAGGCAACATCTATGGAATAAACAGTTGATGTTTTAATTGTTAAGTTTTAATTTTTAATGACCAGGTCCTTGATGATCTTGTGCGGTGCAATTTTCTTTTTGCCCAGTGACAACAGCATGTGCGCACTGAATAATTTCTTCAATAAAAACAGTATAAGTTAGCCATTTCTAAAATCTGTAGACAAACCATCACAAACTCTATGTGGTCAAACAACGGCTACATTAGAAACCAGAAAAGGAAGTGTGATTGTGTACAATGGCGAAATGTGCTTAACATGCCACCAAGGCCGACGGTGGCAAACGTTTGTGTGCTGTTTAAATTCCTTTGTGCACTAGTTGCACACCTTGGAGGGAGCATTGGCCCTGACCCTTCATCAGACCTAAATTTCTGTATATCCCCCTCCATGGATGCTGTTTGACTTGCTCAGTTCCTTCAGCATTTTGTGTGTGTTGCTCAAGACTTCCAATATCTGCAGAATCTTTTGTCACACCATTTCACTGGGCCCTCTAGCTTCTTCTTCCTGTACAACTCATCATTACTTTAGATTCAGTCCACTACAGTGGTGTCATCCGCAAACTTGTAGGTGGAGTGAGAGCAGAATCTGGCTACACAATTGTGAGTGTATTGGGAGTAGATTAGGGGGCTGTGGACACAGCTTTATGGGTCACCAGTACTGAAAATAATTATGCAGATATGTCACATCCTCTTTGCTAATTGTGGTCCATTGGCCAGGAAGCCAATAATCCATCTAAAAAGTGACTTTTTGAGTTCTAGGACTAGGAGCTTGGAGATGAATTTTCTTGGAATTATAGTATTGTAGTCAATAAACTGTTGTCCGGTGCAGGAAATCTGATGTTCTATTGATGAGTGTAGGGCCAGGGAGATGGCCTCTGTCGAAGATCTGTTTTGGCAGTGGGCCATTGCATGGGTTGAGGCTGTCTGAGAGGTTGCAGCAGTCTCTTGAAGCATTTCATGCTGGTAGATTTCAGAGCCACCAGGCAATAGTCATTAAGGGACTTTACCTTGATTTTCTTGGATGCAGGCATAATCATGGTGTTCTTAAAGCAGGCTGGAATCTCATAATAAAGCAGAATGAGGTTAAAATGTTTTCCAATACTCTCACCTGCTATTTCCACATGATCTATGGACACTGCCAGGGACACCATCCAGGCCAAATGTTTTCTGTGGATTCATTCTCCAGACGGCAGACCTTACATCTGCAGAGGTGCATGTGCATTGGAGGCTGCTGGGACAGATGGTGACATCCAATCCCTTTCTGTTCAAAACATGCTTTGCATGTGTTAAGTTCATCAGGAAGGGGTGTGCCCTTGCCAATAATACTGCCTTATAATTTTTTGTAGCTTGTTATAGCATGTAGACCTTGTCACAACTCTCAGCTGGTCTGAGACTCGATTTGGACTGGTATTGTCTCCAGTTGTCATGTTGATGGTGGTTGCTGTGGCAGTTAAACAAATTAAGGTACACTATCTTTCCAGTAATGCATTAATCTTGCTACAAAAGTTTTCAACAACCAGTTGCCAAATTTTTTTACATGATCTTTTCTTTACAATTCTATTTAAGCTCTCATTGACCTAGAGCTTTCTAGCAAGCCACAAACCATCAGCATACACTCTGACCTGTATGGTAGCTACTTTCTCTTACAACTCCACCCCCCTCTGCCCCAAGCATTCATTTTTGTCTCCCCTTCCACCAGGCAGAAAATGCGTATGTTTGAACACAAACACCACCAGGCTCAGGGCAGCTTCACTCTCACTGTTATAAGACTGTTGAAGGGTGCCCTTTTACAATAAAGATGAACTCTTGAGCTCTTAACCATCCTTGTTGTGGCCTCTGTATCTCACTTGTCCAGCTACAGAACACTTCCTCTGTATCGGTAACGAGCATTTGGCATTCTTTCATTGCTTTCCCTCTGTGCTGCCACAACTTACATATGTTTTGGAATGATCCGTTTGGATGGCATGAAGATAAAGTTTTTAACTGTTTCTCAGTAGACATGATAATAATACACAAACTTTCAGTCTGATTATCTCAACTTCTTCATCAAGGATGCATGCCTCACACACAGAAAAAGTGGTTGTGCCATGCCTCTTGGCTCAGTCAATGGTGAAATAAAATCAAAATAGATGAAAGCACTTCAAATCACATTTAAATAAAAATAATTTCCCAGAACTCAATTCATTTCTTAGATTTTTACTTTAGTCCAGCATCTCCACTCATCTCTCCCTTCAGATGAGTGGACATGCAGCTTCTGTACCCGGTCTGAGCTGACCCGAGTTGCACAGGCAGATTGCAACGTGTGAGTGCAAAACTTGCCACAGCTTTCTGGTTGGACTCCAGCAGTCAATCAACAGAATGCAAGAAGACACCAAATCAGAATCAGAGTCAGGTTTATACCATTGGCATACGTTGCGAAATTTGCTGTTTTACTGTGGCAGTACATTGCAATACATTGTAATAAAATACTATAAATTACAATAAGTATATACACTGCATATATAAACATTAAATTAAATTAACTGTGCAAAATGAGAGGAAAATAGTGAGGTAGTGTTCATGGATTCATTATCCATTCAGAAATCTGATGATGGAGGGGAACACTGTTCCTGAAATATTGATTGTGTGCCTTCAAGCCCCTATACCTCATCCTTGATGGTAATAATGAGAAGGCAGCATGTCCTGGGTCGTGGAAGTCCAGTTGCAGAGGGAGGTGGAGAGGCCCAGGTTTTGGAGTTTATTGACGAACTGAGGGTGTGATTATATTGAACACTGAGCTGTAATCAATAAATAGCAGCCCGATGTAGGTATTACTACTGGCCAGGTGATCCAAAGCCAAGTGAAGAGCCAGTGAGATTGCATCTACAGTAGACCTACTGTCAAGATAGGCAAATTGTAGTGGCTCCAGGTCCCTGTGTAGTACCCCTGAAAAAGTGATATGCAAATAAAAAATACATACACTGTACTGTCCATGCATCAATAGCTTTGGTGAATGAGCACAACTTGTATGTCCCCCCCCCAAACCGGGGCATTCTGGCAGGCATGAGCAATCAATCATGTGCTGAAGATTGAATGCTAGCACTTACAAGTCAATGGCAGATTCAGTGCTCAATACTTTCAAAGAATACCTTGCACACAGAGTCTCTGAATTTTGAACTATACATATTTGCATGTTTTTAAATATCCCTCCTTTTCTCAACATTTCTCAACATCTCTCTTTTTAAAAATTATTTGAACAATTATTTATAACAAAATTGAACACATTTCAAACTTGTCACACACTCCCGCTCAGAAGTAGATGTCGCCTTGACATCTGCTCCCAGGGCTGGACTGGAATTGCTACTTTCCTTGTACAAAACATTCCTTGGTTTTTGAGTAGGCAAATGGTAGTTGATGTAGGAACAGGCAGGCATGAAGTAATTGACGTTACACAATTATAAGGCAAGGTCAGATACTGATACAGTCTACAGTTTGTACGTTGTGACATGTGGGGGTTCTAACCCTATCATAAATAAAGCATTTTGGTGGTCATCATTCTCTCCGAGGAAACTTTGAGCTCCTTTGTCTTTGCTCCATCTTTTTGTCTGGTTCATCATTCACAGGAGTAAATGCAGGAACTAGTATTGGTTCACATGCAGGAAAATCATTTGTGTGCCTTGGTTCTGATGAACGTACAAGGGCTGGTAATGATTCACAATTGGATATGTCATCTCAGTTAGCTAATACAGTTGAAGGTACGGGGACTGGGACTGGCCATCAACATGCAGGTAGGCTCAACAACCGTTCCTTCTCAGGATCCTCAGCCCTCATTTGCTGCTCAGCAGGTTGTATAGGCTCTTCTTCAAAACTATTGGAGTCCTTGCTACTGTGAGTTTGGGGACTTTCAACTCGGCAGTAATATTCATCCTCACTGTTACTGGCTGGTTTACTCTCTTCCCTTTGTTTTGGTGGGCAGGCCCTGGTGCTCCATGTTGGCAGACGACCTTGCTTTGTTGTGGTATCCATGTTTAGTTCAACATCCAAAGGCAGGTGAAGATCTTCTCATGCCATGAGAAGAATACGATGTCGTACTCTGCACCTTCCCACCTCCTTGTTCAGGTTTTGCTTCATAGATTGGCACATCCTCCCCAACCTTTCATACAACAATATGGATGCAGTCATCCCAACAGTTTCTAAGCTTTCCTGGACTTCTGTGGGGTGTCAAATTCTTTACTAGGAAATGATTCCCAAGTTGTAACTCTGTAAATCTCACCCTGATGTCATAAATTCTCTTATTTCTCCCTGAGACCTTTTGCATATACTTCTTGGCAATCTGATGAGATTCTTGCATGCTTCTTTTCCATCTTTTCAAGTATTCATTGTGGGTTGCAGGACTTTTGTCAGTGTTTAAGCCAAAGAATATGCAATTATGGACAACCTCGGCAATCTACTGAAGAAAAGGTAGAATGGAGAGAATCCTGTAACTTCCAACTATATACAGTTGTAAGCATAAAGCATTTTATTCAATGGTTCTTTCCAATTTTCTTTTTGTCTTTCTGTTAGTGTTTTCAATATTTTCAGGTTGAACCTCTCCGCTTGTCCATTTCTCTGGGAGGTGGTACAGTGTAGTTCTTGATCCTGCCACACCACTATGTTTTCTCATAATTGCTTCCATGTCTATTGGCATTCGAGACAAGGAGTCAGTATCAACATTTACTCATCCTGGGCAATAACAGATCGTGAAGTAGAAATTGGCCAGTTCAGCAACCCATATATATCTGGGTGCATTCAACTTTACTGAAGACAGAACATACAAAAGGGGGCTATTGTCATTGTAAACTGTGAATGTTGGGGCATAGTACAGGTAATCCCTAAACTTTTCCGTAATTGCCCACTTCAAGGCAAGGAATTCCAATTTCCCATTGGTGGTTCTTCACTGCATTTCTCAATGTTTGCGAACCATAGGCTGTATTCTTAATTTGCCATCTTGCTTTTGATAAAGGACGGTTCCCAACCCCTAACTGGAGGGATCAATGTGGAAAATGAATGATGGGGCAAAGTCCGGGAATCCCAGAACCAATGTCTGTACTAGGCAGTCAATCAACTTCTTCAAAGCTTCTTGATGTGCAACTGTCCAAGTGATCAATTTGCAAGAGGGCATGTTGTTCCTCTTATTTGTCTTTCTGATGCTCCCCCTACTGAGCTGATATTGGTCACTGTCATCTCTGCTTTTTAACAGTTCATGGGGCGGGGTGGGTTGCAATTCAAGAAAATTTTTTAATGTACTGCCAATTGCAGCTTAATAAACCGAAAATCTTTCTCAGTTCTCCCACTATGCCTGGCCTCTTCTCTTTCAGTGCTATTACTGCCATGGTGTCTGCAGGATCCATTTAATTTCCCTCTGCTGACACGATTCTCCCCAGTTAGCAAACCTCAGCCTTAAAGAACTCACACTTGCTGAGTTTAAGTTTTGCTCCATGCACCTGCATTTGCTGTAGCACGCTTCTCACCACATCAACGTGCTCATCGAAGGTCTTAGTGAACACCAGCGAGTCATCCAGGCTTCTCTTAATCCTTCAAGCCATTTCTCTGTGAAACGTTGGTAGGTTGCAGGTGCATTCATGAGTGCAAAGGGAACGAGCCCTAGGGGCTTATGAAGGTTGTGAATGGTCTGCTTTCCTTCATCACGAATCCTTTGTGGTAGGCTTTCCCCTGGTCAAGTCATAAAAACCAAGTGTTTCCCCCTAAGCTATCAATAATGTCTTGCATTCGTGGACTGGGCTGGTGGTCAGGAATAGTTTTCTTTTTCAGGTCCCTACAATCAATACAGTGACAAAGGCTTCCATCTTTCTTTCTGACACACTTGATTGACTAGGCGCAAGGTGAGCTAGATTTTTCGATCCACCCATGGATGATTAAAACATGCAAGTGATCTTTCATTTAATTGTAGAGGGGTTTTGGAACTGCAATTTAAGAGCTTGCATCCAGTTCATCATCTTTGAGAGAAATGCTCAGCTGCAAACCTTTGTATATCAAATGTCGTCTGATTTTGAAAAGGAATATCCTTCTTCTCATCGCATCTGCTTCACACTCTGCTGTTGTATATTTAGGTGACTCGCTCACATCAACTGGTGAATCCCATAAATCAGTGTCGAGTTCACACTTTATCATCCTCTGTTTGGTACTGAGTGGCTGGGTTGAATACGGCACAGGGAACACAGACTTGCACTGTCTTCTCAGAAAGCAGAATGGCATGTCCTGTTGTGCATACCAATAACAATCTATGGACATGCACCTTCTGGAGTATTCAAGAGAAATCAAGCGTGGGAAGCGTCAGAGACATCAGCGGCAGCAGGAGGCAAATGGAGCATCACTAAATGCAATGAGTTCTTTCTCCTAGTGTGGGGGTTTTTCTTAAAAAAGAGACAGGGTCTAGCAGAGCAGCCATCATCGGAGTGGGGCCTAGAATCGGAGTGGGAACTTAGAGGCTTTGATGAGAAGAGGCAGAGGCCAAAGAAACAGGTAAGAAGGGTAGGTTTTTCCTTTCATTATTGCTGATTTGGTTTTGATTGCCCATTGTACAGTGCAGGCAGGATGGCAGATATGGCAGTGGAATGCTCCTGCTGCAGGATGTGGGAATTCATGGAACCTGATAGTCTCCCTGATGACTATACTTGTGGGAAGTGCAGCCAACTCCAGCTCCTGGAAGACAGCATTAAAGACCTGGAGCTGGAGTAGGATCATCCAGAATGATTGATAGATAAGACTTCTGAGCAGGTGGTTACACCCAGAATATAGAATTCGGAGAGAAGATGGGTGAACACAGAGAGAGGTAAAGGGAGAAAGAAGTCAGCCCCCCCCCCCCCCCCCCCCGTGGCTATGGCCCTCAGCAACAGGTACACCTCTTTGGGTACTGCTGAGGGGGATGACCTATCTCGGCAAGGCATCAGCAGCCAGACCAATAGCACTGAGGTCAGCTCTGAGGGGTAGGGTGAAGTCAGGCGGAGCAATAGTCAGAGGGGACTCGATAGTTAGGGAGCAGATAGGAGATTCTGCAGCAGCAAAAGAGTCACCAGGACAGTGTGTTGCCTCCTGGGTGCTTGGGTCCAGGATGTCTCTGAGCAGTTGCAAAGTATTCGTGAAGGGGAGGGTGGGCAGCCAGAGGTCATGGTACATATTGGTACCAATGACATAGGCAGGAGAGGGGTAGAGGCCCTGCACAGTAAGTTTAGGGATTTAGGAAGAAGGCTGAAGAGAAGGTCCTCCAATGTGGCAATCTCTGGATTTCTTCCGGTGCAATGAGCTGGGGAAGGTCAGAACAGGAAGATAGCACAGATGAATGAGTGGCTGAAGAGATGGTGCAGGGGGCAAGGTTTCAAGATCATGGATCATTGGAACCCTTTTCTGGGGAAGGGGTGACTTGAACAAGTGGGTCAGGTTGTACCTGAGCTGGAGGGGAAGCAATATCCTGGGAGGGAGGTTTGTTCATGTGGTGAAACTTCATGCTGCTGTGGTAAAAATGAATCATTCTGTGGAGCTACTTGACATGGTTTCTGAGCTTCAGACCACAGTGCATATGATACTGTTGCATATTGCTGAAATGGGGGAAGATTTGTCATTGTGGGGCTGGGTGTGATTGAGGCAGAGCCGGTTCAATTCACTGGTTTTAACATTTTCCAGTGCTGTTTTTGTTCAATGCCTGGCCCTCTCTGGAGTTCAGACCTGACAGTGTTTTGCCCCAGAGACTGCTCAGCCTCTTTGTACTCTGGTGGTTGCTGGTAGCTCTGCCCTAGGTCCTGCATCGTTGACTCACAGGTAAGGACTGTTGAAGTTGCTCCTTGACCTGAGCAATGTCTTCACCAAGTGTTTTCAACTGTGACATTTGGTCTGTATGAATCCTTTCCATCTGACATTTACACTCAACAGGATGTTCCTCTAACTGTGTGGAGTTAACAGTGGCAATGCGGGCTGTCCCAGTCTCTAAAATCTTGTAGTACCCCTGAGAAAGAGATATGATGAATGCTTTATTGGTCTGGCATCAGTAACGTTACGGTGAATGAGGACAACGTGTACTCCCCTGCAGGCATTCAGGCAGGCATGAGCAATCAATTGCATGCTGAAGATTGGATGCAAGCCCTTACAATCAACGGCAGATTCAGCGCTCAATACCTTGTACACAGATTCTCAGAATTTTCAACTACACGCCTTTGCATGTTTTTAAAGTAATATCCTGTTGTTCTCAACATAAAATGACATTCATATTAAATAGATTATTTCAAAAAATTATTTGAACAATTATTTATAATTAAGTTGAACTTTCAACCTTGTCACACTTGCTTAGGCAGGAGTTGATTCTAGCCATGACCAACCTGTCAATGCTCTTTATCACAGTAGATATGAGTGCCACTGGACGATAGACATTGAACAGCTCACCCCACACTTCCTGGGCATTGGTATGTTTGTTGGCCTGGTGATGCAGTAAGGAACCTGCAACAGCAGCAGTAAAAGATTGAATGTGTCCTTGAACACTCCCACCACTTGGCTGGCACAGGCTTTCTGATACCCACCAGGTACTCCATCAGGGCCTGACATTTTGTGAGGATTCACTTTCTTGAAAGATGTTCTGACATCAGCCTCTGAGGCAGAGTTCACAGGGTCAGCAGATGCTGCTGGCATTCACGCAGATGTAGTTTCATTCTTTCTTTCAAAGCGTGCGTAAAGGGCATTGAACTCACCTGGGAGGGAAGCTTCACAGCCGTTCATGATATTAGGTTTTGCTTTGTAGGAAACAATGGCCTGGTCACCCCGCCTGAGCTGACGTGCATCCAATTTTGTGTCTGACTTCAATCAGAATTGCTTTCTCTCTCTTAAAATAGCCTTCCATAAATTGTACCTGGACTTCCTGTATCAGCATGAAAATAAGAATTGATGCACCATCAATAACTCTCGGAGACTGGAAGTGAACGATAGGCTTTTATTAGCAGCAAAAAGGGAGCACGACATCTCGGAGACTGAGGGAGGAGCAGTGCCCCAATCACCTTTATACAGGGGTCTGTGGGAGGAGCCACAGGAGCAGTCAGGAGAGGGGCGTGTCCAGACAGGCACACGTAGTTCACCACATTCCCCCCCCCCCCTTTGTTTTAAAAGAGAGTCCCCACGGGGTGAAGTTTCTGACAAGTATATTTACAGGTCAAGTCTATCAGGCGGTCGAGTCTGTCGCTATGATTTACGTAGCACCGATGGTGAATGGCTCCGGCCTGACTTGAGGTGTCAGCCCATTAGGCATCAGTAATCCCTCATGCGTGTGCGTGGTGCCCGGTATGGGAGTGTCGTGAGGAGTCTGTGTAGGGTTTGGCGTGAGATATATATCGTGGAGATATACATCGGTGGGTACAGGGTTCATAGTCACCATGGAGTGTTTGGGGTAGGGGTCTGGTGCTCCTGCAGGCGCCAGGTCTCGGATGGATACTGTGTCCTCCCGCCCATCAGGTAAGACCACGTAGGCATACTGGGGGTTCGCATGAAGTAGGTGAACCCTCTAGACCAGCGGGGAGTATTTATTGCTCCTCGCCTGTTTCTAGAGCAGCACTGGTCCTGGGGACGTCAGCTAGTAGGGTGGTCCCAGTGGCAGACTTCCGGGGAAAAGAAAAGAGTCACTCATGAGGGGTGGCATTGGTGGACGTGCATAACAGGGAGCGGATGGAGTGGAGTGCCTCAGGGAGGACCTCCTGCCAGCGAGAGACCGGCAATCCCTTTGACCTAAGGGCTAAGAGTGTGTCCTTCCACACCGTGGCATTCTCCCTCTCCACCTGTCCATTTCCCCGGGGATTATAGCTCGTGGTCCTACTAGTAGCAATGCCCCTAGCCAGCAGGTACTGGCACAGCTTGTCACTCATAAACAAGGACCCTCTACCACTGTGGATATAGCAAGGATATCCGAACAGTGTGATGAGCTGGCGAAGGGCTTTTATGACAGACGTGGCAGTGGTATTGGGGCAAGGGATGGCAAAGGGGAACCGCGAGTACTCATCGATTACATTGAGAAAGTAGACATTGCAGTTGGTGGAGGGAAGGGGGCCCTTAAAGTCGACACTCAGTTGCTCAAAGGGGCGGGTGGCCTTGATAAGTTGTGCCTTTTCAAGACGGTAGAAGTGCAGTTTGCACTCAGTGCAGACTTGGCAGTCCCTGGTCATCGTCCTGATGTCCTCAAGGGAGTATGGCAGATTCTGGGCTTTCATGAAACTGTAAGGCCGGGTGACCCCCGGGTGGCAATGATCTGCATGGAGGGCGTATAGCCGGTCGAGCTGCGTGCTGGCACACGCTCCCCGGGATAGGGCATCGGGGGGCTCATTGAGCCCTCCAGGCCGGTACAGGATGTCATAGTTGTAGTGGAGAGTTCTATTCTCCACCTCAAAATTTTATCATTTTTGATTTTGCCCTGCTGTTGGTTGCTAAACATGAATGCAACTGAGCGCTGGTCGGTCAGCAAGGTGAACCTTTTGCCGGCGAGATAGTGCCTCCAGTGCCTAATAGCTTCCACTATGGCCTGGGCTTCTTTCTCCACCACGGATTGCTGAATTTCAGGGCCTTGAAGGGTGCGAGAGAAGAATGCTACCGGCCTTCCTGCCTGATTGAGGGTAGCAGCCAGCGCGAAGCCGGAGGCGTCACTCTCTACTTGGAAGGGAATGGTTTCATCCACCGCATGCATTGTTGCAAATAAAGAGTAACAGACGTATCTGCCACTCAGGCATTGAAGTGGGGTAGTACTGCTGGCATTTCCCCATAAAATCCAAGACATCATCTTTGCACCTCTAAGTCTGTGTATTGAAGTGGCAAAATCAGTGATGCTGTTTGGTTTAGAGGGAAGTGTTTGGCTTACAGGAGTGAGATCGATCAGCCGGTTGAGTGCTGTTGCAAAAGCAACCTTGCAATCAATATCATTAAGATCAGGGAATTGATTGTCTTGGGGAAGAGGGAAGCCATGAATCAGAATCAGAATCAGGTTTATTATCACCAGCATGTGTCGTAACATTTGTTAACTTAGCAGCAGGAGTTCAAATACATCACATAGAAAAAACAAAACAAAATAAAATAATAAATAACAATAAATAAATAAATCATTTACACTATACGTATAATGAATAGATTAAAAATCATGCAAAAAAAACCAGAAATAAAATATATAAAAAAGTGAGGTAATGTCCAAGGCTTCAATGTCTACTTAGGAATCGGATGGTAGAGGGAAAGAAGCTGTTCCTGAATCGCTGATTCAGGCTTCTGTATCTCCTACCTGATGTTAACAGTGAGAAACGGGCATGCCGAGGGTCCTGGAGGTCCTTAATACTGGTTGCTGCCTTTTTGTGACACCGCTCATTGAAGATGTCCTTGGTACTTTGTAGGCTAGTACCCAAGATTGCCCTGACTAAATTTACAATCCTCTGCAGCTTCTTTCAGTCCTGTGCAGTAGCTCCCCCCCCCCCCCCCCCACCATACCAGGCAGTAATGCAGTCTGTCAGAATGCTCTCCACTGTACATCTATAGAGGTTTTTGAGTGTATTTGTTGACATACCAAATCTCTTCAAACTCCCAAGGAAGTATAGTCACTGTCTTGCCTTCTTTATAACTGCACCGATATGTTGCAACCAGGTTATGCCCTCAGAGAACACACAACAGTTCTTATCCAGAGATCAGCCATACAAAGAGAGAACAATTTCAAGTTCCTTGATGTCAATGCCTCTGAAGATCTATCATGGGCCTAACCTATTGATACAATTATGAAGAAAGCACACTAGTGGCTGTATATTATTAGATGTTTTAGGGATTTGATATATCACTGAATTTCCACAGAAGTATCATGGAGAGTAATCTGACTGGTGGCATCACTGACTTGTTTTGTGTCACACAATAGTACAGTGGTTAGTACCAGTGACCCTGGTTCAATTTCTGTTACTGTCTGTAAGGAGTTTGTACGTTCTCCCCCTGACCACATGGGTTTCCTCCGGGAGCTTCAATTTCCTCCTACAGTTTAAAGAAATATTGGTTGCAAGGTTAATTGATCAATTTCAGGCACCTCCACCACAGGTGATAGCTCCTCAAAAGCAATGAACTTACAGGCTTTCAAAGACTGAAATTACCAAGATGCCAGTTTTCCCTTGGATGGTAGAAGACCTGTAACGAAGTCCATGGAGATGTGCACCCATGGTTTTTCCAGAACAGGTAAGGGGTGGCCAGGCCCTGAAGCTCCGGTACAGGGCTCATTATTCCGGGTGCACACCTCGCATACCTGAACAAAATGCTGAACCTCTTTTGTCATTCCAGGCCACCAATACCTTCTCATGATAAACTGGAGGGTCCTAGAAATCCCTGGGTTAGTGCACACACTCAACTAATGTCCCCATTGTTGTATCTGGGACCGGATGGAATGTGGGATGAACAGCCAACCTGGAGGCTGGAGAAGTTGAATTTCACGTAACTATCATTTCATTTTTGGGCTTCATCATCTCTAATGCCAATCTCAAGATGAATGAACCCTGGTAAGATGCTGATTGGCCACAACCATTCAGTGTGAAACAAGTCCAGCGATTCCTGAGATTTCCCAATTTTTACCGAAAGTGTGCCGAAACTTCAGCTCAGTGGCAGCTCTGCTGATGACACTAACCGAGAGGTCCACGGGCCCTTTTGTTTGGATTACCCAAGTGGAGGATGTCATCACGGTGCTCAAACAATGGTTCATGACCGTTCACATTTTGGTTTTACTTAACCCAGATGTTACCTTCAACGTGAAGGTGGACTCCTTGGACATCAGAGTGGGTGCTGTGCTGTCTCAATGGACACCTTCGGACAATAAACAGCACCCAGGTTTGTTCTTTTCCAAGCAGCTATCCCTGGCAGAGGTGAACTATATCATTAGGGATCGGGAGCTTCTTGCAGTTAAGTTAGTTTTAGAAGAATGGCATCAGTGGTGAGAGGGGATCAAGAACCCTTTTATCATTTAGACAGACCACAAGAACTTGGCTTATATTTAGGAGGCCAAGAGGCTGAATTCCAGGCAGGTCAAGTATTGTTTGTTCTGTAACCATTTTAATTTCATCCTGACCTATTAACCAGAACCAGAAGCCAGATGCCTCTTCCCAACAGTTTGATGAACTGGAACGAGAAGAGCGGCCTACCACCATTTTGACCCAAGCCAAGGTGGTAGTGCCAATTCATTGGGGAATGGACATACTTGTTTGTGGGGCCCAAGAACAAGGGGAAATTCCTGAGAATGGCCCTCTGAGTCAGCTGTTTGTCCAGTGTTCCATCCAATCCTATGTACTCCACTGGGGACATTAACTGAGAATGACCACTCAGCCAGGGACGACCAAGAGTTTATCAAGAGGAGGTATTGGTGGCCTGGAATGATGAAAAACGGTCAGCAGTGTGTGCAGGTATGTGAGGTGTGCATCCGGAACAAGGAGCTCCATACCTGACCTCAAGCACTTCTCCACCCCTGACCTGTCTGGAGAGATCATGGGCGCACATCTCCATGGACCATGTCACAGGTCTCCCTCATTCCAAGGGGAAGGTCATGAACATGGTAATAGTGGATCATTTTTCAAAGGCCTGCAAATCCATTGCCTTGGATGGACTGCCAAGATTTTCCTGCACAGGTCTATGGTTTTCCTGTTGGATCGCAGTCCACAATTTGCATCACATTTCTGGAGGGCATTTTGCAAACTGATAGAAGCAACAGCGAGTCTTTTATCTGGACTTCACCCACAATCCAACAGCCAGACAAAGCAGGTGAACCAAGATCTGGAATGAACTCTAAGGTGCCTGGCCTCTGAAAAACTAGATGAGTGGGACAATCACTTGATGTGGGCGGAGGTCACCCACAACACCTTAAGGGATTCGGTGCACTGATGTCCCCTTTTGAATGCTAATTTGGGTACCCTCCACCAGTCTTTCTGGAACAAGAGGCCGAGGTTAGGGTCCCTGCAGCCAAAGATCTTATCCAACACTGCAAACAAAAATGGATTAGGGCAAGAGAAAATTTGTTGGCCTCTACCCAAGAAGCCAAGAACAAGGTGAATTGAAAAAGAAGACAAGGACCTGATTTACAGCCTGGGTAACAGGTCTGGCTGTCCCCTCGTGAGTTGGTTTTCCAAGCAGGCTGCAGGAAATTGGCACCCAAGTTCTTTGGATCCTTCAAGATTCTCAGGAAAGTAAACCCAGTGACCTACACCTTGCAGCTCCCCAAGACCCTCAAGATCAATCCCACTTTCCATGTTTCCAAGTTAAAGCCTGTGAACACCAGCTCATTAGCCCCATGGGGGAAAAGGTTTTCACTGTAAGGAGGATTTTGGACTCGTGTACTATTTGAGGTGTTCGGCAATATCTCGTGGACTGGGACAGATTCAGACCAGAGGAGATGTGCTGGGTACCTGAAAAAGCCATCTTGGATCCAAAATGAGAGTCATGGCTCTTATCCATGTCTACAAATATCGTCTCTCCAAGCAACCAGTGCAGTCAGTAGTCGGCTATAGGGGAGGGGGTCCTGTTACAGCACACAACCATGGCACCATCTTCCAAGGTTCGGATGCTCTAATTCCCCGGAGTATGGATAGCTGGTGTGGCCCCTTTAAAGATTCAGGACAATCCCACTAATTGCCAATCATGTTTTGAGCACCAAGAATTGAGCATTTTAGGAGCACCTGAGCTGAGGTTCAAAGCTCAATCATAAGCCTACTCATGGTTTTGTCTAGTGTTCATTTGGTGCTTTGATTCTCGATCCAATTTGAAACCATGTCTCAATCCCAGTTTCAGATAATCCAGCTCTTAGGTGCAAGCCATCCTCAACAAGGACTCTTGTCACACATCTGGCCTGCCTGGAATTCAGCCTCTTAGCATCCCGAATATATGCCAGGTATAACAATAAGAGTTCTTGACCCTCTCTAGCCAGTGATGCCATTCAACTTAACAACAAGAAACTCCTGAGTCCGTATATTGTAGGTTCTCTCTGCCAGTGATAGCTGCCTGGAGTAGAACACCCATGGGTGCAGTTTACAGTCCGAAAGTGACCATCTAGAAAAGATGGCACCCACTCCAATGTCTGAGGCTTCAACGTCCATGATGAAGAGAAGGTCTGGGTTAGGAGAAACCAAGATGGGAGCTGATGCGAACTGCTGTTTAAGCTCTGCAAAAGCACTCTCCTCTTCAGTGGTCCAGACAAATGGGCCCATGGATTTTTTAGTCACGCCGTCAGCAGAGCTGCCAACAAGCTGAAGTTTCTGATGAGCTTCTGGTAGAAGTTTGCAAACCCCAGGAATCGTTGGACTTGTTTGGCACTGGATGGTGGTGGCCAATGTCTGACTGCCTGGGTCTTCATAGGATCCATTTTGAAATTTCCATTGGAGATGATGAACCTCTAAATGAAATGGTTGTCACATGAGATTTGGACTTCTCCAACTTGACATTAAGTCCATGGTCTAAAAGCCTCTTTAAAATATTCCTGATGTGAGCAACGTGCTCCTCCATGGACTGAGCAGATTAGGATATCATCCACGTAGACAAAGGCATATGCATGGAGTGTATCCTGGAGCATATCATTTATAAAGACCTAAGAAACTACTGGAGCAAGGCTGAAGGGTATAACTAGGTACTCGTGGTGCCCTCTCCATGTATTGACTGCAGTCTTCTACTCATCGCCTTCCCTTATATGGACCACATTGTACGCATCCTGTAGATCTAGCTTCGCAAATGCCCCTTGGAGAATCTCAAAGGCAGCATTCATGAGTGGAGGGGGTAATGATTCTTGACTGTCATGCAGTTTATACACTATAATCAATACATGTCCGCAGCCTCCCATCATTCTTTTGTATAAAGAAGAAGCCTGCACCAACTAATGAAGTGGAGAACTGAACGAGTCTCATAGCAAGAGCTTTCTTTATATATTTCTCCATTGCGCTTCTCTCTGGACCTGCAAGCGTGTATAATCGACCATGCAGCAGACACGTACCAGCAGAAGGTCTATAGCACAGTCATATGGCGTGCGTGGTGGAAGAGTCAAGGCCCTTCCCTTGCTGAAGACCTCTTCCAAGTCCTTGTATACAGAAGGAGCTTTGACCAGCCTTGGTGCCGAAAGTTCTTCTCAAACCTCCTTCAAGGACAACTCCTGTGGTTTCTTGGGTGGCAGGGGTGGTTCAACCGATCTCTGATTCTCCTTCCTAGGTTCACTAGACTCCATCATATCCTCATTGGTGTTACAGATGTTCCTAACACCCCTGGGAACAGCCTCCAAGGTCTCCATTTAGGAGTCCTCCCTTTAGTCGGGGCCTGGAGGCTGCATCACTTAAACTTTGGTTACATCGCACTGACGTCTGTCCCTTTGCTGGTCATTTGTCTCAGGAGAGTCTGGGGATCAGAACACCATGCCAAATACATACCCTCTAACAATGAGCCAAGCAATGATTCTTCCCTCCCTCCAGTCCACGGATGGGTTATGCTGGGACAGCTAAAGGTGCCCGAGGATCAGGGGTATGAGCGGAGAGTCAATGGTGTAGAAAGTAATGTCTTCCACATGACCGCTATGCTCATCCACAAAACCACAATCTGTTGGTGGATCTGCTCGGAACCCAGTGGGCGTCACCCGGCTCAACTCTCTGCGCAGTATGTTGAGCCTGACAGGTGGTCCCCAAGTCCAGGAAATTACCCACTGCCCTCGAGTCCACACAAGCCTTCACCTGCCTCAAGTTCACACCCCAGAGGAACTCTGCCTTCAGCACAAAACCAGAATCTGTGGGATTGGGAGAGGTGGCTGTTACTGTCACAGTCCTCCTGATACTGGATGATCGTAGCAGGACTCCAGGTGGCTGCAGCCTCAGACATTCGGCCAGCAGGTGACCTGCTTCCCTGCTGTAATAGCAGCAGCTTTGATTTTGATGCCAAGACCTCTCATCGGTGGAGAGGTCGTGTAACTGCTCTGCATGGGTGAAACAGAGTCCCAAGCAGGATGCGGGCTGGTCATGGTCTGAGATCGAGAGGGGGATCTGTAAAAGACTGAGGCTGGGCTCAGGCTAGCCCTCTTCGGCCTCGTAGTGTAGTCTCTCTTACACTCTGCCAGATGATTGTCAAGGTGGATGGACTGGTCAATGAGGATCTCTAAGTCCCCTGTTGGCTCTCTCAAGGCAAGGACATCCTTTAGTTCATCCTGGAGTCTGTGGCAGTTCAGAGTGGCCAAGGCTTCCCGTTCCAACCACTCCCTTGCGCAAAAGTTCCAAACTCAATAATGCAGTCAGCCACTGACCGACTTCCCTGATGCAGCTTCACCAGAACATCTGAGTCTCTGTTTGTGCCAGCAAGATAATAAAATACCTTTTTCATGGTGGGCATGGATTCCTCCGAACCCGTGCAAATCTCTGACCTTCATTCCCAATGCACGGTGACCCAGGCAAGGGCTCCCTTGGTCAGGAGAGAAATCATGAAGGCCATTTTTCCATGCTCTCAAGGGAACCAGGATGGCTGCTGTTCAAACGTCAATGAGCGGTGAATGAGGAAGCTGCAGCAAGATCCCGGGTCTCTGTCGAGTCTCTCTAGGGTTGAAAGATGTATTGGCTCAACAGAGTGACCAACAGCCTCACCTGAATGACTCAGGCATCCTCCTTGCGTTAGCTGGTACACAGCAGCCCTGAGGTCATGTTTCTCCAGGTCTATCTGGAAATCCTCTCGCTGTGGCTGGCCACAGCAGCCGAGTGACTCTGATATCCTGCTGGGTCCATGTTGGTTCGATCATACTTTGATGAGAGACCTTGAAGAAGATGGTTTGGACCCAAATGCTGGTGTACCTGAGACAGGAATGGAGACACAGTGTAAATCTGGACCTAGAATTGAGCAAAAACAAACGCTAGACGATATCTCTAGTTAAGCTTACAATTGAGTACTGAAGTTCAGGTGCTCTTTAAATATTAAATTCTTAGTGCATAAAATATGATTGCCAACTCTCAGGACCATCCTGAACCCAGAAAGAGGCCAGATATCCATACTCCAGAGAGCTAGAATGCCTAAATCCCAGAAGCTGGCACAGTTCGGAGCATCTCATAACAATATGGTGACTGTGCAGGAGGTGTTGTTGCCAATCCAATTTGGCTGGGGTCTCCAAGTGAGGAAATTGAGGATCCACTTGCACAAGGAGATATTGAAGCCTACGTCTTGGAGCTTATTTATTAGTTTTGAGGAGAAGGTAGGGTTGAAGGCAAAGCTGTATTCAATAAAGAGCACTTGATGTATGCATTTAGTACCATCACTCCCACAATCCTAATTGAGAAGTTACAGAACCTGGGCCTCTGTACCTCCATCTGCAAATGGGTTCTCAACTTCCTAACCGAAAGACCACAGTCTGCGCAGATTGGTGATAACATATCCTCCTTGTTGACGACCAACACTGATGCACCTCAGGAGTGTGTGCTTAGCCCTCTGCTCTACTCTCTCTATACACGTGACTGTGGCTAGGCATAGCTCAAATACCATCTATAAATTCGCTGATGATACAACCATTGTTGGTAGAATCTCAGGTAGTGACGAGAGGGCATACAGGAATGAGATATACCAACTAGTGGAATGGTGCCACAGCAACAACCTGGCTCTCAACACCAGTAAGACAGAAGAGCTGATT
Source organism: Hypanus sabinus (assembly GCF_030144855.1). NCBI lineage: Eukaryota > Metazoa > Chordata > Chondrichthyes > Myliobatiformes > Dasyatidae > Hypanus > Hypanus sabinus. Next base: position 36,899,963 of record NC_082709.1, read on the forward strand.
GTGGACTTCAGGAAGAGTAAAACAAAGGAGAACATACCAATCCTTATAGAGGGATCAGAAGTGGAGAGAATGAGCAGCTTCAAGTTCCTCAGTGTCAAGATCTCTGAGGATCTAACCTGGCCCCAACATATCGATGTAGTCATAAAGAAGACAAGACACCGGCTATACTTCATTAGGAGTTTGAAGAGATTTGGCATGTCAACAAATACATTCAAAAACTTCTATAGTTGTACCATGGAGAGCATTCTGACGGGCTGCATCGCTGTCTGTTATGAAGGGGCTACTGCACAGCTCCGAAAGAAGCTGCAGAAGGTTGTAAATCTAGTCAGCTCTATATTGGATACTAGTCTACAAAGTACCCAGGACATCTTTAGGAGTGGTGTCCCAGAAAGGTAGTGCCCATTATTAAGGAACTCCAGCACCCAGGGCAAGCCTTTTTCTCATGGTTACCATCAGGTAGGAGATACAGAAGCGTGAAGGCACACATTCAGTGATTCAGGAACAGCTTCTTCCCCTCTGCCATCCGTTTCCTAAATGGACAATGAAGCTTGACACTACCTCACTTTTTTTAATATACAGTGTTTCTGTTCCTGCACATTTTAAAAAATCTATTCACTATACATAACTGATTTACTCATTTATTTATTAAGTTTTATTTTATTCATTTTTTTTCTCTCTCTCTGCTAGATTATGTATTGCATTGAACTGCTGCTGCTAAGATAACAAATTACACGTCACATGCCGATGATAATAAACCTGATTCTGATACTCATTGTCCAGATTTTCCAGGGTTGAGTGAAGAGCCAATGAAATAGCACCTATCCTATTGAAGCAGATCCAATCCGATCCTTAGGCAGGAGTTGACATGTTTCATCACCAATTGCTCAAAGCAATTTATCACAGTGAATGTGAATGCTTCTGGACAATAGTCATTGAAAGCGGTTATCACATTATTCACGGGCACCAGTATAATTGAACCCTACTTCAAGCAGGTGGGTACCTCATACTGCTAAAGTGAGAGATTAAAGATAACGATAAACACTCTAGCCAGATGATTAGCACAGGTTTTCAGTACTCAGAGAGGTACTCCATCTGGGCCAGATGCTTTCAACTCCTGAAGGATGCTCTCACATCAGCTGCAGAGACTGATATCGCAGTGTAATTGGGGTCTGTCGGAGTTCCTGAAGTGGCCTCCGTGTTCTGTTGGTCAAAGCAAATATAAAGGGCTTTAAGCTCACTTGGTTCGAAAGCTTTGTTATCGCATATCTTGCTTTGTTTTACTTTGTTAGAGGTGATAGCATTCAAGCCCAGGCACAGCTGTCAAGCATCCTGCTGTGATTCAAGCTTTGTCCAAAATTGCCACTTTGCATATGAGATGGCAGACTGTATAAATTGGCTGGAATTGACAATACCTGTTTTTTGGTTATTGAAAAGCTTTAAAGATATCAGAATTCTGATTTGGCTGATTGAAAATTGCAATGTCAGCAAACAAATTTAAATTGCTTATAATCTTGGTGAATGATCCCATGTATTATATTCAATGCTCTTACCTACATCTTGTATATTTTGCTAGAATTTAATTTTCCAGCCATTTTCATGAGGTATAAAATGTGAATTTAATGCAATTCACAAGTTGACTCAATAATTTAAACTTAATGACTTTGAATTTAAAGTACTTGAAAGAATAAAAGAATTTAAAGAACAACAATGATTTTGTTAGGACTATTTTGGATAACACCAAATCTTGAAGCTTTAAGAAACAAAACTTGCTCTGCATAATACCATCTCCAATTGTCAAATCTTTTCTAATTTTAGGATGAACTGCTTTGTTAAAAACAATATTGAAATCATTAACGCAAGAGATTCAGCAGATGCTGGAAGTCCATAAAGTGATTTTGTTCTTAAGTTGGAAAATACAAAAAAATCACAATATTGTAATTGGTGATATACACAGAATGCTGGGGAAATTTAGCAGATTGGGCAGCATCTGTGGAGGGGAATAAACGGTTAACATCTCAGGCCGAGACCCTTCATCAGGACTGAAATGAAGGAGGCAGAATTGATTTTGACATCTGTTTATTCCCATCTTTAGATGCCACCTGACCTACAGTGTTCCTCCAGCACTTCGTGTGTTGCTCAAGATTTTCAGCATCTGCAGAATCTTTAGTGATTGTAATGAATGATGTCAATGAGGGGCAATTACCATTGTCTTCCCTTGGTTGGCTACAATAGTACAGAATAAGGATGGTCTATGCTTGAAGGCTAGTTCCTATCGCCTTGATACATCAGAGGCTGTTACATTGTTTAATGGAATATTGTTGCACAAGTAGCAATAAAAATGGTTGCTTGTCAATTTCCAAAGCAGCTCGGGTAAGCGGCTGTCACAGAGAAACTGCTAGGCTGTGTCCTTAAAGGATGTTGGTGTCTGAATACTGAGGGAAAGTTACACACAGTTTTTTTTAAAGACCGGTTCTCTTTTGAATTTAATATTTTTCGATGTGAGCTTGTTCATACATACAGGGTGTCCAGATGTGTGGGGATTTGTAACCTGATGAAAGCTGCAGTGTTCTTAATTTTCTGCTAAAGTGACTTCACAGAGTTTTTTGGGGGTCAATTATCTCTTAATTTCATCAATTATTTGACTTAACTTTTGTAGGTTTTAGCATGTCTGCTTATACCTTTTTTATCTTGTCTGAGTTGTGTGAATATATATTTTTCGAAATGCTGGTGCATGTTTTGAATCTCATACAAGTATTTTGCAAATTCACAGGGAACCTTCGGGTAACGTGTGTTTACTTAGTCAATCTAATCTAAGTACAGTACTGTGAAAAAGTCTAATGCACGTGTGTGTGTGTATATATACACCTAGAATACCTAAGACTTTTGCACAGGATTGTATTTATTAACATGGAGCAGAGAACAAGTTTGTATATCCGGTGGGAGCAAAGGATGTTGGGAATGGCGCCATGAGAGAGGTGTGGGATACATGGCAGAGGGGGAATGCTGGGGTGGGTGGTGGCTGGGTGCAGGCATACCCAGCCCTGAGACACCAGGCAAAGTCATTTCATTTCAAACAATTGGTTTATTGATCATTTCAGAATGTCTCTCTGGTCCATCCTCCTCCCTCCCTTCTTCTTGCCCCTTTTTCTAGTTTTTGATTTCCCTCTCCTTGCCCTCTTCCCACTCTCAGTCCACAAAAGAGACCCATATCAGAATCAGAATTATCATCACTGACAAATGCCATGTAATTTGTTTATTTTTTCAGCAGCAGTACAGTGCAATACAAAAAATTACTTCATTACTATGCAAAACTCTTAGGCCTAAGACTTTTGCACAGTACTGTACATCAACCAAACACAAATTAACAGAGGATTTCACAATTAATATTTATCAGTTTGCAAACAGCAACTGAGTCATCATGCAGGGAGAAGCAGAGGAAATGCAACTTACACTATTAAAATGGCTGCTTTGATAGAACCACCCGTGAGGACCTGACCTCTTCTGAGTGAACTACAAACAAGAAAGTGCTCTCTCTGGTGAAATGGTTGAATCACCATGGGAGTATCTGATTTGTTAAACATCATCAAATTTAAACAGATTGTTTCAGCCTGTAGCTAACAAAGACAATGTCTCTGTTCAGTTAACTTCTTAATAATTTCTCCGCAACCTCCAAAATCCACAGAACCAATCAATCAAATTGTATATGTGAATTCTAAATTTCTGTGAACATAGAACAGTACAGCACAGGAACAGGCTCTTCAGCCCACAATGTTCTGTTGAACCAATTAAATTAGTAATCAAATAGCCAACTAAATTAATCCCTCCTGCCTATACCATTTTCATTTCCTTCTATTTTCCTCACATCCATGTGCCCATCTAAATGTCTCCTAACAGTCACTAATGCATCGTCTCCACCAGCTTCCCAGGCCGTGAATTCCAGCCACCCACCACTCTGTGTGAAAAAACTTGCCTCTTGCATTTACTTTGAAATTGACCTTGCTCACCTTAAATGCATGCCCTCTGGTATTAGACATTTCAATCCTGGGGAAAAGATAATACCTGTCTACACAGTCCATGCCTGTCATAACCTTTTAGACCTCAACTACATCTCCTCTTAGCCTCTGCTGCATCAGAGGAAACAACCCACTTTTGTTTGTAACAAACCCTGTAACTGGGTCACTTACCAGCAAAGATAGAGAGGTCCATTGAAGTCTGATGGTACTATTTTTAACAGTATTTGTAACGTTCTCCTTCGCGTGTAACTGATAACGTCGAATTCAACGTCGAGATAAACCACAGCCAATGAGAACCAGATCGCAGTAAGATTAACCATTTACTGTTCACTCTTCACATTAACATATGGTGAAAACTGTTGATAAAACAATACAAGATTGATACAGTATTTGTTCCTTCCTTAATATCACATTTCAAGTGTAAATACTTGCAAAGGTGACTATAACTACATTACACTAAGGTGCAGTATACAGGGAGAGTTTACCTGCTCCATTGACTACTTTACATACACTTCCATGCAAACTATCCGCGACTCTTTAACTAACGAAAGCATAAACATTATCTACCGTCGTTACTTCTAACAGGATCGGCATTAACATCTTAGTTCAACATATCGATTATCTATTAACTTACAGCGTTGCTCTCACTGTGATTTCTCATGCCTGCAAAACAACTTCTGCTCAGGTGAGCCTCGTGGAAAGCCCCCACCCTCACGCTAATTTCAAACCGGTATTTTCCCACAAGACGCGGCGAAACCGGATATGACGTCATCGCATGCCGATATATTTTACATGCAATGAATATGCTTTAAACACTTCTAATTCTAACTAGAAAATACTATTGAATGAATTACTAAGCGAAAATATTATAAACTAAATAACTGTCGTAAAGACAGCACAGTATTTATTAGTGTAACACTTACCCAACAGGCTGGTATATGTCTAGGGGAAAAGGAGATCCAGCCACTCACCAATCCCACCTCCCGTACACGCAGGTGCTGTGAAAATTGAGTTTATGCCTCGCGCCCACCCACAGTATCAAACCCACAACAAATACCGTTATGAAATACACTTTCAAGAGTTTACTAAAATGAAAAGAGTATTAGGCAATACAATATATGTGCAAGGGGAAAAAACAAAAAGGTGCCAACTTATCAAAGTTCAGTCAGTTTAGTGCACATTGTTGGAGCTCAAACATCAAACAACCCCTCGTCGCTTGCCTCCGACCTCCACGTCTTCGCACCTAGGACCACGCCCAATGGTCTTCCGAGCAGTGCAGCGCACGTCCACCTTCCTCGACGTCTTCCTCCCACTCTCTCCCAAAAGCCCGCGAAAAAACCCCTCCCCCAAGTTCCCAGCCTCACAAGACAAAATAACATTCCCCATTGGTTAACAAATGAATACAATTACCATATCAACAAGTATAAAGCAAAACAACTGTGAGAGGAACACTTATCAAAGAAGCATTCCTACTCTTAACAAACCAAAAAACCCCTTTTTGAGTAACATACACAGGACATTGTACATTCTCTCCCCACCAGCAAATGTCATGCCCTCATGGCATTACCAGAGTTCCCCAACGCTTCTTGCAACACACAAAACCCAACCCAGGTGCAGAAAGCAGTGACATAACTACCCAGAGCAGTAGAAATCACACTCGGTTCTCCTGGCACCACATATGTCAACCGCTCCGGGGGGGGCCTAATCCTCTGAGCTCTCCATACCCCTTCTGCCCCACTGGGCTCCCTCTTCACCTGCGAACCCACTGTCTCGGACTCCCCAGGTCTACCTGACAGACCCTCACCCCCTTCTTCACGGGGGTCCTCCCTCACCTGAAATCTCTCCGGCTCACGCTCGGGTTCCACCCTCTCTCCCCCCAATGTTGGCTGCCTCTCCATCTGACCCTCAAGACCTTCCCTCCTCTCACCCAACTCAGTATGGGAAGGGCCAGGAGCCTCCTCTTCTGGTACTGGAGCGCCAGCGAATGGGAACAGGGGCCACTCATCTGAGTCGTCCTCTTCCGAATCGGTAGCCATTCCCAGGTGAGGGACCCGTCCCCACTCTTCAGCAGCGGGCTCTTCCCTTTCTCCGTGCCCTCGCAGAGTCCTTGTACTCGGCGCAACCTCCCTCTTGGGCTCCTTATCCACCCTCACCGCTTGACCCAGGGGCAGCAGGTGATTCTGATGGAGTACCTTGATAGGCCCTTCCCATCCTCAGGTTTCACCCGGTAAACTGGCAGGTTCAGCATCTGGCTCTCTATTACATAGGGGCTGGCCGCCCATCGATCGGCCAGCTTATGCTTACCAGGGAGTTCCAAATTCCGTAAAAGGACCCGGTCGCCCAGCAATAATTGGACAAACTTCGCCTTTCGATCATACCGCATTTTATTTTATTTTGTTTGGTAGCCGCCGCCTCGGCCAACTCGTACGCCCGCTGTAACTCCCTCTTCATGTCGGACACATACTTTAGATAGGACTTCCCGGGTAATTCACCCACTTCACCCCCAAAACACAAGTCAATTGGCAACCTCGCTACCCGGATAATCGGGCGAGTACCCTGTAGCATCATTGCGAGTCCAATTGTAACGGTGAACCAATTGTCCAATATGATGATTCTATCTACTTTTCTGCCCAGTCGCCAGCGTCCCGAGCATATCCAACAGGGTCCTGTTGAACCTCTCTGGCTGAGGATCTCCCTGTGGGTGACAAGGGGTAGTCCTGGATTTCTCAACCCCAAGCATAGTCAGTAAAGCGGCTCTCAAAGTCCCGCCCCTGATTCGCCTGGGAAGGCCGTAATGAACAAAATACTTCTCCCATAACACCTTCGCCACTGTCGTCGCCTTCTGATCCTTAGTGGGAAATGCCTGAGCATAGCGAGTGTAATGATGGGTGATGACCAAGACATTCGCAGTGTTGCTGGTGTCAGGCTCAATCGACAGGAAATCCATACATACCAGGTCCAGAGGTCCCGCACTCTGCAAGTGCGACAGTGGAGCCGTCGGCGCTGACAGGGTCTTCCTCCGGATGCAACGACTGCATCCCCTACAGTATTCTTCAACCTCCCCCCTCATCCGGGGCCAGTAGAACCGGTCTTTGAGTAATCCATAGGTCTTTTCCACCCCCAAATGTCCAGAATCATCATGTAAGGCCTGGAGTACAGCCTGTCGATACTCCTCCAGCAGGACCAGTTGCCAACCGCGGGGTTGGTCCGGAGGCGTCGTTACCCGGTACAAGATTTTGTTCTTTAATTTTAACCGAGACCACTCCTTCAATAACAGAGGCACGAATGGGTGTTTCGTCTTCTCAGCCAACGCCCCATCCCCCTTCTCGACCGCTCTCCACACTGTGCCAATGCCCGGGTCATTTTGCTGAGCAGCTGCCACTTCCCCCGGACTCAATTCCAGCAACTGTTTGGTCCGCAGTGCAGTCAGGTCACAGTAAGCTAGGGGTATGGCGTCGTCAAAAACCCCCAAGTGGTCCACAGCTCGTTCCAGCCTCCCTCTTCCCTCGGCCTTCACGGTGATAGCAAACTGACACATCGCCTTCTCTCCAGGGGCAGGGACACTCTCCCACTCCTCGTCCTTCTCCTGTTCCCCCCGGCTCCCAACGAGACAATGCATCCGCATCGACATTCTTGCTTCCGGGGCGGTACCTCAGGCTGAAATCGTATACCGACAAGGCCGCCAGCCACCGATGTCCTGTGGCATCCAGCTTCGCCGAAGTCAAAATATAAGTGAGGGGATTGTTATCCGTTCTCACCTCAAACTTGGCTCCGTACAGGTAATCGCCCAGCTTGCCCAATATATTGTATTGCCTAATACTCTTTTCATTTTAGTAAACTCTTTAAAGTGTATTTCATAACGGTATTTGTTGTGGGTTTGATACTGTGGGCGGGCGCAAGGCATAAACTCGATTCTCACAGCACCTGCGTGAACGGGAGGTGGGATTGGTGAGTGGCTGGATCTCCTTTTCCCCTAGACATATACCAGTCTGTTGGGTAAGTGTTACATTTGTGGGGTGCTCGTCCCGGATTGAATTGTCAGGGGCTGTGGAATCGTGCAGGCAGCAGAGCGGAGATGGACAGAGTTAAGATTGTTAGCTGGTGCGAATTTGAAGGTGTACCGGTGCAGTATGCCTATGCAGTGAGCGGATTGAATTTTCGAGTTTCGGGAGACGCGATAGTGCGGGGCTTAAGTTCGGTGAAGGGTATTGGGCAGGTAGAATTGGTAGCTAGACGGTGTGGTAAAGAGGTAGAGTCTAGCTGGGTGTTGGTTCGTACGAGTGCTGAGTCAGGACATTGGAACTGCCGGCGACGGTCAGTGTTCCGGGGGAGGGGGATCCTCTCCAAGGATGAGGCTGAGGAGCTAGAGCTAGAGGTGGACCCCAGAGAGGTGCCTGGCACTGGTAAAGGGAGGTGGGAGGAGGGAGTCGTGACTAAGCCCCGCTCCCCAGGTAGGGTGGAAGCCTCGGAGCTGGCAGCCGCACTTAAATTCCCTGGTGGGAGTGGCCGAGAGGCCCAGCTGAAGCTGGGGGTGTTCTCCGGAGCCAAGCCTACTCCGGACGGGGAGGTGGACTATGAGACCTGGATCGAGCATACGTCTTTGATGTTAGAGCAGTGGCCAGGCTCGGAGGAGGAGAAGAGGCAGCGATTGGTGGGAAGTTTGAGGGGTTTAGCAGCCAAAACCGTCTGGGAGTTGAAAGCTGAGAAGCCTGGGGCCTCAGTGGAGGAATGCATAGAAGTTTTGGAGGGAGCGTTTGGGTTGTCAGGGCTGCTTTTAGTAGAGTTCCAACGCCTGGTACAACAGAGAGGGGAAAAGCTCTCTGAGTACATATTTAGGATGGAGGGGATGCTCTCGGGGCTGCGGCGCTGGGGGGTAGTGAAGGCGACTGACGTGGCTAGCGTGAGGATGTCAGATATTCAGTAGCTCTCTGGAGGAGGACAAGGTGGTGTGGACTATCCGGCAGGCTTATAGGGAAGGCCCCCCTCCATCGTTCAGGCAACTGATTAGAGAGGTGCGGGAGGAAGAGAGAGCGTTGGGGCAGAAAAGGGGCGCGGGCCTACGGGAGCGATCCTCAGCGATACAGGAAGTGGTGGCTGGGTGGAGGATTAACAACCCCCCGGGGAGTAGGGAACCCCCTCTGGAAGGGAGGGATGGGGAAGTACCCACTCCCGGGGGCGACCAGTGCAGTGGGTTGGGAGCGGGAGCCATCCTGGGAGAGGAGGGGCGGCAGGCAGTGTGTGCTTTAACTGTGGGAAAGAGGGGCATTTCAGGCGGGACTGTGGGCGGCCGAGCGTGTGCTATAGCTGTGGAGAGGAGGGACACTTTAGGTGGGATTGTGAGAGACAAGGAGTCCCGCAGAGGACAAGCCCCCCCTGCGACTAAGAAGGGAGAGGTGTCGGGGAAACTTAGGAGAGGCTCAGTGAGGGAACGGACTGGAGCCTCTGGAGGAACACGTTCCCAGAGATCAGCTGGAAGACCACCGGGTGCTCACGTCTCTGTTCCGGATGGGCTGGTAGGACCCCCTGCCAGTGTGGGTCTACGGATAGAGGTAGTTTACGCCAAAGCTGTTCTTGATACGGGATCGCAGGTGACCTTATTGTACCGGTCTTTCTACAATCAATATCTAAAGCATTTGCCCGTAACCCCATTTGATGCCCTGCTGATTTGGGGTGTGAGCGAGGGTGACTACCCGTACGATGGGTACCTATCGGTGAGATTGGAGTTCTCGGAGGGCGATGTGGGAGTGTCAGAAGCTATTGAGGCGTTGGTGTTGGTGTGTCCTGACCCGGTGGAAACCGGTGGTGCTGCCCTCCTGGTGGGGACTAACTCCCCAGTTGTGCGACGGCTCCTGGGAGCTTGTAAGGAGAAAGGGGGAGAAGACTTTCTGGAGACCCTCTCTGTGCATCCAGTGTTTCGAGCAGTGTTCGAAGAAGGGGTTGCCTCCCAAGGGCTGGACCTGGAGTGTAAACGAGGGACGGTGTGGTGTACGCAGGCGAGGCCCAAGGTCATCCGACCCAGGGAGGTAGCCCTAGTGATGGGGACCCCCAGATTCCCAGGAGTGCCGACGGGAGAAGCCCTGTTAGTAGATGCCCCAGACGATCTTGAAGGGGAGACACGATTTCTGGCTGGTGAGGCCCGAAGTGCAGAGACCAGGGATGGTACATGCGAGGCGTATAGCTATAAGTGTCAGGAACACCACGGCAAGAGAAATCACCTTTAAGAGGGGAATGCCGCTGGCACATCTGTTCCCGGTGACGGTAATGTCTAGCGCACCAGTGAGGACCCCTAACGGGGAGGGATCGGAGCATCGAAGGGAGCTGACCGCTGAAGCCTTTAACTTCGGGGATTCCCCAGTGTCGCCGGAGTGGAAATGCAGGCTAGTGGAGAAGATGCTGAAGATGGAAGCTGTTTTTTCTCGGGGCGAGTTTGATGTTGGCTGCTCCAAAAGCACTCGCCACACCATCCGGGTGACGGAGGACACCCCATTCCGAGAGAGATCCCGGCGGCTGGCTCCGGCAGATGTTGAGGACGTGCGACAGCACTTGTGCCAGTTGAAGGAGGCCGGAATCATAGCTGAGTCTCGAAGTCCTTATGCGTCCCCAATAGTGGTGGCACGGAAGAAGAATGGGCGAGTGGGCATGTGTGTTGACTACAGGACGTTGAATCGGCGAACTGTCCCTGATCAATATACTGTCCCAAGAGTCGAGGATGTGCTGGCCTGCCTGAGCGGTGCAAAGTGGTTCAGTGTGCTGGATTTAAGAAGTGGGTATTACCAGATCCCGATGAGTGCGGCCGATAAAGAGAAGACCGCTTTTAACTGCCCGCTGGGGTTCTTTCAGTTCGAACAAATGCCCCAAGGCATATCGGGAGCCCCAGCCACCTTCCTGAGGCTCATGGAGAGAACTGTGGGGGATATGAATCTGTTAGAGGTGCTGGTGTACCTGGACGATTTGATAGTGTTTGGATCGACTTTGGAGGAACATGAGGAGAGGCTGTTGAAGGTGTTGGGCCGGCTTAATGAAGAAGGGTTGAAGCTTTCCCTAGGCAAATGCCAGTTCTGCAGGTCATCGGTTAGCTACGTTGGCCATATCATTTCGCAAGTGGCTACTGATCCAACCAAGATAGAGGCCGTGACCACCTGGCCGAGACCCCAGAAAGTGGGCGCTCTGCGCACATTTTTGGGGTTCTGTGGGTATTACCGCCGATTTGTGAAAGGATACGCAAAAGTGTGTCATCCGTTGACTCAGCTGTTGTGTGGCTATCCCCCGGTGGGAAAGAAAAGGAAGAGGGACCAGAGACAGGATACTGGAGGATACTGGAACCCGGCGGAACCTTTTGGCTCGAGATGGGATGATCAATGTGAAGAGGCGTTCCGATCTTTGAAAAGGGCACTGAGCCAGGCCCTGGTGTTGGCTTTTGCCGATCCCCAGAAGCCCTATGTACTGCACACGAATGCCAGCCGAGAGGGTCTAGGGGCTGTTCTGTACCAGGAGCATGGCAAAACATTGAGGCCGGTAGACTTTGTCAGCCGAAACTTGTCACCATCTGAGAGAAACTATCCCACTCACAAGTTGGAGTTCCTGGCGCTGAAGTCTTCCGAGCAGTGCAGTGCACGTCCACCTTCCTCGACGTCTTCAATAGACAATAGGTGCAGAAGTAGACCATTCGGCCCCTCGAGTCTGCACCGGCATTCTGAGATCATGGCTGATCATTCACTATCTATACCCAGTCCCTGCCTTGTCCCCATATCCCTTGATTCCCCTATCCATCAGATATCTATCTAGCTCCTTCTTGAAAGCATCCAGAGAATTGGCCTCCACTGTCTTCCAAGGCAGTGCATTCCACACTTCCACAACTCTCTGGGAGAAGAAGTTCTTCCTCAACTCTGTTTTAAATAACTGACCTCTTATTCTCAATCCATGCCCTCTGGTACTGGACTCTCCCAACATCTGGGACATATTTCCTGCCTCAATCCTATCAAATCCTTTAATTATCTTAAACGTTTCAATCAGATCCCCTCTCAATCCCAAAAGCCCGCAAAAAAAACCCCTCCCCTGTTCCCAGCCTCACAAGACAAAATAACATTCCCCATTGGTTAACAAATGAATACAATTACCATATCAACAAGTATAAAGCAAAACTACTGCGAGAGAAACTCTTATCAAAGAAGCATTCCTACTCTTAACAAACCAAAAAAACCCCTTTTTGAGTAACATACACAGGACATTGTACATTCGTAAAAATACACAAAAATAATATCAATGCAAACATACAGATAATATACGTCGTCAATACTAAAACTAAAAGTGCAGGTATAACAATAATCAATAAGAAATTAGCTTTATTGTTGTCTAGGGGATAATATATTGTCCGATGGAAATATAAAAGTCACTCAGTTCATTCAGGCTGCAGCCTTTGGTTGGAGTCAAGAGAGAGATTTTAGAAACTTGCCAGCTTTTCCTTTTTATGATTTCGATCCTTCGAGAGTTCCGTTGGTGTGGCCGGTCTCTTGTGGCCTCTCCTTTAGCTAAAGCCATTCTTCCGTGGCGAGCTCGCCAATTCCCAGGCAAGGGAAAAGGACGCATGCGAGCCTCCACCGGCTGTCGCTATTAAATGCTGTCACGGGATTTCTAGCTTTTCTCCTGGTGCGTCTGAAGGGGTTGTTCCCCCAGACCCTCTTTTATCCTTACTCACGGGGTCTCAGATGTCAATCAGGTTGGGATGATGCAATCCCTCAACCAGCCCACTTTGGTCATCCCCTGAGGGCTTCAATGAATAGTACAGTACTCAATACACAATTCCGTCTCCAAGAGACAATGGCCGTTATCCGTGGCTTTGTCTCGCGGACGCCAGGACACATTCCAAAACCTTGAGGATTCTCTCTCATTTCCTGGGTCCCAGACCCGAATTAATAGCGATCTTGCGATTCTCAAGAAGGAGGGGGCGACTCTGTACCCTTTGGCCCCTCAGAGTTGCTGCACATTCGTAACACCCCCTTCCTTCAAAGCTTTTTTACCATCGGTAAAAATGAATTAATACAGAGTCTTAAAGGATTTTATAATCTAACACAATACAAGAGTTTTTTTTTCACTCCAGAGTAATACAGTTATACATTCAATTCAGCATCTAAATAGTTAACGATTACATTGTCACTTCCTTTAATATCTTAACATCTTGTACCTTAATAAAGTCTTGTAGCATCAGACTCCAATTTAGTAACTACCTATTTTTATTCCTTTTCTTCAGCAAACAAAAACTAAAGAGTTGTGATCTTAGCTTACGTGTATGCTACAAAAGTTCATGCAAATACTAATCTTTATTTTACTTTCAAACTTAACAGTCAATCTTCCATGGGATTGTCTTTATTATTCACATGCTTTGTTGAAATTCCTTAAAACCGGATCCTGTTAGTTAAAATGGCATCCCGTCAACCCTCGCCCCGTTTCCGGTTAACTCCCACGTGGTGAGCTTGTGCACCAGTGTGGACAAGGCTGTCGCCTGCTCCTTTCATAGGAGTTATTTTATCAACAATGTGTTCCAAACTTACACCTTTTTCCAAATTTCCACACAATTCTTTAATTTTAAGCAAGTTGCTAGTTTTCTCTTAAGGACCCTTTATGCTATTAGTTCTCAATTCAAGATCTGCAAGCGATCCCCCTTTGTTCAAACAACATTTCGAATTCTGCTTTTTCACAGCACACTCTTGAATAACAATAGCGTGTGGGGCACCTTTCCATTCCAACTCAACCTATAATTGATTCGCGGGCACCGTGTTACCAAGCCATTGTCTCTGTAGCCTGGTTGCTGCTTCTGACATCAATCCAGACTTTAAATTTTCTTCATTCCATTTTGGAACTACACTTTTTCCTTTTCCTTCAATAATAATATTCACCTCACCACCTTTTATCTCCTCACTAACTTTTAACGCACCTTCGAACACAAACAACTGGGAATTCTCACTTCCCACTATTACCAAGGTTAACCCTTTCTTCACTGAACCAAGTCCATCTGACCCACAAGGACTGCATTCCTTTTCAACTGAATCAAATACCTCAGACTTTTTCTGAGCTCCATTACTAGGTTCAGTACCATGTGCATCCACATCTTGGACACACTCAAACGGGACATCTGCCTCTTCCAGGCTTTCAATACCCATACCCTTTTCAAATTCTAAATTCCCCTGATCCTCCCAGCTACTCTCTGGGCAACTCCCTTCTGGAGTAAACTCAACCCCGTGGGCTGAAACAACCTCATCTGCCAACCCAGCAGACTTCTTCAAGGTAATGGCATCCTTTTCATCTACAACTGCCCTCATTTCATTATCGGGAACACCTTTACAATTTTCAACTTCTTCAAACAGTTCTGCCAAACCAGACAGATTATCCATGTCCAACTCTAGACCTCTTAACAGCCTTATCTGTTTCTCATCTTTACTTCGTGCCTCTATAAATTTTCTCCTGGCTAAGGGCAGGTCTACCTCCTCTCCCTTACTCTTTTTCACTTTCCTATTCCCCGTTTTACCACCCTCTTGGTACAGGGTCGGTAAAAATGTCTTGGCCAAATCGATACTGGCCTGATTTAAACTGCTCTCGTTCTCAGCTGCCTTTCTTGACATGCTGCGAGTGATCGCGCATGCGGGATAGATCTTGGAATCTAGGGGCGGGTCCTCAACACTCACAGGCTGGCTCGTCAGCTTCATTGCTGACCAAATCTTACCACCGGCTAAATCATTACCAAGAAGGATGTCCATGTCAGTTCTCAGAAATTCTGATTGCACCCCTATTTCAACTGGCCCAGATTCCAAATCACAATTCAGAATGATCCCTATGCAAGGGCACCACTTCTGTCCCTTTTCCTATTCCTCTCAACGCTACCATTCCCGTCTTGCGACCAAAATCTAGTACCTTACTGCTAATCAATGACAGTTCAGCTCCCGTGTCTCTCCAGATCTGCACTGGGACAGGTGTGTCTCCCTCTCTCACAGACACGGTTCCTTTCGAAATACATTTCTCAGACCCTTCTCGTACTCTGTCTACCTGGGGCTCATCGATTTACTGATTACCACAGCACATCCTATAGGGACTGTTGCTTTCCATTTTCCTGTCTCCTTCCTCGGAGCAAGGCACTTAGATGCAATATGACCCACCTTTCCACAATTAAAACAGGTCAAGCCAGAAACTCTCCTGCTGTCTTGCCTCTCCCCCTCAATCTTACCACTAGCTCCCAGCGGGACCTCTGCCTCAGCCGGCGGGCTTTCTCTACCGTTCCCACGGTCTCTCTGGTAACTTTTATTCGAGGAAAACTTTGTCTTGTGGGTTAGGGCATATTCATCTGCGAACCTAGCAAATTTGGAGATGGACCTATTCGGCTTCTCATTCAAATACATCTGGATATCATCCGAAACACAACCTTTAAATTCCTCAATCAGAATTAACTCCCTGAGATGCCAAAAATCTTCTTCCACTATTTCTGCTGCACACCAATGATCCAAGAGCACACCCTTCTCATAGGCAAACTCTGCATACATCTGATTCCACCCTTTCTTTAAATTTCTGAACCTTTGTTTATAGGCTTCAGGTACCAATTCATAGGTCCGAAGAATGGCCTCCTTTACTTTCTCATAATTCTCTGACTCTTCCTCCTCCATGGACAATGCTGCATATGCCCGTTGTGCCTTCCCTTTTAACACACTTTGTAACAGCGCCACCCACTGCTCTTTGGGCCACCTCTGATTCACTTCCACCTTTTCAAAATGCAAGAAATAACTATCAACATCTGTTTCTTCGAACGGAGGTACTAACCTAAAATCCCGACTAACATTAAACCGCTCCTCTCGGTCTGACCCTTGAGCTCTTCGCTCTTGCTTTAACTTCTCCATGTCCAAGTCATGTTGCCTCTGTTTTGCCAACTCCCTTTGGTTCTCAGTTCTTTCCCTCTCTTTCTCAGCCCTCTCTTTCTCCTTTTCAGCTGCTTCCAGCCGTTTTAACTGAATTTCATGCTCCCTTTGTTTTTCGACTCTTTCCTGCTCTTTTCCTTCTCGGCCCTTTCCTTCTCCCTTTTGGCTCTTTCTTTTTCTTAGTCAGCTGCTTCCAGCTGAAAATTCTAATTTAATTTCATGTTCCAACCTTAATTTCTCCAACTCTAACTGAGTCATCCCACCGGCTGGTGCATTTTCAGGGATATTTTCCAATACCTCAGCAGAAAACACATTCTTCATACTATAGTACTGAGTTATGGCCCTCCGCACCTCCCGCTTTTTCATTGACAACCTCACCTCTGCGAGATTTAGTCCTTTCGCAATATTTATCAAGTCCGACTTTGTGGCCGCCTCTAGCGCCTCCAGAGTCGGGTTTTCTATAAATTCATCCATGTCCATCTTTGCTGGTTTCCCGTCTGGCTACCCGCGCAACCAGATCAAAGTTTGGACTTACAAGCCCGATTTACTGGCCCTCCAATTTGGTATCAAATCTCGAGACGAGGCCCCACGTTGTTATGAACCCCATAACTGGGTCACTTACCAGCAAAGATAGAGAGGTCCGTTGAAGTCTGATGGTACTATTTTTAACAGTATTTATTAGTAAAAGTACACAAAAATAATATCAATGCAAACATACAGATAATATACGTCATCAATACTAAATCTAAAAGTGCGGGTATAATAATAATCAATAAGAAATAAGCTCTATCGTTATCTAGGGGATAACGTATTGTCCGATGGAAATATAAAAGTCACTCAGTTCATTCAGGCTGCAGCCTTTGGTTGGAGTCAAGAGAGATTTTTAGAAACTTGCCAGCTTTTCCGTTTTATGATTTCGATCCTTTGAGAGTTCCGTTGGTGTGGCCAGTCCTTTAGCTAAAGCCATTCTTCCGTGGCGAGCCCGCCACTTCCCAGGCAAGGGAAAAGGGCGCCCACGAGCCTCCACCGGCTGTCACTATTAAACGCTGTCACGGGATTTCTAGCGTTTCTCCTGGTGCGTCTGAAGGGGTTGTTCCCCAGACCCTCTTTTATCCTTACTCACGGAGTCTCAGATGTCAATCAGTTTGGGATGATGCAATCCCTCAACCAGCCCACTCTGGTCATCCCCTGAGGGCTTCAATGAATAGTACAGTACTCAATACACAATTCCGTCTCCAAGAGACAATGGCTGTTATCCGGGGCTTTGTCTCGCGGAGACCAGAACACATTCCAAAACCTTGTGGATTCTCGCTCATTTCCTGGGTCCCAGACCCGAATTAATAGCGATCTTGCGATTCTCAAGAAGGAGGGGGCGACTCTGTACCCTTCGGCCTCTCAGAGTTGCTGCACATTCGTAACATGTTCAACTTTCTAATCTCTTACTATCTCTCCTTTCAGTTAGTCTTGACGAAGGGTCTCAGCCTGAAACGTCGACAGTGCTTTTCCCTGTAGATGCTGCCTGGCCTGCTGTGTTCCACCAGCATTTTGTGTGTGTTGTTTGAATTTCCAGCATCTGCAGATTTCCTCGTGTTTGCACCTTCGTTCAACCCCTTGTTGCAGCATATGCCCTCGTATCCGGGCAGCATCCTGGTGAACCTCTTTTGCACCCTCTCCAAGGCCTCAGTATCCTTCCTATAAAGAGGCGACTAGAACTGTATGCAATACTCCAAATGCAGCCTAACTAGATTTTATAAACCTGCAATATAACTTCCTAACTTTTGAACTCAGTGCCTCAAGTAATAAAGGCAAGCCTGTCAAATACCTTCTTAACTTCCTTATCAACTTGTGTGGACACTCTCAGGGAGCTATGGACTTGGCCCACAAGATCCTTCTTCTTGTCAACACTGTTAAAGGTCTTGCCTTAATAGTATACTGTCTCTTTACATTTGACCTACAGTACCTGTAGTGTATTCAAACAGTATTCTAAATGTATTGTTTGACTAAGCATTCTTTAGAGTTTACATCATTCATTATGGGTTATTTGTAAAAGTACATGAATGATATACATCATTACAGCATGTCACATGTGAGCGCCTCACTGAAAGAAAACTACGCAGGCAAAATATATCCCGGCTCCTGTGCTTTTCCTTCGATTCGTTTCTGGAGTTACAAAATATAAATTATCAAGGTGCAATGCTTCCCATTAGCCAGTGTAAACTCTCTCTCTCTTGTTTCTCTGCTCATATCTGCAACCAATCTATATACCACTGTTCATTTTTGCCAGCCTTCTAGCACCACCAATCTTCATATCGGCAAACTTACTAACCTACGTCTAACATTTTTATCCAGGTCATTTATATACATTGCAAACAGCAGAGGTCCCTGCAGAAAAACTCTAATCATAGACCTCCTGCTAGAATAATTCCCTATGACCAATAGCCTCTGTCTTTTAAGGGTAAGCCAGTTCTGAATCCAAATAGCCAATTTACCATGGATTCCATGCATCTTAATCTTATGGATGAGCTCCCATGAGGGACCTTGACAAATACCATACTAAGATCCAAGGGAAGTTCAAACATTTGCCAGAGCTATTTCAGTTCAGTTAAGGAGATATCAGGTATGTTGTCATAGAATGGCCAAGTAAGTTTAAAAATAACAGCAGATTTCCTTTCTTGAAGGATATGAGACAATTTAATTGATTCATCGTCATCATTAGAGTGTTTTTCTTAAAACTCCAAATTCACTTGTGATTAAATTTGATTTTCCCTGTGTAACGATAAGTTTCAAACTTGTATGGTTAGACCAATGTTTTGTATTTTAGACTATTAGTCCAATTAAGAGGCTGAAAAATTACTAAACTCCAATATTAAATGGTTGATTAGTTTAGAATTGACCTCCAGGGATTTCTCCAATGTTAGTCTGCCTTTTTGGATTGCTTTGGGAGCTGAATTAGTGAACCCTATGTCTCAAAGCAAACTTCCACCCATTGTTGATAAATATAAAATTCTGCATTAACAGGGACTTCGCCCACTTCCTGTGGGACTCCAATGTCCATAGCTCACATTTTGTTTGATTGTAAATCTAACAGCAAGGATATGAATGCTTAAGCTATTATGAACAATTGCTTGTATTTGTGCCTGTGATGGAGCACAAGTATACGACAGGGAGAGATTCATAATGCAAGTTGCAGCTTCTAGCAAAGTGTAATTTTCTAATCTGGTGTGGTTTGGTAAATTCAAGTGCCGGTAATCGAAAAAGAATCAACTCCATTTCAGCTTCTAGTGCTAAAAAAGTTTAATTTGCAGAACTGTACACTTTTTTATAATAATCCTTTAAAGCTGTAAGTTGGAAACTTAATATACCAACATCTAGAGATGTTCCTTGATGTCTAGTTGATATTCAGATCTCCATTGCATCAGATCCATTGCACCAAAGGTTTCAGATTACTGTGACAAAACTAACACATTTATTTATTTGTGGTCTTTTGAGGAAATGAGATAAGGTGGCTATTGTCACAGGATTTGATGAAAATGATTTAAGCCTCTGATGTTTGATTATTATGTCTTGCGTTCCCAATACCAGTCTCCCATGTTCTTGTAAACAAACAGCAATATCTATTCTCCCGGCTTCATTTCTTCCAGCTGTAAATTTGATAAGAACTCTCCTCAATCCCAATGTTATCTCATCACCAGAAGCCTGCAGTAAGCCTCAACATTTGTATTAGGGTTTGTTTGTAATACTGGATAATGGCTGGGCGTAAACCTCCAGAAGGAGGTTAAAACTCACTGTGAGAGAAGGCAGCCACAGACGATCAGCTTCCACAAATAAAGCTTCAGGTGCACAACTCCATTAAGAAATGCTCGGTTTCCCTACACTCATTACTCAGTGATATTGTCACACCATTTTACCTTTAACATTGGATGAGAAGTTTCCTGGGCTATTTTAAGTCCCATTGTTGAATCTTGATTGAAAGGACTGAAGTGATTTCAACAGGTAGAATTCCTTTCTTACTCGTTGTCGGGGAAAGAGTTGTTCACATGCCTCCATTGAGAGTTTATGGGATTATTTAATTTGGAAGACTCCTTCATATTTTCTACCTTGCTATGAATCACGGCCTAGGTGACAAGAAGTGATACCATCAGAAACATGAACTGATGGTTTATAAGCAGGATGAGAGCTGCAAACAGCTTTTGGAGGGAATGGCAGAGCCAGAGTAGGGTGGTGGTGAGTTCTGTCCTCTGTACTGTCACATCAAGTCATCAGACAAGTGATTGTTTCATGCAGTGTGGAGGGATGCAATTGAACTCTGTTACGGAATCACTGTGACATTCCTGTAAGCAATGCCCACACATGCCGATTTCCCATTTTTTCCATATCAAGAATCTAGCACTTTGGTGGGTTTGGAGTCATGAACAGGTCAGACATGATAAATCTGGAGGATATCCTTTCCTGAAAGATATTTGTGAGTCACATTAAGTTTTGTAACAATCCAGTTGTTCTGTAGGTACTGTTACTGAGATTAGCTGTTTTAAAACACTCACCCCCCAGCTTAAACTCTCCAGCTGTCATGATGGAATTCAGATTCAAGCGTCTATAGTTCTAGCCGTCAGGTTAGTAATTTAACCATTGTATTATTCTAGCCTGTGGCTCATTCTATTTATTTATTTATTTATTTATTGAGATGCTGTGCGGAACAGGTGCTTCTGGCCCTTTGAGCCTCGCTGCCTAGCAACCTCCAATTTATCACCAGCTTAATCACAGGACAATTTACAATGACGAATTAACCTATCAACTGGTACATCTTTGGAAGGTGGAAGAAAACCAGAGCAACTGGAGGATGCCCACACAGTCATGGGGAGAATGCACAAACTCCTTACAGGCAGCAGCAGGTCACTGGTATGGTAAAGCATTGTGCCAGAACTACACTACTGTTCCACGCCTATTCTATGTTTGTTCAATAAATAGCTGGCATGGTCATATCACTGAATACATTTCTAAACACATCTTTGTTATTGAAATCTATGTATAAACAAAGACAGGCAGCTTTATCATTCAACATGGAAGCAGGCTATTCAGCCCATCTCACCCATGCTGACAAGTGGGCAGCATTTTATGTTAACCCCTTTGTCCAGCACAGCCATCTATGCCTTTTAAGTGCTCTCTTGTCCACTTCTTAAACGTGCAGGGCAGTATAGCAGCATAGTGGTCGGCACAACACTATTACAGTGCCAATGACCTGGGTTCATTTCCTCTGCTCTCTATAAGCAGGTTGTTCATTCCCACAGTGGCTGCACGTGTTCCCTCTAGTTCCCATTTCCTCCCATGTTCCAAAGGCTTACGGATTTGTAGATTAATTGGTCATATAAGCGTTACTGGCTGTCGACAGCTCGTGGGACCATGACATATCCTTAAATAAATAAAATAAATGCTGTCGGTGACCAGCTTCAAACATTCTCCTACCAGTGCATTCCAGATACTTACCACTCTCTGGGCCCTGTCATATGCTCTTCTTTGTCTTTAGCCCATCACCCCTGCTGGAGCACAGGCTGCTCACCGGAGTCCCCTGTCCTGGGCCAGTTCTTCAAGCTGACCTGAGATGCAGTCCATCGCACGTCTTCCAGGTGAAGTTCCCTCCTCTCTCAGCAACATAACCCTGGTGCTTCTACAGATCTGCATTTTTATATGATGGGGGTTGATATTCCCAAGCCCAACCATTCTCCTTTCGCAGCTGGGGTTGGGACCATCTATGGTGGAGTTCCTGTCATATCGCCCCCTCACCCCTAAAAATCCCATACTCTAAACTAATATTCTCCATTCTTATCTACCTCTGCTACAGAAAATGTTTCACACGTTCTTTCCCACCTATGCCCCTGATAATTTTATATGCCTCAATTACGTCTCTCTTTGACTTCTCCAGGGAGAAAGGACCAAACTTCTTCAGTCTATGCTTTTAACTGAAATGCTCCATCCTGCAGAATCTCCTCTGTGCCCTCTCCACCACAATCGCAACCTTCTTATACCTTGGTGAGCAGGGTGCATGCAGCAATCCAGCGGAGGTCTGAACAAGGTTCCACAAAGTTGAATAATAACCTCCCCACTTCAGTATTTATTTATTTATTGAGATACAACACAGAACCGGCCCTTCAAGCTGCACGCCCCAGATTTAACTCTAGCCTATTCACAGGACTATTTACAATGACCAAGTAACCTATCAGCTGGTATGTCTTTGGACTGCTGGAAGAAAACCATGCAGTCACAGGGGGATTGTACAAACTCCCTGCAGGCAGTGGCAGGAATTGAACCAGGTACTGTAAAGCTTTGTGCTAATCACTGTGCCACCATGCCCCAGAAGGCCAATATTGTGCATGTCTTCCTAATAAATTTGTCTACCACAGTTGCCTCCATCAAGGATCAAAGGACTTGTATTAAAACATCCCTCTGTTCTTTAGTACTCACTAAAGCTGCACTATGCATGGTCTATGTCCTAACCTCATTAATGCTCTCAAAATATATCATAAACACCAGAGACACTGGAGATGCTTGGTGTTCATATTATCAGGTGCTGAGAAGGGGTGAGAGGGTAACCAGAGTAAAGGA
The DNA here is from genome assembly GCF_030144855.1 of Hypanus sabinus. NCBI lineage: Eukaryota > Metazoa > Chordata > Chondrichthyes > Myliobatiformes > Dasyatidae > Hypanus > Hypanus sabinus. The sequence goes on from NC_082709.1 coordinate 36,922,470, forward strand.
AGAACCACCAGAGTTTACAGATGAGTGCCTCATGTTAACATTGATTTATCTAACTTGGCCTGAAACATTGATAGTGCATTCCTCTCCATAGATGCTGTGTTTCTCCAGCATTTTGTGTGTGTTGTCCAAAATATATCCTCAAATAGGTCTGCATTAAATTCCATCTGGTATTTTTCACCACAACACCAAAAATGTTATCTTTTTTTCCTGTATCCATTTGTCCTCATGGTGCATAGAGCTGAAAAAACTTAGAAAACCTGCTGCACAATACAAGCCCTTCCGCCCACAAAATTGTGCCGAACATGCCCCTACCCTAGAAATTACTAGTTTTTACCTATAGCCCTCTATTTTTCAAAGCTCCATGGACCTATCCATAAGTCTTTTAAAAGATGCTATCGTATCCGCCTCCACCACCTTGGCTGGCAGCACATTCCACGCACTCACCATGCTCTGAGTAAAAAAACTTATCCCTGACATCTCCTCTGTACCTACTCCTCAGCACCTTAAACTTGTCCACTTGTGGCAACCATTTCAGCCCTGGGTAAAAGCCTCTGACTATCCACATGATCAACACCTCTCAACATCTTATACATCTCCATCAGGTCGCCTCTCATCCTCCATCGCTCCAGGGAGAAAAGACAGAGTTCACTCAACCTATCCTCATAAGGCATGCTCCCCAATCCAGGCAACATCCTTATAAATCTCCTGTGCACCCTTTCTATGGTTTATACGTCCTTCCTGCAGTAATGCGACCAGAAATTAGCACAGTACTCTAACTGGAGTCTGACCAGGATTCTATATAGTTGCAACATTACATCTCGGCTCTTAAACTCAATCCCATGATTGATGAAGGCCAATACACCGTATACCTTCTTAACCACGGAATCAACCTGTGCAGCTGCTTTGAGTGTCCAATGAACTCGGATCCCAAGATCCCTCCGATCCACCACACTGCCAAGAGTCTTAACATTAATACTATATTCTGCCATCATACTTGACCTACCAAGATGAACCACCTCACACTTATCTGGGTGGAACTCCATCTGCCACTCTGCCCAGTTTTGCATCCTATCAATGTCACGCTGTAACCTCTGACAGCCCTCCACACTATCCACAACACCTCCAACCTTAGTGTCATCAGCAAACTTACTAACCCATCCCTCCACTTCCTCATCCAGGTCATTTATAAAAATCACAAAGAGTAGGGGTCCCAGTACAGATCCCTGAGGCACTCCACTGGTGACCAAACTCCATGCAGGATATGACCCGTCTACAACCACTCTTTGCCTTCTGTGGGCAAGCCAGTTCTGGATCCACAAAGAAATATCCCCTTGGATCCCATGTCTCCTTATTTTCTCAATAAATCTTGCATGGTGTACCTTAACAAATGCCTTGCTGAAATCCATATACACTACATCTACTGCTCTACCTTCATCAATGTGTTAAGTCACATCCTCAAAAAATTCAATCAGGCTTGTAAGGCATGACCTGCCTTTGACAAAGCCATGCTGACTATTCCTAATCATATTATACCTCTCCAAATGTTCATAAATCCTGCCTCTCAGGATCTTTTCCAACAACTTACCAACCACTGAGGTAAGACTCACTGGTCTATAATTTCCTGGTCTATCTTTACTCCCTTTCTTGAACAAAGGAAAAACATCTGCAACTCTCCAGTCCTCTGGAACCTCTCCCGTCCCTATTGATGATGCAAAGATCATCGCCAGAGGCTCAGCAATCACCTCCCTCGCCTCCCACAGTAGCCTGGGCTACTTCTCATCCGGGCTTGGCAACTTATCCAACTTGATGCTTTCCAAAAGCTCCAGCACATCCTTTATCTTAATATCTACATGCTCAAGCTTTTCAGTCTGCTACAAGTCATCACTACAATCACCAAGATCCCTTTCCATTGTGAATACTGAAGTAAAGTATTCATTAAGTAGCTCTGCTATTTCCTCCGGTTCCATACACACTTTCCCACTATCACACTTTATAGGTCCTATTCTTTCACGTCTTATCCTCCTGCTCTTCACATTCTTGCCTTGGGACTTTCCGTAATCCTGCCTGTCAAGGCCTTCTCATGGCGGCTTCTGGCTCTCCTAATTTCGTTCTTAAGCTCCTTCCTGTTAGCCCTATAATCTTCTAGACCTCTAACGTTACCTAGCTCTCTGAACCTTTTGTAAGGTTTTCTTTTCTACTTGACTAGATTTATTACAGCCTTTGTACACCACGGTTCCTGCACCCTACCATAACTTCCCTGTCTCATTGGAACATACCAATACAGAACTCCACACAAATATTCCCTGAACTTTTGCCACATTTCTTCCATACTTTTCCCTGAGAACATCTGTTTCCAGTTTAAGCCTCCAATGTCCTGTCTTACAGCCTCATAGTTCTCTTTACTCCAATTAAACACTTTTCTAATTTGTCTGCTCCTATCTCTCTCCAACGTTATGGTAAAGGAGATAGAATTATGATCACTATCTCCAAAATGCTCTCCCACTGAGAGATCTGACACCTGACCAGGTTCATTTCCCAATACTAAATCAAGTACTGCCTCTCCTCTTGTAGGCTTATCTACATACTGTGTCAAGAAATCTTCCTGAACACACCTAACAAATTGCACCCCATCTAACCCCTTTGTTCTAGGGAGATGCCAATCGATAGTTGGGAAATCAAAATCTCCCATCACGACAACTCTGTTATTATTACACCTTTCCAGGACCTGTTTCCCTATCTGCTCTTCGATATCCCTGTTACTATTGGGCAGCCTATAAAAAACACCCAGTAAAGTTATTGACCCCTTCCTCTTCCTAATCTCCACCCACAGAGACTCCGTAGACAATCCCTCCATGACATCCACCTTTTCTGCAGCCATGACACTATCTCTCATCAACAGTGTCACACCCCCACCTCCTTTGCCTCCCTCCCTGTCCTTTCTGAAAGATCTAAAACCTGGCACTGGAAGCAACCATTCTGTCCCTGAGCCATCCAAGTCTCTGTAATGGCCACCACATCATATCTCCAAGTATTGATCCACGCTCTAAGCTCACCCGCTTTGTTCCCAACACTCCTTGCATTAAAATAGATACATCTTAAACTTTCAGTCTGAGCATGTCCCTTCTCTATCACCAGCCTATCCTTCCTCACAGGCTGTCTCCTATCTTTCTCTATTTGAGAGCCAAATGCCTCTTCCCCAGTCTCTTCTGTTTGGGACCTGAGAACATTTCTATCACATACAAACCTTTGATTTGTGTCCACACAAGCAGTCCTCGCATGTTCTTTATGCTCCTCCACCTCACCATCTACTCTAACATTCTGGTTCCCCTCCCCCTGCAAATCTTGTTTAAACCCCCCTGGAGCAGCACCTAGCTAACCTACCTGCAAGGATATTAGTCCCCTTCCAGTTCAGGTGCAAACCATCCCGTTGGAACAGGTCCCACCTTCCCTGCAACAAAGATCAATAGTCCAGAAACATGAAGCCCTCCCTCCTGCACCATCTCCTTAGCCACTTATTTAGCTACATTATCTTCCTGTTTCTAGCCTCACTAGCACGTGGCATGGAGAGTAATCCTGAGATTACAACCCTGGAGGTCCTCTCCTTCAACTTTTCACCAAACTCCCTAAACTCTCTTTGCAGGACCTCCTCCTCCTTCCTATTCACGTCATTGGTCCCTACATGGACCATGACATCTAGCTGCTCATCATCCATCCTGAGAATACTGAGAATTCTATCCTAGATATCGCGGACCCTGGCACCAGGGAGGCAACAGGCCATCTGAGATTCTCGATCTCTGCCACAGAATCTCTTCTCTTTCGGCATTGCTATCTGATCCCCTATCCCTACTGCTCTCCTCTTTTCCTTCCTTCCTTTCTGAGCTGAGGGTCCAGTCTCGGTGCCAGAGACACGACCACTACAGCTTCTCCCTGGTAGGTCGTCCCCACCATCAGTATCCAAAACGGTATACTTATTGTTCATGGGAATGGCCACAGGGGTGCTCTGCTCTTCCTGTCTATTCCCCTTCCCTCTCCTGACAGTCACCCAGCTACCTGCCTCCTGACTTTTAGGGGTGTCTATCTCCCTGAAACTTCTGTCTATTTCTGCCTCTGCCTCACGCATGATCCGAAGTTCATCCCACTCCAGCTCCAGTTCCCTAACTCAGTTTGTCAGGAGCTGCAACTGGATGCACCTTTTACAGGTGTAGTCATCAGGGTCAACTGTGCTGTCCCTGACTTCCCACATCCTGTATACGAAGCACAAGACTGCCCTAACTGCTGCCTCCATTACCTACTCCTAAGTTAATTAAAGGAACTTACCTGGCCTTACCTCACTGGGAGCAAGCTCGTCCTCGGCCTCTGCTTGCTGAAGCCTCTCGAGCCAAAGCCTCAAAGCTCCATTCCTACTCTGAGCCACTCACACCACTGGCCGCTTCTCCTCAGTTACCTGTCCTTTTATTTACTTAGATTTGGATTATATTTTTGGATAAAGCTGCTGGAGATCTAACATTTTAGGTCTGGAGAGTACAGCCAGGGATAGCAATGAAAGCAGGTTGAAAATGGAATATCTGAAAGGAAAGAATCTGTAGAGTGGAATGAACTGGATTTCTCTTATGTGAAGATAGTATGACCTTAATGGGCTGAATTTCCTCTGTCCCTCCTGTAGCTTTTTGTGATTGTAGCAATCTTTTACTGATAATTCTACCTACTAATTGACTCTAATTCTGACCTTTCACTTCCAATTCCCTGACCTTATCTCCTCTGTTATCTTCACATACTCTGTATCTACAAAAGTATAAAGAATGGATCTTTTCTCAGGCAAAGTCAGTTTATTCAAGCACACTGTCTTGAAAACTAAGTGCTTTGAATATCCCAGCAAGGAACCATGAACTGTACTTCAAGAAGGCACATTTTGTAGGTTTTGGTACATTTTATAAGTGGTCCGGACCTCAAAGATCTGATGCTATAGGACTGGCAGATCATAGAACCATATAACAATTACAGCATGGAAACAGGCCATCTTGGCCCTTCTAGTCTGTGCCAAAAGCTTACTTTCACTTAGTCCCACTGACCCACACTCAGCTCATAACCCTGCATTCCTTTCCTGTCCATATACCTATCCAATTTTGCTTTAAATGACAATACTGAATCTGCCTCTACCACTTCTACTGGAAGCTGGTTCCACACAGCTACCACTCTGGGTAAAGAAATTCCCCCTGGTGTTACCCCTAAAATTTTCTCCCTACCTCTCAACTTATGTCCTCTTGTTTGAATCTTCCCTACTCTCAATGGAAAAAGCCTATCCACATCAACTCTTTCTATCCACCTCATAATTTTAAATACCTCTATCAAGTCCCCCCTCAACCTTCTACACTCCAAAGAATAAAGACCTAACTTGTTCAACCCTTCCCTGTAACATAGGTGCTGAAACCCAGGTAACATTCTAGTAAATCTTCTCTGTACTCTCTCTATTTTGTTGACATCCCTATAATTTGGTGACCAGAACTGTACACAGTATTCCAAATTCGGCCTTACCAACGCCTTGTACAATTTTAACATTACATCCCAACTTCTGTACTCAATGCTCTGATTTATAAAGGCCAGCATACCAAAAGCTTTCTTCACCACCCTAACCACATGAGATTCCATCTTCAGGGAACTATGCACCATTATTCCTAGATCACTCTGTTCTACTACATTCTTCAATCCCCTACCATTTACTATGTATGTCCTATTTTGATTATTCCTACCACAATGTAGCACCTCACATTTATCAGCATTAAACTCCATCTGCCATCTTTCAGCCCACTCTTCTAACTGGCCTAAATCTTTCTGCAAGCTTTGAAAATCTACTTCATTATCCACAACGCCACCTACCTTAGTATCATCTGCATACTCACTAATCCAATTTACCACCCCATCATCCAGATCATTAATGTATATAACAAACAACACTGGACCCAGTACAGATCCCTGAGACACACCACTAGTCACCGGCCTCCAACCTGACTACTCTCTGGCATCTCCCATCCAGCCACTGTTGAATCTATTTTACTACTTCAATATTAATACCTAACAATTGAACCTTCCTAACTAACCTTCTGTGCGGACCCTTGTCAAAGGTCTTACTGAAGTCCACATAGACAACATCCACTGCTTTACCCTCATCAACTTTCCTCGTAACCTCTTCAAAAAATTCAATGATTTGTCAAACATGACCATCCACACACAAGTCCATGTTGACTGTTCCTAATCAGACCCTGTCTATCCAGATAAATACCATCTCTAAGAATACTTTCCATTAATTTACCCACCACTGACATCAAACTGACAGGCCTATAATTGCTAGATTTACACTTAGAATACTTTTTAAATAATGGAACCACATGGAACCTAATCCTCAGATGTCAATCAGGTTGGGATGATGCAATCCCTCAACCAGACCACTCTGGTTGTCCCCTGAGGGTTTTCAATGAATAGTACAGTACTCAATACACAATTCCGTCTCCAATAGACAATGGCTGTTATCATTGGTTCTGTTTCGCTGAGGCCAGGACACATTCCAAACCTTGTGTATTCTGCATGTCTCCCTCTCATTTCCTGGGTCCCAGACCCGAATTAATAGCGATCTTGCGATTCTCAAAATGGAGGGGGCGACTTTTTACCCTTCGGCCCCTCAGAGTTGAGTCACATTCGTAACATAACAAAGTTTCCAATATCCCTTGAAAACCATGGCTCTCTCAAACTTTTAACCTTTCCTTTCAAACTAACAGGAACATAAAGATTCTATACCCTCAAAATTTCTCCTTTAAATGACTGCCATTTCTCTATTACTTCCTTCCCATAAAACAAATTGTCCCAATCCACTCCTGCTAAATCCTTTCACATCTGCTCAAAGTTAGCCTTTCTTCAATCAAAAACCTCAACCCTGGGTCCAGACCTATCCTTCTCCATAATTATATTGACACTAATGGCATTGTGATCACTGGGCCTGAAGTGCTCTCCAACACATACCTCCGTCACCTGACCTATTTCATTCCCTAACAGAAGATCCAACACTGCCCCTTCTCTAGTCGGTAGCTCTATGTATTGCTGCAAAAAAATATCCTGCACGCATTTTACAAACTCCAAACCATCCATCCCTTTTACAGTATGGGATTCCCAATCTATGTGTGGAAAATTAAAATCTCCCACAGTCACAACCCTGTGCTTACTACAAATATCTGCTATCTCCTTGCGAATTTGCTCCTCCAGTTCTCGTTCCCCATTAGGTGGTCTATAATACACCCCTAAAAATGTTACTACACCTTTCCCATTCCTCAATTCCACCCAAATAGTCTCCCTAGATGAGCCCTCTAATCTATCCTGCCAGAGCACCGCTGTAATATTTTCTCTGACAAGCAACGCAACACCTCCCCCTCTTGTCCCTCCGATTCTATCATACCTGAAGCAATATTTAGGAATATTTACCAGGAATACCAGGAATATTTAGTTGCCAATTACACCCCTCCTGCAACCATGTTTCACTAATAGCTACAACATCGTATTTCCATGTATCAATCCATGCTCTAAGCTCATCCACCTTTCTTACAATGCTCCTAGCATTAAAATAAATGCATTTAAGAAATTCTCCACCTCTTCCTCTCTGTTTATCTCTAACAGTACAAAGAACTTTACTGTCTCCTTTTTCTTCCTTCTCCCATCCATCTGTTCCTACACTCTGGTTCCCGTCCCTCCTCTTATCTAGTTTAAATCCACTGGAGCTTCTCTAGCAAACCTACCAGTAAGAATACTTGTCCCCCTCCAATTCAGATGTAAACCGTCCCACCAGAACAGGTCCCACCTTCCCTGGAAAACTGCCCAATTATCTATAAATCTGAAGCCCTCCCTCCTGCACCATGTCTTCAGCCATATGTTGATCTGCACTATCTTACTATTTCTAAACCCATCTGCACGTGGCACAGGTAGCAATCCTGAGATTCCTATCCTGGAGGTCCTGTCCTTTAACTTGGCAACTAGCTCCCTAAACTCACCTTTCAGGACCTCGTCACTCTTCCTACCACGTTATTGGTCCCTACATGGACCATGATATCCAGCTGCTCACCCTCCCTCTTGACAATACCGAGAACTCGGTCCGAGATATCACGGACCCTGGCACCAGGAAGGCAACAGACCAACTGGGATTCTTGATCTCTTCCACAGAACCTCCTATCTGGCCCCCTAACTATCGAATCTCCTATCACCACTGCTCTCCTCATTTCCCTCCTTCCCTTCTGAGCTGAGGGTCCAGTCTTGGTGCCAGAGACGCAATCACTGCAACTTGTCCCTGGTAGGTCGTCCCCACCAACAGTATCCAAAACAGTATACTTATTGTTGATGGGAACGGCCACTGGGGTGCTCTGCTCTTCCTGTCTATTCCCCTTCCCTCTCTGCACAGTCACCCAACTACCTGTCCTCTGACTCCTAGGGGTGACTATCTCCCTGAAGCTCTTGTCTATTTCTGCTTCTTCCTCCCGAATGATCCAAAATTCATTCAGCTCCAGGTCCCTAACACGGTTTGTCAGGAGCTGCAGCTGGATGCACCTTTTGCAAGTGTAGTCATCAGGGACAATTGTGCTTACCCTGGCTTCCCACATACTGCAAACGGAGCACTCAACTGCCCTAACTGCTGCCTCCATTACCTACTCCTAAGCTAATTAGATTAATTAGATGAGTTTACCCAGCCTTACCTCACCTGGAGTGAAGCTCGTCCTCAGCCTCTGCTCGCTTTTTAAATTCCCCTGTTGATATCAGAGGCCGACCTTCACACGCCTGTGCAGTTGTGCCCCGTTCAAACCTCGCCGAAGCCTGATTGAGCCAAAGCCGTCCCACTCTGCCTCAGTCCACTCCGACAATGGCCGCTGTACACGACGGTCTTTCTTTTAAACCTTTGGCGCGCTACGTCACAGGCCTGCGCAGTCTAGTCTCTTTGCCCCGATCAATTAAAGAAACCAGATTCTCTCCGAGCTTCTTTTACCTCTTCCCTCTCCGCCTCTTGCTGCGATTTAAACTCTCAAAGGTTTTTTAATCACATCTCAATGGCCTCCAGATGTAACTCCACCAGAAAATCATGCAGTAATTCTGATCCCCGAGATCCAGCACTTCGTACAGACATTCACAGGTACAAATTGCACATGTGACCTCTTCTCACTTGAATCTGATTGGTAAAGAGAAGGAAGTGACTGCTTCTTAAACGTGGCAGCTCTGTGTTTTAGATCTGCCAAAATGATATATGGCTAATAAGATAAAGTTTAGCTTTATTTGTCACTTGTACGTGGAAACCGCATTGTTTGCGTCAAATCAAACAGTGAGGATATTGCTGAACAATTTGCAAGTGTTGCCGCACTTCTGGTGCCAACTTTGCATGCCCACAGCTCACTAACCCTTTGGAATATGGGAAGAAATTGAAACTGCCAGAGAAATGCACACGGTCACTGGAAGAGTGTACAAGCTCTTCAGAAGCAGTGGCAAGAATTGAACAGCCCAATGCTATAAAGTGTTGCACTAACTCCGCCACCCTATAAGGCCACCGTGCTGCCCCTGTTAAAATATCCTGAATAAACGCCCTGTAAAGTTTTTTACATGGTTACAAACAAGAGAAAATCTGCACATGCTGGGAATCCAAGCAACACACTTGAAATGCTGAAGGAACTCAGCAGGCCAAATGGCACCTATGGAAAAGAGTACAATTGACTTTTCAGGCTGAGACCCTTTCAGCTGAATTGTCGACTGTACTTGTTTGCATAGATGCTGCCTGGCCTACTGAGTTCCTCCAGCATTGTGTGTGTGTGTGTGTGTGTGTGTGTGTGTGTGTGTGTGTGTGTGTGTGTGTGTGTGTGTGTGTGTGTGTGTGTGTGTGTGTGTGTGTGTGTGTGTGTTGTTTTTTGCACGGTAAATGCATTTCTCTGCAAAATCAACAGAATAATTTAAGTTTCTTTATTGCTGGAGCAAATTAGTTTTTAAATTCCAGTGTTAATGTTTTTAGTACAATTGGGAAATACTTGTATAACTGCAACATGGTTCAATAAGATGTACTCAATGAACCACTTTGTCTCTTTTGTGTACATAGGTAGGTATTTTCACTGCCAAGCTCTATATATCTGACTTTAGATATATTAAGAGCAGCATTGGTCCCAAAATAGAACCCTGGAGGTCCGCTTTAACTCTGCATCAGATTATAGCTAATGAGCCTTCATTGGAATGCTGTTGGTCAGCTGGTCGCCCCCTTGAGTAAGTGCTGCAGTTGCAAACTGGCGAGAGTTCAAAAGCCTGCTATTTGTTATTTTGTCATGTACAACTAGATTTTATTAACATGTCTCTAAAGCTCAGCTTGATCAAAGACTTTTTAAAAATTCATGTGCACGATATGCACAATCTTATCCCTTGGCAATTTGACTTTTTTCTTTCTAGAGCACATTACATTGACCAAATGTGACCTGTTTTACAAACCCATGCTGGATTATTCTGGGTAGGTACCAAGTACAATGTTGGATTAGAATCCTGAGGTCTGGGCATTTGATCTGAGCACACGAGTTTGAGTCTCAACTAGCCAGCTAAGAAATTAAAATTCAAGAAACCAGGTAAAGCTAGCCCCGGCAATGCAGACTATCAAATTACTGAATTATCATTAAAAACATATTCGGTTCACTCACATCCTTCAGAGAAGGGAATCTACCATCCTTGCTTGATCCTCCAGTGATTGAAATAGCATTGGATACCAATCAGTTTAAATACATTTATAAAATGGTGATAGATTCCAGAATGCTGATTTTACTTGTACCTGCATCTCAAACATTTTTTTTTTAAATGTCAATTTTGCCTCCATCAGTATTCATTCTATTCAACTATCTGGCCTTTGGAGTCTCGCCTGCCACTGTGGTACATTGTTATGTTATTTATTCTTTCATCATTCCTTGAAGTGAAATGTTACAATGTTCTTCTTCTGACAATTTGTTAGCATGATCTCAGATACCTGAGATTATTTCAGAAATGTTGCTATCAGTTTGATGTCTTCTCTTATTATTCCAGGTTTGAGGATTCTGTATTTGCCCCGTCTGAAGTCCCACTCTAATTTTGCTCCTTTTACACTCTGTTAGTATTGCACCCATTTTATTTCCTTTGGGTTGAACATCTGATTTGTACTGTATTCATCACTTGTTCAATTGCATGTGCATTGTTTGAAATCTAGGTAGAGTGGATGTGGAGAGGATGTGCTCTACAATGTGAGAGTCTAGGATTAGAAGGCACAGTCTCAAAATACAAGGATGTCCCTTTAAAACAGAGATGAGGAAGAATTTACTTAGCCAGAAGGTGGTGAATCTGTGGAATTCATTGCCACAGATGACTGTGCAGGGCAAGTTATCGGGTTTATTTAAAGTGGAGGTTGATAGGCCCTTAATTAGAACCGATGTCAAAGGCTTACTGGGAGAAGGCAGGAAAATGGAGTTTAGCCATGATGAAATGGTATTTTCTCAAATTCAATGTTCTTGCAATCACAAGTGACCTCAGTCAACTGCTCATTCATTGGCACTCTTTGGAGCTCAACATGACTGAAATAATGAGCAGAAGCCATTTGATGCAATAGGAACTGAAGTCAAAAAACCAGGGGAGATCACTCAGCACTTATTCATATAGCTCCTGGTTGTTCAAATAGCAAGAATCTTCTCTAAATTGTCTTCAGAAACAGTATGCTGAACTTCTGGAGTTTGGTAACTTGTTCACATCAGAGCAAATATATTGTCAGTGGGTACACAAGAGATTGCTAGACACTGGAATCTGGAGCAAAAAAATATGAGCGGGACTCAACAGATGAAGGAGCATATGTGGAGGAAGAGGAATTGGATGGCGTGGGTTAGGTTACATGCAAATGTCTCAAACACAAAACATGGACAATTCTTCCCTCTGCAAACACCGCCCCCCACCACCCCACAGATGCTGCTCGACACAGTAGGTTCCACCAGCAGGTTTTTGTTTGTACTAACTTGTCAGTGACTGCCACGTTCATAAATTTCAATGTGTTAGTTCATTCCTGGATGAAACTGGAATTATTCACAGCCACTCACAATCTGATGTTAATGGTTGCAAATGGAAAGTTAATGAACTCTAATTGGACAGAACAAACTTTCTCATTCTCTTTTGGCAAAGCTTCAAGAACTATAGGCATTCCAGGCAGCAGGCAAAGAGTGACTCCATTTTTATGGTAATGTGGATGTCACCAGCAAACACTGTAGTATTTCTTTCCGAAAGTAATTGGTTGCTGAGTGACCTTGACTGGGGTTCTTGCACATTAATAACAACACCCCACAGGTAGATGCAAAGGGTTTATTCTGCAATAGGCTGGCATGCCACTGAATCACAATCATGTTTAATATCACTGGCATATGTTGTGAACTTTGTTGTTTGAGCAGCAATACATATATATATGTAAAGTGCCTGTAAAAAGTATTCCCCACCCTTAAGTTTTCATGTTTTATTGTTTTAGAACATTGAGTCACAATGGATTTAATTTGGCTTTTTTGACACTGATCAACAGAAAAAGATCTTTCATGTCTAAGTGAAACAGATCTCTACAAAGTGATCTAAATTTATCACAAATAGAAAATGATTGATTTCATGAGTATTCACCCCCTCCCTTTTGTTTTTGGAGGCCTGTGTGCAGTCAAGGAGTTTCAACTGAAAAATATACCTGCATCTGGAAGCTCCAACTACCGGTGAGTCAGTATCCTTGCAAAAACTACACCATGAAGACAAAGAACATTCCAAGCAAATCTGCTAAAAGGTTATTGAAAAAGCACAAATTAGATGGATACAAGATAATTTCCAAGTCACTGAATATCCCTTGAAGTACAGTTAAGTCAATCATTAAGAAATGGAAAGAATATGGTACAGCTGTAAATCTGCCTGGAGCAGGCCCTCCTCAAAAATTGAGTGACGTGCAAGAAGGGGACCAGTGAGGAAGGCCACCAAAAGACCTATGACAACTCTGGTGGAGTTACAAGCTTCAGTGGCTGAGATGGGAGAGACTGCACATACAACAACTGTTGCCCGGGTGCTTCACCAGTTGCAGCTTTATGGGAGAGTAGCAAAGAGAAAGGCACTGTTGAAAAATCTCACCTGAACTCTCGGCTCTAGTGTCTCAGAAGGCATGTGGGAGACTCTGAAGTCAGCTGGAAGAAGTTTCTATGATCTGATGAAACCAAAATTGAGCTTTTTGGCCATCAGACTAAACACTATATTTAGTGTAAGCCAAACACTGCATATCATCAAAAACACACCATCCCTACCGTGAACCCTGGTGGTGGCTGCATCGTGCTGTGGGGATGCTTCACTCCAACAGACCCTGGAAGGCTTGTGAAGGTAGAAAGTAAAACAAATTCAGCAAAATACAGGGAAATCCTGGAGGAAACCCTGATGCAGTATGCAAGACTACTGCGACTTGGGAGAAGATTTTTTTTTACAGCAAGACAATGACCCCAAGCATAAAGCCGGAGTTACACAGGAATGGCTTAAAAACAACAGAGTAAATGCCCTGGAGTGGCCAAGTCAGAGCCCAGACCTCAATTCAATTGAGAACTTGTGGTTGGACTTGAAAAGGGATGTTCACTCATGATCCCCAAGTAATCTGACAGAGCTTAAGCAGTTTCGTAAAGAAGAATGGAGAAAAGTTGCAGTGTCCAGATGTGCAAAGCTGATTGTGTCATGGGGGAGGGTGGGGGCAGACCCGAATGCAAGATACAGACACTGACCTACCAGGAACAGGACTGGGCATGAGAAGGAAGCAAGGAAAGTGGGGAAGAAAGGACAGTGGACATGGCACAGGCCCTGGACAAGACAAGGATTCCTGGCCTGGGCTAGGACTTGACTGGGATAGCAGAACCAGGACATGGAAGTGGGAACTAGGAGCCTGGGCTTGGACTCCGAGCCAGAGACTGGACAAAGACCCAGAACCTGGTTCTTGATCAGGCTTAGACTCCAAATGCAAAACCAGGCGAGGACAAGACGTGGCTCCAGGACAAGGAGAGACAACAAGACTGGACGTGAGACTCCTGAACAGGACAAGGGAACCCCAGCACCAGGCAGGTCAAGGTACTCCTGGGCTGGGTGAGGTACATGGACAAGACAAAAACACAAAGCCGTGGCTTGGACATGACAAGGTTCTTGGACGTGGCTAGGACTGGAAGAGACCCCAAAACCTTGACTTGGTCGAGGAAGAGACAGGAACACAGAGCCTTGGTCGAGGGAGAGACAAGAACATAGAACACAGAGCCGGGACCCCTCCTTGGGTACAGGGAATGGGGCCAGGACTCATTACACAGCATGCAGAATACAAAAGGACAGTTCTCAACACAAGGTAGCAGCAGACAGCCTGACCTACCTAGCAAAGACAAGGACACAAAGACAGTTCCCAACACTAGGTAGCAACAAACAGCCAGACCTACCTAGCAAAGGCATGGACACAGACAGTTTCCACCACTAGGTAATGGCAAACAGCCAAACCTACCTAGTAAAGGCATGGACACAGAAACAGTTCAAAACAATAAAAGATAGTTCCTTATCTTGCTCCAATGGTTGAACTTGACAGCAGTGAAGGCAAGGCTTCAAGTGAGGTAAGGCTCCAGGAGGCAGGTGAAGGGAAAGGATACAGACAGGGGGTATGACAATCCAACAGCCAGATGATGAATCCTGAAGCTATTTATGAAGCCAGCCCAAACAAGAATCAGCTGCCTCAACAGAAAATGGGGAAAACCAGAAAACCTGGAATAAGGAACATGGACTGGAACGTGAACTGGAATGTGGATTTCACGGACCGGACCAAGACAGATAGAGACCTATCCACACAGACTCAAGGCTGTAATTGCTGCCAAAGGTGCATCTACTAAATACTAACTTGAAGGGAGTGAATAATTATGCCATCAATTATTTTGTGTTTTATATTTGTAATTAATTTTGATCATTTGTAGAGATCTGGTTTTGCATTAACATGAAAGTCTTTTTCTGTTGATCAGTGTCAAGAAAAGCTAAATTGAATCCAGTGATTCAATGTTGTAAAACAATAAAATATGAAATCTTCCAAGGGGGCTGAATACTTTTTATAGGTACTCTAGTGCAAAAAGAGAGGAAAAATAGTGAGGTAGTGTCCATGGGTTAACTGTCCATTCAGAAATCTGATGGCGGAGGGGAAAAAGCTGTTCCTGAAACATTGAGTATGTGTCTTCAAGCTCCTGTACCTCCTCCTTCATGGTAGCAATGAGAAGAGGGCAGGTCCTGAATGATGGGTGTCCTTAATGATGGATGCATCCTTTCTGAGACATCACCTTTTGAAAGTGTCCTCGATGCTGGGGGAGACAGGGTAGTGCTAATTATGGAGCTGGTTGAGTTTACAACTTTCTGAAATTTTTCTCGACCCTGTGCAGTAGCCCCTCCATACCAGACTGTGATGTATCCGGTTAGAATGCACTCCATGGTACCTCTGTAGAAATTTGTGAGTGTCAATGGTGACAGAAGTCCACAATCAATTCCTTGGTCTTACTGACATTGCGTGTACAGTTGTTTTTGCGACACCTCTCAACCAGCTGATCTATCTCATTCTTGTAATCCTCCTCGTCACCATCTGAAATTCTGCCAAAAATAGACGGCCTCAGCAAATTTATAGATGGTGTTTGATCTGTGCCTAGACACACAGTCGTGGATGTAGGAAGAGTAGAGCAGTGGGCGAAGCGCACATCCTTGAGGTGCACCAGATTTGATTGTCAGCAAGGAAGAGAAGTAATGCCCTGGAAACCCTGCCAGAGCCAGCGGTACATCTAATTCCACCCCTAACTTCAAATAGAATTGTCCTTTGCACTTAAAATGGCCTTCTGTAGGTCATACCTGGACTTCTTGCATAGTTCTTGAATGATACAGATCTTGCCCTCAGCAGACTATGGTTCATCCATGGCTTTTGGTTTGGGTGTGGTCTGATATGTTCTCAATATTCATCCACACAGGTTTTGATGAAGTCAGTGATAACCGTGGGGTATTTCCAGAAACCCCCGAATATTGTTCACCACCAATTCAAAACAATATGGAAACAAGCCAAATAATAATCAGGTGAAAAAGTAACACGGACTCTAAATATATAAGCAGCAAACACCATATCTGAACTGAAGGCCATCCAGGCACGAGACACGTGACAGAGCAACAGTTGTGCAGCTTTGACCAGTCTGAGCAAGAACCATACTACTTGGCAGAGGGTGTCTGGGTTTCAATGCACTTTGCTGCACAACCTTGGCATCCTTGAACGCTTCGTCCTGGGATACAGTGTGAAGCTGAAAAGCAAGAGGATGAGAGAAGAGACTCTAAAGAGCTGATACTGCTCTGGTGGTTTATAAATTGCTTGTTCAGTTGCCATTAAGCATCAACCCAGTTCTCCATTCACCAATATTCATTAATTGACCTTTCTTCAAATGTGCTTAAATGTGACCTCCCAAAAGAGAACAACGGCTGAAGGAAGCATGGGTAAACTAATGAAATGGCACCCTTTATTTGCTAAAGTTAGAACCCAAAATTGATGATTACTGCATTTATTCCTTTTGTCCCAATTTATATGTAATCTCGTATTTAACTCCAGCCATTGGGATCTCACCAGTTTCCATTGTGTGCCTTTTCGCATTATTATGCACCCCTACATTCGTTCTCCAGAACTGCTGACTTATTTTAACCCATGGTATGTTCTTTTTTTTCTCCCACTTCTTCAGGATGTTTTTCAATGTCTTAGCTTCTGTATCCATGTATTACATTGTCTCTTTATCTGACCAGATCTTTTATGTTTATATTGCTTGCTTATACCATTATTCTCCAGGCTTTTTGCTCACCCAGCTTGTATGTATTTATCTGTCATTTTCTTGCACATTTTCTGCAGCTTTCACCTCACATTTTGATTCATTTCTATTCTTGGCATTTCTCTCACTTGTCTTTTATCCTCGTTCTGATCTTTAAGTTTCTTCTGCCTCCAGTCTGTCGGCCTTGTCTTTTGATCTGGTTTGTCTTATTTTCTTTTCTCTCCTTGATGCTTTGTGCTTGGCTCTTCCCCCACCCCTGTGTGCCTGTACCTCTCTGCTCAGAATTGTATTATTTTCCCAGTGAGGTCAGAACTTCACATTATAAAGATGACACACTGTAACACGAAGGAACGAGATGACATCCATTTACTCTGTATTTTCTTTAAGCTTCCCTCGTTTTGTTAAATAAATTGCTTCCAAGTAATTATTTCGTAATACTATTTTTTCCTGCTGTCTTCATTAGTTTTCCATCTCTCAAAATTCTGCTATGGTAGCTCATGAAGTACTGTACATGACAGAGAACAAGCACGTTATTCAGGATGAGTCAAGAGTTAAAGAAGTTTTGTACATATTCAAAAATCAAATGACATACCTAAAGAATGAGATCTTATAATAAGGCAAAATAATACTCATTTGAAAACAATATAATGACTAAAATAATAGGTCCAAGTGGAAAGATGCACGTATACTAGTGTTGGATTGAGTGTAGAATTATTATTTAACTTTTCCATGCTTGCTTCTACGATTACCTATATTCATGCAATTGTTTAGTGAAATTTCCAGAAATTACAGTGAAGTTGCTTTTGTATTTTTCCACAAGCGTCTCTGTTTTCTCTACTAAGTGTCATGCTACTTGAATCCTGCTATTTTATTAATTAATAGTTTTCACTGAAATTTTTGTATCAAGTCTGAGAATGAGATGACCATAATTGCTTTTCCCTTTGCCTTTTCTTCATTCTCTCAGCTTCTCTCAAGCAATACATTTTTTTGTCTCATTCCTGATTTCTAAAGAGCCTATGGATCACAAAAAGTATCAGGATCCAACAGAGGTTTTCATAAAAATAAAGCAGTTGCAACAGAAATCTGACAAGAGAGTTACAGTTCCCTGTTTTTGTTTTCCTGTGTAGAGCTGCTGCAAGGCCTCAGGTTGTGCAGACTAGGACAGGGGTCAGCAACCTTTACCACTGAAAGAGCCACTTGGACCCGTTTCCCACAGAAAAGAAAACACTGGGAGCCGCAAAACCCGTTTGACATTTAAAATGAAATAACACTGCATACAACGTTTTGTTTTGCCTTTATGCTATGTATAAACAAACTATAATGTGTTGCATTTATGAAATTGATGAACTCCTGCAGAGAAAACGAAATTACATTTCTGCATGCAACAAAAACATGTTGACCTCCGAAAAAAAGACGTTGGGTTGAAGGTTACTTTTAAGTAAAATACTCAATGTCTATTTGAGTCCTTCTTGTATTTATGAAAAACGCCAAACTTAAATTTGCCGCCAGCAGCAAACCAAAAATAACGTCAGCCAGCTGTCAACCTGAAAAATAAAAGGACTATTTCACTGAACAATGAAAGCATATGAATATACGTAAAATAATAGGCAATTAAAATATTTATCATCCTTGTTCAGGTTGACTCACACCTGACAATGCAGTCGTATTCAGTAGGGATGGATCGATGCTTAGGGGAGTGACCAGGAAGGATAATGTGTTTTTTTCCTCTCTGAACTCACAGAAGCGTTTCCCAAACGATGTTTGCATTGCGATGATTGCCCAATGTAAATACTCCGAATTTATCATGTCGTGACCTTTTTTGAACTCTCTCAAATTGGGGAAGTGAGACAATGTGCCTTTCTGTAAATCTCTGGCAAACAACGTCAACTTGCGCTCGAATGCCAAAACATCCTCCAACATGTGCAGGGCTGTACGTCCTTACCCCGTTGAAGAGCTGTGTTCAGCGTGTTCAGGTGTGCTGTTATGTCTACCATGAAGTGTAGCTTTTCCAGCCACTCTGGCTGTTCCAGCTCAGGAAAGGTGAGCCCTTTGCTGCCCAGGAAAGTTTTCACTTCTTCCAGACACGCGACAAAGCGTTTCAGCACCTCCCCTCTGGACAGCCAGCGATAAAAACACGTTGTAGCGGTTGCTACACGCAGTCAGTAAACTGCAGTCAAAGATAGCTTTATTCGAACTAAACAGCCTTGCTTTTAAGCCTCCCTCAACCCGCCCCCCATGGGCGCGGATGCTGCAACAGACACGTACTCACAAACCCCCGTAGGCTATCTCCCTTAGCCTGAACGCTGGCTAATTGTGAGCCGGTTCGGATGTGTCAGGAAATGGGTCGCCACAAAGTCTTATTTAGATTGTACAAGATCACCATAATCTTCAAATTTAGATTTACATTTCAAAAACTAACAAACTAACATAAAATACATTTTAATTAAATACTGACCATGTAGCGGTGTGCTACATGCAGCGCTAAAATTACGACACGGAGTCGGTAACTGCAGTCGAAGGAAAAAACTTTATTCGAAATCTTCAGCCTCACTTTTAAGCCTCCCTCAACCTGCCCCCCATGGCGCAGAGGCTCCAAAGCTCTGTGCTCGCAAACCCCCGTAGGCTATCTAATTGTGAGTCGGTTCGGATGTGCCAGGAAAAGGGTCGCCACAACCAATTATTTCCCAAAGCAACAGGGAGCCTCAGCACAGACGTAAAAGAGCCACATGCGGCTCCGGAGCCGCGGGTTGCCGACCCCCGGACTAGGCCCTCATGCTACAGTGTCGCCTATTGCAGCTAGCCAGGGCCCAGGGGAGTGGCACTGGAGGCAGTGTGGGAAACAACAGTGTGCAGGAATCAATGCTGTGTCGAGGGCGGGCCGCTGCAGGCTGGCTCTCCTGTTGGTGCTACTCCCTAGCGTTCATTCCCTGGCAGACATCGGGATTGCTTTCATCTGCCATTGATGCAGCACCGCAGGAGGAATTGCTGCATGGTTGTTCTTGCAGGAACGTGGTTCCAGGACGACATCCCATGCACCATCAATCTTCAGGCCATGCTGCTCAGGGACTTGTGCTAATATTATCTTGGGACTGTATGTGCTGGGTTGTAACTATATGTGCTGTGTATGACTGTGTGTACTCTGTTTTGTACCTTGACCCTGGAGGAACGATGTTTCATTTAGCTGTATACAAGTGCATGGCTGCATGACAGTAAACCTGAATCGAATTTCATTGCAAATTGTTTGTACCGGGCATTAAATAGTTCTAAAAAGGTGCTCAATGCCCATGAAGCAGCCCAGGTGTCTGACAGGTAGCTGCAAGTTTTCATGTGAAGAACCAGTGACAGGAGCGTGAGTACTGCCATCAAACAGAGGCACCAAGTTTACGCCTCATGGAGCCACTGACATGGTGCTGTGGTAGAGCAGGTCTGTGGTGGTCTACAAACCTCTCTGAGCATCCATCACCAGAGCTGTAATGTCTGTAGTCTGAGATTCTTTGCTACCACTGGCTTCTCCTTGCTTCAGCCATGTTAAATGCGTAATGAAGCTGTGCAACATGGCTGAAAATGTCTGCACCCAGCTGTATCAGCTTCCTGCTGTGCTTCTCTATCACCCCTGACAATCTACATAGAATTTGTTAGACATGATAACTTGTCAATTGCTTTGGGGTGCATATATAACATTCTGCAGCAGAACGATGTGAGTGAACTTTCTGAGGCTACTCAACCGTAGCCTGTTTCAAAAGCTATTTATATCAGTTGTGCCTAAGTCATAGGAGCAGAATTAGGCTATCGGGTCTGCTCCGCAATTCCATCATGGGAATGATTTACTATACACCTCAAACCCATTCTCCTGCCTTTTCCTCATAATCTCTGATGCCTGGACTAATCAAGAACTTATCCACCTCCTTTTTGAATGCACCCAGTTACTTGGCTTCTACAGCCATCTGTGGCAATGAATTCCACAGATTCACCATGATCTGACTAAAGAAATTCCTCCTTATCTCTGTTTTATATTGAATACAGAATTTCTTTACCCCCTGTATTCCAAGGTTGTGCCCTTTGGTCCTAGACTTACCCACTACAGAAAATGTCCTATCCATATTCTCTCTATCTAGGCCTTTCAATATTCAATACTCAATGAGATCCCTTCTCATTCTTTTGAACTCTAGTGAGTACAGTCCCAGAGCCATCAAACACTCCTCCTACTTTAACCTTTCTTTCCTGTAAACCTTGTCTGGAACCTCTCCAAAGCTAACACATCTTTGGTTATATAAGGGCCCAAAATTACACACAATGTTCCAAGTGCGACCTGACCAATACCTCATAAAGCCTCAGCATTATACCCTTGCTTTTATATTGTGTACTAAGCTCTCCTTCAATGTCGCAAAAACAAAGGACCTGATCCCAGCACATCTGTAGATGTGCTGTAGACCCACTATTCCAGTCATTTACAAAGGCAGGTGTGTAAGGAGGGCCCAAAGGATCATTGGGAACCCAAGTCACCCCAACCATGAACTGTTCCAGCTGCTACCATCCAGGAAAGAGTACCACAGAATTAAAGCCAGGACCAACAGGCTCCAGGACAGCAAGTTCCACCAGGCCATCAGACTGATTAACTCATGCTGACACAACTGTATTTCTATCTTATATTGACTATCCTGTTGCACATACTATTTATTATAAATTACTATAAATTGCACATCACACATTTAGACAGAGACATACTGTAAAGATTTTTACTCTTCATGTATATGAAGGATGTAAGTAATAAAGTCAATTCAATATATTCTTGTCCTCTTAAAATGACTGATAACATTGCATTTGCCTGCCTTACCACAAACTCAGCCTGTAAGTTAACCTTTAGGAAATCCTGCGCAAGGACTCGCAAGTCCCTTTGCATCTCTGATTTTTGAAATTCCTTCGCATTATTAGAATACACCATGTATTCACACTTCTACCAAAGTGAATGAACATACACTTCACTACAGTATATTTGATCTGTCACTTCTTTGCCCATTCTCCCAGTCTGTCTAAGTCCTTCAGCAGACTGCCTACTTCCTCAAAACTACCTGCTCCTCTACCTATCTTTATATCATCCATAAACTTGGCCACAAAGCCATCAATCCTGTCATCCAAATCATTAACATATAATGTGAAAAGAAGCAGTTCTAACACAAATCCCTGTGCACAATAACTAGTCACTGGAAGCCAACTAGATGAGACCCCCTTTATTCTCACTCTGCCTTCCATCAACCAGCCAATCTTCTATCCATGCTAGGATCTTTCTTGTAATATCATGGGCTCTTATCTTGTTTAGCTCCATCTTATCTGAGGCCTTCTGAAAATCCAAGTAAGCAACATTCACTGATTCTCCTTTGTCTGTCCTGCTTATTAGTTCCTCAAAGAATTCCAACAGATCTGTCAAGCAAGATTTCTCCTTAAGGAAAACATGCTGACTTTGGCCTACTTTATCATGAGCCTTCAAGTATCCAACATCTCCAACAACTTCCCGAAGATTGAAATCAAACTAACTGTCTTATCATTTCAGTTGTTTTCTGCCTCCCTCTCTCAGAGAGTCGGATAACATTTGCAATTTTTCAGTCCTCCAGAACCATTCTGGAATCTAGTGATTCTTGACAGATTCTTGACTCATGCCTCCACAGTTTCTTCAGCTACCTCTTGCAGAACACTGGGGTGTAGTCCATCTTGTCATTGTGACTTACTTACCTTCAGACCTTTCAGTTTCCCAAGCTCTTTCTTCTTCGTATTAGGAGCTATGCTTATTTCTGCCCCTTGACACTTTTGAATTTCTAGCAAGCTGGTCTTCCACAGTGAAGAATGGCACAAAATACTAATTAAGTTCTTCCACCATTTCTTTGTCACCAATTACTTCCTCTCCAGTGTCATTTTCCCAGTGCCTCCCCTGTACTCTTAATAATGCTTTGCTGAAAAACCTTTGGTGTGCTGCTCATATTATTAGCTAGTTCACCTTCATACTTCATCTTTTCACGTATAGTTTTAATATATGTGAGAAGATTAATACCATGTAAGCATTCCCTAAATTGTCATGGGTGATCGAATATTATAGCAATACTCAGGAGCAATCCTTCACACAATATCAACACAAAATATTGCACAGATAGCGTTCCCCTTTATGAACTAAACTAACACGTGCAGACAATGATTTCGATGGCACAAACAAAAGAGAGGCAACACTGCATTGTGTAAAGGCTGAATATTCTCGGCCCGAAATGTCGACTCTACCTTTTTCCATAGATGCTGCTCGGCCTGCTGAGTTCCTCCTGCACTTTGTGTATGTTGATTGTCTAAATGTGTTTCAGTTTGACTGAAAAGCTCCACCAAAACAAAATGGCTGCCCTCCTCACATGGTCCAACTGAATTTTAAATTTAACAGCAGCAGCACCATCAGAATCAAAGTTGGCTGGGCTATATTTCAAAATAAAGGTTTGAACACCCTCCCTTTTGTATTTTATGCTCTCTTTGATTTCTCTTGTCAGCCAGAGTTACCTCATCGTCCTTTTAGAATGCTTTTTCATCTTTGGGATGTGACTATTCTGCACCTTCCAAATTTCTCCCAGAAACCCCTGATTCCGTTGTACTGTTGTCATTCCTGCTAGTGTCCCTTCCAATCAACTTTGGCCAGCTCCCTTCTCATGCTTCTGTAATTCCCTTTACTTCACTGTAATACTGATACATCTCACTTTAGCTTCCCTCTCTCAAAGAATTCCAGCAATGATATTATGATCACTACCTCCTAAGGGGTCCTTTGCTTTTAACACCCTAATCAAATCTGGTTCATCACACAATAACCAATCCAGAATTGCCTTCCCCCTAGTAGGCTCAACTCCAAGCTGCTTTTAAAAAGCCATCTTGTTGACTTCCTACAAATTCACTCTCTTGAGATCCAGCACCAACCTGATTTTCCCAATCTACCTGCATATTGAAATCCCACATGACTGTCATAACACTGCCCTTTTTACATTCCTTTTCTATCTTCCATTGTAACTTGCATCCCACATCCTGACTACTGTTCGGAGACCTGTATGTAAGTCCCATCAGGGTCTTGTTAACCCTGCAGTTTTTTAACTCTACTCACAAGGATTCTACATCTTCTGATCCTTTTCATCTGTCACATGTGTATATTGCAGCAATAAATTACTTGCAATTGTTCTTTATTCATATCTAGGTCTGGACTGTCAATTACATCGCAAGTATTTATTGCCCAACCTTGTCTGCCCTTGAGGAAAATCAAATACGATATTGACACACGCACCATGCCTCTGAAAATCAGCTCTACTTCATGTGGCTGTGATGAGTTCTGGAGCTGAGGGTCCTGACGAAACCTGAACTAAGCTTTGATGACAGGCTTTTAGTGAGTAAGTGCTATTTGATAGCATTGTCAGTGACAGCTTCCATCACCTTTCTCGTGCTTGAGAGTAGACAATTTGGACCGTGTCAGGACAGACCAAATTCTGCTTTCTGTGAACATGACATATCCTGGAGGATTTCCACGGTTTTGCGTAGAAACCTGGATTACAAAGCTAGAGGGACAGCAGATTCTAAAGTGTAGTCCCTCGGTATTATAGTTGGGAATTTCTCTTATCCCATCACCTTTGTCAAATCCAGTGCCAATTCTTGATACCGCACAGGGTAAACTAAATTTCCTGAAGACTGGATTCTCCACTGGTGGCATTCACAGTCAGATGAAGCGAGGACGCACCCGTTCGGCACTGGTTTAGCTTTTCCTTCAGCACACACATATTGGCTCTACCATCACTGATAGTTTCAACTTACAGCTGGGAACATTCATTTAAGTCTTCATCTCTACTCTCTTTGCCAATGGCTTGTCAGTCTTGACTATCAGCTAAGAAGGTACAGGGATAGGGCTGTGTTTGTAGGCGAGGAAGGAAAGAGTTTCTTGTTCACATCAGGTGGAGTGTGTGAATCAGAGGGCTTGTTGGAAGAAGGGGGAATTATAAGATTTATGAACTTGCCAGCTCTGCCTTCTATAGACTCATTTTTTTTGCAGGCATTTACAGGGGAGAAAAACAACAGCAATAGAACAGTGGTTCTCAAGGAGGGTAATATTGACTGCCTGAGAGCACAGGGAGTTGCTAAGGGGGCTATAAAGCTAAAGAGAGTGGTGGTGGGTGGTGCTTTCAGGAGCAAGGGGGCAGCTGAGGGATTACAGGCTTATTTAAAAAATGAATTACTTATTATAAGCATTGAATCCTGAGTGCCTTATAATTGATTACCGTGATCATGTAATCACCTCACCACTTACAAACCCACCATTCCCTTAGACTTTGCTCAAAGCATGTTATGGTTGTTGAAAAACTCTGTGGTACTTCTGTATTTGGCATAAAATGAGAAATCTGGAATGAAGAAATTGTGTAATTGCCGGTGCTGGCCCGCACATTATTGCCGTTCACTACTGTCGTACAGTGTTACAACATAGAACATAGAAATCTACAGCCCAGAATGTTGTGCCAACCATGTAATCTACCCTAGAAATAACCTAGAATGATCCTACTGCATAGGCCTCTATTTTTCTAAGTTCCATGTACCTAAGAGTCTCTTAAAAGACCCTATTGTATCCACCACCACTACCATTGCCGGCTGTGCATTCCACACACCTACCACTCTCCGTGTGATGATCTTCCCCCTGACATCCCCTCTGTACCTACTTACAAGCACCTTAAAACTATGCCCCCTCATGTTAGTCATTTCAGCCCTGGGAAAAAGCCTCTGACTATCCACATGATCAAAGCCTCTCATCATCTTATACACTTCTATCTGGTCACCTCTCATCCTCTGTCGTTCCAAGAAGAGACCAAGCTCACTCAACCTATTCTCATAAGACACACTCTCGAATGCAGGCAACATCCTTGTAAATCTCCTCTGCACTCTCTCTATAGTATTTACATCCTTCCTGTAGCGAGGGCACCAGAACCGAACACAACACGCGAAGTGGGATCTAACTAAGGTCTCATATAGCTGTAACATTACCTCACGGCTGCTGTGGTGGATGAATGCCAATGAACCATACACCTTCTTAGCAACAACGACAAGCTGCACATGGACCCCAAGATCTCTCTGATTCTCCACACTGCCAAGATTCTTACTTCTAATACTATATTCTGCCTTCAAATTTGACCTACCAAAATGAACCACGTGACAGTTATCTGGGTTGAACTCCATCTGCCACTTCTCACCCCAGTTCTGCATCCTATCAGTGTCCTGCTGTAACCTCTGATAACCCATCAGAATATCCACAACACCCCCAACCTTTGTGTCATCAGCGAATTTACTAACCCACCCTTTTATTTCTTCATCCAGGTCATTTATAAATGCTAGTATAATGCCCATACTCTAATCACGCAGGTGACACATTTCCTGTGAATGAGGGCATATGGGTATGGCATCCAATGGGTAAAGTTAAAAATCTGCCCTTTTCAATGGCCTTGTCCACACTTCTCTAGCCCATGGCCCAACCGAGATATCACATTATGTACCTTCGGACAGAGAATCAGGTTCTGCCTGAGCTATCATGACGTCATAACTTTTCCCTTTATTGATCGCAGCGCTTGAGAGGAGAACACTTCAAAACATGCTTGCCAACATTTCACAACAAAACAGTGATGGCTCATTACAAAATCTGGAAAGCCCCATACAATTGGAGAACTGATTCTGCCAGCAATAAGTGAGGTTCTGAGTACAATAATGCATATCACCTGACAAAATAATAAAAACGATTCTGCTCAGGGACAACTTTGTTCAAAGACAAATAGGTTAAATGTCTAAGAATTTGGAAGACATATTGTGCAACATATTTAGGACGACAGAATTTGCACTGCAGTTGGATAGTCAAATTTGACAGGTAATGAATCTTTGATTCTTAGTTATATTCACTTCATAAAAGATGAAAGCATGTTTCAAGAATTGTTATTTGCAAGGGGACTAGAAACCCTTACAAAGAGGGACTCAGTATTTCAGGTTGTTGAGAGATTATTCTAAGAGAAGAACATTCCACTCATAAGCATTCTGTCTTGTGCAACAGATAGGGCGCCATCGATGACAGGATACCACGGTGGGGTTATAACTTTCTTAAAAAAA
Source organism: Hypanus sabinus (assembly GCF_030144855.1). Lineage (NCBI taxonomy): Eukaryota > Metazoa > Chordata > Chondrichthyes > Myliobatiformes > Dasyatidae > Hypanus > Hypanus sabinus. The sequence continues at coordinate 36,949,463 of NC_082709.1, forward strand.
GCTATTCCTAACATATTTACCCTTCGCTGTGTAATTCACAGACATCATTTTGTCACAAATAAACTGAAGAGGTTGGCTGCACAAAACTTTAAATACTCTTATTACAGCGGTAAATAAAATCAAGCCCTGTGCTCTCATTTCTGGACTAGTTCAAGAGCTTTGCAATGAGAATGATAAACAGCTTGAACACTTGCTATTGCACACAGAAGTCAGGTGGCTCTCAAAATGAAGCTCCCTGAGACATTTTTATGTGCTTTTTGAAGTGGAGATAAAATTCTTTGAAGACTTGAATGCTTCATTCAGTAACCAACTCAAGAATATTAGACATGACATTGCCTATTTGTCAGAATTATTTCAAAGTTTAATTAAGTCAATTTGCAAGAAAATAATGTCAATGTTATCAATGTAAATTTCGACATCTCCACATTTCTGTCCAAGTTAAGGGCAAGACTGGCTGACCATAGGTTCAATAGGTACATTTAATGTCAGAGAAACGTACACAATATACATCCTGAAATTCCTTTTCTTTGCAAACATAGAAGAGTGAAAATAGAAGAGTGCCCCAAAGAATGAATAACAGTTAAAATGTTAGAATCCCAAAGAACCCTGTCACAACCTTTTCCACTCTCCAAGCCTCTCTGAGCTGGAAGAGAAAAAAGGAATTATTTATTGAGATACAGCACCTAATAGATTCTTCTGGCCCTTTGAGCTGCACTACCCAGTAATCCCCAATTTATTCCTAGCCTATCCGTGGGACGATTTACAATGATCAATTAACCTACCAACCGGTATGTCTTTGGAACATAGGAGGAAACCGGAGCACCTGGAGGAAATGCAGGCAGCCATGGGGAGAACATGCAAACTCCTCGCAGGCTGTGGTGGGAATTGAACGTGGGTCACTGATGCTCTCTTCAAGTATACTGTGCCCAACTGGGAGAGCTGCTTGAAGACATGTTGGAGAGATTTCAGGATCTACTCTCGATCCAAATTCCAGATTGGGTAATAAATCTATTCCTGAACACTTGTATGAGGAATTAACAGGAAGGATGGAGGAAGAACTTTCCTCCATCCAACTTCTGCAGCTTCGTTCCCTCTCTACAAAGTGACTTTAAGCTGAAGCAAGGTTCAAAAAATCATATCAAGACTTTTCGTGGCTGAAATAAATTGCTGAATGCTATCCTGCATTGTGGAAAAAATGTCCAGATGTTCTTTATTGCCTTTCCAACATCATTTTTAGTGGAGCATGATTTCAGAGCAGTTTCCCAACTTCTTCCAAAGCAATGAAAGAGGCAGCAAATTACTTAAAGTGGGGATCTGTGAATCTTTCGGAGTGACATTCAGTTTGATGACGAGGAGCTAACATCACTGCTCAAAGCCCATCCATCTCATTCAAAGGTGAAAAGCAATGAAATAGTGAATAGTTGAACTACTAATATATGCTCTAAAATTGTTGACAGAAATTGATTTTACTGAAATTAAATCAAGAAATAATTTTATTTGAATAGATTTGAATTTTTTTTGTAATTATTTGTCGCTGTTTTGAATTTGCAGTTCCTATTTTCTTTCACTGTGGATTGTAAATCAAGATTCTTCATAGTTTTTATGTGATGGTCAAAAAGGAAGAGGGAATGTGAGGAATGTAATCTGGTAGCTACGGGGAGGTAACCCAATAAAGCTTGTGAACCACTGCAAAAGAATCTTATGAAAAACAGCACATAAACAGATATATATTAACAAACAACCCATGTGCAAAAGAAGACAAACTGTGGAAATAAAAATAATACTGAGATCATGAGTTGCAACAAGTCCTTGAAGATGTTTCTATAAGTTATAGAATCAGTTCAGAGGAGCCCTGAATAAAGTTATCTGTGGCAGTTTAGGTGACTCATGGATGTAGGATAATAGCAGTTCCTAACCTAGTGGTATTGGATAAAAAGTGCATCGTGGAGTCTTGGATGATAGATGCTGCTTTCTTGTAGCTGAGCCCACATGAATGTACTCAGTGGGGAGTGATTTGCCTTTAATGGACTTAGCTATATCCATCACCTTCTGTAGCCTTGTCTGTTATGGGGCATTGGTGTTTCCATACCAGGCTATGAAGCAACCAGTTAGGATGCTCTCCATTGTGCATCAATAGTTTGTCAAAGTTTTTTATGAAAAGCTGAATCTATGCAATCTTCCAAGAAAGTAGAGGTGCTGTTGTGGCTTCTTTGTGAGAATACATAGGTGTTGATCCCAGGACAGCTCTTCTGATATGTTAATATCAAGGAATGTAAAGCTACTGATCTTCTTCAGCTTCATTCCCTGTTGAAGATTAATTCATGGACCTCTGGCTTCCTCCTCCTGTAGTCAATCATTGGCTCCTTGGTTTTGCTGACGTTGAGTGAGACGTTGTTGTTGTGGCACCACTCAACCCCTTCCTATATGCCAATTAATTGTCTCTGTACCTATTGAAGCCTATTGTTTTGGCCAACAACAGTAGAGTCATCAGCAAATCTAAATATGGCATTGCAGCTGCATTTAGCCACACAATTATAAAGTGAGTAGAGCAGAGGGGCTATGCACACAGCCCCATTGTGCACCTGTGCTGATAGTGAGTGTGGAGGAGATTTCATTGCCGATCCATAATAACTGGGATCTGCCAGTGAAGAAACAGAGGATCCAGTTACACAGGGACATACCAAGGCCCATATCTTGGAGCTGTGTGATGAGTTTCAAGAGGATGATGGTGTTGATTGCTGAGCTGTCATCAAAGAAGAGCACCCTGATGAATGTACCTTCATTGTTCATATGTTTCATTGCTGAGTGAAGAGCCAATGAAATGGCAACTGTCGTTGAGCTCTTGTGATGGTGGGCAAAGTGGAGTGAATCCAGATCACTCCTCAGGCAGGAGTTGATAAGCTTCATGGCCAACCTCTTGAAGTACATCGTGAGAGTGGATGTAAGTGCTACTGGATGATAATCATTGAGGCAAGTTACCAAATTCTTCTGGGGTACCAGAATGATTGGTGCTTGCTTGAAGAAGCTGGGCACTTCAGACTGCCAAACTGTGAAGTTGAAAATGTCTGAAAACATTCTAGCCAATTGATTGGCACCGACCTTCAGTATTTAGCCAGGTATGCAGTTGGTGCCAGATGGATTCCTGAAGGACGTCCTCACATCAGTCCCAGAGACTGAAATCACGGGGTCATTGGGGGCCGTGAACGTATGTGAAGGTGCCTCCAATTCTGTCTGTTAAAGCAAGTATAGAAGCCATTGTTCATCTGGGAAAAAAAACCTTATATCTCTTTTTGGAATGGTTTGCACAACCATTCATAATGCCATGTCATTTTAAGAATTATAGGCTGAAAATGAACAGCACAGGCTACATTTAAGTGTTGCTAACCACTCTGTGATTGTGGGCCTCCTACTGAGACAGACAGCGAGTAGAGAGCAGAGCCATTTCAGGCTGCTCTCAGCAATCATGCGAGTAAGTAAGTGCCAGGGACTTGGGCTCCTGCCAACATTGTAATCAATGGCACCAAGCTAATCACTCCTTGCAACCTCTGTACTCATTTCCAGAGGTTGATCAATTTTATAGCCCTGTTTGTGCATGCAACATTTCTCGCACACAGCTTTACTTCCAGATCTAATGTTTTCCAAAAGGAAAGGCTGTGTTAGTGTTGTTGTTCATTAGAAAAAATACAGGAAAGTCACCAGATCACTTTTAAATAATATGCTGCACACATAAACCGATCGGGAGTAGGCACATACGTGATGAAGGCAAGCAGAAATGTGGGCTTTCAATGCTTGCACTCCCATCATCACATCCTCTAGCCCCATTCATGAATCATTCCAAGACAACTGTATGAATTCCAATGCCAAACAAGAGAAAATCTGCAGATGCTGAAAATCCAAGCAATGCACATAAAATGCTGGAGGAGCTCAGGACCTCGGCCTGAAATGTCAACTGTTTACGGTTTTCCACAGATGCTGCCTGGCCTGCTGAGTTCCTCCAGAATTTTGTGTGTGTTCTAAAATCCCAGTTATGTGTGAGGATGCATTTTGCCCACCATAACCTGAGTTTATATAGCTGTTTCGGGATGATTATTGATGGGGGGTGGAGGTGGAGGAAGTGATGGTAGTGCATGAAAGACAATTACGCATGCTATTTGGGTACTGCTAATCTAACTTACTGTGCATAATTTTAGTAGGAGGAGAGTTTAAACGGAATTTACTAATTTCCTGGCTCTTCTCCCTATGAACCCATGAACACTACCTCACAATTATGCTCTCTTGCACTATTTATGATTTTTATCTTTTTTTACTATATCTTATAGTAATATTTTATCTGTTGCTCTGTACTGCTGCCTCAAACCACCAACCGTCATGACATGATGTCAGTAATAAACCTGATTCTGATGTTGTATCTGTACAGGTCACTGGTGAAGCTGCACCTGGACTACTCTGTGCAGATCTGGTCTCCTTACTTGAGGAAACATATACTGGCTTGGGAGACAGTGCAGAGAAGGTTCACCAGTTTTGTTATGGAGAAAAGGATGAGGAGAGATTGATTTGCCTGGATCTATACTTGCCGGAGTTCAGAAGAACGGGAGTGGATCTCATAGAAACATATAAAATTATGAAAGGGTAGAGGCAGGAAAGTTGTTTCCACTGGTTGGTAAGAACAGAAGTAGGGCACATAGATTTGGAGATGTGAACACCCAAATGACAAGGACATGTCTTTCTTTTGTTTAAACAACTTTACCTTCAACATCTCCATTCAATAGCTAAGGGCCACCACCTTTACATCCAACAATTCCCCTTCCTGCTCCCATGTGCATGTGCATAACAGGGAGAGTGCCCATGCAAACTAAATACTTACATAGTCCAAATGAACAGAACTCAACATTCTCCCATTCCTTTCATGAAAAAATTAAATTTGGAAGGAAAACATTTTTAAAGTACCTCCATCAGGAAGATTTCAAAGTGATATATCACTGAAGACAATAAGCCTCAGTGAGCTATCTTTTCCAAACTGTTGAAACTTCAAGACTAGCATTTCAGATTGAATTCTGCGCTCTATCTTGTTTGCCTCATGTAAAGTTTATACTGTGGCATTTTTAGGATGCCAAGTTACAGGCATCAAACATGATGTCAGGTCTGCTCTGCCTTGCCACCCATAGAACCTGACCTATCTTTGAACTAAGTTGCTCAGCTCCAGCTTCACCGAGGGGTGCATCCCGTTGTGTGGCATGTGAGGATTCCATGTGGATTTTCTGAAGGTTCCTAGTGTGGCTTTCTTGGTGCAGTTGTACTGTTCCATCTACAGCAAGGATGTTTATCCCTACATAGCAGAATCTGTCACATCCCTCGTGTCCAACCTGAAAGTTTGACTTTAGTTGAGGGATAACTGTTGGGGCAAAGTTTTTTGAACCTGTAAGAATGTGGATTTAAGTCCATGCGATGGGATTGGCAAAGCTTTTGACAAATCACTGAGAGAAGTAGTCAGAGAGACTCTGATACATATGTTGGAAAATCTTTTTAGAGTTCTTCTATGTTCAGTTCATCAAAACCTCTAGCCACCAGGTATGACAGGATTTCTTTCAGAGTGCGTACTCTTCTTGTAGCCAATCTCCCTGGCTTCCTCAAACACTCCATTATTTCTCCAGTTTCTGATTTCTTCCTGTTTTGCAGATTTAGTTACTAGGACATCTTCATCTCGGCATTTCTCAGATGGTCCAGCCTGATCTATACTTGATTCAATGTGAAGTCTGTCTACACGTGACATGTCAACTGACCCTGCAGTGCCAGTGCCCATGGCTGGTTCTAGGGAATTCAAGTTGTACCAACTTTTGTTTCTCCTAGTGGCTTTGCCTGTTCATCCTGAGACTTCAGCTTTGAATGAGATACCATGTCTTTGTCTACAAATCTCACAGTTGGTCCTGTTTTAAGACTATAACTTCCATATTGTCTTTGCGCTTGTGATAATTTTTGTTTAGGCAAATCTATTGAGTTCCCAACTGCACTCTCTTCTCACTGTCTGTGCCAGCATTGAGCAACTCTGTTGGTTCTATAGCTGCATTCTCCTCATCCATGTGTGACCGTGTTCCAGGTAAGTGCTTTTCATTCTTTGTGTCATTCTCCATGGAGTTCTGATTGTTTTCAGTTTGTGCTTTACGTAGTCTGGTATGATGCACTCTCAAATATGTACCTCCATGTCTCACAATTATCACAACTCCATCGTGGCCAGTGTCAATTCCAGGACCTTTCCGTTCTGTACAGTCTGCTCTTTTGTAATACACGTTGTTCCCCCTTCATACTTTTCAACTGCAGGATGTACCTGTGCCCCCAGTGCTCTTTGAATTCTCTCTGAACACTCTGCTTCAGTGAAAGTCTTCCTTGATGCATGCAGTGCTGAAATATGTTTCCAACACACTCACTCCTTGTAGTGCCCACTAGAGCAGGTGGTCTATCAGCCAGCACAGAGGGAAGGTTTGGATTCTGGCCGAACACCAATTGATACGGGCTATAGCCATGTACATTGTGCATAACGTTCTTCACCATAAGGGCCCTGTCCAGGGCTGTGCTCCAATCAGAGCCATTGCATTTCTTTATCTTCAGCATTATCTCAGTAAGCATTTGATTGTGTCATTCCAAAAGCCCATTGTTCCAAGGTCCGTATGTCACTGTTGTCTTTGTTTCAATATTAAATTTCTCTGCTATATCTCTGAATTCATCATTAGGTTCACCACCATTATCACTGACTACTTTCTGAGTTGAGCCATGCACACTTATCCAGGAATGGATGAAGTTTTTTACTATACTAAGGATCTCTTTGTACCTATAACTCTACCAGCACTGAAACGTATGAACTCCTCAATGATGTGGAGATACCACACTCCTTGCTCCAGTTCATTAGATCTATGGCTATGGTTTCATTGCAATCAGTTGCTCTTGGCAGACAAATGCAGGCTTGGGCTAGGCTTTTCCAAACTCTTATCTGTCTCACAGATGTCATTTATCTGCTTTAGAATACAAAAATAAATTTCAACTTTGTTTCCTGTACTCCTGTGCAGTTCCTGAAGTCTTATCAACTGAACTGTGTCCAAACTGCATGTGAAGTTTGAGCAGCACTTTGCATTTCTCAACTGTGGTCATGTTTCGTGTGACAAGTAGTATTTCGTTCTCTCAGTAATATCTTTATCTAGAATATTCACACTGTAATGTCCAGAGCTGGTGAGCTCGAGAGACACTGGCTGTTGAAACATCGTTGCTTGGTCATTCTCTGTATCCAGTACTGCACCTGCTTTCTTTAGGGAAGATTTACTCAAGAGAAGCGGAATGTTCACTATAACGCCTCTGTTTCAATGTATCATTTTGTCTGCCCTATTTTTACAGGACGTTTCACTCTTTTGTTGGAATTTACAATCTTTCCATCTCCAAATTTGAATGCTCTGTAACTAGGTTTGTCCGTGTTCACCAGCTTCTGCACTTCATTCTGACTTAGTTCACTTATGTAGCTTTCAAGCCATTCTTCTTCACGCACTGTGCGTGTGCATGCTGTATCAATAACAGCTGATCCTAGAGATTCTATCATCAAAATCTCTCCCTCTGATGTCTCTGCATTACCAAGTGACTCATTCACGAACAACGTGATACGGCACTCTTCTACATCTTCAGATTTGTTATTTTCTTCAATTAGCCTAACTTGTTTGGTTTTGTGTGGACAGTTTCTTGCCCAGTGGTAAATATTTTGACATACCAGACATTTAGATCTCCTACCATAATTGTTCATTGGATTTGTGCCTTGTCTGATCCCTCTGGGATCTATGCTTGCTATACTCTTGATTCTGCTCAGTGAAGTATGTCGTTTCTTGATTCAAACTAATTCTGACTGTTGTCTTAGCAGTCTTTTCTCCAAAAATCCTCTTCAGTGCTGATTTCATAGATGCAAATGTAAGTTCTGGCATGTAGTTAATGCTATCTGTGTGTACTTTATGTCTAGGCACAGAGCCTCCAACAATTTAAAAGCTAATACATCAGGAAGTTCAATTTTGTATTTATGCATGCAAGTGTACTTTCATTCAATATCAATAATATAGTCAACCATCTTTTAAAAATAGTCTCCATAAATTTTGAATATATTTTGAAATTTTATAAAGTCTGAATTCACCTCATAAATCTGATCCTTTTCTTTCTTTCAAAAAAGTCAAGTGTATTTATAAACATATTCAGGTCTTCCACCAAAATTCCCATCGCGATGTCTCTCGTTCTTCCTGAAAATGCCAATGCAACAGCCAAGGCTTGCTTCATCTTCTCCAGATCTGTAACACGAGCCTTTGTTCCAATTTCATTTTTCCAGCCTTCATAAGGCTTGTACTTATCAAATGCTGACAGGGTCCTATAATTGGAAAGCAACCTCTGCCACCATTGTTAACACCCAAACAACAAAGACATGTTTTTTTTTGTTCAAACAACTTTACTTTCAACACCTCTGTTCAATATCTGAGGGCTGCTGCCTTTATAGCCAACAATTCCTTTTTCACCTCCTGCATGCACGTGCATTACAGGGAGCGTGTGCATGTGTACTATACATAGTCCAAATGAACAGAACTTAATGGGGAAAAGATTTAGGATGAAGAAAGAGTAGTGAACCCATGGAATTTTCTGCCCAGAGAAGTGGTAGAGGCTAATGCATTAAATATATTTAAGACACAGTTGGATAGATTTTTGCATGGCAGGGGAATTAAGGGTTATGGTTAAAAGGCAGGTAGGTGAAGCTGAGTCAATGAGCAGTTCAGTCATGATCTTATTGAATGGCGTAGCAAGTTTGACAGGCCAGGTTTCCTACTCCTTTTCCTATTTCTATGCTCTTATGTTTTCAGCTACAAGCCCTGCTTTCTGAGCTAAACTCAAACTTTCTACCATAAGCAGTATAGATCCTGTGAAACATTACATACACTTTTACATTCTTTGCCTTATCTCTGCATGATCATAAATGCAATGTTTTACTCATATATCAAAACATAAATTATAGCTCGAAACAAATACCACTTACCATCTAATGCAGTCGTTGCAATCATGCATTGATTCCAGCAGTTCTTAAAAACTGTAAACTTAGTTACAAAACTCAAATAAAAACTTCAGATGCCAGAAGTACGTAATTAAAAACAGAAAATGCTAGAAACACTCAGCAGATCAGGCAGTATCCATGGAAAAACAAATGGTTAATATTTCCAGTCCAGAGTACTGAAGGGTCTGAAGAAGAGTCTTAGAGTGGAAACATTAACGTTGCTTCGTTTTCTATAGATGCTGCTGAGCTGATCATTTTTTATGAACTATATACAGTTTTTTATATGTATATATATAAAATCTCTTCTGTTGGCTCTGCATCTGTGTGTCACTGTGCTCCCTCAGTCTTAACACCTTGGCACCCAGATAGAACCTTTGTATTTTCTTGTTCCATCCAAAGACATTGTCTCTGGCTTTGCCTATATGGATTGTTTTCAGAGTACCCAATTCAGTCATAACTGTTTTCAACCCTTTTCGTCATACATTCATAAGAGTTGGCATAGGTTTCCTCATTCATGGAATCTTCAGAACTTCTAAACTTCTAAAGCACCTTCACTTTGCTGTGCAGTTCTCTCTCAGAACATACAGCTCGTTCTGAGCTTGACTCAGTCCATTTTGTAACACTGCAGGCAACATAAGTCTTGTTGACCCTACAATCACCCCAAGGGTTTGCAGAGTCTCATCCACTGCAGGTCTTCATCTGTTATTCTTGAAGTGACCTCACTGCAGTGTGTTGTGCTGAGCACATCAGTGGAATCTTGCAATGTTACACGGTCATCCCAACATTTCAATGTTTCATGTTGTTCAAATAAGTTACAGTCCTCTTCACCAAACTACGTCTAACAATTCTCATTGATTAGAGAATGACAATATAATTTAATCATCAGCTAGTCAAAGTCAGTCCTTCACCTTGGACATCTGACTATTATCTGAACTCAGATTTGTTTGAGTGAAATATAAAGTGCTGGAGGAACTCAGGGATAGTCTCTTGTGTCACTGATCTGCTTATTCCTGTGCTCCACAACTTTGTCTTTGCAACTTCTGGCAGCTAGCACAGATCCATCAATAATGAACAGTACTCAAGACTCCCACTGGCACTGTAATTTAGAAATGCTTTACTTACCAGCCCATGGAAAAGTAAATGTGAACGGTGCAAAAACCAAGGTTTCATAAAATTCTTATAATATTCTCTTAATATACCAATGTGCAGAAAACCATGTTTGAGAATATCACCATTCCATTCAGCATTCGAAGTTCAAAGTATATTTATTGTCAAGATATGTATATTTTCTACAACCTTGAGAATCATCTGCTTACAGTCAGACATCAAACAGAACCCCAAGAGAACCCACTATAAACAAAAGAAGACCGTCAAATACACAGTGTGCAGAAAAAAAACCAAATTGTGCAAACAATAAAGGAAGCAAACAGCATTCAGAACCGAAGTTCACAGCACCTGGCATCACTGCAGCCAATTCAGAAGGTCTCAGTCCAGCATAGGTTCAAGCAAACCCCACAGAGCAGTGAGTTGAACTGGCCTTGCTCTCGCCTCCAACTCTTACTCTGACACCTCGATCATTTTAATCTGACCCGGTGCTTAAATCGTAAAAACCTCGTGTTCTTCCTTGCTCTCTTTGATACAAACTTGGACTCAGGCTGCATTGGCTTGATATGGGCAGTACCCAACTTTTTCAATTTGGCTCAGCTCTTAAATCAATCCAGCCTTGGATCTAACCTCATCTGGCCTTGCCTCCACCACATTGAATTATCCAGCCTTTCCAATGTGACTTGGCTCTTTAAGCGATCAAACCTTGGTTCTTTTCTCATCTCGCCTCAGCTCCACCGCATCAAGTTGCCTTCAATTCCGCTCCAGCAACTCCAGCCCGGATGTGCTGCAACCATGCTGCCCCAGCGTGACTCCAGGCACACTGCAAAAATTTCAGATCGTACAGGCGATTCCACTCAGCTCTGACAGGAAAGCCACAGGCCACTGTTTGCAGTGATCATTTCCCAGAAAAAGTGTGAATAACAAAGTATTTCATTGCTTTTTTTTTGCTTTATTGGTCACTAGCAAATTGTTGCTCAAACCAGTAAGTAGTGCTATTTTAAACCAGAAGCCCCATTTGGTTTCACCAGAATCCTGAGCTCGATTTCTTGCTCTTTTTGGCAAATAAGCAATTGCTTAATTGGCTCAGCGGCTTATTTGGGGCAACTCTTTAAGAACAAAAACTAATTGTGAAAATAGCCAGGATTCCCCTAATTTATTTGGGACAAAAACAGGAAACTGCTATTGAACTAGCATTGACGAGTGTACTTGTGTGGCCATTAGTCAGTACACCATGCTTAGAATGAGAGGTTTTTAAAAAACGTTGGTTGTGTGTGCTTGTGTTCAAAAAGCAATAATTATTGTCACTGATCATTGGTTAGAAGTAAGCAGTGAGAGAAGTCGGAACTGCCTCGTTCCTGTGGTTTTAAGCATTCAGTCTTAGAGATGCCAGAAACCGCTGGGAGTGAAAATTAAACCATTTCACTACTTCAACAAGTTAGCAACTACAAAGAATTTGAAGGTACCTGTTATGTTTGTTCTTAATAAAGACAAACATGGCATGGGTTTGCGTTAGAACATTCTATTATTAACTGCTGTTTAACACTGAATGTGTGCAATCAGCTCACCATTATAGTTTCCAGTTCTGGCTGACCTGTTTTCATTGCCCCCTGGGAACTGTAGTTCTTTATTATGCACATATAATAACACAGTATCAACAATGATCTTAAATGCTTCAATGAAAATGAAGATTTAGAAGGTGCTATTTTCAAAAGCATTGTATGATGGCAGTCCATTATTTACACTAGTATCTGCACTGATCTTGTTCATTGACAGTCAATCAAAAGAACATAGCGTACATTGGATTAATTCCTCTGTCAATAGCTATTAGAAATTAATACAGTATATTGTAGTACTGTCATAACACTTATAGCATTCAAAACTGTTCCATTTTTCATTTAAATGCATAATTTGTTCCTCAGTTAAATGGCAGTTTGTCTTATTTATAACTTCTTAACAGTTCCTTGCAGCTTTAGCTAATTAGAGCTGCCACTTAATTTGGCCAAAATATACTGGTTCCGATGTGTTCCAATCAACCAGAATCCACTGTACTTTCGCCAGCACCCTTTGCATGCTTTTGCTCTTCTTCTGACTTCCCGAACTTATTGACTGTCCTCTCTGACTGGATTATGAACAAATTCCACATTGGATGTGCTGTTCAGTCACTTCTGATAACTTGATCACCACATCTTTCTCATGAAAATTGCTACACTTCTTTGCTCTGCTTTTCCCAGGTGTGCTGTTGTTTGTTTGTCTTCTCAAATGGAGGAACAGTAGCCCTTAACTCTTCGTTATCTATGACCTCTATCTGTGACTATGAGATATTGTGTTATTCTAGACATGCTGGAGCACCCAAAACTTTCCCAACAAGTGGACAACAGGTCTTGAATAGCTGTTGGATCTCTTCACAAAATACTCTGCAGATGCTGGGGTCAAACCTACGCGCACAATAAGCTGGAGGAACTCAGCAGGTTGGGCAGCATCCATGGAAACAGTCAACATTTTGAGCCGAGACACTTCATCAGGACTGAAGAGGGCCCTATAAGGAAGGTGGGGAGAGGGTGGGAAGGAGAAGGCTGGTAGATGCCAGGTAAAAGACCAGTAAGGGGAAAGGTCAAGGGGTGGGGGAGGGGAAAGGCCAGAAAGGTGAAGGAATATAAGGGGAAAGCACTATGGGTAGTAGAAGGAGACGGACCTCCACCTTCTTTATAGGGCCCCTGTCCCCTCCCTCTTCAGTCCTGATTAAGGGTCTCAGCCAGAAACATTGACTGTTTGTTTCCACGGTTGTGGGTAGTAGAAAGAGGCGGAACCTCCACCTTCTTTATAGGGACCCTGTCCCCTCCCTCTTCAGTCCTGATGAAGGGTCTCGGCCCAAAACATTGACTGTTCATTTCCACGGTTGCTGCCCAACCTGCTGAGTTCTTCCAGCATGTTGTGTGTATTGCTGGATTTCTTCACCGCCCAACACTGGTTCTCTGAAAGGTACATTTTCTTTGTCTGATCGACTTGAATCAATCTATGTCCTCCATTCCTAACAATGGCATTGACCAGTTCTGTTGTCTTGCTTCCAGCCTTTAGCACAGAATGGTGACCTGGGTGAAAATGCTTCATGTTTTTCGGTCTCACCACCATGTCAGTGGCTTGTCTGCATGCCCTCTCAAGAATTAGGTCAAACAACTTGAACAAATTTGCCTAGATGTTCTCGTTTGTTCGTTTGCACCCAATTCTGCAGAGCCTGATTTGGAAGAGGTCTGAAAATGGCACATTTTTCTAGTATCTGTAGCTGGTCACATTTTGTCTCTTACTTATTCAAGTTTGTGGTGCATGTACCAAGCACCACACTCTTAGTTATGTTCATTCAATTATGTTCATTCAATGTTCATTTTGTTCAATATTTCACAAATTCCTCATATAAGATCTCATCCATGGTCTGTGGTGCTAATAAATCTACATTTCAAATGTCCTGTCCCCATGACATGATTGCTATCCTCTTTCCTTGCATTGTATTGTTCTGCACCATATCTTCCCTTGGGATGCTGAAGGTAACGTTCAACCTCAAGAAAATATAGTTCATTCGATGTCCAGACTAAATGGCAGTGTCCTCACATGTTTTGAGCTCACTGACATATTAGCCTTCTTAATCAACTACCATCATTACTATTCTAGCTTGTGTAATAATTCTTATTAAAGCTCCAGTCTTGTCATTCTCTCAAGCAGCAACGCCTGAAAATCTATAGCTATTTTGAGAGGCTGTTCCCTGAGACAACTTCAAACTACCAGCAAAACATCCTTTATTTAAGAGGATCAATACATACTTAACAGTGGCTTGGACAAATGTAAAGTGTATCAAACGTTATTCCACATTGTAAATACTGTTCTTGAAATGCATTCGCACCCATATACTGTACACACACTGTCTGAGCTCTTGTGTCACTTGGCAGGATAAGTAAAAATGATAGATTGCAGTTTGTCATGGATGAAGCTCCGCAAAGTGTTAAATTATGCAGGGGAAGCCAATTCTTCTCAGAGAGGACAGCTACATCTGACATTTTGTTGCTTGCAAGTCCTGCTCATCGATGACTTCTGCAGGTTCCAGGTCTGCAGGGCAACAGCCTGAGAGATGTGCTGTTCCAGGTATACCTGCAGCTATTTGACAACATAGGCTAGCTAACCAATGGCAGCATAAAAACATTAAACTAAAATAATGCAAGTGAATTTAGCTGTATTTCAACCTTAAGAAACCTTACATTAGTTGTTTCAATTGTAAAAGTTATAGATGAACCTGTTAAAGCTAGGAATTAGGATGTATCATCAGATATCCTATTTACCTGTCATTTCACACCCCTTTTACTGAAGTATTGCATTTCAACCCTTGGAAAAGAGTGCAGCCAATTGTATCTAATAACAATTTATAATTTTTTCATATTTATACTAAAAAAAGGATGGCTGAAGTGAAAATCAACCATTTTGATTTTGATTCTGATTTTAAGTTTGAGGTCTTTTTGAAAGTAAGCTATTTGAAATTAGAAATAGGCCACATTCAGCGAATTCAGTGAATAATGTTTTGGAAGTAAATGATTAACAACAAAGTTATAAAAATACTAAAGCACTGAAAGATTTTAATTTCAAATGCCCATTACATCCGAAAAAAATAAAATGTCATAATTGCTGAATGATTCTGAGATGCAACACATCTGAGGAGGATTGGGGGGTTTGAACAAGAGGATTGAACAAGATTTCCTTTTGAAAATTGTGGATCCCATAGCCGGCTATGTTGACAATGCAAAAGTGATTAAAAGGCTCATTGTAGTTTCTAATGACTTTGTCTCATAAAAACCTTACAAAATCCGGAGAGATCTGTATCCTAAAGTGCGCTCTACAAAGAGATTAATATTCTGCTTTCACATCTCTTGTGTTTTCTTCAGAATACATTGACTTCCGCAGAAAGGTCAACAGTAAACATCTTTTTTCTCTATAATGGCCAGCTTTCATTTGCATTCACTGCATCAAGAGAGCTGAAGCAAAATGTTGACTTGGCAAATAAAATCCTGGTTAGCAACCACTGTAGCTATTTTCACATATTGATTAAAGAACTGTGCACTAAACTTTGGCTTGCATTTTGCATTTGGAATGAAGATTGGTGTTAACAGTCATTAATTCACAAAACGCGCAGCAGATTTAAGACGTCCAGAAACACAGGAATCCTGAAACTCTTATTGATGGTTCAGTGCATGTTTGCAGAATCTTGCTACTTTCAGCCTTTACGATTGTAATCAAAGGATGTTGGTAAAGTTAACATGAGCTAAAGGCAAGTTTGTGCTAGTTACAGGATACCCTGAACCTTTTCTTCATTCTTGCATAAGGCTTAATTGAGTTTTTACTGTTATAATAAGTCGTAATCAGTTGAAAAAATTATATAAACCAAAAATGTTATTTTATGTCAGTTGTTCTAACAAATATTTCAAGATAATACAATTGGCGACAAAAATTAATTTATCATTTTCCCAGTTCCCTCTTAGTCGTGTGTGTTCCTTTGAGGTTCACTGTGCCTTCTGTAAACTGTTTAAAAAGTCAAATTAGGAACTGTGGGTGCTTTTTATCAGTTTTCCCTGAGAATGCTTTATGATCAGCTGTGTTTCCATTTTCATGATTTCATAGTTACCGGTGATCAGGGATTTACATGAACTGACACTGACAACATATGACATTAATAAAGGGAAAGTGTGCAATGCAAATTCTCTGATTGTGGAGAGCAGCTTTCTTCAAGAACACCAACAAGCACCATTGCTTAACTGCTGATTGCAGTGTTTGTAGAACATATCCATCAACTTTCAAGTTTCAAAAATATGTCACTGTATCATTGTAATGTTTGCCAATGACAACTTTTAAAGGAAGATATTGCAAAACAAAATAAAATCAACAAAAAATACAACTTATTTCAGTAGCTGCGAAAAATGTGAGAGTTTGGAAAAATATAAGCCGAGAAGTTGCAGTTCTGTAGCCCTCTTTATTTCAACTCTCAAGGTTAAAAGTACATTCATCATAAATAGAAAGGTGAAAAAGATCATTTCCGGGTTGGTTTGTCTACCCTGGAAAGTTGGTCTCATATTTCTTAATGTGAATCATGATGTCCACATCCACTTGTAATTTTCTGTGCAAAGTTCCTTTTGAAATGTCATCAGGCAAGGAATAACAGGTCACTCCTGGGTCATGCCTCACTTTCATCCCTCTAAAATACCATTTATATTATATTTTGCACCCACTTCCATCCCATGATTTCATCTTTGTTCTAATTTTGATCACCAATGTTCTCCCTCACCTACCCTTTTTTTACCTGATAGCCAGTCCCTTTATCCCTACCCCGATCCCATCTTTACCCAAGTCCCAAGTGACCACTAGAGCCTCATTTCCACATATTCTCCTTTAAAAACATGTAGTGTTTATTTAGTAAGGGAGGTAGTTTGCAGTTGACAGACCACAAACAACAAGACTGCTATTCATGAGCATACCAATTAGATTATAGTAGTTCATAAAATTTTTATAATAAACTTAGAAAATTGTATTTATAATCATTATAAATATGTGGTTAAATGCCAAAATAGTTATTAACTCTAACCATTCAGTCATACTTAAAATATACGTCAATTGAAACAAATGCAGAGTGTTTTAACATACATTTGCGATGGCAGTAATCAGTTATGGGGTTTGAAAACCTTCATAAAAATGTTGTTTAAACTCAATGGCCATATATGTTTTCAGGATTGACATACAGATTTAGATTGGAATGGGGTAGTTGGAGGATTCCGAGCTCTCATCTACATGTTTTTTTCTGCACGTTAGGATGAAGTTCATCAGAATATGGTTGCAAAGTGCTAGATGTTACTCGAGGAAAACATTCAAGGATGTGCTCAAGGTCTCCTTGATAAACTGTGGCAAAACCAGTAGCTTCAAGAAATCCCAAGGCCACTCAAAGTGGAGAAGGAACATTTGGGATGAGATTGAAAACATTGAAGCCATGCATTAGGAGGGCAGTGTAGTTGTGCTTATGTCTAAACCATCACACTACCTCAAAAAACCAAACTCCTGTGCAAGACTCTGCAGTTCCAAAATTGGCCTAATCAGTTACCTCAGAAATCATGAATGCAGATTCCAAAGGACTGTCAAGGAAGAACAGAATTTCAGTTACACTCCGCAACAGAATATTAAGGTTTAAACCTAACACAATAATTTAGATATGTTATTATCAATTAAAATAATCACATTGACACTTATAACGTAGTATCTTGCCTGGTTGATGGGAAAGGGAGTGCTGATGAGACAGGTGGTTGTTGGGAAAGAGCTGTGAGAAGGTGAGTGGTTGATAGAGAGTCACATAGGGGATTATCCCTTTGGAATACTGAAAGAGGTAGAGAAGGGAAAATGGAAATGCAATCTTGATGAACATGGTGGTCATGGCAAAATCTTCCAGTCAAGGTAGGTGACTACACCAATGTAATTGAGACTGAATTCATGCACATAACTTACATCTGACATTTACTGCATTTTATTCTAAAGAAATTATCCTGCGTTTATTAGGAGAGGATTATATTCTTTGTCTCACTTGCCTTTCAACCATTGTTTGCTGAATAATACTTTTTATTGAGAGTTATTCAATCCGTGGACTAACAGTGTTGACAATAAATATTCTCTATTTGAAATTCAAAACTAGTGATAAAAATATTTGGGAGTAGGGAGAAATACTGAATTGTTATCATTAAAGTTCTGAGCAATATTTTTTCCCTCAATGCTGTTGACGCACTATTTATTGCAGGAGCTGTGTGTAATTTGGCTGTCACATTCCCTATATTATTATACTGACTGTACATGCATGTTCAGAAAGAGATGGGAAACCTACTTTTTCATGTTTCCCTTCTTTTAGGGGGAATCAATGAATCTACTGTTGTAGTCAATTCATTTTACCAAAAGATACCTCATATTTACTTTTTTGTTTACTTATTCCTTATGTCAATTTATAATCCAGATATGGTTAATAAAAGTCAATTGTTTAACTAAAAGTAAATTATAATAATAATACATAATGATTTTAAGGTGCTCAGTGATTTAGGAATATTGATATTTTAAACAATGTGTTTTGTTGAAGGCAGTGCTTTCAAACAATAAAAATCAATTGATAGCTTGTACTTTCAAATTATTTTAATTAAAAAAATTGTTCAAAAAATTTGGCAACACCAAATAAGATAACACCAAACATGATAAGATCATGTTTTCATCTTCCAGTTAAGATGGTGCTGTTTAACATGTGCGACAGCTTATGGTACTCAAAAAGCTAAGAAATCCAAACTAAAAACCTCATTAAAATTGCCTTTTCTGATATGAATTGGGTTAAATTATTTTCACAAACAGCGAAGGGTCGAGCGATGGCAAGGCAAGTTGGGGGCATGAGCCGAGAAGGGCAGTTGCAGAATCACTGTTGATGGAGTTCTGATGCCTGTATAGTTGGCCTGAGTGTGGGAATGAATTGCTCTGGGTACAGACAGGAATAGTCAGGTCAAGGGGATTTGGTGCCTGTACAAGTGGTCTGGATGCGAGTTAGGATCACTCTGGGCTCCGAGCTGATTTCAGGAGTTTGAGAGCGGCTTCAGTCTAGGCGGCAAAATCAGGGCCCGGAGTGAGTTGCTGAGTGGCATGGTCCAGGCCCCGAGCCCTTTTGCCATAGCCAGGTCCTAGTGCAAGGTACGGTACGCTGTTTAAGTAATATAAATGCCTGCCCAGATCAGAGATGGGAGCCGATTTTGCTTACTCTCTGTGATTTTCACTCCTCTCTCCAGGGCGCTGGAGCCTTTAGCTATTCCATTGTTCGGTCAGTTCAAATGCTGGCCCAGATAGACTGGTTGTCCATTGGGAAAAGAGCCGATCTCACTTGTTTTCCACAATGGTCATCTCCATGGCCCTGAGGCTACGGAGAATGGCTCAGCTACAATGCTGCATGCCCACTAATATGACGAAATGATAAGCAAGGCTTTGGGCCTACTCTGCTTAGGAGTTTGGATGTGAGGACTCAGTTTTGGTTCTGAATGCTGTTGTTGTTCGCTTCATTTGTTTGCATGATTTTTTTTCTTTCTGTTACACATCAAGTGTTGGTCTTTTATTTTATATTTATTCTCTTTTTTCTTTAATTGGGTTCTTTCATGTTTCTTGCTTTGTGGCTACCTGTGACCAAGCAAATCGCAAGGTTATATAATTTATACATACTTTAATAATAAATGAATGTTGAATTTTGATAAATACTTACAATCATACGAGTGGCTTTCACCATTAAGTTGTCTTGCTTTTGCCCATTTCTATGGCTAATATTTTTCTATAAAAATCAGCAAATCGATTCATGAACTAGAGCTCTGAATGGAAACCTGCAAGATTACAGGGGGAAAACAACTTCCAGACTGGCATCGCTGAATGTTAGGATCAAAGCTGGGTTGCTAGAGCCATGAGTCAATCAGCAACATTCTGCCAAAAGCACCATGGCACTCCCAGTACAGCAAATAGCATTCGCTGTTAACTTGTCTTGGTATTCCCCATTTAACTGCCTCAAATTAAAAACAAAAGAACTTTTTCATTCTGAACAGTCATAACAGGTCAGAAGGCTCAGAAGCCTCAGGTGAAAGCAGAGGCGCCAATCATCCCCTCAGCTGATGCGTGATCTCCAGCTATCAACACCATTGGACATTGGACAGTGAAACATAAACTTCTTTAATTTTTCCAGTGCTTAAGTTACAAAACCAGTGTGTTGAATCTCCACCAGGTTAGCCTAAATGTGGACAGATTGTAAAAGGTAATTAGCTTTCTTTTTAATTGTGGTGTTTGAAAATGGATTTATTTATTTCGAATTAGTTTCTAGTATTTTAAAGTATGTGAATGTCTGTTTCTCTCCAGAACCTTGTGCCCAAGGCTCTACTCCAGTAAGAGCTTGCAGGCCTTAGCCAGGCATCCAACAAGGCCAGTAAGGCCAATGATAATCCATAGCAAATTGCTCAAGCATGACATGAAAATGGCATGGTACTCCCTCAGGACATCTGAGTCAATTGGACAAGAGACTAAGCATTTCTCTAAGCAGTGGATTAGAATGGATGTTTTGACTGTCCAATGGAGCACAAAAAGCAAAGTAGATGTAAAGACTAGATTAAGACAGAGGAGAAGGATTGTTAAAATATTTCTTTTTTTAATATAATTATAACCTGAAAAAGTAACATTTTATACTTGAAATAGTTATTTTTCATGCCCCAGAAATTAGCTAATATATTTTGGTAAACTTAACCAGATAGAACATGACTTTCTTAGGCACTTCATTTTTATCCCTTTGATTTTATTTATTTATTATTGAGAGATGCAGTGCAGAACAGGCCCTGCCAGTGCAATGAGACGTACCACACAGCAACCGCCCTATTTAACACTAGCCTAATCACAGGACGATTTACAATGACCAATTAACCTACTGACCAGTACGTCTTTGGACTCTGGGAAGAAACCAGGTCGCCCAGAGGAAACCCACAATTTCAAGGGAAGGACATATAAACTTCTTCCAGAGGTTTCCGGAATTGAATCCCGAACTCCGACAACCAGAGCTGTATTAGCATTGCCCTAACCACTACACTAACATGGCACTCCATTTCAGAAAGAATTACCACAGTGAATGTATTTGAACAGGGACTTACACAGCAAGCTGTCACTTCCACAAAGTTAACAATGGAACATTGATATTCTTGACAGTACCTCTTGCCCAGAGATGCTGTGACATTTGTACTTGCTTCACAATAAGCACTGTCATCATCATTTTAACAGTAGCTTTGGGATTATCATTATATTGGAAGTAACAGAAAAAAAGAAAAGGAGATATCAATATTATGTAAACTGCATAGCTTGAAATTCTTGTATAGATGTTAGGGAAATCTTGTTTTAAGTTGCATAATGAGTATTCTCTGATTTTTTGATAAAAGTTAAATAATGTTTGTTTTATTGTGTCAACTTCCAAATTATTGCCATGAGTTTTTTTATGGTATAGTCTGACTTTACAGAGCGGCTTCAAATAATTCAACTTTTATTAATGAATGAAAATGTAAGTTTTTGCATTGTTTGCATGTAATATTTATATTCATAATGAAAATTTAAGACACAATAAATTCTTATGTTTTTATTTGTTTGTAAGAAGTTGCATTTTTAAGTTTAATAGTTTCATTTGAATTGGCTAGTGTTTATTTTTGAGAAACAGGAAGATGTCCTTCTTCTGGAAAAGTTTAATGGCGGTTGGCAGACAAACATGAAGTGTATTACCGCCACCTACTGAGTTGGAGTATGGAGCAAAGAGATGGGAAGTATACCCATTAAATTTACCCCCTCCCAAAAAAATCCCAAATAATATTGAAAAAGTGTAATGCTTTTCAGAAAGTCAGATATACACTTATAGACGTTACGATGGGAGTGGTATCCTAACAAACTTTACCAATTTAGCAATTAGATGTTTCCTTTGCACCTCAGAAGAACTGTATTCAAACAATATACTGTATGCTGCAGCATTTCCTGCCAAGTACACACCCTAAAACTGCCTGCAACATGCGTATTAGTTCTGAAAAAGGAATTATTCAACCTAGCATGTAAATATGTTAATATAACTTTTTCCTTCCTTTTGTCCATCTCCCTGTTCAGTTCCCACCATCCTCTGAATTTTATATAAGTGCTGTCCTTTCTTTTCTGTATTCCAATTTTTTTGCCAAAGAAATTAAAGAGATTTTGAAATTTTGGCTTTCCCCTCCCCTTTATGCAAAGGCATTTATATCCTTAATTTTAAGTGATTGCTTGGCTAGAATGTATGCCACTTTGTTTCCTACGACCCCAACGTGGCAGGAACCCGTAAGAAATGGATACAAAAGCCTAGACCTTGCAGCCTCAACAGACGTCGAACAATCTCAAGAAGAATGTCTAGCCTACCGTTTGAAAGACCCGTTCTAATAGACGTCAAAACCCAGAATGAACGAATGAATGAAATTTTATTTTCGGTCGGTACAAACATAACAAAAAGCATCATTCTCAACGATGATTTCATAAGACAAAATTAAATAATAAAAATCTTTAAAAGAGCCAAAATGACGTAAGCTGAAGCTATAGCTTATTACGCCTATCCTCTTACTTATACAAAAACGTATTTGGCATCAATCATCACATCAAAACAAAAAAATTCATAATCTTTTAACATAAAATCCAATTCCAAGAATCATTTATTTACATTACTCCTATTCATTTTAAATCATGTATTTTATATTTGTTCATTAAGTAATTTTAAATTTTTTTTTTAAATTAAGTGTGGTGCATGTTTTTAAATTCTCACTACAACTGTTCCATAGGTTCACTCCTCTGACTGAAATACAATGATTTTTTACATTTGTTCTTATCTTTTTTTTTGAAATATACATGTTCCTCTCAAATCATGTGGACTTTCTCTCATTTTAAACAATCTTTGGATACTTTGTGGTAACTGCCCATTTTTAACTTTAATTTGTATTATTTTAACCTATGAAATCTCTGAATTTTGAAGTGTTTAGAATCAGGACACCAAAGTATATCATCAGGGTGTACTTCCTCAATTCATTCCAAGGCTAAAATGATAGCAACCACCTCAGAACGTGAACACTACTACTCTGTCTGATAACCTTTTCTTAATAGTCACCTGAATCTTTGGAACACAAACAGAAACAGTGTGGAGTCTGAGGTGGGGAGCGACAACTACTTTAAATTCCTTGGTGTTGTCATTTCAGAGATCTATTCTGGGCCCAGCAATAACAAAGAAAGCATGACAGCATCTCTACTTGCTCAGACATTTGCAAGGATTCAACATGACTTCTAAATCTTTGACAAACTTCTATGGATATGTGGCGGAGAATATTTAAACTGGTTTCATCACGGCCTGGTATGGAAACATCAATGCCCTTGAATGAAAAATTTTACTAAAGTAGTGGATGCTGTCCAGTGCATCATGGGCTGTCCCCACAATTGAGCACACCTACATGAAGCACTGTCATAGCAAAGCAGCATCCATCATTAAGGACCCCCTCCACCTAGGCCATGCTCTTCTCACTGCAGCCATCAGGAAAAAGGTCCAGGACTACAACCTATGGACTCACTTTCAAGGACTCCTCATCTCACATTCTCAATATTTATTGCTTAATTATTTTATTTGTATCATTTCTCCTTTCTTTTGTTGTCCGTTGCACATTGGTTGTCTATCCTGTTGCAATGGTCCTTCATTGATTCTATTGTGTTTCTTCTATTTACTACAAGAAAATGAATCTCAGGGTGTATAGGGTGACATGTGTGTACTTTGATAACATATTTACTTTGTACTTATCTGGAAACATTACCATTGATTCTTGTTCAAGTGATTTACCGTAAAACTTGACATAAATTGCAGGTGCAATGTCTGAGCCAACATTTAAGAAAATACCATTAATCATAATTTTAAAAAGGAATGGGCTATACACACTCCCCTGTGATGTCCCATTCTCTACCTCATACTCCTCAGAGAATGTTGTTCCCACCCTAACTTGCATCTTCCTATCACATAAAAAAGATTGAATCCAATTGAACAGTCTACCTTCTCATCTTTTCCAGTTTAATCAGCAACCTTTTGTCCATCTTATATCACAAGCTCTATCTACATCAAAGAAAACTGCTACTACTAATTCTTTATTAACTTGGGCCTTATAAATATCAGATTCCAAACTTAACACTGAATCCATGGTCATTCTCACTTTACAAAACCCAGATTGGTAACTGCCCCGATTTCTGTATTATATCCCTAATTTCCCCTACCTGGATCTCTTTCCCAATGCTATCACAGTATGACCTCCAATACATTTTCTTTGTCCTTCTCACTACCTTTCTAACTACAGCTTGAGCTCTTTTATATTGTATGAAGGATGAATGGAAGAAATGCTGCCTAACTTTCCTAAAGGCTTCACTCTGCTCCTCTGCTCCTTCACAACTCCTCTACATTCATCCAGCTGGCAGGGAACAGCCCTCCTTTTATTATCTACCAGAAATCTGGGAACTGAATCCTTACCCATTGAGTTGGGTACAGAGCATAACATATTATCTAAAAGCAAATGATAAGGAAATCTACTTTCACATAAATCATGAAATACATCCCAATCTGCCTTTTTAAAATTCCCTAGTTGGGGATTTGAGAACCTTTCCTCTGATACACTTCCCTTCCTGTTGTACAGATCATGGGGAAATGATCACTCCCCAATGTGGTATCATTACACACTTCGCAGTTTCACACACTTGCTATATCCTCAGATACAAGTGTAAGGCTTATAACAGAAACAAAAGATATATCCTTGTACTCCTGCACACCAAACCCTTTTCTTCCAGAAAGACTTTCACCACCATCCCATTCACATTTGCATCACTACAACCTCACACAGTATTATGAGTAAAATGTCCACACCACGTGACTTTTTTCCCCTCTTCTACCCATACTTTCCAATATATCATATTATAACCCTTTGACATGCAAGGGTTATAAAAATGTTTTAACGTTACACTACTATTCTTCCCACAACTGACTCGTAAACAAGTCCAATCTCGATAACTCTACGTGCTATCCCATTTTTAACAAAGGTGGCCTCTCCAACTCCATTAACCATTTTCCAATCACATGACATTGTATCTTTACACTCAGACAACATTTCATCCAAGTTTCCTACACACTTATAACATGAACTTTATCTGATAAATCTTGAATAAATTTCTTAAGTTCTTGCCCATTAACTAACAGATTTCTCGCAGCTCTGTAAGATGAGAAAAAGCATTAACAACCTTCCTTTGAAGTTTGAACATTACTTACTTGTCCTTGTAAGGCATCATTAATAACTTCTAGAGGTAAGTCTTTTTTCTCTAGATGCTTTAATGCAGATTTTAATGTAATTTCTTTCTGTCCTACTTTTAGTTTGTGTTGTACAATTTACCACATCTGCCATGAAACTGACAAATGTTAATTTATCAATAATCAACAAATGCTTTGTTATAGAGCCATGCTCTTTACACCTGCCTTCAATCTGTCTGCATTCTGGATATTAATAGGACTCATTGACACTGTCTTCTGTACAGCTGGCAGAACCTCTGCAAATGCCTCCACCCAAACATGCTTCAATCCCACAGCTTTCTTATAAATAGGACATCCTGCATAAGCAGAGCTATGTTCTCCTCCACAGTTGCTACATAATCATGTTCTCCACCACATCTGCCACACCCACTTTTAACCCTTACATACAGCTGCTACATGGCCAAATTTCTCGTATAGAAAGCATCTCAGAGCAACGGCACGTAGACTCAAACTATACAACACATATAACCTGAATTAACCCTATCTGGCAACTTGTTTCCATCAAATTTAATCAACAGCAATAAGCTATCTGTTCGTGCTCTACCACAAAACCCTCTTAAGTGTTTAATATGCTTCCTTGCTGTTACTTTCCTT
Source organism: Hypanus sabinus (assembly GCF_030144855.1). Lineage (NCBI taxonomy): Eukaryota > Metazoa > Chordata > Chondrichthyes > Myliobatiformes > Dasyatidae > Hypanus > Hypanus sabinus. The sequence goes on from NC_082709.1 coordinate 36,975,151, forward strand.
CCTCCCACATCATGAATCCCAAAGCTTTCCCACATGGATGTATCTGATCCGGTATTGGGAAATGAACCTGCTCAGGTGTCAGATCTCTCAGTGGCAGAGCGTTTTGGAGATAGTGATCATAATTCTATCTCCTTTACCATAGCATTGGAGAGGGATAGGAACAGACAAGTTAGGGAAACATTTAATAAGAGTAAGGGGAAATATGAGGCTATCAGTCCGCAACTTGGAAGCATCAATTGGAAACAGATGTTCTCAGGGAAACGTATGGAAGAAATGTGGCAAATGTTCAGGGGATATTTGCATAGGGTTCTGCATAGACTTGTTCCAATGAGACGGGGAAAGGATGGTAGGGTACAGGAACCATGGTGTACAAAGGCTGTTGTAAATCTAGTCAAGGAGAAAAGAAGAGCTTCGGAAAGGTTCAAAAAACTAGGTCATGATAGAGATCTAAAAAATTATAAGGCGAGTAGGACGGAGCTTAAGAATGAAATTAGGAGAGCCAGAAGGGGCCATGAGAAGGCCTTGGTGGACAGAATTAAGGAAAACCCCAAGGCATTCTACAAGTATGTGAAGAGCAAGAGGGTAAGGCGTGAGAGGAGGACCAAACAAGTGTGACAGTGGAAAAGTGTGTATGGAACCGGAGAAGATAGCAGAGGTACCTAATGAATACTTTACTTCAGTATTCAATATGGAAAAGGATCTTGGCAATTGTAGGGATGACTTATAGCAGACTGAAAAGATTGAGCATGTAGATATTAAGGAAGAGGATGTGCTGGAGCTTTTGGAAAGCATCAAGTTGGGTAAATCACTGGAACCGGACAGGATGTACCCCAGGCTACCGTGGGAGGGGAGGGAGGAGATTGCTGAGCCTCTGATGATGATCTTTGCATCAGGGATAAGGATGGGAGAGGTTCTGGAGGATTGGAGGGGTTGTGGATGTTGTTCCCTTATTCAAAAAAGGGAGTAGGGGTAGCCCAGGAAAGTACAGAGCAGTGAGTCTTACTTCAGTGGCTGGTAATTTGATGGCGAAGATTCTGAGAGGCAGGATTTATGAACATTTGGAGAGGCATAATATGATTAGGAATAGTCAGCATGGCTTTGTCAAGGGCAGGTTGTGCCTTTTGAGCCTGATTGAAGTTTTTTGAGGATGTGACTAAACACATTGATGAGAGTAGAGTCATAGAGGCATTATATATAAATTTTAGCAAGGCATTTGATAAGGTACCCCATGCAAGGCTTATTGAGAAAGTAAGGAGGCATGGGATCCAAAGGAACATTGCTTTGTGGATCCAGAACTGGCTTGCTCACAGAAGGTAAAGAGTGGTTATAGACGGGTCATATTATGCATGGAGGTTGGTCACCAGTGGAGTGCCTCAGGGATCTGTTCTGGGACCCCTACTCTTCGTGATTTTTATAAATGACCTGGATGAAGAAGTGTTGGGATGGATTAGTAAATTTGCCGATGACACAAAGGTTGGGGGTGTTGTGCATTGTGTGGAGGGCTGTCAGAGGTTACAGCGGGACATTAATTATATGCAAAACTGGGTTGAAATCTGAATCTGAGAAATGACAGATGGTGTTCAACCCAGCTAAGTGTGAGATGGTTCATTTTGGTAGGTCAGATATGATGGCAGATTATAGCATTTATGGCATGACTCTTGGCAGTGTGGAGGATCGGGGGATTCTTGGTGTCTGAGTCCATAGGACACTCAAAGCAGCTGCACAGGTTGATTCCGTGGTATATGGAGCATTGGCCTTCATCAATCGTGGAATTGAGTTAAGGAGCCGAGAGGTATATAGGACCCTGGTTAGACCCCACTTGGTGCACTGTGCTCAATTTTGGTCGCCTCACTAGAGGAAGGACATGGAAACCATAGAAAGAATGCAGAGGAGGTTTATAAGGATGTTGCCTATATAGGGGAGCATGCCTTATGAGAATAGGTTGAGTGGACTCGGCCTTTTCTCCTTGGAGCGGCAGAGGATGAGAGGCGACCTGATAGAGGCATACAAGATAATGAGAAGCATTGATCGTGTGGATAGTCAGAGGCTTTTTCCCAGGGCTGAAATGGCTAGTATGAGAGGGAACAGTCTTAATGTGCTTGGAAGTAGGTACGAAAGAAATATCAGGGGTAAGTTTTTTTAATGCGGAGTGGTGATTGCGTGGAATGGGCTGCCGGCGGTGGCAGTGGTGGAGGTGGAAATGATAGAGTCTTTTAAGAGACTCCTGGATGGATACACGGAGCTTAGAAAAATAGAGGGTTATGGGGAAGCCTGGGTAGTTCTAAGGTAGGGATATTTTCGGCACAGCTTTATGGGCCAATGGGCCTGTATTGTGCTGTAGGTTTTCTATGTTTCTATCTCTTAAAGGTTTTACACCCACAATACCTCCTCATGCTGTTTTTTTTTCAAATTCTTACTTAATCTAATTGGATTGATATCAGAAACAGGTTCACATTCAAAACTCGACAAAACCATAAACTCTTCCTTCCTTCTTTTATATAAATCCTGTCCACAATCTTCATCCATGGATGATAAGCCACCACAATCCTCAGTCGGCCACAGTTTTCCATTTCCCAGGAAACTGTCATTCATCTTCCTCCATGCAACTTATCAACCAATACGACATCCTATTCAATACCTCCATCTTCTCCATCACTTCCTGCCATCTCTAACCCCCACCCTCCCCACTTCTTGCCTGAGAGCAACTCCCAAAAGCAGGCTCAGTCCTTTGTTGCATTCCCAATCCAAGCTGAACAGGAACAAATGGAACAGGAACATGAGCGGGTCAAGGAGTAAAAGAACTGCATGTTAATAAGGCACTCGTGTTTCTGATGCTAACTACCAGAAGATGGAATTACCTAAATTTGCTTATCTAGATTCATGCTTATCTAGTTCAGCACTCAAATGCTGTTTAAGTGTAATTTTTGTAGAGTAGTTTGGTAAGCCTTACATATCCCCTTCCACAGAATGTGTGGAGTGTGCCAGTTGACACACAGACTTACAAAAAGATGTTTAACAAGAAGGAGAGGCTGCTCCTTGTGGAAAAGCTTGCCCTGGTGGTGTGAAGGGGTACACTACCAGGGATGACGGCAGAACAGAGGTGGCTGAACATTTTGGGAGTAGTTCACAAGGCGCAGGATAGATATGTCCTACAGAGGAAGAAGATATCAAATGCAGGGTAGGCAACTGTGGCTGACAAGGGAAGTTGAGGACTGCAGAATAACCAAGGAAAGGACAAAGATGAAAAATGAGGATAAACTAGCCAGTAATATAAAGCAGGATACTAAATGTTTTTTTCAGTTATATAAAGAGTTAAAGAGAGTCGAGAGCTGATATTGAACCACTGGAAATTGATGCTGGTGAGTTAGTAATGGGGACAAAGAAATGGCAGATGGACTTAGTAAGTACTTTGCATCTGCATTCACCATGGAAGACACTAGCAGTGTGCTAGAGGTCCAGGAGTGTCAGGCAGCTAGAGTGAATGCCATTGCTTTTACAATGGAAAATGTCCTAGGCAAACTGAAAGGTCTTAAAAGGCAAACATGAGGAAATCTGCAGGTGCTGGAAATTCAAGCAACACACACAAAATGCTAGTGGAATGCAGCAGGCCAGGCAGCATCTACAGGGAGAAGCACTGTCAATGTTTTGGGCCGAGACCCTTCCCGAAATGTCAACCGTGCTTCTCCCTATAGATGCTGCCTAGCCTGCTGCATTCCAGCTGCATTTTGTGTGTGTTGCTTGAAAGTTCTTAAGGTGGACAAGTCATCTGGACCAGATGGACTAAATCCCAGAGTCCCGAAAGAGGTTGTTGAAGAGGTAGCAGATGCATTGGTTATGAACTTTCAAGAATCACTTAATTCTAGCATGTTCCAGAGGAATAGAAAACTGGACTTATCACTTTGCTCTTTAAGAAGGGAGAAAGGCAAAAGAAAGGAAATTATAGGCCAGTTAGCCTAACCCAGTGATCGGGAAATTGTTGGAGTCTATTATCTTGCCGAACAAGATAAACTCCTATGGCATTACAGGAATGTTACTGGCATGTATGGAGGAAAGCTTGACTGGCAGGAGGCAATGAGAGGGAATAAGCTGGGTCTTTTCTGGTTGGCTGTCAGTGACTAGTGGTGTTCCTCAGGGGTCAGTATTGGGGCCGCTACTTTTCACATTGTTGGTCGATCACTTAAATAATGGAATCAATAGCTTTGTAGCAAAGTTTGCAGCTGATGCAAAGATAGGTGAGGGATAGGTGATACTGAGGAAATGATGCCATTGCAGAAGGACTTTGACATCTTGGAATAATGGGCCAGAAAGTGGCAGATGGAATACAGTGCTGGGAAATGTATGATGATGCATTTTGGTAAAAGGAACAAAAGCACAGACTATTATCTGAATGGGGAAAAAATTCAAACATCAGAGATGCAAAGAGTCTTAGGAGTCCTTGTTCAAGATTTCCAGAAGGCTTATTTACAGGTTGAGTCTCTGATAAAAAAAAAGGTAAATGCAATGTTAGAATTCATTTCAAGCGGAATAGAATATAAAATGAGAAGATAAAGCTGAGGCTTTATAAGACACCAGTCAGGTCACACTTGGACAATTGTCAACAGTTTTGGGCCAATATCTCAGAAAGGATGTGTTGTCATTGGAAAGAGTCCAAAGGAGGTTCACGAGAATGTTTCGGAGAATGAAAGGGTTAACATATGAGGACCATTTGGCAGCTTTGGGCTTGTACTCACTTGAATTTAGAAGAATGCATGAGGATCTCGTTGAAACCTACCAAATGTTGAAAGGACCAGATGTGCATCTGGAGAGGCTGTTTCCTGTGATGGGAGTATCCAGAACTGAAGGGCACAGTGTCAGAATTGAAATGTGACCCTTCAGAACAGAGTTAAGGAGGAGTTTCTTATTAGCCAGAGAGTAGTATATCTGTGGAATGCTCTGCCACAGACAGTTGTGGAAGCCAAGATCATGGGTATATTTAAAGCAAAAATTGATAAGTTTCCTCATTGGTCAGGGTTTCAAAGTTCATGGTAAAAAGGCAGGTGTATGAGGTTGAGTGGGATCTGGGATTAGCCATGATGGAATGGTGAAGCAGACTCGGTGAGCTGAATGGCCCAATTCTGCTTCTGTGTCTTATGGTTTAATGATCTGGAGAAGTTAGGATATCCCATACTCATAATAGAGAGAGAAAGGCCAGTTTATGTTTCTGCTCCTTTCTGTTCCAGCCACTAATTTTTCTCTGCCTGGTCTTGTTCATCATTCCCCTTGCAGACCAAAGCAGATTCCAGCAAGATGGTGGTAACAATAAGCCTTTTCTCTTGGTGACTCCTGAAGCATAAAAACATGAGAAAATCTACAAATTATGGAAATCCAAATAACACACAAAATGCTGCTGGAGCTCAGCAGGCTAGGCAGCTTCTATGGAAAAGTGTTAACAGTCAATGTTTCAGGCCTTGATCTTTTCAATCTGGCTTCGTGCTTAAATCAGCTAAACGTCAATTCATTTCCCGGGCCTGACCATATCAATTTTGCCTCAAGTTTCAGTCCAGCTCCAAATCAGCTCCAGCAATGGTAGCTGTGTCTGCAACTGCCTTCTAGGGCGTCCAGTTTCCAAGATCCTTCA